>NC_091852.1:45975564-46600564 GCF_037783145.1 Equus przewalskii
CCTGAAGTCTACTTTGTCTGATATAAGTATTGCAATACCTGCTTTCTTTTGTTTGCCATTAGCTTGCAGTATCATCTTCCATTCCTTCACTCTGAGCCTGTGTTTGTCATTGGAGCTGAGACGTGTTTCCTGAACCTAGCATATTGTTGGGTCTTGTTCTTTAATCCATGTTGCCATTCTGTATCTTTTTATTGGAAAATTCAATCCATTTACATTTAGGGTGATTATCAATATATGAGGGCTTAATGCTTCCATTTTATCACTCATTTTATGGTTCTCCTGCATTTCCATTGTTTCTCATCCTGTGTATTTTGGTCTACCAATCGAATTATGTAGTGTTTCATGTTGTGTTTCTTTATTTCCTCCATATTTATTATTTGTGTCTCTGTTCTGCTTTTTTGTTTAGTAGTTATCCTGAAGCTTGTATTCAAGATCATGTGGATAAGATGGTCCCTTTTCTGATGACCTCTAATTTACTTAGACTAAACTGATTCAGTCCCTTTGCTCTTCCCCTCCTAAGTCATTTTACTCACATCTTATTCCATCTTGTGTTATGAGCTTGTGGTTAAAATGACGAGATAATCTTTGTTTTGGTGTTTTCCTTCCCTTTGTCTTTAAAGCTATACTTGGGTATTTGCTATCCTGCTCTGATTCTGTCTACCTGTTTAACTCTTTACTCCATGCTTTGTAACCCCTTTCTCCCCTTCCTCCCTTTTTTTTCCAGGTATGAGGGCCTTCTTGAGGATTTCTTGTAGGGGGGTCACCTGGCTATGAACTCCCTTTGCTTATATTTGCTTGGGAAGGTTTTTATTTCTCCATCATATCTGAAGGATATTTTCACCGGATAGATTATTCTTGGCTGAAAGTTTGTATCTTTCAATGATTTGAATATGTCATTCCAATGTCTCCTAGCCTGTAAGTTTTCTTCAGAGAAATCTGATGAAAGCCTGATAGGAATTCCTTTGTAGATTATTTTCTTCTGCCTTACTGCTCTTAGTATTCTTTCTTTGTCATTCACTTTTGCCAGTTTCACTCCTATAAGCCTTGCAGCAGGTCTTTGTACATTGACATATTTAGGAGATCTGGCAGTCTCTTCCACATAGATTTCCTTCCCTAGGTTTGGGAAGTTGTCTGCTATTATTTCTTTCAACAAGATTTCTACTCCATTCTGCCTCTTTTGTCCTTTGGAATACCTGTAATTCTGGAGATTTCTCAGAGACTTTCTTTTTTTTATTTAAGAAATCAATTTTATTTATTTATTTTGAGGAAGGCTGGCCCTGAGCTAACATCTACTTTATATGTTGGATGCCTACTCCAGCATGGCTTGCCAAGTGGTGCCACATCCACACCCAGGATCTGAACTGGAGTACCCTAGGCCATCGAAGCAGAATGGGTGAACTTAACCCCTGCACCACTGGGCCGGCCCTCTCAGAGGCTTTCTTCATTTCTTTTTAATCTGAGTTCTCTCTCCTCCTCCCCCTGGAGCATTTCAGCATGTCTGTCTTAAATTATGCTGATATGCTCCTCTATGGTGTCCACTTGAGTGTTCAGGGACTCCATATTTTATTTTATTTCTTCCATTGTGTCTGTCATCTCTAATATTTCTGATTGATTCTTCTTTATAGTTTCCATCTTTTTTGTGAAGTAGCTCCTCAACTCCTTGAATTGTTTCTCTACCTTCTCTTTTACCTCATTGAGTTTTTCGATGATAGCTGTTTTGAATTCTTTGTCATTTAGATTACATATTTCTGCATCCTCAGGACTGATTTCTTGGTACTTGTCATTTTCTCTCTGGTCTGGAGATCTAATAGAGTGTTTGATATTGCTAGAGGGAGTTCTGCTCTTTCACATCCTGGTGTTATTTGGTTGCAGTCACTGCCTATATCCACTGGGTGGGGGTCAAGAGCCATGTATTCTGAGCCCTCTGCTTTCAGCCAAAATCCCAGGGGCTGCAGCCATGCTAAGCAGGTGGGAGGAGGGGTGCTTTCTCCTGCATTCTCTTGGGGTTTTCTCCCTCTCTTCTTCTGGGGTGTTGGCTTCATGAGGTCACCCCCAAGAAAGCTTTTGCCCTATTAGAGGGCTTCCCTCTAGGCTGCAAGGATGCTTGGGAGTCCTTGATGTTCACGTGAAGGAACATCCCCTCCCCTGTTCCTTCCCTCTCGGAGGACTCCTGGGGTCCCAAATCGCAGTCTTTAAGGGGAGGAGCAAAAATTTGTTCTACCCTGTTCCACCTCCTCCACGGGGGGCTCCAGCCCCTCTGCCTTCTATCATATGACTGCATGGGTCTCTCTGATGTTTTTTTGTGGTGTATTTGCATGTCCTCTGTTGGTTTATGGATTTGTTTGTTGTTGTATATTCAAGGGGAAAGATTTCTGTGAGACCTCACTCTGCCATGATGCTTACGTCATTCCAAGATATCTCTTTATTTTTAATACTGATGATTACAGATAAATTTCCTCAGTACTGCTTTCACAGTATCCCATAAGTTTTGGTATGTTGTGTTTTTATCTTCACTCATCTCAAGGTATTTTCTAATTTCTACTATGAATTCCTGTTTGATCCATTGTTTTTATGATTCTTATCTTTAATGTTCACATAACCATGAATTTCTCAGATTTCCTTCTGTTATCTTCTAAATCCCTTGCACTGCGGTCTGAGAACACACCTTTCCTGATTTCAATCTTTTTAAATTTGTGATGTGTTTTATGACCTAATATGTAGTCTATCCTGGAGAAAGTTCCACATACATTTGACTAGAATATGTAGCCTACTGTTGTTGTGTGGAGTGTTCTATATTTGTCTGTTAAGTTTAATTGTGTTCTAGTGTTGTGCACTTCAAGTTTTCTACTTTGTTTTTCATCTGCCTATCTAATCTATTTGTTATTCAATGTGATGTATTGACTTCTCTTGAATTGCCTATTTATCTCCTCAATTCTGTAGTTTTACTTCACATAGTTTGGGATTCTGGTGTTGGCTGCATTTATATAGTATGTAAATGGTATATCTTCTTGACTGACTGACATTTTTATCATTTAAAAATGTGCACTTAGCTTCTAGTAATAATTTTGTCTTGAAGTCCATTTTGTCTAATATTAGTATAGTTATGGCAGCTCTTTTTGAAATTACTGTTTGCATGGTATATCTTTTTCCACCCTTGCACTGTTAAACTATTTGATTATTTGAAACTAAGTTCTCTTACAGACAACATATAGTTGCACTGCTTAAATCCATTCTGTCAATCTCTGGTTTTTATCAGTGTTTAATATGTTTGTTTTTAATGGGATTACTGATACAGTAGAGATTACTTCTGCCACTATGCTATCATGTCTTGCGTCTTTTTTCTTCTCACATTATTCCATTGTTGCCTTAATTTTTGTTAGAGATATTCTACAAGATTCCATTTTAATTTTTGTTTGTTTTCTTCACAATAGTTTTTCATTATTCTCTTAGCAATATACCTGGATTTCAATTAACATTTGAACTTCTCACTTTTTAGTTCAGAATATGCTAACTTAATCTCAATAATATACAAACGCTTTGCGTCTATACAGATCATTCCTCTCCCCTCTCCTTGTACAGTTACAGCCATAGAAATTACATCTTTCTATTTCGTATGTCTAACAAAATATAATTATTGCTTTACGCACTTCTCCTTTAACACAGATACAACACAGAATAAACAAGACACAGAATAAACAAGTTATAAACATGAAATTTATCGTCTCTTTTATATGTAGTGTACAGTTACTTTTACCAGGCTCTTTATTTCTTCGTGCAGTTTCAACTTATGGCCTAGTTTCCTTTCATTTCAGCCTGAAAGACTCCTATTAGGATTTCTTGTAAGATAGATTTGATAGCCACACATTTTCTCAGTTTTTGTTTTTCTTGGAATGTCCTAATTTCTCCTTTAATTTTGAAAGTTTGTTTTGGTAAACCTAGAATTCTTGGTTGACTGTTTTTTCCTTATAGTTCTTTGAATACACTATTCCATTGCCTTCTAGTCTCTATGGTTTCTGATGAGAAATTGGCTGTTAATTTTGAGGATCCTTTTTAAAGGATGAGTTGCTTCTCTCTTGCTGATTTTGAGATTCTCTTTCTGTATTTGGCCTTTGAGAGTTTGATTATGATATGTCTAGTTATGAATCTTTGAGTTTATTCTACTTGTGATTTACTTAGCTTCTTGGTTGTGTAGACTAAGATTTTCATTAAATTTCAGAACTTTTCAGCCATTATTATTTCAAATATTCTTTCTGGCCCTTTTTTCCTCTCTCCTTCTGGGATCTCCTTCTGGGATATGTTTGTATGCTGGTTGGTGTTACACAGGTCTCTGAGGCTCTGTCCATTTTTCTCCATTTTTTCTCTCTCAATTCCTGAGATTGGATAATATAAATTGACGTATCTTCCAGGTCATTCGTTCTTTTCTCAGATAGCTCAGAAATGCTGTTGAGCCCTCAGTGATTTTTTTTCATTTTAGTTATTGTACTTTCCAATTTGATAACTTCTATTTGGTTCTCTTTTATAATTTCTATATCTTTATTGATATAATCTATTGGTTGGGACATTATTCTCATATTTTAATTAGTTCTTCAGAAATGGTTTTCTTTAGTTCTTTGAATATTTAAAATAGTAAGTGTTATTTTTTTTTTGTCTATTAAATACAATATTTGGGCTCACTTTTGGAGGTTTCTATTGAGTGCTTTTTTCCCTCAAATATGGGTCATAATGTCTTGTTTATTTGTACATCTCATATATTTTTTGTTGAAAATTGAAATTTTAAATAATATAATGAGATAACTCTGGAAATCAGAATCTCCTCTCCTTATGGTTTGTTGTTATTGCTGTTTGCTTTTTCAGTTGCTTTCCTGTACTAATTCTGTAATGTCTATATTCTTTGTCAGCTGTAGCTCCTGAAGTCTCTGCTCAGTTAGCTCAGTGGTCAGCTAATGACTGGACAGAGATTATCTTAAATGACTCAAGTGAATGTCTTCTATCATTTGTGAAAGGACTCTGTGTGCATCTTAGGGCATATCTTCAGTGCTCAGGTAGGCAGTTTATAGCTCTGGCTACATTTCACTCTTTGTTTACATACATCCTCAAGATCAGTCAGAGGTGAGAGCTAAGGGCCCTCTCGTCTCTTTCTTCAGCATACACACATCTCTGGGCATGCACAGTCTTACATATGCATGTGGCCTTTGAGATTCTCAGGAATATGTTGAAACTTTTCAAAGTCCCCTATGGATATCCCCTTCCCTAGTTTTTTCTTTCTAAATAATCATCAGCCTGAGATTTTCCGCAACTTTTATCACTGTCTCAGGCAACTGCAATGTTAAACAATTGCTGCTGATTGTTTTTGAAAAATACACCCAGGTTAAGGGTTATTTGTTAGCTCTGGAATATCTCTGAGTGAGGTCAAATAAAGAAAGCCTGCTAAATGGAGTTTTCCAGAAAAGTCGTACACAAGTCTAATAATAACCATTTTTTGGATATGGAGCTTTCAAGGAGCTCTTATTCTGTTTTTTTCCCTTCAGTGGTTTCTGGGCTCTTGGTTTTCAAAGGTACCCTAGAGCTAAGGAGAGAAGGATTGAAATAGAAAAAGTTACAATGCCACAAATCTCACTATTTTTGCCCATATTTGACCATTTTCTTCAATAAATACTCCTAAGATTGTTGAAGGTTTTGGTTAACTTCCCAAGTTCTGAAAAAGTTGACTATGACAATTTTTGCCAATGTTCTCTTTGAGTAGAGTTTTGGAGGTGCTTATTCCACCATTCCCACTAATATCTCTCTATAATATATTTAAAAATATATACATACATATTTTTAGTTTCATTTTCTTTCTTATTTAGGAACACCAGATTTGTATTTATTTTATATTTGTAGTCTTTCACATCTGTTATTTACCCTATAATTATTATATAGGTCTCTCCTCTTCCATTTAATGTCTTATAATTTTCTCTGTCTTTCCATAATGCTTCTGATTGTATTTACAGGCATAGTTGCTTTATTACTCCTAATTTACCACTCAGTTCTTCTTAACACTTTAATTTTTATATAAATGTTTATATTTTCACCTCTGCTGCTTTTGCTGTCTGTCTTTTTTCTTGTAATCTCATTTTGAGGCATTGTAATCTTCTTTGAGAACATTTTTTAAATCTGGAATATCTTTGAAATTATGATGTTTCCTCTGAACTCTGCTCTTATTTCACTGAAAATCATCTTGGGAAATATATTTTTCATCTTTAATTTACAAGTTTTTGCTCTTCTTTTTTTTTCTACAATATCAATGCAAAAGTTTCTTAAAAGTTTTTTGTCATCATTACTCATTTTTTGAATGGAGCAGTTTCCTGAAAACTATTGTAATGAAGAGTGAGAGGATAAATCACATTTGATGTACTCAACAAATTCTCAGTAAATATGATTGCCCTTGCTGTAGGAGCACATCTTCACTTAATTTTAAGCTTTCAAGTATTCACTGTGGCTCTGGAAAAGCTTCTTGTGCCCACAAGTACTTGATGTTACCATTCCATGGGAAGAGATCTGTTTAAACTTGACTATGTTTTCTAAATAATTGCAGTCTACACAAATTTATTATTCCACTTGACATTTTAGCAGTATTAAAAATGATTGATTTTGCCATTCACTTGCAATGTTCTCTTTATTAGATTTCAAGAGATTAAATTTTCTAGTTTTCCATAATCTTATATTTTTCATAATTTTGTTGAATTTTTATTATTGTTCTGATATTTAATTGATTTTAAATTATATCTGTGAATGGAATGAGGTAGAAATGTGATTTATTCCCTCACCCTCCCAATAAAGTAAATTCTAACTGTTGTAACATAGTGTATTTTTTCATAACTTGTCTTTTTTTCATTGATTTGAATTGCTACATCCATCATATATTAACTTTTGCACACATTCATGTGTCTGTTTCCCAGGATGTATGAAGCTAGTTTGTTGACCTAATGATCCATTTTTCTTTCATTACCATATGAATTTAATCCTTACATTTAAATATATTTCTCTTGTGGATCATTCCTCTCTTCTTTCTTCTTCTTCTAAATTATCTTTGCATTTCTTTGGCTTTCCTTTTTGTTTCCTAATTTAATTTTAGAATCAGATTGCCAATTTCCATTAGAGAAAAAAATCCCTTCATGATTCTAACTTGCTGTGAATTGAAATAACGATTAATTGAAAATTATTGCCATAACTTTAATGATTTTTCATTTAAATTACTTGGATATTTTTAAGGAAGAGTTATTTCTTTCTATATTAAGAACATTTGTTCTCTCATATAATGTTACAGCTTATCTTTCTTCATATTGACTGTCCTAATGCGCTTAATAGGAATACATTGGTGCATTATTTAATAGTAGCAGTTATATTGGTTATAATTTTCATAATTTTACTTAGCAGTTGAAGTTTGGATTTGGTCTCAGGAAGACTGAGAGCAGATTACAAGCTTTTAACAATACTAATAGTGGTTGCATACAAAACTGGGAAGGCAAACTGAATCAGTTGTTTAATTACCAAGTTTCGTTGTAAGAAGTGAATTTATCCTCTAGGTCTGAGTTGTCCAATACAGTAGCCAGTATCTATATTTGTCTAGTGAGGAACTGAAGTATGGCTGCTGTAATGGAGGAAAAGAATTATTAATTTTAGTTTAAGTTTAATTTGAAGAACTGGACATGTAAAATGATTACGTTAAACAAAAATTTGTATTGCTGGAAATACATTTCCCTTTAACTGTTGAATCATGTAAGATATTACTGTCGCATTATTGCAGACCTACGTTGTGTCTATTATTACATATACACATATAACGAGTCAATGTAAATGAATTGATTCAGTTCAAGTGATGTTTTTCTTTTTTTTTTTTTTTTTAAAGATTTTTATTTTTTCCTTTTTCTCCCCAAAGCCCCCCGGTACATAGTTGTGTATTCTTCGTTGTGGGTTCTTCTAGTTGTGGCATGTGGGACGCTGCCTCAGCGTGGTTTGATGAGCAGTGCCATGTCCGCGCCCAGGATTCGAACTGACGAAACACTGGGCCGCCTGCAGCTGAGCGCGCGAACTTAACCACTCGGCCACGGGGCCAGCCCCAAGTGATGTTTTTCTATGCAATGTTATACTATTGTAATGTGTTTATCTGAATATTTTATGAACACAGCAGAAGTTACAGTGATACCTATGTAAATTATAATTGGCAATTGAATTAAAATACTTATTGCTTTAGTTAAAATACATTTATTTTCCTCTTTAACAAAATAGACCAATTGCAGGATGCAGGATCAAGTCGTGTAACAGAAACTACTATTAAAACGGTAAAATAAAGACAAAAAGAAAATGGAAGAAGGTAGGTACACATTATGCTATGAATGGCAATTGAAATCTCCTGCAATAGACCAAGAAAAACGAGCTTTATTATGATGATATAAAAATATTCAAATGTATAATGAATTTGACAAAAGAAGAGGTCAACAGATAAAAAGCGTTGACAAAGTTAGTTATCTAAAATCAGAATTAAATATCCAACAAAAATTTTTAAAACAGTTGTTAGGATCTGAGCCTGTGACTTTGGCCAGCTACAAAATGATTTGAATTCTTAGATAAAAATGAAAACATTCCTAGATAGTTTATCAGTCAGTGTTCAACTAGAGTAAGAGAGTAGGATATGTATGTATGTGTGTGCACGTGCATGTGTGTGTATTCTATATATAGAGAGAGAAAGGAATTTCCTTATGTGATAGTGGGAGCTTGCAAAGCAAGTCTAAACCCAAAGGGCGGGCCAATCAAGAAGGGAAGATCATCAGCCAACTGGAATTCACAGTCACAGGCACAGACGAAAGCTATTGTCCACAGGTGGAATTTCTGTCTGTTTCTTGTTCTCCTCCTCTTTAACTCTCTTGGGGAAACCTTGGCCATGTTTGAAAGCCTTCTAAGTGATTTATTCAGGACCAGCAAGATTAACTAGGATAATTTCCCTCAAAGTCAACTGATTACTGACCTTTATTACATCTGAAAAATACCTCCACAGCAACACCTAGATTAGTGTTTGATTGAATAACTGAGACTAAACTAGCCCAGACTTAGACTAGCCTGACAGATAAAAAAGACCATCACAGATGTAAAGATGGTAAAAAATACTACATCAGTTATAGAAATTTTGTTAGGAATTCATGAGGACCTTTTTTAAAAGTAAAGTATCTTCAATAAGCCACCAAACTATTTCTCATAGAATATGAGTTTTCTAACAGTTTCCAAATCTAACAAATACGTAAGTGCAAAATTGATAGTCTATTTCTTCAGATTTAAATAAGTTACATGATATGACAGAAATTGCTTTATTTATACTTTGGATGCATCTTGTCTTAAAGAATTTCCCAATTTAAAAAAGTCATAAATTGATAACCTAAATAATTGAATTGGTATCAGAGATATGTTTTGATTTTTTTTATAACTGTCAAAAATAATTCTGGCCTCATGTGAAAAAGATTCTATCACGATGGCCAGCATTCCAGGTATGTTAGGTAGAAAATCTAGATGTATTGGAATTCATAAACAAGAGACTAGTGCTTTTCTTTTGCTAAGTTCTACTGTGTGATATATATTGAAGACAAAATGTTTGTATCTACTTTTTGAAACAGGCCATGAAAAATGGCATTGATACTGTTGTTTAAATTTTTCAATATCCACATGCAAATGCAAGGAATGATCCTTGGTTAATCAAACTGTAGGAATAAATAAAGACAATTTTAAAATATTTTGTTAAGTTTTAGAAGAGTTTGTAAAGATTTACTGTACTATTAACACATTTAAGATTTTCTTGAAATCAAAAGAATGTTTGTGAAATATTTAATAATCAAAGAAAATAAGTTAATGGTAATGTGGTTTACATTTCTCACTACTATCACACTGCTTATTATCAAGCTAAATTTGAATCTCGAAGAAAAGAAAAAGCTTGTTTGTGACCACGCTAGAAAAGTGTAGATTTATGTTGACATTAAAACTTTTTATAATATAAATCAACAATAAATTTCTTGCACGCTACTCAGAAGATCCAGCTGCAGAAAATTTTATTGTAATAAATAGAACTATGTTAATTGGCTACAAGTCTAAAAGAAAGTAATGAAGAATGCTTTGATGATATTAATAAATTTAGATCTGTTTTTCAATTCATGCAATATCCTTTTATATTTGATGTTAACAATACTGAGTTAAAACAAGAGTTAGTGAATCTACTTAACTGGGAGAAATATAGTTTTGAAACTGGTAGGCTTTTGTTTCAAAGTTCAATCTATGCTAAAAAAATAAAGTACTTTCATGAAAGTGGATGCAAATATCAAAGAAGAATGATTTTATGTACTTAATTCAGTTATTGGACAATATATGCCTGTTTTCAACAATTTCTGTATGTAAATCTATTTTTTGAATGTAAATTTTATGAAATCTAAATATGAAACAAATCTTTCTGCTGAGTGTTTAGTGTTCAAATTAAGACGGACTGTTAGTGTAAAATACACACTAATTTCAAAGATTTTGTATGAATATAATGTAAAATAATTCACTAACAGTTTCTATATTGATTATATGTTGAAATGATAACATTTTGATATATTGAGCAAAAGAAACTATATGTTTAAAAATAAGCGACTCTTTTCTTTTTTTTTCTTCTTTTTGGTGAAGAAGATTAGTCCTGAGGTAACATCTCTGCCAGTCTCCCACTATTTCGTAGGTGGGATGCCTCCATATCATGGCTGATGAGTAGAGTATGTCCCTGCCCAGGATCTGAACCCATGAACGTGGGCTGCTGAAGTGGAGCACCTGGAACATTAACCACTCGGAGACAGGCCCCACCCCTGAACTCTTTTCTTTCTAACATTTTTTTTAATGTGGATACTAGGGCTTTTAAAATTACATATGTATCTTATATTTGTACCGGGCATCACTGCTCTAGGTAATTACAGCCCACATAGAAATTTCTTATCTCCATGTTAGGAAGATAAAGAATTATTGCGAGTGGAACACTAAGAGATCTTCATGAATGTCCTTTTGTATTTTTGTTCAGTTTTGGTTTTAAAGATATGTAACTGCATTTTACATTTAAATCATAGGCCCCTGAAATTATCAAGGCATTGTACTCCAAATGTGAGGAAAAAAAATACACAGGAATACAAAGACACGTCCCTACACTGAGGAAGTTTGTAATCCTATAAAAATAGGTAAAAATAAAACACACTTATTTAAAGAGACTAAAATCCATGTGTCCTGACGTAATGAAATTCTCTTTGAAAATTACTTAAAAGAAAACCTGGCACCACACAGCCATGTCTTTTTTTTTAAATTTAGATTTTTAAGAGGTTGGTCTATCTCTCAAGAACATTTTGGGAGCATGATTACAAAATAAACAGCCTAATTAAGCCCTCACTCTACGTATGCTTTACTAATGTCGTACCATTTCATAAAAGCAGATGCCTTTTTGAGGAAGCAAAATACAATTAAGGACAGACATTACAATTCACAGGCATCAAACTATATTGACAATATTGTACTTATAAAAACAGAATTGTGCTTATAAATACACATGGGGCCATAAAGTGAGGATTGAACACAATGGGGATCAAGTGGGAACACTAAGAATTGGCACTCTCCTGGTTTGCTTCCAAAAATGTCTGACAGTATGTCAAAATATCATTAGACATGAAGTTTTGCAGGGTTTCATTATTGGCAATGACTCCAAAGGTTACGTTTATCTCCTCCTTTATTACTAAATTTTTGCATTCAATATATTGTTTTAAATTCTTCATTTAGTAATAAAACGGTCTCTTTAATACTCTGTAGATAACTTCCAGACTCCCTAGATGTGACCACTATTTCAGGTCATTTGATAACTTTTCCCTTAGTTTTCTTTTTGCTTAAATGATTTATGAATGTTTTTCTAGATTACATAGTTTAGTTTTGCCTTGTTTTGAACATTTTATGAGTCAAATCATACTGTATGCATTCTTTTCAGTTTTGACTTCTTTTTTCAAACTTTTGTGTTTGTGAGATTCATCCAATGTTATTGCATGTAGCTATTTCATTTATGCTCATCACTTACAGTATTCCAGTGTACAATTACACCATAATTTATTAATCCTGCCATTGTTGGACCTTTAGGTTCATTGATGCATTTCATTGGCATTCCTTTGGCACTTCATTTAAGTATGGTGTTTTCATGGTTTTATTCTAACTTATTTTTGCTTTCTCTGCATTTCCAGCTGTCATTAATAATATTTTCTCAGACTCATAATTTTTCTGTAAGTTAATAAACAATTTTACCATGTGATAGTTATAAAAAAGTGACATGTTTTATTCAAAAGAGAATATACTCCGTAGCTCACAGATAGGAACTCATAAATTCTCACTTAAAAAAAGCTTACAATAACGCTGAAAATCTAGATTCACAAATTAAGTAATAGCAAAACCTAAGAGAAATTGAAATTATTTTAAAGAGAGATGGAGAAAATCCTACCAGTATTTAATTTTTAGAATATCTTAGCTCTAATGCATGAAACTAAGACAATCTAAGACAACAGGAAAATTCATGTTCCCTTAAGTACTTTTCCTCATATATAGAGAGCAAGTAATTGTATCTATGCAATAATGGAGTGTCTGATACTTATACCTATGCAAATTCAATCTTTGAAAAGGCTGAAGAATACTTCTTTCTCTGACTTTGCGTACACAGATACTCACGCAATCTAGCTTTTTATTCCATTAAGCATAAACTGTAACATACTATTAATTAGCAAAGAAATTAGCACATTGCTTAGAATTAATTCCCCCCACATACATTTATTATAAAGCTTCTATATGAGAGATTTCCACTTATTTAAAAGAGTAATACTGGCTATTCCCTCAAGGAGTTCGTAATCTATCATGGAAATCTTCTAAGAAAAAAAGCAATTAAAATACTAGGTAGTGGAAGATCCACTTCCAGAATAAGGAGATCCATGGACCTAAATGCCAGTGAAACTGGGGACAATTATTTAAAACAAAAAAAAGAAAACTAAAGTCTCTGGATATTGTTCTAAAGGCATCTAGCAAAGGAATAAACATGTACCCAAGATAATCTAGCAGATTTTGGTAGGAACAGCGAGAGTCTGTGGCACTTGAGCTACAAGCTGCTCCCATTCTCCTTCCCTACCAACTAGTGGGACAGAAGTTCCCTTGCAAACAAGTGTTGCCAAGAAGATGGGCTTATAGTCCCTGCAGATTCAATCAAGATCTATGGTATCTCCATGGGAGGGACAAGCTGCCGGCATTTCTCATTACCCCTCACTCTTGGTTGTAAAACATATTTTCCAGGTGATTATAACTGAGAGGTCAAAACTCTCCCTTTCTCATTCATAGGAGGAAGCTCTCTACCTCAGGAACAGCAAGTCAAGAATACTAGGGTCTTGGTTGCCTCAGCTCAGTTCACTCATAGGGCAGAGGTCCCACCCTGGAAGAAGCAATCCAAGAAGACCAGAGGCTACTGCGCCCACCAGTGTCCTGCTTACCAAGTAGGGGCATCAGTCTGCGAGAAGCAGACCACTGTCGCCATGCCCAACTCCAGAGCAGTGACTCAGCGATTTGGCCCAGGGAGAGAGGAAAAAAATAAAACAAAACAAAACACAAAACAAAAAAACAGAGAGACCCAGTGCTGTCCACAAAGGAATTGACCTTACTGAACAGAGTGGGAGAAAGGTGAAGTTGAAAGGGGTGCTCTCAAAAACAATGGAAATGTTGGTGGTAGTAATTAAGAGGAGGCTGTCAGCTCAGCTAGATCAAGGAGCTAAACTAGGCCAGTTAGTTTACCAGAGAAACTAATGAAAGAGAGTCAAGAAAAGCCATTGAGAAAATGTGATTTGTATATATAGATCACGTTTATTATATTTATTTATGTATATGTGTGATATGTATATGTGTATACACTCACACACACACACCAAGTAGAATATTATTTAGTCATAAATAATAATGACAACATGCATGGACTTTTGAGAGCGTTAAGCTAAGTCAAATAAGTCAGAGAGAGAAAGGCAAATACAATATGTTCTCACATATGTGAAATCTAAAGAAGCTGAACTCACAGAAATACAGAGTAGAGGCTAGGAGTTGAGAGAAATGGGAAAATGTTGGTTGAAGGGTACAAACTTCCATTGATAAAATAAATAAGTTCTTGGCATCTAATGTACAGCATAGTGACTATAGTTAAAAGTACTCTATTATATACTCACAAGTTATTAAGAGAATTGCTCTTAAATGATATCACCATTAAATTTGGTAATTATGTAAGGTAAACAATATGTTAACTAAAAAAGTAGACCAATCAGCTGAAAATCAGTGGAAACAAATAGCTGACCCTGATGACAACAGAGGCAAAGTGTTTAACAAAAAGATCAGGAAGAGAGACAGTTAAAATGAACCCTGATAAAACCAGTGTAATCCTGGGGTTACTTATGCAGGCCAGGGCTGTGCCATCTGAAGACAAACATCAAAGGCTTCAAAACAGACGGGAAACAGACTTCGCTTAAAATTCACCAGCCAAGTCACCATATGAATAACAAAGCAAACAGCCACAACAAAAAACATTGAGGTGTGTGTTTTTGGTACCTAGATTTGTTACAATATAATATCTTAAATGCCCAATTTTCAGCAAAAAAAAAATATGAGACATGCAAAGGAACAGAAAAGTATGAGCCATATACAGAAAAAAAATAAAAGCAAAATAGGAGCAGAAGCTGCCTGTGACAAGAAACTAATGCTGTGTTTAATAGACCAATGATTGAAATCAGTTACTATTAATATGTCCACAGAATTGTGGAAACCATGATTAAAGAAGTAAAGAAAGGTATCATGCCAACATCTTCTAAAATGGAGAATATCTACAAAGAGACAGATATTATTTTAAAAATGGAAAATTATAAGTTGGCAAGCACACTAAATGAAATGAAAAAATCTGTTAGAGGAGATAAGAAGTAGCTTTAAACTGGCAAAAGAAAGAAGCAGCAAAGTTGATGATATATCAATACAGATTGTACAATCCAAAGAATAGAGAGAAAAAGAACAAAGAAAAATGAACAGTGCCTCAAAGAAGTGTGTGACACCATTAAATACACCAACACGTGTGTAGTGGAAATATCAAAAAGGGAGGAGATAGAGGTGCAGAAAAAAATATTTGCAGAAATAATGGCCAATAACTTCCCAAATCTTACAAAAAAAATGTTAATGTATACATCAAAGATGTTCAACAAACCCAAAGTAGAATAAATGCAAAGAGATTCATACCTAGACACCTACAGTAAACATGTTGAAAGTCAAAGCTAAAGTGAAAATCTTGAAAGCAGCAAGAGGAAAACAACTCTTCTTGTGCAAGAAAACACCAATCAGATTAACAGCTGACTTCTCTTCAGAAACAATGGAAGTGAGGGCATGATATATTAAAAGTACTGAAAATTTTAAAAACTTGTCATTTGTAAATCATATCCAACAAAACTATTTTTCAAAAATAAAGATGAAGAAAAAATATGGTACACAAACAAAGACTGATAGAATTTGTTGCTGGCAGACCCTCCTGTTAAAAAATATTACAATAAATTCTTTAGGCTAAAAGCATGTGATCTCAGACAGCAATTTGAAACAACATGAAAGAAAAGAGAAAGATCACCAGAAACATTACCTATATAATCATGAAAGACAGTACAAATGCATATGTTTTTCTTATTTCTTCTCTAAAGTGTTTTAAAAAGTATTGTATAAAATGATATGCTTATATTTGTACTATTGGGCCTATAACATATAGAAATGTTATATATTTGACAATAATATCGCAAAGCTTATGGGTGGGGGCAAAGTTGTATTGGAGTAAGAAAACGACAGAAGGTGATAATTTAAATTGACAGAAACAAATAAACAGAACCAGAACTATCAAATAAAGTGTGTATTTGGTCTCCTTTCTTTCAGCTTGTTTAAAAGACACACTATTATGTAAAGTAATTTTCTAAAAATGTTTTTGCAGTTTATAGCACATGTAGGTATAATATGTATTACATTAATAGCATGAAAAGTGGGAAGAGGCAAAAGAGGTGTATGATATTGACTTTTCTATATCTCACTGGAATTAAGTCTGAAGCAGATTATAAGTTAAAAGTTGTATGGTAAGCCATAGAGCAACCACAAAGAAAATAGCTTTAAAAATATAGTGAAAAAATTCTTAGCAGAGTTAAATGTTACATTAGAAAACATTCACTTAATGGGAAAGAGAAAAGTAAAGGAGGAACAGAGAGGGGAAAAACGTGAGACGTGTGGAAAGTAAAATGGCAGACACAAATCCAACATTGATAGGATTATTAAAAGTGAATGGTTTAAACAATGCTACTAAAATGCAGAGTTTGTCAGAGAGGATTAAAAACAAGACCTAACTCTATGCTGTCTATTAGAGACACACTTTAAAGGCTATGCTACAAATTGGTTGAAAATAAAAGAACGGGAAATGATTCAGCATGCAAACACCAAACTTAAGAAAGCTCCAGTTATTATACTAACATCAGTGAAAACAGACTTTAAAACCAAAAATGCTATTTATTAGAAATACAGAGAGTATTTTCAAATGATAAAATAATCAATCTACAAGAAAGATATAAAATTATAAACATGTTTTTCTAACAGAGACTCAAAATGCACAAAACAAAAACTGATGGCACTAAAGGGAGAAATATACAATTGCATCATAATAATTGGAAGCATCAATAGTCTTTTTAAATAATGGAGAGTACAACCAGTCAGAAGATAAAAATAGGAAATACAGGACTTTAAAAAAAACATAAAACAACTAGACTTAACAAAAATCCATAAAGTACTCCACTTAACATCAGAAAAACGCACATTCTTCTCAAATACATAGGGTATGTTCTCCAAAATAGACTATACGCTATGCCATAAAGCAATCTTCAATTAATTTGAAAGTATTCAAACCATGCAAGTATGTTTTTTGAACATTATTAAGTGAAATTAGAAAGGAATAACAGAAAGAAATTTGGGAATTCACAAAATGTGTGGAAATTAAACCACATACTCTTCTAAACAATCAATGGGTTAAAATAAGAAATCATAAAGGAAATTAAAAAATGTTGAGATGAATGAAAATGAACACAACTGCAACTAAGCCAGTGCTTTATAGCTATAAATGCTTATATTAAGAAAGAAAAAATATCAAATCAATAACCTAGCTTTTCAAATTAGGATATTGGGGAAAAAAAGAGCAAGCTAAATCTAAAGCAAGAAGAAAGAAGGTAATAATAAACACTAAAGTGCACATTAAGAAAATTGAGAATGGGAAAAAATAGAGAAAATCAAGGAAACCAAAAATTAATTATTTGTAATATCAACAAAATTGACAAAACTTTAGCTACATTGATCAAGAAAAAAAGGGACAATATTCAAATTACTAAAATCAGGAGTAAAAGAGCAGACGTTATTATCGACTTTACAGAAATAAAAAGCATTATATGAGAATACTATCAACAACTGAATGACAACAAATTAGATAACTTGGATGAAACGGACAAGTTCTTAGAAAAATACAAACTACCAAAATTGACTCAAGAAGACATAGAAATCTGAATAGACCTATACCAAGTATAGAGATTGAATTAGTAGTAAAAACATTTCCCACAGGCAATATATACATTTATTGAATCATTATGTTGTACACCTGAAACTAATATAGTCTTATGTGTCAATTATATCTAAAAAATAAAATAAAAGCCCAGGTCCAGATGGCTTCAATGGTAAATTCTACCAAATATTAAATAATAATTAATAGTTCTTCACACACTGTCCCCCCAAAAAGCTAAAGGAGGTAATAACATTTCCCAACTCATTCTATGGGGCCAGTATTACTGTGGCACCCAAACCAGAAAAATATCTCACAAAAAATGAAAACTAAAGACAGTTCTCTTATTAATATGGACACAGAAATCCACAACAAAACTCTAGCAAACCAAATCCAATGACATATAAAAAGCAATATATGCCATGGATCAAGTGGCATTTATCAGAGGAATGAAATGTTGACTTATCATCCAGTATCAATTAAATTAATATACAATATGAATAGAATAAAGGATAAAAATCACAGGACCATACCAATAAATTGTGGCTCTTGTTCTTGTGCTTTGAGATAGCTGCTAGAGATTCAGTCATCATACCTGGTTGCAGAGAGCAGGAGACAAAATTCAGCACATGTCCCTTCTTTTAAGAATGCTTCTTGAAATCCACATACTACTCTTCTGCTAATTCAATTTGCCACACTAATTGCAGGACCTGAAAATAGTGTAATGAGTTTGAAGAACTGGGTCTTTTATCTGGGCAGCAAATTTGGGAAGCAATTAACAGTCTAACCTACAGATAATAATTGAAGTTCCTTTAGAAAAGAACATGAGTATTTGCAAAAGGTGAAGACTGACAAGAGAAAAGAGACTTTAGGGAAAAAAACAATATTAAAGATATGAGCAGATTTGCAAGAAAGAAAATCCCAGAGACAGAATCAGGAAGCTGCAGTCAGACTAATTAGACTATCAAAGTTGAACGCCAATAATCAATCCAAGTTCTAATATTAAGATAGAATTAGAAATTAACTCAGCAAGCTTTAAATTAAGGCCAGGTGCATTTCAATTACCTGATTCTGCGTAATTGCTTCCTTGGTCCCTTCTGTCTCAGAAAATTGATTTAAATAGTAAGCAAATATGATTATAAATGCATAGGCATTTACAGCCCTACTATAAAGAAGTGCTTAGAATTGAAAGAAATGGAGAAAGAGTGTGATATATATGTATCTTTGTAAAATACATATCTATATTACTATATTGATAAAATTAAGGGCATTTAACGTTTGAAATACGATGAATTGGGGTCAGATAATGGCCCATTTGGAAAGTCAAAGAACAAAGTAAGAATCCAAACATTGATAATTATAGGAAAACTTACCCCACTTCCTGAGACTTAACATTCAGCAAGCTAAATAGTACCTGTTCTAAGTTACACCACCCAGAGACTCCAGAGGCTACAGATACAGATGAAGGGAGCCTGAGTGTTTATACAGTGCAAACAATCAAATAGTTTTGAATGTATTAACTAAGCGAATCTTCATTTGTCAGGTTGGAACAAATACTACACCTATTATGTGGCTGGGGAAATGGAAGAACAAAGAAATTAGGTAAATTGCCTAATAGCATATAGCTCCAGCTGGTAAGTGAGCTAGGACCCAAGCTTGTTCATCTGGCCACAGAGTCTTCTCTCTCAAATATTTTACTATACAATCTTCCCTGGTAACCTGAACGTGGAGAAAAACCAGGGCTTTTTTGTTATGGAAGCCAAAGGGAAGAATTGTTGAAGGAAAGGAATGATCAAGAGTTTAAAATATTACAGAAAGATAGAAGATTGAAATGTTTCTATGAAAGTTGCAACAAGAGAATCATTGGTGACATAATGAAGCTGGGTAATTTCAAATCCTTTTTAAACAGAAATTATGTGAAGAAGACATTTTGATTTCAATGAATCCTCCTGAAAAGGAGAGGAAAAGAGAGAGAGAGAGAGAGAGAGATAGAAAAAGACAGACAGACAGAGAGAGAGAGACGACAAGAAAGTTCAAGGGCATGAGTTGGGTGTTGATGTAGGGTTAAGCAAAGCATTTTTTTTTTTTATCATGGCTGAAATATCATCATTTTAAAACACTGATGGCATAAAGTTTGCAACAGGTGGGAGAAAGTTGAAATTTTTGGAAAGAAATTTAGAGTGTATAATAATATTACAATCCTACTTGCAGTTAAATCATTGTTATGCTTATTGTGACTTTTTAAGTAGTTCACTGCTGAGTCAAGTGGGATAATCCTCACATATTTATTTATTGAATTATATCATATATTCAGTAAATATGCACACACATGTATATTTCTATCTCCCAAAATTCAAACACATGTGTTATACAGTATAGCACTTTTTTTTTTAATTTGCCAATTTTTCTCCTGGTAACCTTTATCATGTAGTCTGGAGACCAGTAAATTCAGGTCTACCCTCACTTTTCTTCTGTGTTGGGTCTAGTTTTTCACAGAACTGATGACTACGCTTTCTTATTTTCCCCTCACTTTGCTAAATCAGATCTCATATTAGCTACTAAGACATAGTCCAGTGGAGATACATTTTTGAATTCATATGTCAGAAACCATCTCTGCTTTACCTTGAAATTTGATAAAGTTTTGGGCTTGGAATAGGAATTCTAGAGTAAAAATCACTTTCCCTTAGATTTGAAGAGGTATAATTCATAATCATCTGCCTTCAAGAACTGCTATTTAGAGAGTTGATGTGATTGTAATTCTGTTCCATTGTATGTGATTACTTTTAACTCTCTGGGAAATTTTAGAGTCTTTTTCTGTATTCCTAAAATTCTTGATGAATCTCACTAGTCTATTTTTTACCAAGGTAGACAATCAACCTTTTTAAGGAAAGTCTTGTATTCTAGAAACGTTTTTTCTATTACTTATTTGTTTGTTTCCTACTATCTGCTTTTTTCTATCTTGTTGAAATCATCATTAACAAGATGGTAGCACACAGAATTTATTCTCAAATTATTTGATCTCTTTTCACCCAATTATTGATTTCTTTGTTTATATGTTGCTTTCAGGAAGATTTCCATCATGTTATTTTGTCGACTGCAATTATTATTATACTTAATTTGGCTAATATACTTTTACTTTCCCAAAGACCTTTCTTGCCTCTTCACGCTCCTTTTTATTTTAATGGATGGTATAGCTTCTCTGATGTCTTTGAAGATGTTAATTTTATTTGATTTGTTAAGTATTTGTATAAATCAAGTATTCATTTGCACAGTTTAATAAGAAGAGTAATTCCGAATGTTACGTTATTTAACAACGGCAGTCTCTAGACGGGATCATTCTGTTGCTGCTTAACTAAACTAGAGCTACATTTCCCAGAATTCCCTTCCCTTATTATCCCAAGTAACACTTGGTCAAAATAACTAGTTTGAAATTTGGAAATCAGACAAGAAGTAGGAGACTGTACTCTGAATTTGACATTATTATATCTGTTAACAAACAGATATAGAAATGCCCAACAGATTCAAGTTTGGCCTTGATCGCCACCATCGTGTGTCAAGAGCTTCTTGACAACTAAGGCTGCTAAAAAATGTTCTCTGGCTAATCGCAAGACATTTAGCTGTGGATCCTCAGAGGCAACAACTTCTAGATTGCTTTTTCAGTTCTTCCTTTGCGGCTCTAATTTTGTGATTGAATTTGCTGGTCTTCTCACATTAATCAGTTGTTGATAAATTTAATCTTCCAATACCACCTTTAAGATCTTCACATTTACTGCTCCTCTCACAATTGTGTAGGTCTAATTTCTATATTAAATAATTTAGTTCATAACTCACAATAGAGTCTGATACCACAATAAAATACTTACACACTGGGTATCCTTGTTTTGTAACAGACCTCGCAAGGCAAGCCAATCGTATTTCAACACTGAGTGTGATGTAGATGTTTTGCATACGTCATTTATGAGATTAAGAATGTTTTTCTATATCTAGTGTGCTGTCTTTTAATAAATTATGGTTTAATTTAATCAAATTAATTTTATTCTTTTTTGAGATAATTATCTGCTTTTCATACCTTATTATGTTTTTAATGGATAATCTTAGTGATTGGTTTTTGAATAATAAGCAGATGCATTCTTAGAATAAGTCCTGCTTATTATATTTATTGAAACACTTCAGTTTGCTAATGTTCTGTTGGTGAGTTTTTGTATCTTTGTTTATGGGGCATATTTTCCTTTTATTTTCTTTTTTCTTAGGTTAGCGTCATAGTATACTGGCCTCAGAACAACTAGATTGGTCTCATGTCTTCTTTCAATGTTCATAGTTTTTCTTTGTGGGGAATTTTTTAACTAAAAGTTCAACAGCTATGAGATTATCCATACTTTTTATTTCTTCTATCAGTTTTGCTAAGATTTTTCTTCAAGAAACATAATTATTTTGCCTGGGTTTTCACATGTATTGTTATAAATTTATTTATAATATTCCTCATTATCTTTTTTACACAGGAAGGGCTTGAAATGGTGTCCTCTTTTACATCCTTGATATTGGAATTTATATTTTCACATTTTTAAATCAATCTGAAGATTTATCAGTTTTTTACTGTTTACACAAACAACTTTTAATGGTTGATTTTATTTTATGTTTGTTTTCAATTTTATTTTGGTTTATGTATTTTTATTTTCCTCTGCTTTCTTTGGTTTTTACTTGCTATATTCATTCTATCTTATTGAGATGAGAGCTTAGAAAATTTATATTTTTTTATTTTTTAATATATATAATTAAAGTTAGGAATTTCTCTCAAACCACTAATTTAGCTGTGTCCCGCACGTTTTTTTATTATGACTTTTTTTATGAGCAGTTTTAGATTCACAGAAAAACTGAAGAGAAGATCCAGATATTTCCCATATACCTCCTGCCCCCACATATGCACATCCTCCCCCATTATCAACATCTCCCAGCAGAGTGTCACATTTGCTATAATTGGTGAAGCTACATTGACACATTATGATCATCCAAAGTCCACAGTTGACATTACAGTTTGGTCTTGGTGTTTTATATTCTCTAGATTTGGACAAATGTATAATGACATGTATCCATCATTGTAATGCCATACAGAGTATTTCACTATTCTAAAAATCCTCTGAGCTCTGCCTATTCATCCTCTCCGTGGTAATCAATATTTTTATTGTCTCCATTATTTTGTCTCTTCTAAAATGTCATATGTATGGAATCATACAGGATACAGTTTTTTCAGATTGGCTTATTTTACTTAGTAATGTTCATCTAAATTTCCTCCGTGGCTGTCGTGCCTTGATAGCTCATTTCTTTCTAGCGCTGAATAATATTCCATTTTACAGATGTACCACAGTTTATCTATTTACCTATTGTAAGGACATCATGATTGCTTTCAAGTTTTCACAATTACAAATAAAGCTGCTATAAATATGTGTGCAAGCTTTTATATGGGCATAAGTTTTCAACTCTTTTGAGTAAATATGAAGGAGTATGATTGCTGGATCATATGTTATTAGTATGTTTAGTTTTGTATGAAACTGCCAAACTGTCTCCCCAAGTGGCTGTACCATTTGCATTTCCACCAGCAATGAATGAGAGCTCCTGCTGCTCCACATCCTTGTCAGCACTTGGAGTTATCAGAGTTATGGATTTTGGTTAGTCTAATAGGTGTGTTGTTTTAATTTGCATTTCCCTATAACAAGATATGGAGCATGTTTTCAAATGCTTATTTGCCATTTGCGTATCTTCCTTCATGGGGTATCTGTTAAGATCTTTGACCCTTTTTTAATTAGGTTGTTTGTTTTCTTATTGCTGAGTTTTAAGAGTTCTTTGGATGTTGTGCATGGCATTCCTTTATTGGTTATGTCTTTTGCAAATATTGTCTTTCAGTCTTTGGCTTGTCTTCTAGTTCTTTTGACATTGTCTTTCACAGAGCAGAAGTTTTTAATTTTAATGAAGTACAGCTTACCCATTATTTCTTTCATGGTTGAGTCTTTGGTTTTTTATCTAAAAGGTCATCATTGCACCTGAGGTCATCTAGGTTTTATCCTATGTCATCTTCTAAGAGTCTTATAGTTTTGGGTTTTACATTTCAGTCTGTGATCCATTTTGAGTTAATATTTGTGAAGGATGTAAGATTAGTCATGATTTTTTTTTTTTTTTTGCTGAGGAAGATTAACCCTGAGCTAACATCTGTGCCAATCTTCCTCTTTTGTTTATATGTAGGTCACCACCATAGCATGGCTGATGAGTGGTGTAGCTCCACACTCAGGATCTAAACCCACAAACCTGGACTGCCAATGTGGAGCATGCCAAACTTAACCACTAGGGCATGGGAGTGGCCCCATGATTTTTTTTTGCCTGTGGTTATCCAGTCATTCTAGTACCCCACACATTTTGATATGTTCTGTTCTCATATTCATTCAGTTCTAAAGATTTTCTAATTTGTTTCATATATTTTTAAAAATGTAACAAATTCTACAAATGGATTATTTAAGGTATATTGTTAATATCCAAATGTTAGAAAATCTCCAAGTATCTTTCTGCTGTTAACTTACATTTTTTTCCCTTACATTTGGTGTTGTTAGCACCACCTAAATGACTAAGATAAATACAGCTGATGGTTAACAGAGGTTAGCGTAAGGGAAGACTTCTTACAGAGGGGAATCATGTCGGAACCGTAAATGATCCTGATCCACAAGGCACCCCCTTTCCTTGTCAGCATTGCTTTAGTTTGCATGTAGCCTAGATAAGTACACACCTGCTTGTGAGAAATACGCATGCTCTGCTATTTTCTTAGCCTAGGCTTATACATAGACCTCCCTATTGCAATTAGGCAAGAACTTTGCTTTTTAGTTTTTCCAAGCATGTAATGACCTCTGGAAAAGAGACCTATGCTGGAATCCATCACCAGTGACAAGAGAAAGGGAAGATCTGGTGTCTCAAGGGCTACAAGACCAGGTGGTCAACATTTTGAGACCCCGCTCCTGCTTTTCAGCCTGTTTGTCCTATATAACTGCTTCAAAATTTTGTAGTTTTAAGATGGTTCTTTAGGACACTAGTCTGCCATCTTCCCCTTTGCTAGCAAGATGTAATAAAAAGACCCTTTCTTTCCTACCACCTTGCCTCTTGACTGTTGGCTTATCTTTGCAGTAAGTAGAAGATCCCTCTTGGCAGTAAGAGTATCACTTCCATCTAACCTTGGGTATTGAGGTAATCCAAAGTTAAACTGCAATCCCTTGAAGTGCTTGTCTACTAGTAGTTATCACATACTCCAAACATGCAGATATACAGGAATGGGTACAATTGTGTGAAATATGTTTAGGGAAAATTTCAAAAATAATGGATAACTAGAGGATATCCCAACAAATGCAATAAAAGATGCAAAACTGGCAGAGATTCATGATCCAGCAAATTACATCAAGTCAAAGAAGATTGCCATCAAGATCTGTGTCTAGGTGTGACTCATTTCCAAAGACATAGATGTCTAGAGAGTTGTGACCCATACAGTAGATATTTTTAGTGTGAAAATATGTGCTCAGAGGAGGTCTTGGGTTGCTGCTATACAAAATTTTAAAGACTATCAATGAACAAGTCCTTCCAAAGCAGCCTCCACCATTAAGGATGGAATCTTTCTTAAACATTATACATGTTTTTCCATTGAACTAAGGTTGCCAAAAGTTTGCTGTGAAAACTAGTTTTTGAAATAAAACTCATGATTGAAATATGGTTTTGGTTGCTGACTGGGATTTGGAGAGAATGTGTACAAGAGTCCTAGAAATGGTAAAACTGTTATATTCTCCTATTTTTTCCTTGTAGGGTAGCTAATTATGAAAACTTAAAGGGAGAATAAAAGACTGACTTAATGTAGGGTCAGCAACACACTGAAGCTCCTACAGAACCCTGAAAGATAAGGAGCATACAAGCGCTCAGGGAAAACTTGTACCATAAGCTTAAATATTTCCTAGTCTCAATTAACACTTTAAGGTTAAGGAGAGAAAAATTAAAAATGAGCCATTAAAATGAAAGAAAAACATAACTAAAGCTGCCTATTTACTTAAATGGATGTAGGATGCATAATACAGACAACATTATCTCTGATCTCAATGAAATTATAGAATTCCTATCAGATAACTGCCAGTTGGAAAGAAATTGCAAAGTACAGTGAAAATTTAATCCTCCATGCCTATTGTGATTTAGGAAATAGAGCACAGAAGTATAGAGGCACATATTATGCTTTCAAAATCCAGATGGATAAGTCTTATATTTTATTGATCTGATATGAGTAAAATGATTTATACTCTATTTAAGGAAATTTTGGGCAGCTTTTGTTCTGTTGAAACTGAATGCCATAAAGAAAAAGTTGAAGTGTGTCACCATGATCTTTTTTAATCAGAATTGATAATATCAAATGGATATTATTTATGAGTTCAATTAGACACATTGAACTACCAAATAACAACTACATTTCAGAATATATTTTGTTGTTCGTAAATATAAAATGTGTGATTACGTTAGTTTTAGCCAAAATTAACAAGAAAAATATTTTTGTAACAAAAGACTGAATATTACAATATTCAATATAAGTTGAATGTGTTATTAGCTATGATTTTAGCCTAAATATTTGTTTAGATTTAGGTTCATTACAACAAATAGCTTTAAATACCTTCAAAAGATTTCCCTCTCATAATTATATAAATATTGAAGATGCATAATTCGTTGAATATAACTTTTTGATATTTTAACAGAAGTAAAAAGGATGGCGATTTAAAGCTACTTTGAATTTTTCCCATTTTTCTTACTATATTTTATTGACTAACACTAATGTCTTAGGGTGTCTATTTTGAGACATAAATTGCTTACAAATAGATAAATTGAATAAATCATTCCAGATAATTTATGTAGCAAATTCACTTTTATATACTTATACAGAGTATGGAAGTACATTTAATTACAATTATAACAGACTGATGTCAGAATATTGCTAGTTTAAATTTCTTTAGTTATAGTTTTCCTTAAAATTGAAAATTTATATGTAAAATCACCTCTCCAAATGTAACATAAAAATACAATACTAAAGCATGGTATACTAATTTTAAAAGAGTGAAAAATATTCTCTTTGTTTCCTTTCATATTAAAACAATTGTCAAAATCATATGTTGCAAGTATATTAGAAACACCTAGGACATGGTACAAGTGAAGCAAAAAATATAGAAGAGAGTAAACAAATGAGAAGTTTTTCTCTCAGTCACGTACCAATTGCTGGTTACTAACTGGATCTTCGCTGTGTGGTGATTCACGGAAATGTGTGCTACTTTATGCTTAGGACCTCATGCCCGTCTCTATCTTGTTAACCTAAAACCTAAAACAGCCATTATTTGACCAGCAAAATGGGTTGATTCAGGAATAGCAGAGAAATTGCAATTTGGGACAAGCAAGCTATAGCAAAAACCATAGGCAAGTCCCACAGAAAAAGGAGAGGCAATTTTTTATAGAGAAAAAGGAGGAAATTGGGAGGAGTTGTTTTGAATGAAAGTCCATTGGAGTAAAGCAAGAATTCAGGGTGAGGATGGTTTCTCATTGGCTTAGTTTCTGAAGTAGTGGATTTCCTCCAGAAGATGCAATGTACGTCTTTCCTCTTGAGGTCTGCAACTGGCTAATCTTTCCCGCTGACATTCTTCTTTTTCGGGTCGACAATCCTTTCCTGTGATTGACCTCCAGGGGTACTGCATGGGAGCTCCCCCTTCTGGCCTCCTGAATCCATTTTAAATGAGGCTTCCCTTTATTACTTTTCACAGTGTATATCAATTCACCAGAACAGAAAATGAGAGAATGGAGGAGACACACTTGCTTATTTAAAGTCATGTCCCAGATTGGTAAGCTCTCCATACACCCATGGTGCCTTCTGCATCTACACAGAGGGGAGACCAGAGAAGGCTTAAGCTATCCATACACCCTGGTTAACTGAGGTCCTGAAAACTGCCTTAAATCAGACTGATCTCCCCAAACCACAGGGAGATCCATCAAAAAGGCTGAAACGCTAAGTGGCTCAAAATCTTTGACCACAAACTCTGATCAGTAGTTGGTTGACCACTAAGCAATGTAGATTGAGAGACCACCCGTAGAATTCCAAAGTATAGAAAACTGAAACAAGGTTAGCAACAGCAGCAACAACGAACTGAACAGAGACATCAGTACCCACACACTGCAGGGGAGAGTGCGTGGATTCAGACAAGAAAAGTTACTGAAAAAATAAAAAAATCAAAGAAAACAAAAAATACAATGAAACAAACACAGAGAAAATAATAATCCAAAATTGCCTAACTATATTATCTAAAATACCCAGTTTTCATCAACTAGAAGAAATATGAAATATCCAAAGAAACAGAAAAGTGTGACCAGTACTCTGAAAATGCAGCAGTTAAAAATACTGCCACTGAATGTCCCAGATGTTACATTTAGCAGATAAATACTTAGTGGGTATTAGGTATTTTGGGCTTTTCTCTGAACATTCAAATATGTGCAAATCTAAATACTAATATTTTTCATACCTACAAGGGAGGGACCACTCGCGACAATGACTTGGACATACCTCCGCATCAACGTATATATAAAGAGAGATTTTTAACATGGTAATTTAGTATGTATATAATATATTCAAAGATTTATTAACTCTTGCATATTTAGATTATTAAAGTTTTAAGAAAGCAATACTATAAACAAAACTCTTGTTCAACTTCTTATTCCTACAGTCTAGATCACTGAGCATCTTTCCAAAAGAGCATAGAAGCTCCTTAAAGTAGTTATATTACATAGACATACATTTATGTTATTTGTAAAATATATGTGCTATATGTATATTATATACATATTTGTATATATTATGTCTGTGTATAATATATATTTCAATATCTACTATTCTTCTAGATAAAATGTCTAGCACACGATAAAAATTAAAGAACTTGCAAATAAGCAGGAAAATGAGATGCAGAGTTAAGAGAAAAAAATATATGTGTATATATTCATTGACAATTGGGATACTAAACATTTGGGTTATATTTACCCCCAGCTTTTGTAAAGTATGAATAAAGTTGCTGTGAACATTCTTACGCTGGGGTAGTTGCATGGGAGTTCTGCTATGGACTGTATGTTTGTGTTCCCTCAAAATTCACATGTCGAAATCTGAATCTCCATGGTCTTTGGAGGTGAGGCCTTTGGGAGGTGGTTACATTTGCACGATGTCATTAGAGAGAAGCCCCAATGATGGGATTAGTGCCCTTACAATAAGAGTTAGAGACCAGAGCTCTCTCTCTCTTTTTATCACATCAGGACACAATGAGAACATGGCCGTCTGCAAGCCAGGACGAGGGCTCTCACTAGAACCCGACCATGTGCTCTCTTGATCTCAGAGTTCCTGGCCTCCAGAACTGTAAGAGCCGCTAGTCAGTGGTATTTTTTAAGACGCCTGTGTCGGGTATTTTTATTATAGCTGCCTGAACTGACTAAAACAAGTGCCATTTGAGGAGGTAAAAACGTTCTATAACTTGATTCTAGATTTGGTTACTCAGATGTATACTTCTATCAAAACTAACCAACCTATACACTTTAAATATTTCATTTTATTCTATATTTATTATACCTCCAAGTAGTTGATTTAAAACTTTTCTAAAGTCAAGGATAAAATATTTACAACTTTCTAAAAGAGTTAAAGACTTTCTACAAAACAGGAAAATACCAATAATAAAATAGAAAATTGGACAAAGAAAGGAAATAGGAAAATGTTTAAACCTATGAAAATATGTTTTACCTCACTCATATGAGAGATCTTTTTTTTTACGCATCAGCTTAGCAAAAAACAAATGACCCATAGCATCTTTGAGAGGAGGCTATCAGGCTCACTCTTACATTTATAATACAAATAAAACTGTTCCAACCCCTAAATAGGGAATTTGACAATATTTATTGATGCATATGTCCTTTGTTTTCCAGTAACTGATAAAATTCATGAACTGATAAAATTCATGTCCTCATGTATCATACTTAAAAGTGGAGTAGCAGCTGAGAGAGAAAGAAATGTTTCACATGTATACATATATATGTATATATGTATGTGTGTATAGATATATATATACCCTATGTATTTTGATGGGAATAGAATGTCATTGGGATAGAATAAGATTAACTTATTCAAGAATCAATAAGGAGTTCAGTGCATTGGACCCTTAAAGCAAGACATAAAGGAGTAGGAGATAAAATTAGACATATTACCTGTGGATTAGGCCATGTTGGGACCAATAGGACATGGTTAGTATTGCATTTTTAACATGGGAAAAATGTTTCGGAGGACTTTGAAACAGATAGTGATTTTAAGTGGATCTCTCCAGCTTGTGGAGAAAAGGATTAAAGGAAGCCAAGAGAGGAGGCAAGAAGCTGGGTTAGAAGGTTATTGCATTATTGCAGGAAAACAAACATTTTGGTTCAGTATGGGATGTTACCCATAGAAAAGGTGAGATGCGGTGGATTTAGAATAATGTCCTGCAGACCTGATGCAGAGGTAGACTGCATATGGTTTATGAGAGTAAGAGAGAAGTTTAAAATATTAGCAATAATTTTTCTTTAAAAGTCTGTAGCTCCATTTACTAAGTGGGCTTTGTAGGGAGAAACAAGAGTTCAATATTATGCATCGTAATTTTAAAATGTTTATTATAGATCCAAGTGATACCGTACAATAAGTGGGTTGGTATATGAGTAGTAAGTCCAGGGGAGGAATATTTAAAGCGGTAGAGCTAGATGGAATCATCCAGTGAAGATGTGTACCTAAGAGGAGAAGTTTCATTGGCATAAGCCTGGGACACTCCAACATTTAGAAGGAAAGGAAGAACAAAAGAGGATCCAGCAAAAGAAACTGAGAAGTAGTGGCCAAAAGCTGAGCAAAAACATGAGGACATGATATCCTGGTAGCTGAGGTAGGAAGTTTTTTGCTTATTCGTCTCTTTGTTTGAACATAGGGAGTGATCAATTATCTCCAAATACTATTGAGGAGTTGAATAAGATCAGAACACTGGTATTTGGCCATGTGGAGGTTACTGTTGACTTGTCATGAGCTGTTTCAGTCTAGCGATAGAGAGAAAATCTTGAGTAAAGTGAATTGAAAAGAAAATAGGAGATGAAAAATTGGAATTAGCAAAATATAGACTAGTCTTTCAGTGAATTTTGCTTTCAATAACAGCAGAGAAATGGGAAAAGGGCCAAGAGTGATTTGATGTCAATGAGTTCTTTTCTAAATCTAGATTCTTTTTAGAATGATCCAGGAGAGAGGGAAAATCGGTGCTACAGAAAGAGAGAAGAAAGAGAGAAGACTATTCCCATAACTGAATCCTTGAATGGGCAATAAGGGATGGCATTCACTGGACAAGTGGAGGAGGTAGCCTTTTGTCTAGATCAGCTTGGACTGCCACAAGAAAATACCACAGGCTGAGTGGCTTAAAAAACAGACATTCATTTTCTTTTCTTTTTGAGAGTTGGCAGAGCCAGCTGAGGCTTTATTTTGGAAGACACTTGAATTGGCTTTTAGTAGAGGCGTGAGAAGTGGGGTACCTCAGGCAGTAGATTCCCCTCAAGGGTGGGCTGAGGACTGGGGCTGTGCCTCAGGTGGGCTTCCTGTTCCGATGCTCCCCTGCACAGCTCCCTGTCTCAGAGCTTCCGGATCAGCCACAGGAGGAGGAAGGCTGGGAGGGACCGCAGTGGCTGTTGAGCAGAATATCAGACCATTCGGATACCAGCTTCCCGTCACGGGTCTCGATCTTCTTCACCACGACGGCCTTGGAGGAGCTGATGCAGCTGAAGGAGATGGAGGCCCCACCAGAGCTGAAGCTGGACTGGAAGGAGCTCAGGCCATAGTTGAGGCCAGGGCTCGTAAGGTCCCTGAAGTTCCTTGAACTCAGCCCACCTGAGTAGCCGCTGGCGGTCTTGGTATGGATGCTCAAGTTCTGTATCCCAGACTCCAGCCGGCTCTCCTCGCTCTCCAGCAGTTTGCAGTAGGTGGCCGTTTCCACGTCCAGGGCAAGCCTGACATTCATGAGCTCCTGGTATTCACGCAGCTGCCATGCTATGTCCTGCTTGGCCGTTCTTAGAGCGGCCTCCAGCTTGGTCACCTTGGCCTCAGCATCCTTGACATTTAGGTCCCCATGCTGCTCAGCATCAGCAATGGTGGCCTCCAGGGAAGCATTCTGGCCTTTAAGGCCAACGATCTCAGCCCACAGTTGGTTGATGTTCGGTTCGTCTCGGAAATACCCATCTTCATGCGATGGAGGTCATCTCCGTGCATCCCAGTAAATGTCTGCAGCTCCCCGTACTTGTTCTGGTAGGTGAACTCAGCATCCACCCGGCAGCGGTTGGCGATCTCCTGCACTGGGCCTTGACCTCGGTGATGATGCTGTTCAGATCCAGGGAGCGTGTGTTGTCCGTGGGGAGGACCACAGACGTGTCTGAGACCTGGGACTGCAGCTCACAGTCTCCTCTTCATACAGCTGCCTGAAGAAGTTGATCTCATCCTTCAGCCCTTCTAGGCGGGACTCCAGCTCTACCTTGTTCATGTAACCTTCACCCATATCCTTCCTGATGAGGACAAACTCACTCTCCATCTCTGCGTGCTTGTTGACCTTGTCCTCTTATTCTTGAAGTCCTCCAACAGCCCCTGCATGTTGCCAACCTCCACCTCCATCTTCAGCTTCTCCTGGCCCAGTGCATCAAGTTGCCACCAAAGGTTGTTGATGTAGGCTTCTACCATGTTGGCCATGTTGCTCCGATGCATCTCCTGCTGCTGCAGCAGGCTCCACTTGGTCTCCAAAATCTTGTTCCAGGTGCCGCCCTTTGTTGATGAAGGAGACAGACTTGTTGAGGGTCTTGATCTGCTCCTTCTCCTGGGTGAACATGGTCTGGATGTTGGTGTCCACATCCAGGTTAATGGGACTCAGCAGGGTCTGGTTCACTGTGACAGTGGTGATGCTCCCTCACCACCAATCCTCCTATAACCCCCGACAGCCTCATGCTGCTGCCCAGGCCACTCTGGAAGCTGCTGCTCTTGCTCCCCACCTAGGAGAAGGTCGAGGAGCTGATGCAGGTGCCAGGTTCACTGGTGTATGAGCACGCTGAAGGCCCGGGGCCCAGAGGTGGACACCTTGTAGGACTCATGGGTCATCCTGATGGACATGGTGGAGGTTGGAGTGGAGGCCAGTAGGCTGAACCAGATGGAGATTCAAGAAGGAGCAGAGATGCTGCTTCTAGGTGGACCAGAAATTCATTTTCTAACAGTTCTGGAAGTCCAAGATTAGGAGGACACATGGTTGGTTTCTAGTGAGAGTTCTCTTCCTAGCTTACAGACAGCCACCTTCTCATTGTGTCCTTACCCGGCAGAGAGAGAGAGAGAGAGAGAGAGAGGAGGGCGGTCTGGTGTTTCTTGTTATAAGAGCCCTAATCCCATCATAAGGCCACACCCTCATGACCTCATCGAAACCAAATAGACTCCCAAAAGCTCTGTCTCTAAATATTATAATGTTGGGGGTTAGGATTTCCACACATGAATTTGAGGGGGGCACAATTCAATCCATGGAATCATTGATAGAAGCCTAGGTAGATTGTTTGGGAACATATGCCATTAGATTGACAGATTTAGTAAAATGTTTTTTTCTTAAAAATGTGGTTACGGATTTTTATTTTAATGTATTTTAAAGCCTTTTTTGTTTCCTTCTCTTTGCCCAAGTTGAGAACTTCTTTCCTTATTCCCTGAAATGAGGTAATCAATGGATACTAAAGATCCAGGAGAGTATGCTGGAGGCTTCATAAAATACTAAGTATGAAATTATCCTCTTTAATATATATGAGATAAAATCACAGCAGTGTGATATGACACATTTAAGAGATATTAATTCTAATGTTAAGAGCCAAAGATTTGAAACATTTGACATGTCCACTGATGGAAGATTGACTGAATAAATAGCAGTGTATTGATATAAATTAATATTACAGGGAAGTAGTGTGAGGCTGCTGTCTGTGATCTTCAAGATTTACATTTTGGAAAATGCAAAGTATAGAGTGTTTTATATATATATATATATATACATGTATATATAATATTTATAGTTACACTTTTATTTACATAGGATATTGCTGAACTAATAGGAACAATCAATTAACAAGAGATCGCATCCATTGTGGGGAGCGGAACTGACTGAGGACACAGCAGAGAAGGAACTTATTCTCCACCTCTCTTCTTTTTCTACATTCACAAGTGTGCATCAATTGCATGCATTTTAAGGAAACTAAACAAGACCTAGGCATAAATTCTCTTTAAATTCCCTGCCAGTTTTTCTTAGATTTCTGTTCAGGTATTCCTTTCTTGAATTTCGTTGGTGTGTCTGAATGGAAGAACGTGTGTGTGTGTTTGAGTCAATGCTAAGAATTGAAATTGATAGTGATTATTGGTTCTATCTTTACATTTTCTGTAATTCAAGAAAACAATGTTTGGGAGTTTCCGTCCTGAACGCCCTATTTCTATAGAGAGCAGCTACAATTTCAGATCATTACTCCAATTCCAGGAAGAGTCTTAGAACTTTTGCTTCCAAAAGAGAAAATTTGCTAGTATTGGTTATTCATTTTATTCATTAACCTGCTTCTCTCCAGTAGCTGTTTTCACTCCTTCACAGTTGAGAAATGGGTTGACGCAGAACACAGAGATTCTGGCCTAGAATATGCTAATCTTCAGCTGAGGAGATGGTTCACTTTTGGTTTTTTATGACCTTCCCTATGCCCTACCCCCAAGACTATGTGTTTACACACATTATTACGATTTGCGTGTGTGTGTGACATCTTTCTTATTGTACTTCCCAAGACTTTCTATACCTTGGTGCATGGCAGAATCTCTGCTAACTAAACAAACGATCAATGTCTAGGTCAGATAGCATGTGCTTAAAACATGTTCGTTGAATGAATGCATAAATTGATAAATGAATAAAGAAATTAATAGAACAGCTACCACACTGCTCAGAATTCCTGTGACTCTTCCATTTAAAAAAAATCTATTGATTCTAGTAAAGTTTAGGAAAAAATAAAAACTATATGTTCCTGTCTGTGTACAAACAACATCTTTTGCATCTTTCTCAGTAGCCTATTCTCCTATTTCTCAGGGCCGTATTCTGTCACTTCCCTCCATCTGCTCTCTGCTTTTTCTTCTCCAAATGCCATGCTGGTCCTTTACATATGCTCTCTCATCTTTTACATATGCTTCCCCTCTGACACACACAAAGAGCTCTCTCCATTTGCCACTGGTGAACTTCTGCTTACATGTTCATTACAAAATGAGATCTGGATTACATTTTGTCCTCACAGGTAGGATTATTTGCCACACTCCAGTGACTCCTTTTGTAACCTGCTAACTCTAATCTCTCACATTGCATTCATTTGCTTACTATCCATCTTACTCATAATTATTTGAATTCTGAAAGTTCATTTATATATATATTCTTATATATACATATATAGCTATTATATATACAGAAACTACTTTAAATATATTTTAGAGGAACATAAGGTAGAAAAATGTGGAAGAGAGAAAGAAACAGAGATGTAAACTGCTCACATTCTTAATACTATAATCCTTGGTATAGAGCATACATTCAATAAACATTTAAAAAAATAAAGAATAAATAAAAGAGTAAAGGATTGGAATTAGCATGCTATCTTGTAAGCACTTTTCAGAACATATATTGAATGCTAAGCATTATCTGTTATACATTTCTTCGAAACAAACCCAGACCTCAAATCAAGATGTGTTTATAGTTTATACATTCATAGCATAGAACATTAATTTGAAGAGCAAACTTTTAGTAAAATACCTTTCTTCCACTTTACATATTATGCCATGCTTCATCGACTGGGTCTTATCTCCCATAACTTTTGGCATAGAACTAAAAGAAACAAAAGAGGAGAAAGTGGACTACTATATAGAGAAAGTAGGGTTCCAGCAACCAACTTGTTAGTGTCAAATTTTAATTTTCTCATTTGTAAGGAATTTCGATTGCATCAGTAGTTGTGTTCTTTATGTACATGCCTCTTCTGCTTTGAAATGCTGTTCCAAGGGGCTCACAAAATAATCAGCCCCTTTGAATCATTTGGTTAGAGCTAAATAAGTCCTAGTTCCAATTGCATTAATGAAGCAGTAAGGGAAACTGCTCATTTGGGAGCTGCACAAAGTGTTCACTGGTTGCTAGTACATCAGCCTGCAAGATGTATGTGTCAGTGTCTTAGAATCCTATAGATACAACTCAACTTGGTTAGTCTTAATAATATGTCTAGGATTGATAAATCTGCATGATTTTATTTATTAGTTTGTCACTGAAATTCAAATTTATGTATTCAGTGGTTTTTCAAAAGTCATCAAATCAGACAATTTGTTAATTACAATATGGGACCAATGTCTTTTTCCACATTAATATTTTACAACATCTTTTCTAGTATGTCATTTTAACGTTATAGGGGTTTTTTTGGGTGAGTTATTAGGAAAATGTATGTCTTCTTCATTAAAACAAACTGCAGGGGTATCAGAAACTATGTTTCACTTGAATTAACTGTTCAACTTCGTGTTCTCTATAGGACATGGAATGGCTCTGATTTGATCACTATATTACCGAAAGCTCTATGAAGGAGGTAGAACACAGGTAGACTTATACTGTTCCCCTGTATCTAACAAGTACAGGTCTTAGAATGTCTACATTGTACCACCCTAACAATTCGTTGACTGCTCAACGCTTTCTGGTTAAATATCAAATGCCTTTTCAGCCAGGTTTAAAAAATATGTATTTATACCCTCCAAAGTGTCAATCAGCTAATTTACATATATCAGTTAATTTCTGCCTCCTCTTGGTTCATTGTTTTCCATTGTGAGACCGTTGGAATGAAGGGAGGAAGTAAAACAAATCTGGGTGACTTTAGACTAATAAAGTCAATATTTTATGGGTCTTTGTATATATTACTGAAGCCACAAAACACGGGTCTAAAGATAATTGATTGTTAGATCCTTATAAATCAAGAAGAAAGAAAAGAATATTTAAGTTAAATAATAATTAGTTTAGAAATGGATATTTAAAAGGTGTCACAGTTAATTTTGATGTGATGGAAATTCTTTTACTGCTTCAATTTGCCTTAATAAAAAATATATATTATTATAGAGAAGCATATGCTCAATTTAGGGACTTCATAAAAATACTGGAAAGTATAACAAATGCTCAAAATCACCTTAATAAGACCAATCCATAATGATACAGCCACAGATAACACCACTAACAAATTGGGGGTTTATGGAAATTTTTGCAACTTTGACTCTTTCTGAACGGTGGACTTTGGAATCTATTCAGCTTGTATATTTATTGGTTGTGTTATACTGCATTAATCATTTAACCACTAAATTTTTTTTCAAATTGATAGTTCTCCATTTGTTTTAAAAAATATATGATCCTTTTTGCTTCTTTCTGCATTCAATAGTTTATTTTATTTATTTTTATTTATTTTTTTCACCCTGTCTTATTTTTATTGAGGTAACATTAGTTTCTAACATTACATAAATTTCAAGTGTACATCATTATATTTTCATTTCTGTGTAGACTACATCATGTTCACCACCCAAAGACTAATTACCATCTATCACTGTACACATGCACCCTATCATCCCTTTCCCCCATTCCCATCTTCCCCTTTCCACTACAGTAACCACCAATCCAATCTCTATGTCTATATGTTTGTTTGTTGTTGTTTTTATCTTATACTTAAGTGAGATCATACAGTATTTGACTTTCTCTGTTTGACTTATTTCGTTTAGCATAATACCCTCAAGGGTCCATCCATGTTGTCACAAATGGCTGGATTCCATCTCTTCTTATGTCTGAGTAGTATCCCATTGTGTATCTAGACCACATCTTCTTTACCCATGCATCGATGGATGGACACTTAGGTTGTTTCTAAGTCTTGGCTATTGTGAATGGTGCTGTGCTGAACATAGGGGTGCATGTATTTTACACATTTTTGTCTTCGTGTTCTTTGGATAAATGTCCAGAAGTGGAATAGCTGGATCGTGCTGTATTTCTAATTTTTTGAGAAATCTCTGTACTGTTTTCTGTAGTGGTTGCACTAGTTTACGTTCCCACCATCAGTGTATGAGAGTTCCATTTTCTCCACATCTTCTCCAATGCTTGCTATTTCTTGTCTTGTTAATTATAGCCATTCTGACGAGCGAGCATGAGGTGACAGGTCATTGTAGTTTTGATTTGCATTTCCCTAATAATTAGCGATGTTGAACTTGTTCTCATGTGCCTGTTGGCTGTCTGTATGTCTTCTCTGGACAAATGTCTGTTCAGATCCTTTGCCCATGTTTTAATTGGGCTGTTTGTTTTTTTGTTGTTGAGTTGTACGAGTTCTGTATATATTTTGGATATTAACCCCTTATCAGATATATGATTTGCAAATATATTTTCCCACTTGTTAGGCTGTCTTTTCAATTTGTTGATGGTTTCCTTTGCTGTGCAGAAGATTTTTAGTTTGATGTAGTCCCATTTGCTTCTTTATTGTTTTATTTCCCTTGCCTGGTGAGACACAGTATTCAAAAAGGTGCTGTTAAGATCAATGTCAAAGAATGTACTACCTAAGCTTTCTTTCAGAATTTTCATAGTTTCAGGTCTTATGTTCAAATCTTTAATTCATTTTGATGTAATTTTTGTGTATGGTATAAGATAACGGTCTACTTTCATTCTTTTGTATGTCGTTGTCCAGTTTTCCCAACACCATTTATTGAAGAGACTTTCCTTTCTCCATTGTATGTTCTTGGATCCTTTGCAAAACTTGGCTGTCCACAGATATGTGGGTTTATTTCTGGGCTCTCAGTTCTGTTCCACTGACCCGTGTGTCTGTTTTTGTGCCAGAACCATGCTGTTTTGATTACTAATGCGTGGTAGCATATTTTGAAATCAGGGAGTGCCACACCTCCAACTTTGATCTTTTTCCTTAGGATTGCTTCAGCTATTCGGGGTCTTTTGTTGTTCCATATAAATTTTAGGATTCTTTGTCTAGTTCTATGAAAAATATTATTGGGACTTCGATGGGGATTGCATTGAATCTGTAGTGCTTTATGTAATATGGACATTCTAACTATGTTAATTCTTCCAATCCATGAGCATGGAATATCTTTCCATTTCTTTGTATCTTTTTCACTTTCTTTCAACAATGTTTTGTAGTTTTCAGTGTGCAGGTCTTTCACCTCTTTGGTTAAATTTATTTGTAGGCATTTTATTCCTTTTGTTGTGATTGTAAATGGGATTCTATTCTTAATTTCTCTTTCTGCTATTTCATTGTTAGTCTATAGAAATGCAACTGATTTTTGTACGTTGATTTTGTATCCTGAAACTTTACTGTGTTCATTTATTATTTCTAATATTTTTTGGTGGATTTTTTTAGAGTTTTCTTTATACAAGTCATGTCAATCGCAAATAGTGACAGTTTTATTTCTTCCTTTCCAATTTGGATGCCTTTTATTTCTTTTTCTTGCCTGATCTTGCCACTCTGGCTGGGACTTCCAATACTATGTTAGATAAGAGCGGCGAAAGTGGGCATCCTTGTCTTAACCACTAAATATTTAAGACTAAGTTTCTATTGGTAAAATGGAGAGGATAAATGTGGTAATATGTGCAAATCAATGAGATATTATGCACAAAGTTTAGCTATTGTAGCTATGATGATGGAGATGGTGATAGCGACGAAGATGATGATGATGCTGAATTCCACCCCAAAGTAGCGAAGTTGGAAAAAGTATGTCATAAATATAACACACAAAATTGTTCCTGTAGGCATAAATCAAATGCATACAATATCTATATAATAATTACTTTATTCAGTTGAAGGCTTTGGAAATGAATTAGAATAAGTTAAAGTATATTGGCAAATGGGGTTAAGCAAAAAACATTCTGCTTTAGCTTATTTAGAAAATCTTTCTGAAATGTTAATTCTAAATGTGTTTTTCTAGGAGAGATAAATAATATAATTACAATTTCATATTATTTTTAAATTCTCTAAAAGATTCTTAGGATCACTTTTCTGAAAACTCAAGAAATTTGGACATAAAATTCATCTTGTACTCTGCAGCTACTCTTCTGTTCTTCTAAGTACAGGGGACTCTCTCTTCACTAGGAGAAACATGCTGTTAAAGGTTTTAATTATATTTGTTGCTTGGTCAGAAATAATCTCAGCTCTACACTTAGTGTAAAAGGCAGGATAACAAGTCTTGGTCAGTATTGTGTTGGCGAGAGAGGGAGAAGGCAAGGAAGAAGGGGAAGAAAGAAGAAATGGTGAAGAAAATGGATTTGGAGAAAGGAGCAATGGCCAAATAGAGCAAGTGAGGAAGGGAAGGAGAAGAAATCCAACAATAGTAATAAGACAGTAATGATTTAAAGTATGAAAGAGCTTTTCATCTTCAATTGATTAATATTCAACTAATATTTCAACAGCGAAATTCTGTTTCTTGCAAAAATCCTTTTGCACAAGTAGATCTATACCTATTTTGCATGTTACTTGGAGAGCAGTGGTTTCCACACTCTACTCCACAAAATTCTGCTCCTGCAGAGGCGCAGCCAGACTTCACATGGTGGTTATGTGGGATGCTATGAAAATCTGAATAACCATGTGGTTCTTTCCTGCCACTTTAAGGTGAAGCATAGTTTTTTCATTCCTTCGTATTATTTAATTTGAAAACAAAATTAGTTGCTGGGGAGAAAAAAAATTGAAAACCATTGAAATAGTGAAAGAAGATTAGAAAATTTTTAAAAATGTATATTCTTGTGATTTTTAAAAGTCACAATATCACTGAAGTCAATATATGACTTGGCTCCCTTTAAGTAGTATTGATACAAGTTGAATAAGGTGTAATTAAGATTTTGTGGAGGTAGAATTAAATATGAAGCCGTATGACATCAGGTAATCCTCTTTTAGGAATGTATATTTTAAAAAAACTATTGTACATAGTTATTATTGCTGTTCATTTATGTTTCAAAAAGCATTTTGAATGTAAAAGGGTAAGAGAATTTTTTTCCCAGCAGATTAGTTGTGCTGTCTACCAAAAAAACACATTAAAATAAAAAAAAATGCTAAGTTCCAATTCTTAAACAGAACAAACTTTTGGACAGTCTTTGGACAGCTGGTCCCCTGTTAACCTCAGGGGCCTCACCTCCCATCAGTGTTTCAGAGCATCACCAGTTCAAGTGATGACACTAAACTGTTGGCCTCTCTGCAAGGCAATGTGTTTTCTCATACCCCCAAGTTACACGTTAAGCATTTCTCCGGAACTATAGAGCTGTCTTCCTTCTACATGCTACTTACTTAAGAAAGCGTCTTTCTAGACGCACCTGATTTCGGCAGCTTCAGTTGATGCTCTAGGCTGAGTTATACATAATTCCTTTGTGTTTTATTAATATTCTCATAACAGTTGTATAATTAATTGGTCATATTTTACTATAATTACCTGATAGTCAGCTATGAGTGATTACAGTCTTTATCTTAAAATGTTTTCCTATCTGAGAAGATACCTGGCCCTTATGATGCAACCTTAACATTTTGGGTGACTCTTGATACCCTTAGCTTTAAAATTTCATTATTTCCTAGAGAGACTTCAGGTTACTTATACATAACCTGTTTTATATACATTTTTTTTAATCTGCTAGATTGGGCTCAGGAAGGGGGATAATTTAGGTGCACCTGAGGAGGTTTGGGACCCTATGGTCCTGCACTGAGTTTGAAGACTACATTTCAAAGCAACTACAGCTCTCTATGACTCCAAGGGTGAGTGAGTACATTCTGAAATTGTTAATGTAACACTCTTCAAGTCCTAAACTGTCCCCACGATGTAGCTTTTATGACAGAAAGGAATTTGCAAAGTGTGATGTGTTAGGCGTCAACGTGTCTAGGATATAGTATCCAGTTATTTAATCAAATATGAATCTAGGTGCTGCTGTGACTGCATTTTTCAGATGTGGTGAACACCTACAGTCAGTTGATTTTAAGTAGGTTACCCTTGATAAAGTGGATGGGCCTCATGCAATCAGTTGAAAGTCCGTTAGAGCGAAAACTGAGCTTCCCCAAAGGAGAAGAAATTCTGCCTCCAGACTGCAGGCTCAAATTCTGTCTTTCCTTCAAATCCTGAGTTTTCAGCCTGCAAGCTCGCCCCACGCATTTTGAACTTGCCTGCCCCCGCAATCACATGGAACAATTCCATGAAGAAAAAAAATATATATATATATATTTATATTTTATATTATATTTAAATATATATATATTTTTTTTCTCTCTGGAGAATCCTGACTGATACACACATAGGAGGTTACAAAGAACACAACAGAAAAAAAAGTAAACAGGAAACATAGTAAATGTTAATGAAATGCTAATGTTGTCAGTTTCAGCACAGTGAAGAAATGTAAAGTTAATGCTCTGACAATAGCACTAATACACTCTGAAAATGTAGACTGACTTTTAATACACAGTGCTTTGGTTGATTCCATGCTATGCTTTCATATAAAAAAAAAGTGAATGCCTAGTCAGATAACAAATGACAACCTTATTCACCTTAAGCACGAAAAAAGTCAGAGAACATAAAGCAAACATAACATTTCCCAATTTAAACCTTGCTGTATTTAGGTTTATAGATGTAATATCTGGTAAATAATAATTTAAAGCATTATACTATGCTTACATTTAGATGTCATGAAGTAAACCTTCCAAATGAAATCCAGAGAAAAACATTATTATACTCTTAAATCATATGAATTGACAATACAGCATTTGGTCTATTAAAAGTGTTATTAGGCCGTACTAAAACCCAAACACCTCCTGGTTTCTTTTCTCAAAATGAGAGAAAGGGAGAGGAAGACAGAAGGAGAGGAGGAGGAGAAGGAGGAAGAGAAATATGCTTTGCTTTAATGAATAGACTATTTTTAACATTTATGTGTCCTTGGGAATCACATCATATATTTAACAAAATTCTACCTTTGTCTCCACCCACTTTTGACAGTGATTGTGTATTTATATTTTTAAATTCACATTGCATTTCCAAAACTGCAATGTCTTTCTATGACTCAGAGTCTGGCTTATTACAAGATTATTTGCATATAACTGATGGCTTTCACACAAATGCTAAGCCCCATCGATTCAAGAACTAATCTTGGCCAAGGTTTGAAGTGTACCAGGATTCCTTGCCTCATGGCAGATTTACTTTAGATTTGAAATGGGGAACCCTTGTGTACTGCCCTCTGTATCCCCAAGCTACTCAGTTATTAGTCTGCTCCCATTCTTTACCATATCGTCCCAAACCAGAAAGCCAGGCCCCTGCTAAGTGTCCCCACATACACTTTTAGATTTTTGCTGGTGGAAATTCATGTCTGAACCTCAGACATCTAGAATAACACCCCAGGTTGGTAATACACTACCTACCAAGCTGAACTCTTTCTCTAGGAAACTGTATTTTCTCCCCACATTCCAAGTTAACGGACCTTATCCATGCTTTGAATGGATAAATTTTCTAGAAGCACTGGGTGGCTAATTGCATTCTCTCAGGGTCTGAAAAACTAACAATGTAGTCCAACCAAATCTATCCAGTAGGACTTTTTATTCCTCATCAGACCTTCTTGTTGAGATCTTAGCATACTTAAAGCCTAAATCAAACTGAAATTTAGAGATTGTAAGCATAATGGAAGCTTTACTATGAAGTTAAAACTATATAGACAATAATAATTTCAAGAAAAGCTTCCTCTAAAGTTGGTGACTATGTACTATTTAAAAAACTAACCAGTATATTTATCTTCAAGGTTCATATCTACTGAATATATACTTAAATAACTACAAAATTTATATCCTTAGTTAATAAGAGCTAGTAAATTGCCAACCATGTATGAAAGTGACCCAGCAGAAATAGATTTTGTGTTAAAACACAAGAAAATGGTGTAATGTCAGTGACGTTCTTGAGGAACTTATAAGCAAGGAAACACAATATTCCATGTAAAAGAATATGTAGCCAATTTTAAAGAAATTTTGTGGTTTTGTACATATGGAGCTGGAACTTCTGTTTACTTCCTAAACAGTTTTTCTCACCTTTCAAATTTCTGTCAAAGTGCGTGATAGGTAAATGCAATATTCATGATTTTCTAAAGCAGCCATTTTATTTTAGAAATGCAGTGACAGAGAGCAATTAATTAGAGACTGTACTTTTTTGGAGAGTTTTTAAATATAATGCCTAGTTAGAACCTATGTGCCATTTATGTTGGATGAATTCCCTACCTTAGCATGAGAAGTCAGCATCTACGGCCACAGATAATTTGTCAACCACTGTGCACAACTTAGGGGTGTTTATTAATACTTATAATGAATATAAATAACTAAATAACTTTTGCTTGGCAAGAAATATGACATATCTATCACTGTGTTGAACAGAAGTGAGGAGTTTGTAATATTTTTCATGGACTTCATTGTCACCTCATCTTTTTACGATTAGATTGGACTTATAAGACAATATACTGTGGTAAGACTGTAGCTTTTATGTTACTAGGAAATGATCAGTGTGTTAATTTCTGTGTATGTTTTGAGTGATATACATTTATTTTGATTATAAGAAATTTTTCACAGTGTTTTGCTTAAGTCTATTCTCAATCATCCATGATTCAGGAGAACACAAGTAGAATTTCAGATTCAAAACACGTACTATGTAAGTCATATTCCAGAGCCTTAGTCCACAATCAGCTTGCTCCGGGGTCCCAAATTTTAAATTTAGAGCTCCATGGGGAGCATAGGAGATCAGAGAAGCTTTCTGGAGGAAGACCTAAAAGCCTGTACAATAGGTCAGGTAACGGGACAGCACTTGATCTTCAGTGTTGGTTTCCACAGCCTTGAAAAAATTTTACCAGTGACACTTCTCAATAATTTGGTCCGGAAGTAGTTTCCCTTGCCAGATTGTTAAATTTAGGTCAGCACCACCACATCTGCATTGCAAGTCTGCAGAAGGGGAAGAGGAACAAAGATGACATGGTTCTGTCATCACATTGATTATAAGATAGTGGCAAATACAAGCAATTAACACAGGACCAAAAAATCACAAATGATGGATTGAGATATGTGTTCCAGACACCTGGGGATCAGCATTCTCTTTTTCCTCATGGAAGTCTATGAAAGGATATGGCATGTGTAGACTGTAGGGTCCTACTCATGTGCCATGTATCGATCAGGATATTGGGTTGCTTACTTCAACAGAGGCTACATAGAAATCTGAACTGGTAAGGCAGTCCAGAAAGATAAGGCGAAATGGAAGTGAGTTCCCGCCAAGAACCAGGTTCCTTCTCTCTTAACCATAGAGTGTCTAGTACATAGAAGGTACTCAGTAAATATTTTGAGTGAATGAATGGATGAATGACATAATCCGTGTATTTGCGTTTTCCCTCCTGCAAACAAACCCTCTGTCCTGCATGCACACAAACACACATAACATACACAAAATGGAAGACCAGGAAGGACCTTAATTTAAATAAAATCTAGCAGTTTAAACTCTGGCAGTGACATAATGCAATAACCTGATGACACCACTTTTTATTTGACCCAATTCTTAGTTTCACTAGGTAAATGGCTGCATGCTCTGGAACTTCTAGTGACTGAGTCTCTGTTTTCCTTGCATACATTGTGGGATGGAAGTTTTGCTGTAGATGACATGACCCACATCTATCTACTTGTTAAGGCATATGCGTCCAAAAGAAAAGTGTTTTAGAAAATGCCTTTTATTAAAATGATCTATAATCTGTTTTTTTCTTCGGATGTGAGCTGGTAAATATGGAAGTCAGAGGAATTGGCTAGTCAGTATTTTTTAAAAATTATGATCTCCAAATCTCCAGACTAACAGTAAGTTTTTAATTTTTATGGGCGTCCTTTAAAAATGGACATGATACCCCATATTATTGTGGTCTTCTTGTTATCATACATACAAATCATGTTTATAGTTCTTATGTGAAACGTGATATACAGTAACAATCGGTCAATTTTTTAAAAAGTATTATGGTAGGATTCCTGCAGACAACTCAAAAGGTGTGAAATATAAAAGTATTTCTTGAAATAGAAACATTTTATTAAGTCAAAGGCCTTCATCTCCAACTCTTTATAGGAAAAGAGATTATATGTAAATTTCATGTTTCCAGAGTGCTAAATAATGAGTTTCCTGATCAATTTCTCCTGATAAGTTTTGGCTTTAGCTTCAGAAGACCAACAATCTACATTTCTAATGTAACCTTGGATAAAATTCATTCCCAGTAATTTAGTAAACAAAGAAAGAATCTCCATGGTTTCAGGACATGTTCAAGAAGACATTCAATGAGGTTCATCAAATTAAATGCAACTTATTGAATATATTAATTACTAAAATAATTCAAGAGTTATGCCAGAAATCTGGTAAACAGGGAGAAGAGAAATATTCAAGTTTAATTTGTTCTAAAGTCATCAGGTTATAGGAAAGTGTACCTGTTAAAGCAATACTTTTAGCACACAACAATTATTTTCAGAGACTTTTGACACTCTAAAGTGGTATGGTAAAAATTGTAATTCTTTCTCTTTTGTTCATGTATCAATACTTTAAATCAGTGGTTTTGTCTGCCTTCCTCCACCCCAAGAGACATTTGGGCGTGTCTTAGAGGTATTTTGTTGTGACTGGAGAGTTGCTACTGACATCTAGTGGGTAGAGGCCAGGGATGCTACTTAACATCCTATAACGCACAAGACAGCCCCCAACAACAGAAAATTACCTGGCTCCAAATATCAATAATGAACAGATTGCTATTCAATAAAGCCCTGAAATATCATGTCAAAAATTCGCTACTGGCACTGAGTAAATAATTCCACACCTTGTCATGTAGAGCTGAAATTGAAGATCATTCAGGATAAAGGGGGAAAAAAAATAAAAGCTAAGTAAAAGAAGACGGATTATCTAAAAGGGAACACCAGTAAGATTAGCAGCAGAATTCTCATCAGAAAACACAGATTCCAGAGAAAATCAAGAATACAAAACGTACACACACGCAAAAAGGAAACCTGTTAACCTAGAATTCTAGGCCCAGAAAAAATAAATCATTTCAGATATACAATCATTAAGAGAGATCACCATTCACATTTCCTCTCTGAAAAAGTTAATAAAGAATATTCTTGGGTAAGAAGAGTAAACTTCAAAGGATGCTAGCAACAATGCTGAGGAAAGAAAATGACTTCAGATGAACTGAGTCAACCATTACTTGTAAAATCAGTAAAACCATCACCGAAGGGTTAAAAAGTGGAAAATCAAATCCTAAAATAAACTAATATGAAACATTCACATCAGAATTAAGGCATTTTATTTATATTGTTCCAGAAAAAGACTGAGATTTAATACATTTAAATCTCTACAAAAAATCTTGATTTAAATGTGTTTAGCATTTTTAAAGTAGTGGTTTTCAAATTAAAGGTAGCAGTTTGACTACGTGCATTTACTGCTATTGTGTCACAAAACCATTCAAAATAGCCATCCAGAAATAAAAAGGCATGAATCCATAAGAACAAAGCAAATGGAAAAAAGGAAAAGATGATAGCAGGATTTTGGAATCTGGAAGGCAATTAAAAAATGTAAACTTATCTAACAAATCTGAAAAAGACTAGCAGGGGATAGTGGCACCAATTAGTAGGACTTTGCATGTTGTATAACCCCTGGAATATTCAGGAATTGGCAGATATTCAGAAAAACTCTGACATGAAAAGACAGGGACTGTAAGAAATAGAAGGGTAAAAGAAATCTAAGATAAAAGGAAAATGCATGGAATAAAATGCATTTAAAAATAATGATTAATATCTTCAGAGAGAAAATATTTACAGACATAAAAAAGAATGTAATAAAATGATAAAGAAAGAATAAAAAGAGTCCTTAGAAATTAAGAATACAATGACAAAATGCAATTTTCATAGACACTTGAAAAATAATGTTGCCAGAAATACCCATAAAAATGGAACAAAAAGAAAAATCTATAAAATAAAGATATTTTTATTTTTTTTAATCTTTTTGGTGAGGAAGATTGACCCTGAGCTAACATCTGTGCTAATCTTCCTCTGTTTTGTATGTGGGATGCCACCTCAGCATGACATAATGAGGGGTGTGTAGGGCTGCACCCAGGATCCCAACTTGTGAACCCTGGGCTGTTGAAGTGGAGTGCATGAACCCAACCACTATACCATGGGGCCAGCCCCAAGAAAAAATGTTTGAAAAGGATAGAATCAGTCCAGGAGGGTCAATATAAAAATAAATGGAGCTCTATAATTTAAATAGAAAGAATGATGAAAAAGGTAAGTGGCCAACATAAGGCAGTATTCACGACGTGATATTAATCTAAAGATGTCATATGAATATGTTGAGAGGGTAGAGAGACAAAAAGACTTACAAAGGGTGAGGCAGGTTGAACAAAAGCTAAATCCTCATCTTCTGAATTGAAATAAATGTGATAGATTATATATAAAGTTAAGATATCAAAAAGTAGCTCTACAAAGAAGAAACAGAACACTTCTTTCACAAAATTTTACACTAATGAAAAAGGGAGCTATTGTAGTATTTATGTTAAAGTCTTATACAATAGACAGAGTGAATGAACTAAGTAGTGTATATTATTATATAAATACCAAGGAAATATTAAACGAATAAAATTTCATAATCTTCTGTCATTTACATTTGTCTGCAAGTTAAAAGAAAAATTCTCCAAATCATTTCAATAACAAGAAAATGGGTTATCTCAATTTAAAAGAACTTCAGAGCTTGTTCTGGTTTCTCAGTAAGTCAGTAATTTATTGATGTTGTGAGGTCCTGATTCTTTCCAGCTCTCACTTCTGTTAATTTTAAGAGATGTCTTTCCTTTTATGCTGGTAACAGGTGGATTATGGCAATTCTGGGCATTGTGCTACATTTGACAAAATGTGGGAGACAAAAGAGATTGTCTTCGTGTTTTTCTTAGCAGAGAAAAATATTTTCTGAAAGGTCACCCAGGAAACTCTCCGTTCTTATTGGTCACAATTAATTCACATGCTGTAGTGATGTAGAAGGATTTGGAGCTGATCTAAAAATGAGAGGACGCTGAGGGGACAACAGCACACGAGGGGCTTGACTTGGGCAGTGCTGCAACAGGTCTGTTTATGCGGGATGTCCCTTCCAGCACGAGAATTTTGGAAATATGTGGCGTTTGAAAACGAAAAATAATTGTGTCTGAGGACATACATATGAGTGAAAATAGTTGTATAGGTAGAGATATATCACACAAATGAAGGAGCATGCAAACTTCAGGATAATGTCTCAAAGAGAGGGAAGGAGCATGGACTATCAAGGAGGACACAGGGGGACCTCAGTTATATGTATTGCACCTTATTTATTTAAAAAGATTTTCAAATTGTCAAATAGGTAGAAAAATGTTAAGCTATGTTAACTACTATCTGCACATAATGAGTGTTTGCTCTTCTGTGTATTTTGATCTACAACTGAAATAACAAAGAAAGTGGGGAAATATGAATTCCATGCCCGTACAGTAGTGCTTCTTTATCTGCAGGGGATGCATTCCAAGCCCCGTAGCAGATGCCTGCAACTGCGGTTTTCTGAAACGGCAGATAGTACCAAACCCTCTATGTACTATGTTTTCTTTCTCTATATATAATAACTACATAAAGTTTAATTTATAAATTAGGCACAGCAAGAGATTAACAACAATAACTAATAATAAAATAGAACAATTATAGCAATATATTGTAATAATGTTACCATAGATGTTAGCAGCCTCAGCATACAATTTTTTTCCTTTCTTTATTGTCAAGAACTTTCACCTTTTCACTTAAAGGAAGCACTGTATGGTTTCTCTTTGGCATATCCAAATAGCCAGCATCACTACTCTTACACTTTGGGACCATTATTAAGTAACTGAACACAAGCACTGTGACACCAGGACAGTCGGTCTGATAACCAAGACAGCTACTAAGTGACTAATGGGCAGGTGGCATAAACAGTGTGGATCCACTGGACAACAGGAAGATTCACTTCTGGGTGAGACTGATCAGAACAGTTCAAGATTTATTCACATTACTCAGAACATCACCAATTTAAAACTTATGAGTTGGTTATTTCTGGAATTTTCCATTTAATATCTTTAGACCATGATTGACCACAGGTAATTAAAACTTGGAAAAGCAAAACCAGGGAGAAGGGGGGACTACTATATATTAGAATGTTTAGAGGATTGAAATGTGCACAGAAAAAAACATGATATAAAATAATATCACTATATATAGAAAGTCAGAATAATAGTCTATTATCTTTTCTTAATGAATTTGCTTAACTATTTTACGGAGTTGAAATGAACCTATTAAAGATGGTAATAGGCATATGGTTCATCTGATTAATAAAGTCACAAACTAAATTTCATTTTCAGTGTACGTGAGATGGCAAGAGAAGTAAGGAAGAAGAGAGAGAGTGACAAAAATATGTGAAGACGGTATTCTTGACTTATTGTAAAATTTTCTTTATGTCCTGTTGTGTATATAATAGGTCAAATACATTAATAAAAGTGGGTAGTAATTTAAAGAAATCCTCCAAGTTTGAAAATTTCAAAGTAATCATCTTGTGTTGCCTCATATGGATATATGACTTGTAATCATTAAGATGATTCCAACTGAATAATTAATAAGAATCCAAAGGAACAAATGCATTGGAATGTAAATTGGTACAGCCATTGCGAAAAACAGTATGGAAATTCCTTTAAAAACTAGTAACAAAACTACCATATAATACAGCAATCCCTCTTCTGGATATACATCCAAAGGAAATGCGATCAGGACCTCAAAGAGATATCTGTGCTCTCATGTTCACTGCAGCATTATTCACAACAGCCAAGATATGAAAACTATCTATGTATCTGTCTATCTATCTATCACATATATGCACATATATATAATATTTAGCCTTAAAAAAAGGAGGTCTTGCCATTTGGAAAACATTGATGAACCTGGAGGACATTATGCTAAGTGAAATAAACCAGACACAGAGAGAATAAGATCGCAAGATCTCACTTATATATGGAATCTAAAAAGGTTGGCTATAGAAGCAGAGAGTAGAACAAGGGTTGCCAGCGCCAGGTAGACGGGGGACATGAAGAGAGGCTGGTCCAAGGGCACAAAGCTGCAGTTATGTAGGATGAATAAATCTAGACTTCTAAGGTACAGTATGATGACTATACTTTAGACCAAATGGACCCAACAGACATATATAGAAATTTCCATCCAATAGCAGCAGGATACACCTTCTCAAGTGCACATGTATCGTTCTCTAGGACAAATCATATTATAGACCACAAAACAAGTCTTAGCAAATTTAAGAAGACTGAAATCATACCAAACATCTTTTCTGACCACCGTGATATGAAACTAGAAATCAACAAGAGGAAAGCTGAAAAACGTACAAACATGGAAACCAAACAACAAAGCGCCGAACAACCAACGGATCAAAGAAGAAAAACAAAAGAAAAACGCAAAAAACTTTCAAAACAAATGAAAATGGGAACAAAGTTACCAAAACTTGTGGAATGATGCAAAAGTAGTTCTTAGAGGGACATTTATAGTGATAAAGTATATATTAAGAAAAAGGAAAGATCTCAAATGAACAACTGAGTTTTACATCTCAAGGAATTCGAAAAAGAAGGACAAACAGCCTAAAGTTAGCAGAAAGAAGGAAATAAAAAAGATTACAGTGGAAATTAATGAAATCCTAATCAGAAAAACAATAGAAAAGATCAATAAAATTAAGCTGGTTTCTTGAAAAGATAAAATTGACAAAACTATAGCTAGACTAATTAAAAAAGAGAGAAGACTCAAATAAAATCAGAAAATAAAGAAGACTTCTGTTTGCCAGATGCCCCCAGGCCCCTAGCCTTGCTAACATTATCCTTTAAAGTGCCTTAAAGGAATCTAAGTTCTAAGATCAAGTTCAAAGTTACAATTATTAGACTCCTTTGCAATTCTGCATAGGAATGTGCTGGTGGGTCTAGAACAGACTCCAGGTTCCCTTCTTTTCCCATCTCAGGCTATTCCACAGAATTCAAGGGCTCCTTTCACACCTGCCCGGGTAACTATACCTTACCCATCACCCAGGTATAGATGTTTCACTCACTAGCCTCACTCCAGTCTACCCTTTGATAAGATGGCCCAGGGGAAAGCAGGCTGCACAAGGCCTGAAAGCAGGCTGGGGTCCTTTCAGGCAAGGACTTTCTAATGGCTTATCCAGAGACTGATCTAGAGGTAGGGCAGGTCCCTTTGATCCCAGACTCCTCTGCTCAGAGGAAAGCCAGAGAGGGGCCCTCTCAGTAAGTGGAGCTACAATAGAGCCCTTCCTACTTGTCTAGGGCCAGTACTAATACTATGGAATTATAAACAAGATACACTTAATCGGATTGGAAACAGGGCAGATGGAACACTGCATAGAGGCATGAATGTAGGCATGGTTTGAAAGATGAATAAATTCGGAGGAACACGTCTTTCCTGTAAACTCAAAACTGCTCAGGATTCATATTCCAGTCTTGGTGACAATTAGTCTTACAGCCATAACATACCGTCTCTATTCGAACATTGTTTTGAAATATTTGAATAATTGAATGTTCAAAGTTTATTTTCTTTTCAGTCGTTCCTATTTCTTCAGGGTTTTTTTTCTTAGTTTGACTTTACCTTCAATTCAGACTTGTTTAATTTAATTTAATTCTGCTTTTCTCTTCAACATTATATCTTCTAACTTTGATTCCCACTTTGTTTTTCTACCCACATGCTTTTCCATAGGGTCAGTTTTCCTTTCAAAGATCTCTATTAACCTCCATTAACACATGTTAATAAGTGTTAATCACGGGCAATTTGAAAGAAGGAACAAAAGAAACATGGAAAGTGGGAACAGAGGGAGCAGATTGAGTTTTCTCCAAATCCTGCCATAAGTCTTTAACCACTGATCATCATCAGTGAGGACACTACATGCCAAGAAAAGAGTTTCTCAAATTAACATAAGCCCAGTCTATTTATATAAACACTTCAAGAATACTTAGTACAAAATCACAAGACTCTATTTGACCTCTCATTGCTTTATATTATTTATATGTTTGAGTGTCTCAAGAGATTCTAAGAACTTTAGTGTCAGATACTGTATCTTATTTGCCTTTATGCTTAGAGAAGTGCCTTGTATATGGTACATGTACCGGGCTGATTATTTGCTATTAAGTTGTGTGCTTTTTTCAATTTATGTTATCCGCCTTCTTGTCAATAAAATTAAACTAGCAGCAAGTATACATGCACTAGCTTCAAGAAAAGGATAATCAAAAAGCTAAAATTCTTTGCTTTTGAACTCTACAGTAAACTCTCTGAAAATTGCTGGCAGAACAAAATCTTGAAAGCCACGTAATATTTCAACTGTTAGATCCAGTTGCTTAAGGAGTATAGGGGAAACCGTGAAAATTCCAGGCCTTTGAAAAGGAGTATGTAAGTAGCTGAAAGGACTGGAACAAAAAAAAAAAGGGCTTTCAAAATTCACAAGAGGACAATTTAGTTTTCTGCACAACTAGATGTTATCTAGGAACAGAGATTATAGGTAGCTAATGCCACAGGGACAGAGGCAGACCTGCTCATACATTTCAAGATGACTTACACCTGAGCGGATGCCAGCAAGAAGAAGGTACAACCACGGACTGGGGTGTAAATCACGCTGACACGATGCTATGTTGTAGGTCTCCTGAAAACCCACATATCACCTTATAGGATGAAAATTAATTGTCGAGAAATGTGAATGCTGACTCCGTTAATAAGGACACTAGAGAGAGTGAGTATGAACTGCAAGTACTTGAGTTTACCATGAATTAGTAAAACTATTCCACGAGCCAAGCTAGTTTCAGTTATAGGAGATGAGGATTACGTATGTTCACAGATGACATCTATGTTTTGTAATTTCTCAACTACTGTAAAAACGACAATAATGTCTGAATGACTGGATAGTTTCTTACAAACTTAAGTTTGATTCAGGATTTGATGTGATAACCTCAGTCTGCCAAATGCACATTTCCTTTTGACTCACTCTTCTGTGGACCCAGGTTCCAGCTTTCTTTCCCAGCATCTAACTGACATTCAGCATTAACAATCCCATGGGTTAGAGGCCCTTTGTTTCTTTGTCAACCTGCTGTTATGATCTCTTTCCAGTTTTCCTTGCACTTTTACATCAGGACACATTTAGCTGCAAACAATAGAAGCCTAATGAACAGAGACATAGCTGATATAGATAAGGAAAAGGAATGGTGCCAGGGAAGAATTCTCCTGGACCTGTCTCTGTTAGAGTTTGGCAAGTGCTATCCCTGAGTTTTCCTATCAGACTTCCCTTTAGGTTTCATTGCCCATAAGTATGTAGACTAATGATCCTTAATTCTCTTAACCTAATCTGTGGTTCAGTTCCCAGGTATGGACCTACAGTACTCGTCTGTCAGTGGCCATGCTGTGGCAGCAGCTCACGTGCAAAAAGAGGAAGATTGGCTGTGAGCAGTGGATGCCAGCTCAGGGCCAATCTTCCTTAGCAAAAAAAAATAATTATCTTTCCTGAGGATTGCTACATTAGTTTTGAACAAAATCAGAGCTCACTAAGTCTGGACAGCAACAAAGTATGTATTCCTCTTGTTTGGATGAATTCTAAAGATCATGTCTCTTGTTTTTCCAACAGAAAGTTATATCCATTTTCTTCATTCTAGAAGTCTGCAATTTCAAATAATATTCTAAATGAACTTGTATAATATCTTTGCTTTTTATGCATGCTGAGAATGTTTCTTATCTTTCATAATTCAACATGCTGGCCTAAGGAAAATGACTTTGAAGCAAATTGGAATAAGATTATATCCTTCCCAAACGAACGCCATTTGGTTTGGAAGTAAATTCTACCAGATCATACTACTCACTTATCAACACACTACCTCTGGTTTCTAGGGGTGCTTTAACATTGTAACACTCAAATATATGATTCAGTTGGTTGCCTACAATTTCAGTGAATTCTGTCACCTGAAAAATTCTCATTGACAATACCAAAAAAACTCTAATTTTATTTTGAGCTGAAGAAAGTCTCTACAATTCTGGGACACTTATAATTTTCAATATTGGTTTAAAATATCAGGATAAGAGTTATTTTGGCTTTACTGTCTTGAAAAACAAGCACACTGAAATTATCTAATACAACATATGCAGGATGTGTTGTCAATTTAAATGTGTGAAAAATTAGATTGTATGTGTTTATTAAATGCTATATTGTAAAATAATACAATAAAACATTACCATTCTTATAAGTGTGTTGAGAATATAGATAACATACCACCTAAACTTCTTTAAAAGTCAGTTACTTTTACTAAGTTTTGCTGAAAAAGCAAGAAAAACCTTCAGATAGTGAGTGGTCCAAAAGTAATATGCTATTTCATAATTTTTTCTAAGATTAGCCTTTATCCAAATATATGTGGGAAAAAGATGAAAAACTTAGATTATATCATGGGAGAATTTACATAGTCTGTGACTGGTTTATTGTAGGGTTTTTTTGGCCCTGAGCTAACACCTGTTGCCAATCTTCTTCATTTTGCTTGATGAAGATTTTGCTGAGTTAACATCTGTGCCAGTCTTCCTCTATTTTGTATGTGGATGCCATGGCTTGATGAGCAGTGTGTAGGTCCGCACCCAGGATCTGAACCTGCAAAATCTGGCATGCCAAACCAGAGCATGTGAACTTAACCACTATGCAACCAGGCTGGCCCTTATTGTTGTATAATTTTTAAAGAGAACAATTTTAAATGGATCATTGTACTCTTACAGAAGATTAATTTAGAGTCCAAATCATTATAATGATAGGTGTGTTTTAAAGCTCAAATGCCACAGCCTGGAATTCAAAGTTAGTTAATGTGTGGCGCCTCAAAGCTTTTCAGTTATTTTCTTAATGTCTACAGTTTCCATTTTTCAGTCAAATTACATTAGTCACAGCACTTTACTTTGTGCTTAGGTGTTTCGAATCTGCATGTTTAGGTTTTGTCCCGGATCCCTACATAATTGCCTTAGGTCACAACACTATTTCACAGTAAATTTTAAAAACTTCATGAAATATTACTAGCCTCCACAGCTACTTTCATTACAAATTGTCTTACCTTTTATCTACCTTCCTCAGTTCTTATCTTTCATCTTTAATTCAGTCTCTCTCCACTTTCTAGTAATCCTGGAAAGTCAATGGCCTTGCTAGATTTTGATTAGGCTTCTGTCTCCAAGTTATATAGACAAAAACAGACAGAAGGACCCATTTCACTGATAAAGTCATGCAGGAAATTCAAGGAATTCATCCCTTATTCCTCAAATTATGCTGACTTTATCATCTCCAGTAATCTGGAATGATGAAAAATAATGGACTATTAAAATTAACGTTTGTGAAACTGACAGAATTCAATATCCATTTCCTTTAGCTCTGATTGTCCTCCAGTCCTCTCCTGCTTGGTGACACCAACTGTCTACATATGAGTTAGTAACTGACACTTGAGAATTCCCTATTGGTTCTGAGTTCTCAAAGACTCTAAGATATTCAACCCAGACATTCTAAAATACTTCTAAAGACTTATTGATTATATCCATCTTTATCAGCAACAGATTGGGTCGATGCTTTTCCTCCAGTCCTTCCATCCAAACCACTCTACAATCAAGAAAATGGAGACAGTTTTATGAAGGCAACAACACTGGAAAACTAATCTTAAACCCTAACATCTTCCTCCTCCTGACCACTAGCACTGCTGCCAAACTCCAGGGGATCCAACTTAAATTAATATCTCTCAACTAAAAAGACACAAAAACCAGTGTGAATGGAAGTTCACTCCAACTGGAGACCATAAACTAAGGTTCTCTCTTGAGAGTCCCAGAAGAATTTAATGCTAATGAGTAATCTTCCCCAGAACCTTGGCCCAAGCAGATGACATTACGACATCGTAATTTTCCACCCCTGATGTCAGAACAAGACATCCTGGAATTCTCTTGCCTACTTCCTATCCTCACTATTTTATTGTCCTTTGCTATATCCTTCTCTATTCTCATTGTCACTGCGATCTTCCTTATAAACCTTACATTGTATTACCTCCCCCTCCTCCTTCTTCTCCCCCTCTCTCACAAGGTATTCCCTCAATAATAGCTGCCCTGACCCTCAAGGACCCCAAAATCTATGACATAATTCACTCAACTCATAGCACAATCTTACAATACTATTTCTGATTCCCTGTTATGTACTCCATTTCCTTTGGAAGCCTCAGTTTTCCCCAAATTCCTAAACCTGTCTTCAATTTAAGGGCATCCTTTGTGTTAACACTAGGGGAACATTAGCTTTTCTTTGCAGATTTCAAAAGAAATATTCTTCAACATCAATACTTTTCAAAGGAGAAATCCATGCTTCTACCTTAACATAACCAAGGGTCCTTTCATGGGTCTAAGTATCTGCAATTACAGCTAATTTACTGCCATTATCTACATTGTTATTATAGGAGGCAAGAGCACATATTCCTTGCCTTGTTATATGCATCTAAAAAACCAAGATGATCCTGACCATAATTTTACCTGGTACATTTGGAATTGTCCATCCTACGAACAAAAAGCCAGGAATTTTTCTCTTCCTAACTGGATGGGCCAATGTCTCCATCAAAAGAGCTCATATAAAGTCCAGAATACAAATGTGTGCATAATTATTCTCCCGAACCCTGAATAGTCCCTAATGAGACATATTTTATTGGTGGTAACTGTGCCTATAACTCTCTGACTACAAACTGGCCTGGATCCTGCTACCTAGCTTAACGAATCAGCCCTTACCTGATCTTTATAAAGACTGACTCCTTTTCTTACTGTAACTACTTTATTGCCACTGGTTTAAGTTTTCCAGGCACTAGACAATCCAAAAGGCCAAAAATGTGTCACCACGACAAGTTTAGATGCAAAATCCTGGCTCTATAAGGAGGCCATGGCCTTCTTTTGTCACTACATTTCCAAGAAGTTTTAGAGCAAGAGTCTAGGAGATTGAGAATTAATCTATAAGACTTGACTACCACAGCAGTTCATGTAAGGGCAACTTTTGTGACTATAGCTGTGGAAAATGACCAGAACTATGGTTTCTTACTGAAACCACCACCATCATTTCCAGAGAACTACAGGAACTCCAGTAAGTGTTTCTCTAAATTGGTATGACAGTGGACATGATTGTGACTCCCACAGGGACACATGCAGTGGTCAGAAGTGACTACTGTACATATGTTCCCTGCAACTTCTCTGTCGTCTATTCTACCACCAAGAATATTCAGACCACAAACCAGAAACTTCATTGGCTCTCCACTGTTGTCTTTATTTTACTGTTTAAGGACGCTTCAGTTCCAATGCTGCAGAATATTATCAACTGGCTCCCTTCAAACCTCAAATCTTGGTTATATTCCTTTATTCAGCTTTCAGTAATTGTTCAACTAGTCCTTCAAGGTCAACAAAAACATGAAGGCCAGCCCAACCGTGGAAACCATTTTGCAAATCTTAATTCACAATGACTCTGATTCTATCCCAAATGGTGTTTAAGGCCAGATTTTGTTTGTTTTAAACAACAGACAGATGGGGGCTGACCAAAAGTTCAGAATTACCCATAACTTATCCATTGGTTTGATTTGGCCAAACTTTAGTCAGGGTTTCTCTCCTCTCCTCAGGCCCCTGAATTTTGACTCACCCCTAAGATTAAGCACGTACTAAAGTGCAGAACATCCTCCCTTAACAGCTCATTCTGAGAATGAACTTACTACTGAGAGAAACGTCTCCTGTTCGAAGCATCCTGCTTTTGGCACTTGTTCACTTCACCACCTACCTTTCTTCCCCACAGTGTGCCTGCTTGTCTTACTCAGTAAAAGAAAAGCCTTTTCCTGGTTGATTTTGAGACACTTATAGACACTCTGATCCTGAGATTGAAGCATTCTTTCCATTGCAATAGTGTTTTTCAATAACGTTTCCCTTTACCTAAGTCTGAATTTGTTCTTAAATGACATCAGTGCGTTTGGAAGAGGACTTGCACCTCCGATGTTTATTGCAGCCTTTTCAGACACTGATCAGAGGACGTAGCTAAGCTGAGCTTGGAATCGTGACACACGGAAATATGAGATAATAAATAGGTGTTGTTCTAAGCCACTAAGCTTGTGGTAATTTGTTACGCAGCAATAGAAAACCAATAAATGTAGAAATGTACAATGTGAACTTGAGTCACAGTATAGATGACAACTCAAGCCCTTTTATTTTTTTAATAAAGAAACTTCTTAAGCACTTAATATGTTCCATGTAATAGTTCTGTATTTTTCTTAATGTTAACTAGGAAGATTCTTTATTCTTATTTAGTATAGTTAACCTAAAGGTCTATAATGATTCAAATTACATTTTACATTAAAAAACTTAAAAATTGAATTTTAACTTTTAAAATAAACTCTTCTGGGAGATGCCTCGAGAGTGGTGGCATTTCATGATCAAGACTTTCCCATCTACGCGTATGAGTAAATATTATAATATTTATTTAAAATTGATGTTACATACATTGTTTGGATATGGAGACATTTCCCATAGTACATTACATCTATGAAGGAAAAACCATTCTGTTGATTGACCAATAATATTCTACTAAATAAATATTAGCAGACGTGATTTCCATTTCTTTTTCATTAGTGGATACATCTCTGGCATAATGGAAAATAAAGAGTAACCTTGGTAGAAAAGACAATGTTTGTTCTAAGATGTGAAGACTTAGCACAAAGATGCTGCTGACATTCACTAGAGTAAATATTTTTGTGAGAAAGTAAAGCTAAATTCTGTAGATCTAGTTTTGACCTGGTAATAATCAGTTGCTTATTTTTACCAGTTGTACAGAGGTTTGATAGATCATTACTGTGGTGATTTAAGGAAGTTGTTTTGAATCTTATCCAGATATACCTGAAGAGATTTTGACTTACAATTTTAAAAGATGAAACATCTAAAAATTTACCATACTGAGTACTGTTTGAATCGGAAGTCATTTCTATAGATATTCTGTGACTTGCTGAACTGATGTCAAATCCCAGATTTCCTTGGTCTCTTATAGGAGGTGTTTAGGACATTTAAGGGAAAAGCTAGTCATCTACTGGGACAAAGCTAAGTTCTTCACACTAGCAGAGTGTACCTAAGAGGAAGCACAATAATCTGAAATTGTGACAATAATTTTTTTCAATTGCATCCCAAGAAAGGATGAGAATATGAGTGTCTCATCACACATTTCTGTGTTTGCTGCAAGAAATTTAAGGACTGTAGAAGATGTGTTATTTTGTTAAGGCATCAAATACCCAACACTTCATCCCAGTGTTATGGATTAAATTTGTAGGTTGAGAATAAGAGAATTGTTGTTATTTGGGCCACAAAACATAAAAGTAAAGTTGACAGGGGCTGGCCCCGTGGCCGAGTGGTTAAGTTCGCGCGCTCCGCTGTAGGCGGCCCAGTGTTTCGTTGGTTCGAATCCTGGGCGCGAACATGGCACTGCTCATCAGACCACGCTGAGGCAGCGTCCCATATGCCACAACTAGAAGAACCCACAACGAAGAATACACAACTATGTACCGGGGGGGCTTTGGGGAGAAAAAGGAAAAAATAAAAATTAAAAAAAAAAAAAAAGTAAAGTTGACACAAAAGGGGTTATAATTTATACACCTACATAGAGTTTTTAAAACACACCCATTATAAAATTTTTAAAGGGAGATATATATTTGCAATTTTTAGTGACACCTATGTTCAATAAATTGTAAATGGCATGTGAATTTTAACTAAATATCTGGGAACTTGGCCTCATAGAAAAAAAGAAGAGCTAAAATCTTGCAATTAATTCATTATATTTTTAAATTCTTTAATATTAATAATAGAAAACGCTTTTTTCAGAAACTTCATAAAGCAAAAGTTAAAAAGACAGCTGCTCATAACGATGCCTTCTTTCTCAAATCATTGGAAACAAGAAATGAAATAAATTTAGGCAAATTAATGGATATAGCCTCTGCCATTGAAAGCTTAAAAGAAATAGAATTCATGATATAAAAACTTATTGCAAGAATTTTTTCTAATTCATCATGATATCGTGTTAATTTAAATGTAAAAATACTAGTGAGCTATACCTTAGCAACAAATCTGACTCTCATTTTCAGGCAAAAATATAACAATAAAAAATAGTAACAGACATCTAGTTAATATTTATCAGCTAATATTATACTCAGTTTAAATACACTGTCTTTTTTATTCTTCAAAACAACCTTATGAGGTAGGCGCTATTATTATTTCCACTTTACAAATGGGGCAACTAAGGCTCAGAGAGATTAAGATTAATTTATCTAAGATTCATAAGCAGATATGAAAGTCTTCAGATGCACTCAGACTAGGCACAGTGCTGCAAAGTGAAGAAACTTTTCTTCTCTGACCCCTCCCTCCTTTCCTGCTCCCTCCTTAGCGCCTGTTCCATGCTAGGTCAGGTTCCATACGACATCAGGTGTCAAACAACATCAAAACACAAAGGGATTTGAGAGACATCCTCACTTTTATTAAAATTCACTCATTCCAGTGTGTTTCTCAGAGAATGCATAGTTTTAGCTTTTTTTCTATAGTTACGAGGGTAGACTGTTTTTAAAGTCACTTTTGACCACCAACAACATATTAAAAATTATCAGAAGAGAGGATTTGAGAGCTTGACTATTTCCAAGGCCACACATGATGGCAGTCTGCCCTTTGCCTCTTCCTGTTGCTCTGCAGCCATCTCTCTCCCTCCCCTCACCTCAAGCTTCCAGGCCCTGTGGTGATGGTCAGGCTGCTGTGGTGTTAGAAGGGTCCATAGACGCGGGTCCCAGAAATTCTGCTGCCTCCAGACTTCTAAGATCCAGGATATAGAAATGGCTGCAAAAAGCCATCACCTCACGGGTGTAGATCTGTGAAGTGGGTTGTGAGAAAAATTACTGAGGCACTGAAACAGCAGAAGATAGCCAAGTTTCAAAGTGGCTTCTTTTTCAATTGGCACTTGCAGGTGGTCTCAAAACTACTTTATTTGGTTGCATAATCACTAGATTTTTAAGCACATTCTCCCTTGATAATCTATATGAATTTCTTTGTGAACTACGCATGTAGGGTGGTCTATCATGTACACTAAAATCTTACAAACAAAGGGAACTTAAGAAGGGCAAAATAAAAATTATAATTTATGCCAAAACCTCTACACATTCCTTGGTTATGCTAAAATGTGCATGCGATACGCTTTGAGGACTACCCTCCAGAATCTCTAGGTTCTCCCTGACTGTTTCTCATAAACTCATTTTTAAACTCTCTTCCTTTCTTCTTGGACTGCTTATTCCCTTTCTGCCTCAGCCTAAATGGATTCCATCTCTTTATAGTCACATTGGATTATCCGCTTGGCGTTGCCTTCAGTTTTGTTATTTAGGGGATTATTGCAGGTTCGTGTTTTGCTTCATATGGACTTACTGGAAAGGCTCCAGGCTCTGAAGTCATAAATAAGATGTCATCAAAACAGATATGTGTGGAAATACTGCAGATGTAAAGTTGATAATGGTGCATTCATTCCCTGATCTTTCCTGTAAATATTTGAGGGCCTAGTATGGGTCAGACATTCTCATTAATGAGAGTCAGCAGTAAAAAGGAAAAAAAAGCAAAATCTATACTCTTATAGAGCTTGTTGCATCCTGTTGGTGACAGAAAGAACATAAACAGATAAACACACACACAAATATATATATATATATATATATATATATATAAAATGCCAAGTGGCAGAAATAAGTTCTACAAAAGTAGAGACAGTTTTGTGCTGTTGTTTAGGGAACAAATTCTAGAGACAGACTGTCAGGTTTTGAAACCTGGCACCGGCTCCTCTCACTTACTAGCTGTGTGACATTGGATGCATTACTAAGTCTCTGTTTCCTAGTTTGTAAATCACAGATAACAATATCCCAATGTTGTCATGAGTATTAAATAAGTTAATATATGTGAGATGTTTAGAACAGTGCTTTATGGGTTAGTGATATTGCAATACGTGTTAGCTACAGTCATAAAGAAAGGGAATAAAAGCATAAAGGATAAGACCGTGAAGCTTTGGGAAATGCTATTTTATATAGGGTGGTCGTGGAAAATCTTGAGGATAATGAGAGCATATTGTACTTGATCACAGATACCTATATTGACATTTTTTAAATGTAGGATCATGCTAGTTCCCTAGGTTTCTGAAATTGTAATTTCTCCCCCTTTTAAAGGTCTTAAAATTTGATTTCCAGTTTGAACAATGCATTGTTCATTCATCCTATTTATCCATAATGGAAAACTAAAACCATGCAAAAAAGACAAAGCTATATGATCATTTGGGATGCAGAGAAGTTACAATTGTTGGTTTTTGTGTTAATGGATAAAAGGTATGCATTAAATTGCCACTGAGAATAATAATAATACATATTTATATCTTTTAATATTTTGGACAAACGAATATTATTTCATTTTAGAAGCAGGAAGCATCTTCATTTACTCTTACTATATGTACTAGTTGGAGAAAGGACAAATTATATAAACCTTCCCTCAAAGAAATTATCATCTGACAGCATGTATCACCTACAAGAAAACAGACATATGCTAATAAAGCACAATGCACAGAATTAGGGAAAATATAAATAGGGAAAAGGAACTGATTTCAAGAATGCACAGAATAAGAACATCGTTGTTTTACTGTGGACCAGACTTAAACCTACCCCAGCATCAAAGTGTGTGCTATACAATTCTCCCCAGAATTGGGTCATAGAAGTGCATTTCGTGACACGAGTAAGTTCAGTGCATGGAAGAGTAGTCTTCAGTATTTGCTGCTCTAGCTGCGTGTTTTTCTGTCTACAACGATCACAGAATTGGGGGTGGCATTTGTCTCTACCTCGTAGCTTTTCCTTTTGTTCTTCTAATACCACTAATACCCTTTCCCAGACATTGAACGGGAACACTAAGTGAGGCTTAATTACTTCTGCCCAGAATAATACACCTTCTCCCCTTTTCCTGCATGAGAAAGACTAATCAAACTGCCACTCAGCATTATCTGAGTTTGGGATACGTGATGTCTTCAGAGGTTTTTTACTTTGGAATCCAGCTCACTATCACAAGCCATGAAAAACGGCCAATTTTTAATTTAACACAGGAACTGCGGTTTGCTGTGCTCTGCAATATATCAACATTTTCAGAAACTCATGACTTTGCCCAAGGAATTTTTAAAACATAAAATTTTTGTTACATAAATGTTTAAACATTTCATGTTGAAAAATATCCAGTCAAATGAATCATTAATCAAAGAAAAATTAGAAGGTTAGAATCCTCAGCATCATCGTGTATGAACCTTGTGTTTTCCAGGGCACTGTATCAAGGCTAGTGAGCAGGCGTTTAGAACTCAGGAGGCCCAGGTCGAGTGCCTGTTCTATTATTGCAATTCAGGCTGATGACTTTTTTTCCCAAACATGGCCAGGAAAAAAATAAAACGTTCTTTTTTTTGGTTTCTTGGAACCAAACAGCTTTTTGTGGTGTCTTTGAACCACAAAATAGCCAAAGCAGCATGCTGGTTGTGAGGGGCAAGATGGACAGAACTGACGTTCTCTGGGGGGAGAAGCGCGAGCCCCAAAACCAAACCCATCAGGCAATTCGGAGAGGGCAGACCAGGTCCTGCCTTCGTGTGGTTCCATGGAGGGCGGAGGGGGCCAGCTTATTTACGGCAGCAGCTGAGATGTCTGCTCTAGGAATAACCTACTAACAGATGGCAGAGAATTTGTGGAGGAGTTTGTGATGAAGGAAGACAAGCTCATTGTATGATTTCCAGGACTCCGGCAAGATCTCAAGCTCACTGTTGAAAGTAAGAAGACATAATTGGACTGGAGGAGTTTCCTCAGCAGATACACACAAATCGATCAGAAAGCAGTTACTAGAATTTGAGTATTTGGCCAAGCAGGTAGACCTTCTGAGGTACAATAAATAGCATGCAAATGTTGATAAGCAATTAGATGTTATCACAAAGGGAATGGAGAGAAAAATCAAAAGGTTTGCAGGTAACAAAACACCATAACGATAGTCTCTAAGTCTATCTGAAACAATTGATGCCTAAAAACCCATGCTGATAATCTCCAGAAGCAGCTGGAGGAACTGGAAACTTTTGGCCAAGGGAGAAGGAATCAGGAGAAATATGACCAACAGAAATCAGTGTACAACTTCTCATGTCTGACAAAGCATCATGACCATGGGGAAACACAAAATGAAAACCACCCCCTACCGCTGGGCAAATAAGTCCTCCTCCTTACATAGCACTCCTTATAGAAGATGAAAGAACCTTCATAGACATCAGGTATTTGCAAAGATTGTCATGAAATTTCGGAAGATTAAATAGAAGTTTTGGAAGAAAGTCATTACCAGAAAAAGCAAAAAAGATTTTGCAATCAAGATTGGTTGGGTCAATAAGATGGCCGAGTTCCAGAAGACATTCGGTTCGCTTTCTGAGAGTACATAAAGGTACAATAAAGAAGCAAAAGCAAGAAGGCCAAAGACAATGGCCTGAAAATTGGGTAAATTCTATATGTTATCAAATATGAGGTCAACAAAAAGGATTCTGGTAAATCTTACTAGTGATGTTACATGGCTCTATTTAATATACTCAAGCTGACTTTTGTGTCTAATGAAAATCCTGGAAACAGTACTCATTAGGATTGCTAAATAAAGGTAAGTATACATCAAAAGGACATAATGAGATCACAAGGTGAAATACACTAAACCATGCCACCATCATGACAGTGTTTCCAAGAGGATCAAGGAAGCAGAAGGCTATTGCACGTAAAGGAACACCACAGAGATCTGATGACTTCAACAGCATTGTGTCTTAAAGTTCTCTCAAAAATATCCAAAATTGCATCATTAAGAGCATTCTTGATCACTAAATTAAGATTATCTAATGAGAAAAATGTACAGGGTTATCCCAGTAGTATATGACTACCTTAAAAGAAACCCCAAATTTGTATTTGTCAAGTAAACAAAGCTCAATAAAAAGTTTATTTTGTTTTGAAACTAGCAGTTGTCATGTATGCTGAAACTGTAATTATAATAGCTGATACTACGTAAATAGCCAGTACTCACTTACTGACTCTGTGTTCAGGCATTGTGCAAGTTCTTTACATGCACGAACTCACTGAATCCTTACAATTACTCTAAAAAAAAAAAAGAAACAAAATAATAATATCACAAATGTGTTATGTGACCTGGGATTGCATAAGTAGCAACTTGAATGCCTTCAGAGGCCACAAAATGAACATATAAAGAATGAGTATGTGAAGATGGGGTTGGTGAGGCTGATGGCTAACTGAAGTTGACACATACTCAAATTCGTTTATTTTGACAGATTTTGGAAAAATAAAAATATTTCTAACATCTAGTCAGTTTTGGCTGTTTAGACAGAAAATTTATAATTCCTCAAATAGGTCAAAATATGGGCCACTTTAGAATATTTTAAGATAGTTGTTCTTAACATTAAAACAGGTCACCTTAAATCATTCAATGTACTACTAAAAATTGTAGTGTGGGCTATCATACGAAGAGAAGACTAATTTGATTTGGGAATGTTTCTCAAATATTTTTAAAATATTCATTTAATATTATTATGGATATTTACATGCTAACTTTATTTCAGTATTTAAACTATAAAATCATTGAGGGCCAAGCTCTCTCTGTCTCTTTCATTACTTACTAATGCAATTTTCACTTAAGATGGTTATGTTTCCCAAGAAATGTTTTGGAAAAATAGAGAGGGGTGTTTTTTAGTTATCACAGTCATCAGAGGTACTTAGTGGCTTTAACAGGTTGCGGGTAATTTTGCTAGATGTAGCTCAATACATGGGTCAATTACATGTAATTAAGAATTGTCTTACATCCTCTCTGACCTTCCAGTGTCCCTCTAGAAAGTCATTCAGGTGAAAACAACACTATAACTTTTGGAGATAAAACATAAATCTCTTTTACACTTTTTTTTTTTAAATTTTTGAGGAAGATTAGCCCTGAGCTAATGTCTGCTGCCAATCCTCCTCTTTTTGCTGAGGAAGATTCGCCCTGAGCTAACGTCTGTGCCCATCTTCCTCTACTTTATACATGGGACTCCTGCCACAGCATCGTCTAATAAGTGGTGCGTACGTCTGCTCCCAGGATCAGAACCAGTAAATCCTGGGCCACTAAAGTGGAAAGCCTGAAGTTAACTGCTATGCCACTGGGCTGGCCCCTTTTTTACATTTTTACCAGTTGTAACATAAACTGAACTTTCAGAAAGGTAGTTCTTGTATAATTCAAGGGGATATTGAATTTGTTTCATTTTTAACTTACTAGAGATCGTTGCTCTAGCTTAAGGTCTGCAGCCTTAAGTAAACCTGTGAAGTCTCTTTTGATGTGAGACATAACATACTCACAGCCTCCAGGTGTTATGGCTTGGACATCATTGGTGGGCCACTGCCACCACAGTTCACTAGACGCTCATATTGATAGCTGATCCTAAACCCCATAGGCCTTGTCTGTTTACTCTCTGCTCTCTTCCATAATCACTGCCTCACACAGTCCAGGGATGAGTTCTGCTAAGAACTGGGCAAGTGTGCTGCAACTCCCCTTACCAAACTCTGGATATGTCTTGCTCTTCCTTAAAGGTACGGTCTAATATCTCCATTATGTTCAATGTCTTTCACAGCTTTCCGATTATGCTCTGTTCTTTCTAAGATGATCAGTAAATAACAATGTGGTGAAGATACTTGGATGTTGACATGCCATGAGTAATTCCCAAAATTATTTTTGCCTTGAGTATCCCATGTCACGTATGCACAATTTTTAGAGGTAAAAATTATTTTTTTAGTAGAAACAATATTTTTTCAAAGAACGCCTGATGTTCAGGGAAAAAAAAGATCTTGTATCTGAAATACTGTTTAAGTAAGATAATTGTATTTTCCACCAACAAAGTAAATGTAAAAATAACACAAAGCTATAGACAGAAAATCTGCCCTAAGTCATTATTCCAGGGACATGTTGAATATTTTCAATAAGAACCTTCAATTAATGTTCATTTGTGCAGTAAAATTATTATAATGAGCAAGGCAAACCAATAAAGCAGTGTACATGAAATTGGATATTTTTTAAAAGTTTAAAGAAATTTTAAAGAAAAAGTTTAAAGAAAAGTTTAAAGAAATACGATTTATATTCCTTGGAAATTGTTTCATCGTTTTAATGGAGACTATTAGCCATAGAACTTCTTTCAAGTTGGCAATATGTCAATACCATTTTAAGTCCATGGATGTCTTAAGTTTTCAAAGATCAAGAAAGCTGAAAATTTTTTTAAAAATTTAGATTTTCATTTGTATTCTATCATAAATTTTAATTTAAGTTTTAAGAAAGATAATTTTTCCTAGAATAAAATACCCTTTCTAATAGTAATTATAATAGCATTAATAAAAAATAATTAACATTTGTTGGTCCCCTGCTGTGGGCCAAGCTGTGAGCTAGCTGCTTTATGCCAGCAATTATTTTTAATCATCACAGCAACTCTATAAGGCAGATAATTTATAATTACTATTTTACTAGTTCAGAAACTTTAGCTGATAAGGGTTAATGGAAGTCCCAGGTCTGGGAGCTGATAAGTGGAAGACCCAAATCTGTCTGAAACCAACAACTGTGTTCTTCAACTATAAGCAATACTATCTCAAAATACAAATCTGCCTATCTAAGAATGTAGAGAGAACAGTAATGTCGTGATTAAAAATGAAAGCAACTAAAAATGTAATCAGAAGAGTTAGTTATGCTTCTTACATAGCACCCTGGCTTGACTGGTAAAGCTCAGTAGGAGTGGAGAATGTTGCCCTGTGAGCGTCTACCACCAGTCCATTGTCATCAGTGGATTCTGCTGTTGATTATACTTGGAATTTCTGGGGCAATCTGGAATCAATCTGACTGAGAAATATAATTTCAGATCACTATGTGGTAGAAGGGCACTGCTGTTACTTCCTGAAAAACAGCTCCCACAACTTTTATTTTTAAGTTTTTACTTTTGAAAAGTTATGTTATTTTTGTGGCAGAGAAGGATTTTGTTGTTCTCTCTGAAAACCTGTCATGTAGCTGTACTCTCTGAAGAACTGACATATTTTGTCCGATTCCTGTGTATTGTTTGTGTGTAGAGGGTGCATATGTCGTGTGGATGAAATGAACTATATAAATAGCGTTGCTCCAGATAATACTAAAGTGAAACACAGTACTGAAGTGAACTTTAACAAAGTTTAATCTTGTCTTGATAATCTTTTCAAAAAAGGAAAGCAGAATATCTTGATTCTATGTTTTATTAGTATTAAAATGTAGATGTATAAGGAAGCCAAAAGGAAAAGAAAAATAGAAGTTTTCCTTATTTACTTTGTGGCCAGTATATTTTTCTTCTTTGAAAAGTTGTTTTTATGCTTTACATGTTGCAATTCCAACATAGTAAGGATTTTGATGCAGGTCAGATGAAGCTTGATTCTAGAAAATGCAAATAGGCAATAGATGGTAAAAACAACTTATTTTACTCTTTTGTGGGATTACAAAATATTCATACTCAAACTCACTTATACATTATGAGTCTTTGAAGACAGGATAGATGCTTGCATGTGTGTTATTATTATTTCACATGAAAAAGCCCATGATCGCAATCTGGGCTCCAATCTGCTTTCTTTTCATTGCATTGGCTGTCCTTCTTGGGAAGTTAACGCAATGCCCTATAAATTTTATGGTCAATAAAAATGCCAAAACGTACATTCTTAAATTTTTAACATTAACATTTGCTATATTAATGTAGCCGCCCCTGACACAGGAAGGGTTAATAATCACTGGAAAAAGCTTGCCAACAAACTGTCACCCGGAGGTGAGAAGGCCAGTTAGCCAATGACGGGTAATACCTAATACCTCGGGGGGGGGGGGGGGGGGGAGGGAGCAACCTAAGACAGGCAGTGGCCGCCCAGGGGCACAGATGGAGAAACGATATCGCTATCGGGAGCCAGAGGGACCATTGCCTAAGAGACCTTGCCTGCTCCGAGATAAAAAGTATACGAGCACAGCAATAACATGATAATATCAAAACAGACACCGATGGAGGGCTCCTTGAGAAATCACTAAGAATTCTTGGCATTCGCTAATTATTTCATCCAGAACACCTGTGTATGTCTAACAGATGTAAGCTATGTATATATTGAAACCCTGGTTGCAATAAACTCAGAGTGGCCATCAGCCCTCTCCGCATCTATCCTGATGTGTACATTGGATTGTGACACCGACAATTAATGTTAAACATCAATGATATTTCTCTTCTCATCTCCCCAGAACTCCTGTCCTGAATTTCCATTGAAAAGTCCTGAAAGACCTTAAAATCAGCATTCTACAAATAATATTTTACTTCCCCTCTCAACAACTCCAAACCTTGAATAGTTCTGTTCATTGAAGCACCATTCTCCAATTCTCCCAGGTTCAAAATGTGTTACTGTCCTTGATTACTCCATAGCTTTTTCTCCTGATAGCTAACTAGCCAATAGGTCTTGCTGACTGAGTCTTCCTTCAAAACACTGCATGGAATCATCTCATTCTTTCTATTTCTTCTGCCACGACCGACATTCATGACACTTTTGTCTCCCACTCTGTATAGCTCCCTAAACACATTGTCCTTTTAGAAAAATACACACTGACACACATCTACCTATCTATAAAATAATTAGAACTGAAAGACAATTTTACTAGGGCCTTCAGTATGTCAATTAATGCCTGTAACTTTTAGAAAATTACTTAAATCCCTGAAACTCATTTTTCTCAGCTAGTAAATGGCAATAATAATACCTAACCCCAAAAGCTAATATGAAGATTAAATAAAACATTTTTATAAACACATTAGTCTTATGGAAATATGACCATGATTGGAATTATTCACCCCTTTATTTGTTTTTAATCTCCATTTCTTTAGTCAACCAATCATTTATTTCATCATTCATTCATTCATCAGTTCAACAAGCTATCATTTTTTTGAGAGGCATTGAGCTAGGCCCTGGAAGGACAGATTTATTTCATGAGAATTTAGAGTGACACTATTACCTCACTGTAGTGACACTATTATCCTCACAACAGATTAAAGGCAATTCAATTTCAGAGTCCACAAGTGTATACTTATTTTTTCTCCCTTCCTGATTTGGTCCCTGGCCTCCAGTAGCTTACATCACACTAGGGTAACAACTGTATCTATTAGTACCATGATGTTCAAAATACTATTATAGAAGCATTCGAAATATTTTGCAGTATATACAATATATCTAAATCAGAATAAAGGTTAGGGAAAGACTCTTAAAGGAGGAGACACTGGAGCTGATATTTAATAGAGAAGTATAAATCTGCTAAACAAGTAAAAGATAGGTGGAAGAAGACAGAGAAAAGTATATGTGAGGATGCAGATGTGGGACGCAGTGTGGGACACTCAAGCCCTTAGTCATAAAGCGAGGCTACAATTATTAAGGGAGAGTTTTATTGTTTAGAGATTATTTGGAGTCTAATTATGAAGATGGTATAGATCATTTTAAGTGTGTGTGCAGGAGAGAGAATTATTTCTAACTTTGAGCTGAATATATGCCAAGTATGAATATTATGAATATGTACCACAAGCATTTTTTAGAAATCAGTTTGTCTTAGTTTGTTTTCCTGGGAAACAGTCTCTGAGACAGTGATTTGCTGAAGGAGTTTACCTAGAATGCTCTGGGCAACAGCATTGATGACACAGTTGACCACTTATTGAGTGTGAGCTGTCCCTGGGGAGAAGGTTTAAATTTGGGTGAGGCTGTGAAGGAAAATTCACTTGAAGAACTCAGCTGTGAACCGTAAACATGTAGCCTTTTGACAGCTGGGAGAAACGCCTCAGTCCTTAGGTGGGATCTGCATGGAAAAATACAGCATCTACAAGGTTCCACCCATTGCCCATTTAGGATCCATTTGCTGCATATAATAAAGTCACCCATCTGGGAACAATTCTTCCAGAATTCAGGTTGCTCTCTCTTTCTGGGTAAGCTTAAAAAAGGAAAGATAGGAGGGTAAATTAGGGTTTGTACTCTTGCATCTGATCTGGATCCCTCAGTTGATAGCAGTCATCTCCCTCCATTATTCTAGATCTTCTTTATTGTAAATTCCCTTCACCTTAAGCCAGTATCTATGCTAGACTACGTAAGACTAGATGACTACTGGTGGTGTGACACAGACACAGACACAGATCCTCAGAACTGTCACTTTGCCCTTCTAAGTTTGTAACTACTGCACTTATCCACCCAATGTTCAAATTGGATAGGTAAATAATAATACCCCCCTGCTGCGTGGATCACTTTGGTACCAAACATATTATTCCTTGCTCACAATGTAAAACAGCATCCCTACCTCTCCCTCAGTTACTATACTGGTCACTTACTACTTAGTGTAGCCAGGAGATGGTGAGTCCTGTCTGTGACTGCTTTTCCCTTTCCATGAGGTACCTGAAATTACCGTGATTAAAATTAAATTGAACCCTTCAGGGTCCCCTGATGAAAGTGTTCCTTCTCTGGAACCAAGGCCTATAGTTAGCAGTTCCTAGATTTGCATGAAGGAAGCACAAATTCTCAAGCATAAATGGAAATGATGGGAAGCAAGGTCACTCTTATTTTCTTCTCTTGGCTCTTGGACCCATGCATTCTACTCATTAGGGTCAAGGAACAATATAATATTATTGCTTTAGATTGTATATTACCTCCTAGAGGATGATGCCCAATTCTCACAAGGCATCATCTCACAAGCTGACTCTTCAACTAAACCTTACAAAGAGTTCTTCCATATCTTATCAGGGTGTTAGTTTCTGGGTGGTACGATACACACTAGCATCAGCGCATCTTGTGGCCATTCACTCATTCTGCATCTACTTTCTTGAATGTTATTCTCTTGATCCAAAGCAATGTTATGTGTAATACAAAGGCAGTGGATCAAACACTCTGAGCTTCTTATACATCATGCAGGCTAAAGTTTTTTAACCTTATTCTTTATTTACAAGATTGAAATAGGGGCTGGTCCCGTGGCCAAGTGGTTAAGTTCACACGCTCCACTTTGGTGGCCTGGGGTGCACTGGTTAAGATCCTGGGCACAGACCCTCACACCTCTCAGCAGGCCATGCTGTGGTGGTATCTCACATAGAAGAACTGGAATGACCTACAACTAGGGTGTACAACTGTGTACTGGGGCTTTGGGGAGGGAAAAAAAAAAAAAGAGGAAGATTGGCAACAGATGTTAGCTCAGGGCCAATCTCCAAAAAAAAAAAAAAAAAAAAACCTGCTCTTTAAAAAAAAGAGAATATGATATGCCTACGTGTAGATTTTAAAAAAAAAAGAATATTGAAATATATTTTGAAACAGGTCTAAAAAGCCTACACTAAATGTTAGCTTGCTCCAAATTGCATAGGGAAATCTCATTATCTCATTGAAAATCTATGTTTTTCAACCTAAAGTATTGAAAACATTATTGAACCCTGCTGTTTCGCACACTTTAAGTAATAGTAATGTCTTTCAATTTTGAATAACTTAAGAAATTTGTTGGAATTTCTTTGAAAGAAAAATAACAATGAAGGTCACAAGCTTTATCTAAATTATAAAACTCAGTGAAGGTACTGAGTCTATTGGGAAGAGAAAATGATGAATCAGGAGAAGAGAGCTGGAATTTTTCTCTATTTTTCTCCTTCATTTATTAAAATGGCAGAAAATATCACTTACCAACCATGAGTAAGATACTGAAATTGAATTGTTTTCTCAAGATACACTCGTATTAATACCTTCTACTTTCCCAACATATATAGGCATTAAGTGAATTTGATGGAGAATATGATGTTTGAATTGAGACTTCTGGAATGCATAGGAAAAGTTAAGGATAAGGGAGGTAGGTGACCAAGGAGTCAGACATAGGTTGGGAAAGCATGTGAGAGCCACATTTTCAAGTAAGTTGAATGTCAGGGTAAGGAAAGTAACTTTTATCTTGTTCTAAAGAAAATGCATGAATCTCTTTTAGCAGGTGACCAGACCACTGTTACAGAAATATTAATCTGAAAGAAGCTTAGGGAGTAGAACCTGGGAAACAATTTACACGTATATGGTGAATTCTTTGCTAGGTTACACAGCTGATAAGACGGGGCTCATATCCTTTAGAAACTTATCATCTGATAAGGTATCTGTGATTTTCGCATCCTGATGCAGCCTTTGTATCATAATGCCATGTATTCTGCCTCACATCCCGTTCCACCTTTTATTCCTGCCTTTGTAGGAGTAATTCACAGGTGCAGCAGGAGAGCACCTCTCCTCTCATCACAGCTGAACTGTCCTGGAGCTTTTCTGATTCACAGGCTGATCATAAGATGTATGGAACAATCCGTCTGGCACTTAGACAAGCACAAACTGAAGGTACAAAGGCAGTTACCTCTGCTATGGGCCTTTGAATAGAAGATCTCCCGTCCCATCATGGGGCAGAAAATTCTAAGCTGCGTTCAACTTGCTCCTCACAAGGTTCTGAAGGATCCAGTCTCATTTTCCCATGAGTGTCAACACTCCAGAAAAATGGATTTCCCTCTGCTACTTCTCTGTCCTCAGTCCCCCGCTCCTGTTTCCTAGAATCACTTTCCCACAAACCACCTGCATGCAACCACTTCCCTAAGTCTCTGCGTCGGTGGCAGTGGTAGGGGAGGCATCAAGGCTAAGACAGTGTTTAAATACGAAATTCATAAACTATTTACAAGGCATGCTGGACCAATACTTGCAGCACAAAAGGATTATATGCTATATGATCAGTCAAGCATCAAATTATATCTAAGATAGTATAAAGTCTTCTGTATCTGCAGTTTCACTGATGTTTACATTATATATAGTCCAGAAAAATTTCTCTTTCTCATTAAAATATCACATACGTTAAATCTTTATTTGCAACAGAAGTTTACTGCAATATTCAGAAATTACTGTTCATTAGAGGAATAAAACTAGAGCTGGTTTTTGATGCGGGGTCGGTGAGCCGAGGAGTGAAAAGAAAGATTTCTTAGACTCTTAAGATCTGGCAGTAGTGCTCTTTTATTTAGAGAGTAGAATAGCATGGGGACAGGACCCATGGGCAGTCAGAGCAGCTGCTGCTGCGCCTGCTGGCATGGGGACAGGACCCATGGGCAGGCAGAGCTGGTGTGTGGGGACAGGACCCATGGGCGGTCAGAGCTCCTGCTGCTGCCGCATGGGGACAGGACCCATGGGCAGTCAGAGCTCCTGCTGCTGCCGCATGGGGACAGGACCCATGAGCAGTCAGAGCTCCTGCTGCTGCCCTGAGTTGAGGGTTAGGGCTAATTTTACAAGGCATGGGTACATGACTTATTTTTACTGGAAAAAAGAAAAGATGATGTAAAAAGTCATTAAATGATTTCAGTGCAGATGGGGTCTGGTTATTGTGCGGTCATATAACTTTAGATACGAATCTGGCCATATAGATCGGCATGTAGGTGAGGATGCCCTGGGCTTCTCTCCCTGGGGCGGTCCTAATTCATACCATAAAAAAAGTCCACTGGGTCGTATAGTTTGGCATGTAGGCCAGGTCACCTTGGGCTTCTCTAGCTGGGGCAGCCTTAATCCACATCAGTTTTCAATCCCATAGTACTATTACTAAACTGTGTCATAGAGAAAAGGAAAACATTGACAATAAAGTCTTGAAAGAAAAGTTCTGAAACCAGAAGGGGGCAATACTTCTAGCAAACAAAACATGGGTTACTGTGGAAGAAGCTCGGCAACGTTCTCATCAACTACAGTGAAGTGCTCAGGACGTAACCTTTGTCAAATGGCATCCCTCTTATATTTTTGTGACTTTTCTATTGTTGTTTCTTAATTTTTCCTCTGCTCTCTGGGACACAACGTTAAATATATCTCCAAACTTCAAACAGCATAATCTTAAGAGAGAACATTTATGAAAAACCCATAAAGGCAATTTAGATGAGTAGATTTAGTGAAAAGTCGCAAATTGGTTGAGATTAGAGAGGATGCTTTTCCTCTTACACTATAATCAGCAGTCATTTACTTTAGGCCAAACTCTGAGGCTTCTGTCTGCATTACACAAAAAGGCGACTATTATACTTGTTTTAACGTCTGGTTTTCTTTTGGCCTGTAGGATGGTTTTTAAGTTCCTAAAGCAAATTCTCAGCATGTTTTATAAACTGCATTATTATTGCTATCACTGTTTTGTGTTTTAAAGTACTTTAAGGCTGGTAAGGCATATTTGTGTAAAATATTTGGACCTCATGATGGTGTCAAAATGTATTATAATATTCACTTCATTTACAGGCAAAATAACTATAGTTCAGATAAGTTATGAGAAAAACTACGTTTAGAAACAAGATCTTTAATTTTCTAAGTTTTCATAGATCTACGAAATGGAAGACTACTTGGAAAGAGGAGCAATTCTCTGTGAGGCAAAATCAATACTTAGGAATTATCACCAGGCAGTCTATGAACAACTTCGAGATGTCGTCTTTGATTCTCTTCCCCCTCAGTTAGAGACAAAATCGGAAGCCACTGCAGATAGAAGTGAAGACTCTTAGCAGTAGACAATTGTTATCACATAATTCCAGCTAAGTCACCATTAAATGGTGCCTTCCTAAAGCAGACTTTAGAAATGTGACAGGCTTGCCTGTTTATTATGATTCAATCAAGCAAATTTTCAGCAAGGACTTCTCATATATTTGCATCTTTGTATTGTTTTTTAATATAAAATATGTATTCTAATTTCTTCTAAAAAACAATATATTGCAATCCTAGAAAATTTTTTATTTGAGGCCAAAGAGAGACAGAAGATACTGCAGACTTAAGATCAGGTTTAATTTGAATAATCAGCAGTAAGAGAAATTTTTACAAATATGCATGAAGCAGAAGATAAAGGCTCATTGGAATAGATGAATTCAATACTCATGATTGGAATATGGCCCACAGAGAGAAACAAACTGAGCCTCTTTAACCAGCCATTGCTTTCCAAAGTGGGAACCATGTCTAGGCATATTCAATCACACAAAAAATTAGCCTGTGAGGAGGGAAGGGTCTCCTCACTTAATTTATAGTTAAAATAACTCATTTTTATTCTACCATATGCATATGCCACTTTTCCTTTTTATATAATTCCTAAATGTATTCCTCTAAAAGTGACTGCTATAAAGAGCAGGGAATTTAAATGATATTATCTGTGTTTTAGTCCAGGCTCTGATGACTAGTACTTATGTTAATGGTCAAATTACTTAGCTTTCCTAAGTTTTATACTCCCCCTATGTGGGAATACTTATACTAATGTATTTTACTTATAGAATTATTTTATATTTGTAAGAGAGAAATTACTTTAAAATGTGTTTTCAAAATGATAAGCACTGTGAAAATAAGATACCCTTTTGTTTTTTTTTTTTTCTTTTTCCCTGAGGAAGACTAGCCCTGAGTTAACATCCACCACCAATCCTCCTCTTTGTGCTGAGGAAGCCTGGCCCTGACCTAACATCGTTGCCCATCTTCATCTGCTTTATATGTGGGACGCCTGTCACAGCATGGCTTGATAAGTGGTGTGTAGGTCTGTTCCTGTGATCCAAACTGGTAAACCCCGGGTCACCGAAGTGACCCTTGAAGTCACCGAAGTGCACCTGCTCAAGTTGTATTATGATAGTTGCTTTTATATTAAGCCATAATGCAGAATTAAAGATCGGTAACATTAATTTTAACTAATCTTATGTTAGATTTTCAATTTTGCTTAGTCACCCACCCTGGGCTGAGAATTACCAAGCTGAATTAAAAGGGTCTGTAATACGACCACAAAATATACTACACATATAATTCCTACTGAAGGTAAGGGATATAAACCTTAGAAAAAATAAATGTAGCTGTGCAGAAATGGCTCTGGGGTTATATAGGTTTTTATTATAAGAGCTTTGCAACCACCTAGCCGAGTGAGTTTTGACAAATCGCATTATCCCTCCAGATCATTTTTTCCATGTAATCAAATCTGTACCTTTCTGTCTTGAGAAAGATTTTTCTGTTAAGATATTCTTGATCTTTTTATTTTTATATTTGATAGCTTATCTATCCAGATAAAAGATTTTGTTCCAAAAACTAACCACATCATGTGATTGCTACATATTTGATGACATAAGTTTTAGGAAAAAAATAAATAGAAATGTATTATTAAGAATTAGTAAAGGAAAAATAACTTGTATTTCTTTATCATTTGAATTGTTTGCTGAGTGTGATGTCATGAATTACTAGAAAAATAGGGACTTAATTTATACAAAGAAAAATATTTCCTTTAACAAAAATGGTTTCCTGTTTGGTAAATAAAAGTGAGTGCCAATTCTCAAATTGAAAAATTTATAATGTGAAGAAATATCTACAATACGAAGGCCAGCAGTTCCATTTTTTAAGGTTTTATAACGTATTTCTTATTCCTGATTAAAATTCTGGAGTGAACACACACATCTAAAATTGACTAAAAGCAGAGTGAAGGCATATCTACAAAAAAAGGCATAGAACCTTTCGAACTGGGAGAAAGGAGAGGATAGATAGCACAGCAGGAGTCCTTTGGAAAGTGCAAAGTGGACTGGATCTCCAAGTGAGTTAGCACACCTAAAAAAGCAGAACCCAGCCAGCACAGGGAAAATAGAGAATCAAGCCTATTTACGTGAAATAATTCCCCCAAATCTCAGTAGGTCCAGAAACAAAATAAGGGAAGAAAAGAACAGAGAAAATTATCAACAGAATAATTCAAGATGACTTTCCAAAATTGAAAGTACAAAGTTACCAGTGAGAAAGAACCCACCTTGTGCCCAGAAAATTAATTAAACAGAACTTCTTGATTATCTTTTCAGAACACTAGGAAGAAAGAAGAGATCAGAGAGAAGTTTGTAGGGCTTTCTCAGGGAAAATAGTGGTAATGAGGACATGTATAAGGAGCTGTGAATGATTTTAACTTTGGAATTCTCATTAACAATGTCAGAAGTTAGTAGTCATTGGGAAAATGCCTTCAAAGTTCTGAAGAAGCATATTTTCTAAACTAGAATTCTATACCCAGACAAATGACCAATCAAGTGTCTGGGTGAATTAAAGTCATCACTAAATAATCGATTTCCAAAAAACTGAGTGCCTACATATAGCCTTGCTTAAGAAGCAACTGGAAATTCATCTCCATCAAAATGAGAGAGCAAACCAAGATTGACAAATACATGAAACATAGAAACCTAAATCCAACACAGGAGAGAGACAGAAGGATTTTCCCAGGATGATGGTAAATGATATCTTGTAACCCAGATATACAGAGTAAGAATACCAATTTGGAGCAGGTCAAAATGCACAAGGTGGGAAAAGAAACAAACAAGTAAGCAGTTACCATATAAACCTCTGACTTGATGAAAATAAAGAACTGATCTCAGTATTCTAAGCAGTATTCTGCCACTTATGGCTCATAACACTTTATTTCCATGACCAGCAAAAACATGGATAAATCCAGGAAAAAAAAACAACTTAGAATTTCAAACCAGTCACTGTTAATTATTCTTTATGTGAAAGTTTCCATGTATTTTTCTTTCCAAATGAACGTCAATTATAGTATAGAACTATAGTTGTAACATTCCAAGAGTAATTATGGATTTTCCATTCCTAACACAATAAAAACGCTTTATCTTGTTTATTGAGATGTTTAGGATCCATGTAATACTTTCATGAATAATAAGAAATATACCTAGAAATGCCTATTGTTAGATATTTCAAAAATAAACTAGTGAGATATGGTCACTGAAACCTCCTTTAGGCATAATGATATAATCCAACTACTAAAGGAAGATTCAGTATACTCTATAATACTATGAAGACACCGTATTCTAAACACTGGCAACCACAATGTGTGTAATAGTGTGCCATAGCACGTGGGCCTTAAAACATTTGTTAATAGTTTCTTTAAAAGCTCTTTTCAAATTAACAAGAAACTAAGCATTTTTAGCAACAAATCCTTGTTTTGAAGTACCCACTTTCTTCGTTTTAGTCCTCAAATGTTGGTTAATTGAAATCTTATTATAGACATGATGAAAAAAGTCTAAAATATTATGTACCAGCATTCAGAAGTAAAGCTGATTAATCACATTAAACTGAGTTATCACAAAAGTTAACCCAACTAGGTTTTCTTTGTTTTTTGTTTTGTTGTTAGTCTTACTCTAACTTTAAATTTCACTATAAATCTCAGCAGTTAGGGAACTACAGAAGATTTTTGACTTCATCTGCATTTGTGTCATTGTCATCATGGAAAAATAAAGAAATGTTTATAGGATATTCTTTTTGTAAACAAAACTCAAAATTATTTTCTTCCAATGATTAGGTGTGTAGCATAAATAGCCACGATGTGACAAACCAAGATTCCTTTCTCGGACTCTACCATATAGCGCCAGATTGATATTATTCCCATTTGCTGAAATAGGATTGCATGACAAAGTACAAGTCTGTGGGGAAATTCTACGAGTTCAGCTTTGAACAGGTTCAATTTAAGGAGTCTGTGGATCATAAATATCTCATTAAGCAACTGGATTCTAGAGTAGCGCTCATAAGAGAAATATGAATTAGAAAGTAGCTATAACATCAAAAACAGGTGAGTCTGTTAAGTAACCCAAAGTGAGTATACAGATTAATCCTAAAATTGGACTAAGATAGAATCCCTGGAAATACCAATATTTAAGTTGTGGTTGGAAAAAAAACACATTAGCTCCAGACAGGTAGATCACAAACCACAATAAAATAGCGTTCTAGAAGCTGGTGGAAGAATGTCTTTCAAGGATGAATGACCAACAATATCAAGCACTTAAGAGAAAACTTTGATTAGTATCAGAAGAACAATGGGCATAGAAAATAAGTTTTAGTGCATACTGATAAATAAATAGAGGCAGCAAATATAGATAACTATATTTCAATAACTATGCCAGGAAACCGCTTGTGGCTGAGGTTTAATCCACATCTGTAGTTCCAGAAAGGAAGTCTTCTCTGAAGACCTCAACAATGAGGCTGGGCTTCCATAAATGTGTCATAGTCCTGGTGGTGATTTTGGAGAAAAGACAGTGCAATTAGGAAGAGCGAGAAACAAATTCTGTGTAACCAATCCCAGAGTATTTCTGACACTGGATGGTATTTATATGATGCTTACCATGTTCCAGGGACCCTTCCAAGTGCTAAACACTTACGGAGATGCAAATTTGTGGTAATTACTATATAAGGTGGATAGTAGTTTTTACCATCACCTACATTGGAAGAAACTGAGGTGCAGAGAAGTTAATAACTTGCTCTAGGCTCAAAGGAAAGGAGCACTGGCACCAGGCTTTGACCCGCGCCCACCTGATCCAGAAATTAGGCCCCTAACGTGATGTTCATAGCCCCCTTTTTGCTTCTGTATAACAAACCATATTTATTGGCTGACCAAATGAATGAAAACATGGTGGGTGGGGATTAGAGAAGAATGAACTCTGGCTTGGTGTAGAAGTTTACATCAGTGGAGGGACCTTCTCTTCATCTCCCTTTCTTTCTCTCAAGTATCACTAACAGTCTAACTTAAGCCTGTTATATAAATAAGCGTCTTCAGCTTTCCCAAATAACAGGAGCTTCTACTTAATTTGTAAATGCCCTAATCATCAAATGACAGGTTACTACACATCCACTGATTCAAATTACAGGAACTGATTTTTTTTAATTACTGGTTATATGTTGGAAAATGCATTCAAACAATTAAACAGCTTTGATTTATATGAATAGAAAAAAAATGAGCATGCCTAAAAGTAGAGGATGAATACTAAAAATAACAGAATAATATAACTTCCAGAAGCTCATGTTCAATTAGATTTCCTAAGGAAATCATTTGTTTAAGAAAAACAATTAAAAGGCTATAATTTTAAAACCTGCAAAGTTGATAGAACATTATGGTTCATTAGATTCACTTAGCGTTATAAAATTAATAACAGAGTAATCAGGGCATTATAATTTGACAGATAAATAGGATAGATAAATGATAGATGCATAGATAGATACATAAATAGATAAGATAGAAATAAATACAGAGAAATAAAAGCAACAGATATGTATTACTATATTTCTGTATCCATTTGCTAGGCTTTCTTGGCAAAATACTACAGACTATGTGGCTTAAACAATGGAAAGATATTGTCTAACAGTTCTGGAGGCTAGAAGTCTGGGATCAAGTTGTGAATACATGTCTGTCTTTAAAAAAGTTCAATAATAAACACCAAATTTTGCATAATAGTTACTCCTGGGAAGAGATAAGAGGATGGAGTTAAAAAAAAGGAGCCTGTACGTTAAGACTTAGTCTTTTATCATATTTTCTTAAGGATTAAGGATTTTCTCTAGGAAGAACCCAGCTTTTAATAAGTCGTGGCTATCTAGAAAAGGCCAGCTCTGTCCCTGCCTTCAGATCCCTATGCTTTCTATATGTGTTAGGTTCAGAGTTTTCTGGAAGTGTTTTCAGAAAATAAAATATATTTTTATTAGTAATCTTTCTTCTCAAATATAAAATACTTAACATTTTATTTTTAAGCCAAGAAATAATAACTCAAGGGCCAGGCTTGATGGCCTAATGGTTAAAGTTCAGCCCACTCTGCTTAGGTGGCCTGGGTTCAGTTCCCAGGTGCTGAACCACACCACTTGTCTGTCATTAGCCATCACGGGGCGGCAGCTCATATAGAAGAACTAGAAGGATCTACAGCTAGAACAGATGACTATGTATTGGGGCTTTAAAAAAAAGAGAGAGGAAGATTGGCAACAGATGTTACTTCAGGGCTAATCTCTCCCAGAAAAAAAAAAAAAGAAGAAACGATAACTTAATTCACGAGAATTTTCCTCTATTGTTACCCTGAATGTACTCTTTCAAATCAATTACTTTTTTTGGCTTAGATTCTCCTTCCCTAATTTCAGACACAAAAATAGAACTTTAGACAATTTTAACTGCTAACAAAGGCTTCCTTTGTGGAACCTTGACACCATTGAACTGAGCACACTACATAGCATAAGGCATGTTTAAGCTCCTGGCACCTCCAATGGTTTAAAAATAGTGAAGATAATGACAAACCTTGACCTAAAATAATTTTCTCTCTAGAATACAGAGTTCTTTCTCCTGGAAAACTATCTTCACAATTTTAATTTATCCAATGTAAATCCTACCATTGTTTAATAGTGATACTTTTGCTGATTAATTTACTATTTTAATAAGGACAACATTTCAGAAAAGAAGAGAAATTATATAGAACAACCGCAATAGCCACAAAAATCAACGTTACTTCTGAAAATCTGCCATCCAAACAACAGACTTTCAGAAATCTCTACAAGACAGTGTGAAGTTAATGCCAAGTCAAAGATAGAATTAATGGAAGACACAACTAGGGACAGAGTTTTCAATAATTACATGCAAAAATAAAAAATGAATAAACAAGTAAATAAATAAAATAGCACATCAATCAGACCCATAGCAGACCCACGGTGTGTCCATCAGATGCACTCTCCATTCTTCAGCTTTCTTTTTGCCCCAGAAGTTTTCCTGTTTGGGTTGTATCAAAGGAGATGTGCTCTGGCTTCCTTATTGTTTTACCTTCCTTGATTCAAAATTGCCTTAAAGTGACCAAATAACATTGTTCAGTGCAGAGTGGCTCGTTCCTTTTTCCCTTTTAAGTCCAAGTGAGGGACAGATCAACTGCTCCCAGCTTATCCTCCCCATACACTTACATTTTCACAAAGAGCTGAAAAAAACAAACTCTCCCTGAGTTATCCTATACTGGATTTTCTGAATGTTTTATGTTGGGACACTGACTCACACTCTAGCTTTGATGAGACTGACAGATTAATAACCCAAAGGACTCACTTTTGGGGGGAAGTTACTGATTCTCAGCAACACTAAATAACTTAAGGAATGCGGATGATGTTAATTATTGATCACTGTTAAACTTTTACCTAGTGCTTGGTATTTTTTTAGCATTATTTCTTAACCTTCCCTTTAAGTCAGAATAGCCTAGTGAATGTTTAAGCACATGGATCCCCCATGTCTACTCTGCAGATCTGCCTGCAGGGCAATCATTCAATTAGCACGTCAGGGTAACGTTACACTAACTTCAAAGCAAACCAGGAGACACAGCACTTGGGACATTGATAGAATTACATTTAAATGAAAAAAGTCTGACAATTAATAATCTAAGCATGCAATTTATGATATTAGAAGACAGACTATAGTAGAGGAGAATAGAAGGAAGGCTATCACGCTGATAACAGGAAAAAATAATAAACTGGATGCCTAAGGAGCAACAGAACTAAAATTTTCAAAATATAGTTCTTTTTCTAGAAAGTCAATTATGAAATGACCAAAATTGCCAAATTACCAATATTGCCAAAGCATTGATTTTATGGAATAATGGGTTTACTAAATATAAGGCAAAATATTGGAAATATTCTTTGTAAAATTCCAGTAAAATTTCTGAATTTAAATTAGAAATACAAAAACAGGATAATTCTATAATCAAGAAACATAGTACTTCAACATCAATTATATGTAGGTAAAGAAGTACAATTGTGATGAATATGTGTACATGAGGAAGAACTACTCCTCTACCCTCTAGGTCCTTCTGGCTGGTCTAAGAATTAAATTGACATGAGACAGAATAACAGGAGGAAATCAAACAAAGTTTAATAACATGTATACAAGGGAGAAACCCAAGAAAACTGGGTAACTCCCCAAAATGACAGAAGCCACCACCTTAAATACTATCTTTAGCTAAAGACAAAGGAGGATGTTGGGGGTAGTGGTTTGGGGCTTCAAAGGGGAGGCAGGCAATTTGCATGGATATAGAAAAGCAAATGTTTGGTCAACAAATGTTGCTCATGCCTGTAAAGACAGTGGGACATGGGGAGGACTTTGATCAAAGGGGCCTTACTAGGTTCCTCCCTGTCTACCACACCTAGCTCACATTATACTATAGATGTCTATGGCGATAGCTCCTTCCTGGAACAGGCCTTCTATCCTAAATTCTTTTAGATAGTTAGGGGAAGGCTAAAGTTTCTTCCTCAGTCTTTTGTTCTTGAAAATTAATCATGCTAAAGAGATACATTGTGGGGTGGCAAATTCTAGTCCCCTACATATGAAAACAGGGAATTAGAGAACATCATCCAAGGAAATATAATGAATTTTTTTTAAAGAAGCTACCAAAGAGACAGATGAGAAGAGAGTGATGATATAATTGTTGGCTATATTTATGCATCAGAAACATGGTAGTGGAGAATCTACTCGTGAAGGAGATTGTGATACATAATCACAGATGGAGGTGAAGAATGAGAAAGGTGCAGATTATGGAAGAAAGTGGACTGAAACCTCAAGAAAGCTGGATGTTTGACCCTGGCTAATAGTGTAGAGTGAACAAGAAGTAACAGAATAAAGATAGGGTTTCAAGGAATTTTTAAAAAATTAGAAATTATATTCCTTAGGGAAAATTGAAAATTATTTTGATTTTCACGTGGTACTTTTAAAATCCATTTTACTAGTTATTCATGGGTATTTTTCCATAAACAATGTTAATATTTCTCAAAATGTGCATTTATCATCTGAGTAAAGATGAAAGAAACATAGCTTTTGTTTAATTGGAATATCAGGAAGCTCATACCAAAATAACTGATCTTAAGGATTAATTGAATTTTTACATTAATGTTCATTTTTCATAATGAGCACTGCATAAAAGTGTTCAAGTTACCTCTTTGCCTTGATTTTTTTCATAATGTATTCTATTAGTTTTTTTATGCTATCTTAGAAGTGATGAAAAAATAACCCTGAAGTGAAATATTTAGGTCATATAGGGGCTGACTTTAATACTTTCTTTCCTAAAATCACTCGTCCTGCTTAGTATCTTCACATATTATTATTCAATCAGCTCTTGCAATGATTCATCATGGAATCCCATAGCCATAGAAATGTACTTCTGTGTCCCACAGCAATAATGAAATTCTAAAACTAATTTTTCTCTCTTTTCTCCTTGGGTAGAAATATTCTATTTGTAGAAATGCAGTTGTCAACATTCATATTCAACTCGAATTGATATGTTGCTAAACCTTAAAATGGAAAAAAGAAAGTTAAAGTATAAACTTGAAGGAGTATAATTTCTTATGAAGTACACACATAAATTTTTTCCTGAGAAATAGGAATTCAGTTATTGAGAGTTTCCTGTTATATGTCTGCTATTTAATGTGGCTGATGTTGGGTTTTTTTGTTTGTTTAATTTTGAAGGCAGAATTAAAAGCAAAATTGGTTGTTAAACCATGGTACTACATTTAAATTCTCCATATAACTACAATGATGCTTTTGTACCCATTGTTAAAAATATCATGCTCATACCACTAACTCAAACAGCTGAGTAAGTTATGCTCATAAAACAAAAATATACTGTAGGGTACTTTGTATATTATCTAACTTAATCTCAAGAACTTAATGGTGTTTATTGTTATTCTAGTTTTACAAATGAATAAACTGGGAATTAAAGTGTATTAGATCAATTGTCAGAAACATACAATTAGTAAACAGAATAGTGAAAACACAACCTGGAAACAGGTCTTCATGACATCTGAATTCAGTTCTTTCTGGTGTATCTTGCTGCCCCAGACATTGTATTCGGTATTCGTTGTACAGAGGAGTGTACTTGATTAGACAGGACGTTCACAGTTCTTAATTACTTTCTGAAATCGATGAAGTCAGCAGGCATAAGGGATAAGTCTCATTTTGAGTAACACTGCACAGTTTGCAGACTTCTTTCACAATCATTGTTAAGACTTAACTCTGTGAGTTTTGGTTTTCTACCCCATTTTACAGATAACTTTTGCAGAATTCTTCAAATTTCACAGCTGGTGATTTCCATTTAAGGTGGACTTAGAGACATAATGTCTCCCCATCAAAAAAAAAAAATCTAAATAAAACAAGACAGAGAAAAGAAGCCCTCCCTCCTTAACTCAACCACTGCCACCCTCCCCACCCCTTCTAAGAAAAAATCTGAAATGACCAAAGAAATATAAATGTATAGGGAAAAAAGACTTGCATTAGCTTAGAAAACTGAGTGCCACCAACTTGAGGAATATCTACATTCAATGGGATCATATCAAAGGAAATCATGGTAAGCCACTTCTCACATTTGCTTCTGAGAAAGAAGTCTAGTGACTCAACATGGCTATTAAGGAGTAGAGATAATGCTCTAATTACCTTCTAATTTGGAGACAACACAACCTTAGGCAAATTTCGTTTGTAAGACAAAGACTATTATTGAACTGGCTTTGCCATTAGACTATTATTGAATTGGCTTTGCCATTACAAAATGAGAGCACTAATGTTAAATTTTTCAAACTTAAATGTTTACTAGTGATTTTCTCTAGCATACAGTATCTGAGGACAAGATAGAATGGTGGAGAAGACCTACATTAATTCTCAGAAAAGCTTTGATTAATGTGTGGTTTAGTGTTATCTTTTCCTTATAATAGCTCCCTCTGTTCATTTATAGACAGGGGTACAGCAGCCAGGCTGCCTTGACTTGAGTCTGTCATTATTAAGACATATCAGAGGGAAAGACAGGAGAAGAAAGATAATGTACCACTTATCTTCTTTCTCCTCTACCACCCACGCTACACCATATCCCACCTTGTGCAGCCTCAACTACTTTCCTAAGTGCATAACTGAATGGAAACTGCCTAGAGGGTTCCAGTAACTAACCATGAACACATTTTTATAGTAGTACATCGTTAGTTTGTAACTCACCACTCCTTAAACTGCAAATAAGAGCTGAAATGTTACTCCATGACTATGCTCTGATCACTTGTCCACCAGGATTAGACATTACTTTGTACCCCCAATTCCCAGTATGGTATCTTACACCTAGTAGTTATGCAATGTGTGTGGATTGAATTAATGTTGGATGTTAGGTAAAGTCTTTCTCTGTGAATCAGGTAAAAATGTTTGCAGACAAAATCTTGCAAATCTTTGAAAAAGATGCATTGTTAAATTTAAAAAAATCATTTCTCTACCAAAAAAAAGTCTTTGTGATATTCTAGCATCATTACTGTCTGTTCTGTGAAACAGCCTAACTCAAGTCCAGATGTAGGAGTCTGAAATGCTTGAACTTAATAAAACTAAATGTTTCACATGCTTATTTATATTCCGCGTGGCCTTTGACCTTTCCATATTAATGAAGCAGTCAGATTCTATTGTCTTTGCCCCGATATACCTTCAAAAGGTGGCATATTAATTTTATAACTTCCAGGGAATGATCTGATTAAACAAGAAACTAATTAAATACTAAAGGAGAAACACAATTTTATTGTTTAGATAAAGATATATAGGAAGAAAGTCTGCATAAATATGTCTACCATTTTTGTATTTCTATTAAGAATTAAGACAGTTTGTACTCAAGTATGCTTCTAGAGAATATGTGTTCTTCTCCAAAGCTAAGGAATGTGGGGAAGAGGCACACAGATCTGGAAGGTGATGACTGTATCACATAACCACATTCACTACATTTCTCAAATACGTTAGAAATTTACCATTTGTGAACCTCAATGTGCTCTCAATTCTTTTAAGGCAATGCAGCTATATCCATTACTTTTTATTATGATTAGTCATCTCTCAATGAATTTCAACTTTATCTCACCCATTTGCAGCCTCCTTCTGTCTCTGAGATTGATTATGGCTGACATTCTCAGCAGTCAAAACATCTTGCAAATGACTTCTTAGCCTAGAGAGCCCAACCAGAATGATGTTCACTTCACCGCCTGCCTAGCTTGTCTCCCATGTAGCCATTGAAGCATTTACAAGAACACTTTTATTAAATTTGTTCCAACATGTGTTCAATTAGATGAAATCTTCTTAAATATTGCACTAGATCTGAATTGGGAAAATGTTAAATTGCCTCTGTATTTGTTAAAGGTATTCCCAAAGGTAGATGAAGCCACATTATATCGCTGGATTCAAGCAATAAAGTAAATAGAAGAAAAAGATGCTCTTTTAGTTTGGCTATGCTTATACATTCGGTTTTCTTTTCAAGATATATTAGAATCTATAAAATAAACTGTATATAAAGTGGTAGCCCTGGGTGAAATGTCATACTTTGATTTCTATGTTTTAATTTTTGGGGACAGTAGAAAAATATGGTCTCCCATATAGTACACAACATGATATGGGGGAGAGAACTATGAGTCAACTTAGAGACACTATTTATTCTCCTTATTTGATAAATGGAAAACTAAATAGTTCTTACTTGTTTAATCAAATAGAGAATATATTTAGCATCAATGCTCTAAGGTTCCTAGTAACTAAAGTGAAGAAGTATGATCAATTACAGAAGTCAAAAAAATCATAGTGACTCAGGTTAGGAAATTAATTATCTTCTATGATTTTTCCTAAGCATAAAACAATTAAATTATAAGGGCTTTCATCCCCAGCTCTCCCTTGCTCTGATCTACGTAACTTGTTCCACCCCAATCTGCACTGTAAAAAAGTATCTTGGTAAGAACAGCAAACCAAACTTTTTTTCAGGATAAGGAGGGAGAGAGGAGATTATTCTGCCTGTGAAAGGATGAGAGAGGGTAAAGGCGAGAAGAACACTAGCACCTGTGAGAAGTTTAGGGAGAGAGACGTGTAAGAAGAGCAGTCACAATTATAAAGAGCAAAATCTAGAAGGATGAGAAAAGATACTTTAAAGAAAGTCTTCCTCTGTACTTTGCAATGCACTCGCCACCTTCTGAAGACACCTAGCTTCCTGAGAACGCCTAGGGTCTTTGGGGTTGGATTGGAGGTGAAGTGTGTTAAATTCATTAAACAAGAAGGCCGTTAGGCGGAGGTGGCTCTATGCCGTGGAGGCCCGGCTAAGCAAACCGAAATCTAAACCTGTAAATGGCTCAAGGTTACAAAATGGACACCTAAGGAAAACCAATCACGAATAGCCAACTAGGCTTTCAGCTAGAGGCAATGATCCTTTCCTCACTGTGCCTCCATCGCTTCTCTATCGAGTCTCTCCCAGGGCTCCTATAGGTGGAGAGCTCCTGACTGCTCCTGGTTTGGCACTGACTGCTTCCAAATGATCTTTGCTCAAAGAAACTCTTAAAACTTTTAATACGCCTCAGTTTATCTTTTAACAAGTGATTGGCTATATCTAACTGCCTTAAACTCAGTTTTGGGTTCACAGGAAAAGAATACTTGGGTTCAACGGAAACCACCACTAATCTAAGATGCTGTCTTTGTCATTCTGGCCCACTTTCTTTCCCACTGTCTCCTTGAACCTGCTTCGAAGGGAAGAGTCAGTGTTCTCTCCATTCAAATATATGCCCTTGGGAGATTTTTAATAAAACGGGCGATGAATGGGCAGCAGAAGATACCAGAGTCAGCTAGAGGCAAGCCAGATAAACCCTGGATATTCCGAAGCTGGTCGCGTACAGACTCTGCTTATTTCATACTTGTTATGTATTAGTATGTGTATGTTTAACTCTTGGGATGTGCTAGCACATATTCACAGTAGATGGTTTTCATTTTTTTAAGTCACTTATATGTTTTTTGTAAATTACAGAAAATAATGAAGAAGCTAAAAAAGAGCATTTTCAACATTTTTTGTGTTTCCTTACAGTATTTTTTGTGTCTATCTATACTGGGTAATATTTCTAGGTGCATGTTTGTATCCTTAAAATATAAGGTATGCAACTTCTCAGGCTATTACAAAATTTAATCAGTGTAATATAACATATTGTGTATTATTTTTTATACCATTATAGCATGCCAGCCTAAGCTGTCTTTTGGTTGGTTGGATTTTAGCTTGATATAAGAACAGCTAATTTTACTATTTATTTTATTGAATTCACAATTGGTTAAATATTGTTTCCTTTATAGTTCAGCTAATAAATGTTTTGGATAAATTGAGAATACTGACATTAATAGTAATGTGATTTTTAATAATGACAAGTACCCTGTAATTAACAGTGTAAATAGTAACTTATCCTTTTGGCAAAGTAGATATTTAAATATTGTTCTTCTCAGATAACATTTTATATATCAACGGCATATGCTTTATGATTATCTTATAAAAATCGTGTTAGTAAATATGAATAAAGATGATGTATATAACTATGACTGTGCAAGAACATACAGAATTTATAATAATAGTAAATTTTAATTTGGAACATTTCTTTCCCTCTTTTAATTTGTCAACGTATGTAAAGAAATAGGAACACTTGAAATGATAAGGTGTTATATGATATATCTTTTCACCAACTTGCATCAACAATGTAACAATCTGGACAGTTCTGCTCATTGGTTTTTCTTATTAATATCTGTATTGATTGAAGATAAAGACTTCCTATTATATACGGTTGACTCACTGCCCCCTGAATGATTTCTCCAACATTTGTACTTTCGGATCTTAAATTATGTATAAAATTGAATTAAAAAAGAAATTGAGACAATCACAAAATTTCTATATTTTAGAGCAGAGAATTCAACATGTTTTCACTTAAACAATGTCTACAGTAGTTCCAGTCTGGAGTAAAATGATTAGTATTTTGTAAGTATTGATATAGCACCAAGGATTAGATTGTGAAATAAGGCTCACGAGAGTCAGATGTAAAATTCAGATCAAGCTCTACTAACACATTTAAGGATGTGTATTTCACAGGCACATCAAAAACAGAAAGTAGTCTAGAACCACTGGTACTTCCCCCCACATCTTTCCTGGCATCTTATGATGTGCTGTGGCTCAAATTAAAATATGAGATGCCTAAGGGACATACATTGTTATTCCTTATCCAAAGAGTGTTATCTCAATCATAAAGATCTCCATTTTATTTTCAGACTGTTATATATTTCACTTGACATTTTTCAGGGAAATCCATAGATTTCAGGGGAATCCATAGATTCAGTTTATTTACCCTAAGCAATCCATACAAACTACGTACATCCTGCTAGAGCATTCCATAGATAAGGAGAGTTTGCAAGGGATCTATCAGTAGCTGATTTCCAGGACATTTAACTGCATCTTTTTCCTTTACTTCCAGTGTCGCAGTAAAAGAAGAGAGTGGATTGAAAGTGGGCTGCTAACCTTGTCTTTTATTATGTGCCAGGCACTTACTGGGTCATATTCTAGACTAATTCCCTAAAACATCCCTATAAAATTTGGCGTTGCTTTACTTATCTTAATCATTTTGTAAATTAGCAAATTGAGGCTCAAGGACTTTTAGCATCGTTCAAGGACAGAACTGGGATTGAGATACTGAACTTGGGCACATATAATCGAGTAAATTTTCAAACATTTAAAAACAGCCCTGCAAAATTAAGTGTGAGCTAAATGTATGTTTTAGAATACTGAAGAAGGTTTAGCTCTTGGCTCTCTGAACACCGGATATATCCTTTCCAGGTGGGCTCCACAAGAAGAAGTAAAATGGACGGAATTAGACACAGGAAATGTGGAAAACAGAGAAACAAAAGAATGTGTGCAAATTTCTATTTTACATAATGAAATAAACTGTAAAATTAGAAAGAGTTTGCAGTTAGTTTTTAATAATTACCTTTAGCATCCTGAACCTTTAAGAACACAGTGTGACTAAACTTACTGAAAGTTATATATTTTATTTTAACGTAAGATTTTTATCAAAATCTCTTGACATACATCTTTTCTAGTTGTTATATTTTATTTTATCTTTATTATTTTTTATTATTATTTTTCTCAAATAATTTTAATTTCAGTTAAATATATTAGTCTCATACCCTTATAGTGGATAATCTCAAATGAATTCATTAAGGAAGTGCAATATAACCAGTGCTCAAATCTGTTTACTTATAAAATATGATTATAATTCATCCTTATTGATTTGAAGAGGTAATAATAGGAAATCAATGGGAAAGAAATCTCCTCAAACTTTCTGCAAATAAACCACAATATTTTCTCAAGGTCATTTTCATACATTATGCCAATCAGTAATATCCCCCAAACACTAAACATTAAGCAACAATTCTGGTGCCATATGGAATGTTTGCACTTTGTAGGTTCAGAACAGCATGAAAAGTTTTGTTTTATTGTTTCTTTCTGAATTTCTTTAAAATCATAAAGAAATATTTAACCAACAAAATTATGAAGAAACAAAGTCAAAGCACATTCTGTACTTCATAGAAAGAGTTGGATTTGGTTAGTTTATCTCCTGAAAATTCTATTTTATCATTTCATGGTAGATAGTGTTACTGTTTATACTTATTCTTTTCCCTTCCTTGGGGAGGAATTTATATTCCATCTGAAAGGACAAAATACTTGACCATATGAACTGTTTTAGGCAATGGAATATGAAGGGAAATAATGTGTGTCACCTTTGGGCATTACTGTCAAGAGCTGGTATTTTCTCCCTTCGGTTGGGTTCCTGATTGAAGTTGTGGAACAGAGCTATGGCCAAATCTTAATAGATACGTAGCTTGATTAAATCTTTATTGTTTCACTCATTGAGATTTTGAGGTTGTTTTTTATTATAGCAAAACCTAAGCTACTGTGAATTATAGTCATGTTTATATATTCTATCCTCTCAACTCTTCCCTCATGGGTGCAACATTCTCATATTCTGCACACAGTAATTTATCCATGATACTAGCTTTGAGATGTGCCTATTGTCAGAGGCCATAATAAGAAGCCTCCATTGTTAAGGCTGATGGAACGTGCTAATGGTGATGGTGCCATAAGTCTCTACTAAACAATAGAAACTTCTACCAGGCAATTTCCCACCCACATATCATAAGTGTTAGTCACTAACTGATGATTTCAGGTTTCTACCCAAATCTGATTCTCATGCCCCTGATAATTTATCTGTTCTGTATTTGGAAATTTAAGTATTATAAGCGAAAAGTACTAAAATGTTGTGATACATATATTACTTCATTCAATCCTCACACAACCTTATGATATAGGTATACTGCATCTATTTAACTCATTTTACGGATGACGACACTGACTCTGTTAGTTTCCCTTTTCTCCTCAATGTGAATATTTACATTCTTCTGTCATAATACCCATCACAACTGTACTTAGTCATTTAAATCTTATGGCTTTTTTTCCTGATAAAACAGGAGCTTCAATTAGACAGATCCTGACAATGATAAGTGTTCAGTTACTATGTGCTGCATGAATCAATGGACTGGGAATGCAATTAACTAATCCAATGTGCTCAGATTTTTAAGTGGTACACAATAGGTTTGAAACGAGATCTGTCTGAACCAGTCCTTCTTGTATATTGTTCTGCCTTTGATTTCATCTTTGCTTGAGGATTATATAATGACATACCGATGAGGCTTTCATGCTTTTGCTGTGCAGTGTCCATCTATGCTGAAATCTCAGAGAGACTGCACCTACGGAATGACTCAGCTCTCTGTCTTTTCACACCTCCGTTACTTTAAATGGGCATGCTCTCTTCTAGCTTTCATGTTGGGAAACATTTTATGAATATATTCATATCAATTTATCGGTAAGTTAATGCAACATAATGCCTATTAATAACTATGTGCTTCTCGATACAAAAATACTTTCACCCAAATAAATTGATTTTGAAGGAAAATTTCAGACACACATGAACTGCTTGGTTTGTGAAAAGAGAGTTTCCAAATTATTCTGAATGCACACTACAAGGAAAAGTATATATTCTGTTTGTTTGTTTTGTTTTGTTTGTGTAATGTCCCTTCCATTATCACGTCTAATATGAAAGAAGCCTACAACCTAAAGGATTGAACTCAGGATATCAACTTTTTGTGTGAACCTCTGATTTTTAAGCTCTGTCATTAAGCCTTCTTTTTGTAATAACCATTCACAGGTTTTTACATGAATAAATAGCATTATTTTGTCAGCTGTGCTTGCAAATTATAACCTAGAATTTCAGGTTTTTTAATACTTAGGGTTACATTACTAGTAAAGACTTTCTATGAGGTCTACTCATCTTTATCTTCATTCCAAATCTCAGTCACAACTGTGTGAAATATATTGATATAGAGAAATGCAACATATATCACCTATTCTACATTAGAGGTTTATTTCCACTTATGGAAAAATTAATAGGAGATAAGAAAACTGCAATCAGACTCTATAATCTGCTACTGGGTGTATTTTCCTAAAGCTGTCTGAAAACATATACATTTAAATTAGAGGTATGGCAAATCTGACACATTGTTAGACTAAACTTCATTGGGTTGGGAGTTGATTAATTTGCTCTCTGCAGTATCCCCGATGAAGAGTGTATGGAATATAGATGCTTAATAAAAATTTGCTGCAAGAATGATCAAAACAGTTGTCTGCTTAAGAAAGTTACCATTGTAGATGTTAATTGTAGATATTAACCTGTGATTTGTACAGGTTGCCCTGGAAAAAGAAGGGAGAAAAAGTCTTCAAAACATTGGACTAACAGATATTGAAAAATAAAGGTGAAATGATACATTTAAAATTCAAGAAGTACCAAACTCCGTTGTACGTTTGGAACTTGAGATGGAAGCAGAAGTATGAAGCCGAAGAGACAGCATCTACATGCCCCTTTTAAGTGAATGTCAGGGTGAGATCTGAAGGCAAGAATCAGGGTGAGGAGTTTTGCTGGTGCAGTAAACAATGGAAAAAGTCAAGATGGAATAATAAACCAACACAGAGAATAGTGCAAAATTCAGGAGAAGGCACTGAAAATTCCAGATTCAAAGGTAGAGTCAGAATCAGGTTGGGAGTCAGGACAAGACTTCAGAGTAGAAACAAAGATGATAGAGGGACAGGAAGAGTCCAGGAAAGACTGAGGAATGCTCACTGCAAATGACACAACTAGCATGGCACATTTTACAGTTGGCCCCTAGTGGTTGTGAAGCCAGTAAAGGGCAGCCATCCAGTTAAATCATGAACCATCTTGTGGCCAAGCTATGGAATTTGAACTTTATTTGGAAGACCATGGGGAGCTCTTGAAGGATTTTTAGTGAGGGAGTGACATGATTAGTTAGTGTTTTGTAAAGGTCACTCTGGCAGCTGTGCGGAGTGTGTAATTGAGAATGGCAATAAACTTGGAGAACAGAATTTAGACTTTCCTAGAGTAATTAAATTAAACCTTCTTTAATGAACAAGAGCACTATTACTCAACATCCAGATCAATATATAAAACAATCAATGGAAAGCACAAGAATTTCTGCTATAGAAATCAAATCAACAGGCCTGTTAATGTAAGCAATTTCATTGTGTATTTAAAACCAGTAATGCGTATAATAAGCTTGTTCTATCTTTGCTTTACCGTAGCTCCAGCTCCGATTTACAAGTTGCATCACACTGGATACTGTTATGAGAAGTGGTTTAAGTACTTGTAAGGAATTTTTTCCACAGATGTTCAAGTCCCTTATTCTATACATATATCTTCCAACTATGCTTAATTAAGGACTTCAAAGTGACACAGACTCTAAAACCTTCATGGATAGACCATTCCTTCTTAAATCTTAAATCACTTTCCTGTATTAACAGAAACATGCCATTCTTTTCCTTTTTAACTCATTGTTTCATTATTTGTGCTGAGGTCAAAAAATGCTCCTTTAGAACTGAGTCTGCTCTTGATTTCTTGAAAGAAGATGAAATATTTCCTTTCCTTTCAAATTACACCTGCTTTTCAGTAGTCCTTAGGTGACCCATATATTTAAATATTTCAGCAATAATTCTCTGTCACACTGCATAATGCTAAATTAAGTGGCAAAAAGTGTTTATTTCTGGTCTCTATGGCTAACAAATAGTAACATTTTCTTAAGGGATTTTGCAGCAAAGAAGCAACAGAGGGTCCATGCTGATCTCAACAAATCTTACCTAGAAATGTGTTATATTCACGTTTCCTTCAAACATTTAAGGAAATAGGACATTGTGACATGTCCTACTTAGATGAGAAACTGGTATAATCCAGGATCTTAGGATTTCTTATGTAAAAAAATTAGGAATATAGATCCTACTGCCCAAGGTTAAGAATTTACTCTTTTTTATTTTTGTTTCTAAACAAAACAACAAAAGCTTCAGCCTCACGCAAGAAAATTGCTCAGTTTTACTTAGTTTAGCTAATGTACATACAAAATAAATCTAGGTTAAAAGTACATGAGATGAACTTGACATTATAAACTAAGATGAAATATTACATATGGATACAATAATCTTACCTTTTATTTGTATCTTTCATTCAACCATTAGCAACCTCTTTGCATGTTGTAGAAAGCAGAATGGACCTCATGCTCAAAGTTAAGTATTAGAATTACAACCGTACCTTTTCCATAGAATCAGTCTGTGGATTTGTTAGGGGTGTTCCTAAAGATGCAGCGAATCCTTGGCTGAATGCGGTGTTAAATAAGGCCACAGCCTGCTACTTTGTATTGCCTCTGGCAGAAAAAGCAATAATTGTCCACTTTGAAAAATTTCTAAAAACGTTCACATTTGCAAAACTCAATTCATTTTTCAATTGAAATCTGGGGTAAATTGAAAGTATCTCATTTTAAAATACGGTTTGAGTAGTCTTGCTTCCTTTTTACAAAATGAGCTTTCAGTATATTATTCCATTCAGTGATAAAAGTGACAATAGTGTAATAAAACAATTGAAACTTAATGAAAAGCTATGAGCAACTTCTCTAATGCAACAGAATATTTTCTGTTTCCAACAGTGATCTTGTAATTTAATGATTAGCGTGAAGGAATAAGGAATCTAATAAACACTGAAAAATAAAGATGTACCACTTTAGACTCTCAATTAAATTAAGTTGTATTAATAATAAAGTAATAAAATATTCATCCATTTTATTCTGGGATATGGATTTCTAAATAAGTATATACTATTTGAGGACACATTTTTGTACTGAAAATTTAAAATTATGAGCTCTGTGAAATCACTTGTATGGATCTAGGTAGGAAATAAATAAATAATAAATTTAAAGGCAAATTTCAGGATCTAAGATGGAATATGCTGAAATTGTCTTTTTCATGTTGTCTCATGGTACTGATTCAAGGGAAACATTCCTCAAAGACTCATTCCACTTTCCTAGATTCTATAGCTATTGTGAATAAAGGAAATAATGGAAACTTTCTTAATTTTAGAAGACAACTATTTAATTATAAAATAATAAGCCACAATACAAGAATGCATAATGCTGTAAATGATTACTCTAAATTATTTCTCTTGGCCTTCCCTGGTGATCCTGCACCACAGAAAGTCAAGATTTCCACAATTTTTCAGAACAGATCGAGATCAGAAATTTTATCCCTAAATGGTAGGTAATATGGAGAGCCCAGTCCTCTTAAGTGGTCATGCTTGTGTGAAAACATGTTACAGGTCTTATTTCATCATTCCTGCTTAAAAGAGACTACCCTGCCAGCTACCTGTAGAAGGGACCAGAAAAATGATGCTACTATTTCTACAACTATGGAGGGATAATTATGATTGTTTTCTGGAGGTTTAGAGCCTCCCTATCCCTCTTTTACTGCTTAGTTTTGTACAATTTCACCATTCCTTTAAAGAAAGTTCAAATGGCATATAGTGGGTGGTATAGTATACCCTGGAATTCCCCTTTCAGTCTTGAGCTGCTGAGCTGCTAGAAATTTTGTTTCCGACTGACTGAATTACTTTGAAACTGTCCATTCAAAGATCCCTCTCCAAAAATACACACCATTCAGAGAACAGTCCACATCAAATTAGTGGCCACAGTGTGGAGTAGAGGAGAAAAGCCCTTTGCCTCAGGAAAGGAGGGAAAATTATGAACAGGATCAGGTAAGGTCTTTGTTAAAACTGCATCACAGTTCAGTACTTGCCTCTGCCCAATATTACTTCCTTCACTTGCACAAAGGTCTTTGTCCTGAGGCTCTTTCCAGTATACCTCCTGCATGTAAATTTTCTTTTTCTTCCTGGGGAGCTGAGACCTACAACAGATGGTGTCAGGCAGGGTCTGGGTAAGTAAACTCTAAAATGAGATTTTGTAGTTGGATCACTTACTGCAGAGGTGATGACGAGGCCTTCATCGTAGGTGAGAGGTGGAGCCCTGAAAACTTCTGGAATTCTGTGCTTTCCAAAAGAATCTTAAAGGTAGGAGACTGTCAAAGGATTCCAGTGCAAAGAATGCGCTGACAGGCTTTTTTAAAGTAAAGTACAAGTAGTAATTCTAAATACAGTAGAATTTAGTGGCACTTGCTAAGTAGAATTAACACATCAAAGACAGGCAAAGAAAAACTGAGGACAATTAAAAACCAACTGAAGGTGAAGTATGAAAACCAGGGGCCTTCTTTGGCAACGTATAAAGAGACAGTTATCTTCTGTCGATGGAAGAGAGAGAAAGCTAAAGATTGGAATAAGATTTGCACAGAGTTGAATTCTAAATCCTGCCAAGGCTACTATTACTAAGTTAGAACCCATGTGGATTCATCCACTCTGCCAACCTCTGTCTTTTGGTTGGTACATTTAGATCATTTGCATTTAATTATTCATATGTTAGTGCTTAAATCTAACCTTTTATTATTTTTCTTCTGTTCATTTCCTTTGGCTGTCTTTCCCCTGTTTCTCTTTTTTTTGCCTCCCTGTAGCTTACTTGAACTCCCTCCTCCCCCAGCTATTTGATTTTTGATTTATTTATAGCATTATTGAGTATATCTCTGCATATGGTTTTGTATAGTTTCCCTGGGTATTGCAGTACACATGTCTGACATATCACAGTCTATTGGTGTCAATAGGTTACCACTTCAAGTGAAGAGTGGAAATGTCACTTCCATTTAGGTCCCTTTACAATCCCCACTTTTAAATGGCATTGTCTTGAGTATCAGAGGAAGTTTTAGTTTTCGTTTTAACCATAAACTATAATTCACAAAATTCATAAGGAAAAAGAATAGTCTTTCTATATGCAACTATCTCTGTTCTTCCCATTGTTTATTCTTCCTTCCTGATCCTACAAGATTCTTTCAGCATTTCTCTTTTGCCCAAAGAACTCTCCTTAGCCAATCTTTAAATAGTTCTGCTAGTGATCGATTCTTTTTATTTTCCCTTGCCTGAGAATGTCTTCAGTTCTTCTTCACTTTTTAATGATGGTTTTAGTGGATATAGAATTCACAGTTGGCAGTTCCTTTCCTGCAGAGCTTCAAAAGTGTTGTCTAACTTCCTTTTGGCCTCCAGGGTTTCAGATGAGAAACCACAGTCCTTTGAAATGTTGTTCCTCTATAGACAATACACTGTTTATCCTTAGCTGCTTTCAAGACGTTTTCCTTGTCTTTAGTTTTCAGAAATTTAATTATCATGTGTCTGGGCATGGACTGTTTTGGGTTTATCCTCTTTGGGATTCACTAAGCTTCTTAAATCTGTAGACTTTTTTTAGCCATTATTTCTTTGAGCACTCTTTTAGTCTCACTCTCTTCCTCCTCTCTTCTGGGATTCTGATGATATGAATGTTGGATCTTTTGTTATTCCACAGGTCCCTGAAGCTCTCTTCATTTTCTTTTTTTTAGTTTATTTTCTCTCTGTTGTTCAGATTGGGTAGATTCTATTGATTTGTCCTCAAATCCACTGTTTCTATTCTGTCATCTTCACTCTACTACAAAGCTCATCTAGCAAGTTTTATTTTCCTTACTTCTGTTAGTTCCATAATTTCCATTTGCTTCTTTTGTATAACTTCTATTTCTTTGCTAAGATGTTCTATTGTTTTCACGTGGTTCAATAAAGTTTGGAATTGACTGTTGAAAAATTTCCATGAGAGCTTCCTTAGAAGCCTTGTCACGTAGTTCCATCCTATGATCCATCTCAGTGTTGGCATCAGTTGACTGTCTTATCTCATGCAAGTCGTGATTTTCTTGGTTCATGGCATGGTGGGCGATTTTCTACGTATACTGGACATTTTTCCTATTATGTTAAGAGACTGAGTCTTACTTAAATGTTTTATTTTAAGAGGAAGTCACCCTGTTTAAGTTTAGCAGAAAGTTTGTGGCCTACTTTTGTGTGCTGTGGTTCCAAAAACAGTTTAATTTTCAGAGGCTTTGCAGTGTTATTTTGGGAATTCTCATGCCAGGTGAGGAAAGGAAGGCTTCTTTGGCCATTTCTTTTTGGCAGGCCTCCTATTAATCCTTTTCTCAGGTGGTATCATCTCACCTAATGTTGTCAGAGGGACTCCTAATCCATACAGGGGAGAAATGAACCTATCTGAGTTGCTTTTTTTCCTATGTCATGGATCTCGAAACACCAGATCTAAGTATTCTTCTTCTGATGGATGGGAGTGTGTAAGGCACACTACTGCTCTATTATTTCTCCAGTCCTGGGGTCCAAAATGAGTTCTTTTTATTCTACCCCTTTTCACTCTTGTAGTGATTCTAGTTCACTCTTGTGTTATTTCCAGGATTTATGACTGTGCTTGTCAGGTAGGAGTGGGGAAGGACAGGGAGAAACAACTTTATACCATCTGGTACAAACTGAGAGGGTTCCATTAATGTTCAATGCAAGATAGTATCTTTTGTTAGAACAACATAGAAAAGCTTGCTTGCCTAGAAGATGACAGTCTTATCCATTAAACTGAAAACACTAAATATATGATAAGGTAGTTTTCTTGTGGGGGCCTCGTACATAAAATAAATGATATCTCTCAGTTTTATGCAGCAATTATGCTGTACAAAAATGTCTTACAAAGTATTTCCTCATGTCATCCTCATAGAAGCTCAGAAAGGTAGGTCAATGTTTGAGCCCAAGTGCCTGTCATCTAAAAAAGGCAGAAAACTTTTATTTCAAAGTTAAGGCAATATTTAAAATTCTTTCTGATGTAGTTTTCTACAGTCTAACGCTTTGAATGTTCCAGGTCTCTCTCTGAAGCTTACCCAAAGACATGATTAGCTATTGTCAATGTCTAATAATAGTTGGTCCATCTGTCTTTCCTCATGCCAGTGTGACAAGGGAAAACTAAATTGCAACTGAATATGCAGCAGTATACATTTGTCCATTGAGATTAAGAGTCCTGATAACTTGGAGAAAATAACCAGAAAACAACCTCATGGCCATAGGGAAGCATGAGAAATAAGGAATATGTGAGCCAGAGGACAGAATACAGGGGATGAAAGGACATCTGTGTTTGTGTCAAAAAGAGATATTGCTATGCCAAAATTATGATTTTGCTTAAAATGTTTTAAATTTGCATATTGTGCTTATTAATGCTTCAAATGAAAAAGCACAATGGCTAATCCTAAATTAAGATAAAGCTCGTATCATGGTTGAAAATGGGTCATAAAATTTTGAATGTGAATAGGGCTTAGATCTTGAAATTTGCTATTTAGCTTCTGAATTCAGCTTCTCCTGCCACCAGCTGGCATACAGTAGTCACTTTTACATCCTAAACAAATGAGAGAGTAAAATTCAACCAGATTTATTTGAATCATCACTTGCATGTGACAATGAAATACAGAAACAGGTGAGGTTTCTCGAATACTATCTTTAGGCAACCTTGGCAAATAAGGGAGTAAAGGAAGAGGATATATTCCACCTGGAAATCTAGGAAGTAACGTAAATATCCATCGTTTACAAAAGGATCTCTTATATCAATCCATAGTTTATAGAAGGGCCTCTGCCAATGGAACAGTCAAGATAACCTTGGACTTCATTCCGGTTCAGCAGTTTCTGGCTCTTCAGAAGATGAGGCAGCGCTCAGACTTAAGAATGTGGAGCCAACCATTCTGTGAGACTTACCTTGAAATCTCTCTGGAGAAACACCACCTGTCCATTTATGTCTGGCCCTGGAAGCTTGTTATTTCTGTGCCTTCCTTGTTTATCATATGTGTTTGACATTTTCTTCAAAGTCATGCAGGATGCTGTCTGTGCTATGGTGTAATACATGCACAACCACCTTACACCAATTAGTCTAGGTAACTCTTTTGAAATAGTCCCTGATGCAAAAGCCAACATTCATGGAAGACTTGTAATATTTCTTGATATTCCTGTCATGTGAAGTGACTTCCTTGGAGCCAATATTTCTATAATGGTCCCAAGTTCCTCCTGTCCCCTCAGGGATATGAGCCATGAGCCTTAGAAACCAGCACATTGGGGCTGTAGCCTGCTGGCCTGCAGCCTGAGATTCTAAACGCTGCCAGCTAGCTTACTGAAGGCCAGCTGGCAGAACGAGATGTGGGGACAGATGCATCTTATAAATGGACATCTGTGGAAAGGCTACACTCTAGGCTTTCCAGGCTGGCATGTAATCAAAGGGACCATTCTTCTTCCTCGATGATGGGAAGCACAACCTAAGCAAAGATGCGACACCCAGTGGGCAGGGAAAAGACAGAATACACCAAAGGCTGAGATACTAAATGGACTGAAATGGCAATATCTCAACACCAAGACTTTAGCAGAAAAAAGATCCTATTAGAATAGTGATTTTGTTTTGCCTTTCCTTCATCCATGCGATCAAAGTAAGAAAACGCTGCAGGGGAAAAAAAGTCACTTTCATTGCTTTGTGCAGTTCCCCAAAGAGCAAACAATATGCGTGTGCATTTACACACATTGCACATGTGTATGTACATGTATGTGAATTTGTGTATATGAATGAATGTATGCACAAGAATATATACATGTGAACACATATAGACACATATATATTTGCATACATATATACATATAAACGTGTGTGTGTGTATAGAGAGTATACATTCCTAAAATTTCTTTGAGAAAATTCCAGTTTGTTTACATTCTTAAGTTTTAACCATGTCTGGGCAAAAGCTGGTGAATGACTTTGTGGGATGGAACTCTCAGAACTCTTTCTCCATGAGAGATTGATTATATTCCTATGAGAGTTTAGTCTTAGTGGAGCAAATTGTCAAAAAGACAACTAGGCCCTACCCTACTGATAAAATAAGTATGAAATGCAATGGATTAAACAAACACATTCTGATTCTGTTCCTGCAGTATTTCACAAAGGTTTTTACAAGCATATACGTACGAAAGTGTGTGTGTAGTGGATGTCCATGATGAGCCTAGAGTATGCCACATTTTCTTTCGTTTTCCCTAACAAGAATATGTCACAGAACAACGTTTAGCAAATGCTGTCCTTATCCATAGAGGATGGACAGAGTCTTATCATAGCATGATGTTTCAGAATTAAACGTGTCTCTGACTCAGGCTTGTAGAGCTCATATCTGAGGACAGAGTATGGGAAGAAGAAGCAGTGAGGGAAGAACAGGGGCAGATACCAAAATCTTCACAGAGCTGTGTGACATTGCAGCATAAGGACGCTCTTCACACTGCTTGGACCTATGTTGCCAGGTTTTTAGTACTTCCTCGTGAAACACAGCTCCACTTCAGGACAATGAAGTCTCTGGAGAACATTATCTCTTAGACCTAGAAAACTCCAGCAAACTCCAGCAAAGCAATGGAATGCCTAGAGAAAGCTGGCAGCATACAACAGCACTGGTGTCTGTGCCAACAAACACATGCACACTCAGGACGGTGCAGTTGGCCCAGGTACAGTGATTCCTGGCAGACCTCTTGTTTTTCAGCAGGAGTCTTGGTGCATTAAAGACAGAAGGAACAATGGTAGCTAGCAGTTGTGACGGTGCCTAGGAACACACAGTACCTAGTAAGATGCACCAGTGCTCTGCTGAGCAGTTGAAACTCTTCTCCGTTCCCAGTGAAATGGTGAACCTTCCTGGCCGAGGTTGGTGACACATGGTGGATGAAATGCTAGCTAGCTGCAGGGTCAATGGCCATAGGAGGTGGCACTGCCCGTCAAAAACAGCAGCATTCAGGAGCAGCAGCAACAGCCCACAGCAGAGGCGGCAAGCAGAGTCAGGCACTGGTGCCCAGCGAAGTGGGTCTTGTCCAAGTAGATAAAGAGTTTCATTTGTGGTAGAATATCAGTTGTCTCCAGTGTACCTTCTGAACTATTTTGGGCTCTCTGGTGGTGGAATGGAGTCAAGCTCAGCAGATAGGACTGCAAGTTTATACATCAAATTCTAAGGAACTGCTTTTCCTCCAGTAAAATTTTATTTCTTACAGACTTGATTCGGAAATTATGAGTGTAATAAAAAGGTTATAAAATATATCTGGCATATTAATATAGACAATGGATTAATATAGAAGTCTGAACAACGGAAAAATCAATATAGATAAAGCTGATATTGATATAGTTCGGTCTGAAAGATGACCATTTATTATGCATATAAAGAGGAATATTCCTTCAGAGAAGTGATATTTGACAGTAAGATAGTACATACAAGCTTTCTTATTTTAAACATTTGTGCAGATTTTCAAGAGTTTCACTCTTCGGCCACACTGGAATATACTTGGAGCAGGAAAGTAAGCATGTGTTCATGCATTCAAGAAATATTTCAAACATTAATTTAGAGCTTACTATATCTCAAGCAATCTGATTTCCCCAGGGGAGAAAAGGTTGAACAATACAGAGTTCATGCATGGCAGAACTTCAAAGAATTGCAAAGCTGTCAAACTGAGAAGGAAGCACAAACAAGCCACAATGATGTATTTTGATAGGTTCCGTGCTAGATATATGTACAGATTACTCTGAGAACACAGAGGGAGGAAAAACTAATCTTGCCAAGGGTACTAGGAAAGATATCAGAGAAAGGTGACATTAATGCTGAGTCCTGAAGGGTAATTAGAAATCTTGCCAGCAGAGAATGTGCATGTAAAGTAGGCCAGCAGTGGGAACATTGCATAATAGGCATAATTTGTCAAAGGGCGCAAGACATTCAGGGAATCCTAAATAGATCAACATGACCAGAACACAGGCAATGTCTAAAAGAGACAGAGGGAGAAGGGTAGACGTTACACTATCGTAACCGAGAAGTAGGAGAAAATTAAAGTCATATTTACATGTAAGCAGAGAAACTGGTAAAAGGATTATGGAAAAATGCAAGGTAAGAAATGATGAAGGTCTGGAACAAGGTAGCAGAGATGTGGGAAGGAGATAGAACCCAGGTACATGGACGAGGAAGAATATGCAGATGATATGACTGATTGATGGTTTAGGGACAACGAAGAGGGAGATCTGATGACCCCCAGGTTTTCCTGGATCTCTAGAGTAACTCCCTTAACAAAGTGTAAACTCTAAGGAAGAATACCTTTGAAAGAGAACTATGAGTTCAGTTTTGGACATACTAAGTTTGAATTTGTTGATGCATTGTCCATGGTTGTGCTGTCTAACTCACCATGTATTCAAATCGGAAATTGAGATCTGTGATTCAGCAGGTTGTGAGCACTAGAAAAGATTTTGGAATCATCTAAATGCCTACATATACGCAGTCATTGAAGACAGAGGGAGAGATGAGATTGTCCAGAGGGAAGTGTGATGTGAGACGTGCGGATGAGCATTGTTGCATCACTTTTGACCCCCTCCTCCTGCTTTTAAAAGCTGCCTCTTCCCAGTTGAGTGTGGATAATTCCATCCTCCTTGTAGCCATGTGCTAGCCTGTGCAGTGATGGGTTTAGGAAGAAGCATGTGATCCATTTCTAATCAATGAGAAGGAAGAAAAATCTGCATGTTAGGGTGGGACAGGAAGGATCAGTGCTGGTTATTGGAAAGGTTTCTTCACTACAAGGAAGAGACAAAGGTTAAATAAGAGATTCCCAATTTTTCCCAAGAAATAAGTAATATGTTTATTTCAGGAACATATATCTAATTAGTAGTTTCAATATTTTCTTTCATTAAATGATTGTGTGTTTATGTGTTATGGGTAAATATGCAAAGGGGTAAATGTTAATGCCCATAACTCAGGCATTTATTCAGAAAATATTATCATGCTCATGCTATATCCTTCAACCAAATGTGATGTAGGTGATTGTTAGACAGAAAAATGAATAAACATATTCTCTTCTCTAATAAATCATAATCCAGTAGGAGCAAAATTGTGTGTTCAAATAATTATAGCACAGTGGAATTGGTGAAGAAATAAAGAGTAAGGAGAATCATACACCAGGTGTTTTACACAAAATGACTTATTTAATTTTTTAATCTATATTTTATACGTGTTGAAATCAAAACTTGCAACCATGGGTTAATTTTCCCCAGTGGATCAGCTGTGAAATAGCTACCTTGAGATTAAACTTTAGGGTTCCCTCTTATCAAAAGAAAATAATTTAAGGGATTCAAAAAGGTGTTAAAGGCTTTCTTCAGCTGATGCACGTACAGAGGACCTGAATACCAGGTGCACTCTGAGTAGAAGCAGGCTTGGACTTTTATAGGATGAGAAGAGGGGGGATCTGTTCAGGCAATATGGCTCAGCCAGCGGTCTTCGTCCTTAGCTGATGGGAAACTTGTGGTCGAATGCTTGGATACTGAATATTATTCTAGTTTTTCATCCCTCTTGCTTGGTGTCACTGACACAATCCCGTCCTGATAACTGACAGAACGGCCCTCACAAGAGATTTTTTTTTTCTTTTCTTTTTTGGCAAATGTTATGGTTCATCAACGTTCAGAGGCAGTGAAGGCAAGTTTCCAAAAAGGGGGCAGAGGGGCAGGTAAGAAATATGAAAACCAAGAAAAGGAAGCAAGGTTTGAAGGCCAGGGCAACCGGGACCTTCTATCAGGTCTGTTTTAATACTTTTGCAGTTTGCTACCCAAATCTCTTTTCTATGTCTCTTCTCTGCCACGAGGCCTCTGCTAGTAGAATTTGCAGCGTGAATAGAGAAGTAGCAACAAATAACTGCCTGAGAGAGAAGATTCAGGCTTCACAGAGGAGATGGCACAGGATGTAAGGATACAGAGATGAGCAATCATTCATCAGTTAGACAAAACGAAGAACAAGGATGTCAACCTGCATGGTGTATTGGGGAACAAGTCCTGGAATCCCAAGCAAAAAGGACATAGGGTTGAATGACAGAAAATGAGGGCAGAAATCTTACATGGAATCGGTAAAATAGAACATGACAGTAAGGAAGACTGGAGACATGCTTGGGAATTAATAACTTTGTGATCATAATCACGTTTATATGTGACTTAAAATCCATTGCCCTAGGCAAGTAGAAAGGGTCAAACAAATTTTAGAAGAGATCCACTCCAGGGGTAATCTGAAACCATCTGAAAGTCGAACTAGAGGTGTCTGACGGAAGAGAAACAGCACACAGGAGAAATGTTCAGTGAGAGGGTAAATTCTTCTGGTGTTTGAAAAGCAGTTTAACATCGTGATAAAGCACATGGTTTTTTGAGCCCTGAATAGATTCTGGAGCCAGATTCCCTGGGTTCAAACCTTAGCATTGGCATTTTCCAGCTATAAGACATTAGATAAGTTATTTAAATGTAGGCATATTACATATCTGCTTCATAAAGTTGTTATGAAGATTCATTGATCTAATAGACAAAATTCATAAAATATTTTTAGGCACTTAATACTTATCTCATTAAGTTATCAAAGTGATCATTATTTGCCTGAGACAAATGATTCTCAGAGTATTTCCCAGACCAGGAGCATCTGCATCCCCTGAGAACTGTTAGAAATGGAAATACTTGAGCCCTACGCCAGAGCCATGGTGTCCAAAAGTGCAGGGTGAAGAGGGCAGCCACCTGAGTTTAACATGTCCTCTTGGTGATTCAACAAATCGTAATGTTTGAGAACCACTGTCTCAGAGCACCTTAAAGTTATAGCAGGGCTTAGACCTATAGGAAAGTAGAACTGGTTTTTAAATAGATTTTAAGCAGGAGTGTGACAAGATTAATTATGTCATAATATGGCCACAATATTGGCCATATGGAAATACACACAAAGATGTATATCTTTTACTAAACGTCTAGTGATTTGTTGCTTTGAGTGTAGCAGTGCCTGCTACAGATGTCCTCTTTTTGCAATGCAAATGGTCTCTGAGTGAATAACATTGTCAGGCAAAAGACGAATCCAACTTAGCACTTAATAAGAATATTATACTTTACAAAGTAATTTTTCACAGCAGCTTTAAGATTTACCTAAGGGAAGCTTTCTTATTATCTGTAGTCTAAAATGAGAAAACTGAGAGTTAGAAGCTTAAAATGATTTGGCTAGAATTATTTCCATGTCTTCAGACTCTAAATCTCACATTTATTTTACTTTTATTTATTTAATAAAAATCATATAGTGCTTACTGCATACAGGTACCATTTGTCCTTAATAATTTTTAACACGTTTTCCCACTACTCCTCTAATTCCTTAATATCACTTCTGTAGTCAGTTTCCCTCCTTTCCAGGGAAGAATTTTCATCTGGGGATGGAAGACAAGGAATCTGGGCTCAATGAACTTAAAAAGACATAGATTAATCATGCATTTTGTCTCAGGCACAGTCCTAGATACTGGGGATACAAAGACAGATAGGACACAGTGTTTTCCCTCAAAGAACTTATGTTTGGATACAAGATTTTATAGTTTAACTGTAAATAAGTCAGGAAATTGAGTAGAAAGTGTTCCTGGAGGTGAAGAATACAGCTACTACTATTTTCATCGTGGTCCTTTGCTGTTATCATAGGAAACGTTTGGATAACTTCCGCCAACCACTTCTGTGGTTCATGGGCATTAAGCTGAACACAAGAGAAAAATATTTATTGAATAAATATTAAACGCTTATTTAATAACAAATAAATGTTGAAATAAATAAAGTTAGGAAGGAAAGAAAATGGTGACTATTGTTATTTATGTGTATATATTTATGTAGTAAGTCCACAAAGATGGACTTGCAGGACACTGACGCGAGTTACTGACGGGGAAGACAGGGGGAGAGGGAGCTCGGGGAGGGAAACAAAGCGATTTAAACTTTACATGCAATATTTAATATATTCACCTTAATTAACATTTGAAAAACATAAAACGTCAACATTTACTAATTTGGGGTAATCGATACTCTGTAATTCATTAAATTCTCTTTTGTACTTTTCTAAATTTTTCCTTTTTAATGCTAACGCAACTGCGGTACTTTCTTTTTGATCGATTAAAGTGGTTGTTTATATATGATACAAATAGGCACATTGCTAGACCTAAATTTGAGCCCTATATAAGTTTATTTTAAATAAGTTGAGTTCAAATTGTATCATTATTGTATGATTATGGTAATGATAATAAGAAATTTCCCTGGACCTGGTAAAAGCCAGGGCTATCAATGGCCACCTTCTAACCTCAAAATCTCTGAAGTGTAGACATAGATCAATGTTCCTGGGAGAAACGTTTACTTGCATAACCAAGTATGAATGTTCTTATATGTCCATAAGGAAAAGTAGTCTTGAAAGATTGATTTTGTTTTGCTAATTATTGTTTAGCACACTAGGTGTCACCATGCTGGGTGTTTGAAACATCTGGAAATTTTTATTTGGGGAGGATACACTTTCAATATGGTGAATCTTGATTATCCAAGATTTACCAGTAAAACAATGATATAACTACCTTTCCTAAAAAAATGGGGAATTAAACAAAATCTGGATATATTAGCAAGAAAAATGGAAGGGGGATAGATTGAGGTAGAAAATCATTCGTACTTGTTATAAATAATGTGACCATAGGATTTATTATACAATCCAAAACACATTTGATAATAAAAGGAGGTGCTTGCTGGTACCATTACAAGAACAGAGGCATAAATCAAGAGTTTCATGTGCAAACCCTAGCTATGAAGTGTTTTCTTACTTCTCACATTTTCTAGATAGTGCCCTTCAATGGTGCGAAAAGAGGAGAGAGGGAGTTTATGTTCTCATCAAAGACAGGAACTCCAGAAAATTTTAAAATTAAGACAACATAAGTTGTTGGTATGGAGGTACTTCTAGTGATTCTATTTTACGCATTATTGGCAAGAAGAGTTCATTGATTCACAGCAGAAGGGGTGATCTGTCTAACAGTCTATAACTCAGAATGTTTATCTTGCTGATTTCCAATATTACTGCAGGTAAAATGTAACTGGAAGAAAACAGCATTTATTGGTTATGTTTTATTATTTAATCATTATTTATATACGCCAGACTCAATTTTAAAAAACGGTTTGAAGTCACTTACAATAACCTCACGTATATAAATGGAAAAATATAAAACTTTAGCATCTAGAGTGGAAGTAGGGGTCAGACTTAGGGCAGGAGGAGGGGGTTCGACACAGATTTAGATTATAAGGGGCGACGGTATTTCGATATTTGGATCCTGAATTTGTTTTGAGCTTCCTGGCACGAAAATATGAAAGACAAACAACAAAGTCAGTATAGTTTGTGTAGCATGGAAGAAAAACAGAGTTTACATGTATATATATACATATAGGTGTCTATGTATGTGTGCGTGTTAATATATATTGTTTTCTTCAGGGCTACACAATGGAGATATATATATATATACACACACCCCCACAAATGTACATCTACATACACACACAAACTCTACATATATATACACAGATATATATATACATACATTTACACACACACTAGCATACACATATTGATACACAGGCACATTATTTAATAGAAACAAAACTTTTCATAGACTGATTTCTAATTTCAAAAATAATTTTTTTAATGAGAGTTTCTATTTAGAAGCACTGAAAGATGTAGTGGTCAATATTATCTGGGTTCTTTTTTTTTTTTTTCTAAAGCTGTTTCATATCCTATCAACCATACATGTGAACATTCATTCACTTGCTCAGTTATCAGATGCTCATTGACTGCCTGTAGGTCTGAGGCAAAATGGCAAGCACTGAGACGCCGGAGTGAGCAAATGAGACATGTTTGTTATATTTATGGAGTTAGTCTTATTTGGCAAACTAATGACATAATCTCACAGATAAAATATAATTAAAGTTTATTTAGTGGTATGGGGAGATATGTATATATCTACCTACGTCTCTCTCTATATATATCTCCATTTATCTGTGTCTGTCTGTGTCTCTTTTCCTGTCTGTCTCTTTCTCTCTATATAGATACAGAAGCTATAGGTAAAGACAGAGATATAGACAGATAGCTAGATCTTTATATAGAACTATTAGCATGTTGCCTCAGACCTGTGCTAGTGTGTGTTATATAGAGAGAGTGGTATTTATAGATATGGGGATTTACAGATATAGTGAGTGTGCATATATATATATATATATATATATATTTATCTACCTGTAAATAATCTTTTCAAATTCATATTACATTTTTTAAGAGACAGGGACTATTTGCAATAAATTATACTTTAAATTAGCAAAAAAATATTCAGATATATGTTATGTCTTTTCACCACAGATTATGAGATCCAAATAAAAGCTGATGTTGAAATCAATGCTAAAATGGAAACCAATGATAAACTTTTTATTAGTTCACTGTAGTCCACTTTGGTTTTCACTTTTATCCCTTGTTCACCCTTGATCAGATGTGCTACTCCTTGTAACACAACGCACACCTTGAATGCAAAGATTCTGTTCTTTTAGTAGTTCTAAATATTGTATACAAATAAGTATTAAACACCTAAACATATGCACTAGTAACTTTAAGTCAATGATTATTAGTCAAGTTGAATGAATGAAAAACATCCCTTAATAATCTACTACAGGAAACATGGAGCTTATATATAGAGTCCACATGGGAAAAAAAGTCCTAACCATGGCCATTTCATTCAAGTATAAGACAGTGATACCTAGATCATCTTTAAGCTAGCCAACATACAATGTAAAGTTAAAAATTCAATATGTAATTAAACATAGAATTGAATACAAAGTAGAAGAACATGAAAGAGGAAGGTTATTAGAGGTCAAAAAATGATTAAAAAGACATGGTTTATTTCTTCTAGGTGAACTCTCCTCAGCTTTCATTTATGTAGCAATTGCCACTCAGAATTGTTCGAAATCCCACATGTTTTCAAATCAGATATGGTTGTCATTTCTCGACTTCTGTCATCTGACCATCTATCGTATATATTATATATATCAATATATATATGATTTCTGTCATTTATATAATTCCATTTCATATTCTCCCTTTTTTCTTCTTAAAAATTCTGCTTATAACTCATCTATCTTTTCCCAGTTGTTTCTGTGTTAGCCTCTTTTTGTACATTTCTGAATAAGCAAAATGCTGGGCTTTTTCTTGCTTTGCAATTTGATATTTTTATTGTTGCTCTCAGCGTAGCATCTCCAGACTATGACAACCAAGATATTCGCTTATTCTGAAAGCCAATCACCATTAATATTCTTTATCTCATTGCTCAGTGCCTCCTAAGGACAAACATGCCATAAAACAGCACCTATAAATCAAATTTAAGTGTCCTGCAGAGGTAATTGGGATTGTAAAAATGTCATGCTTTGGCAGTGGTTGAGTGGAGAATGACCCGTTATCATATTAAGGTGATAAAAATCTATATGATAAAACACATAAAGATTGTAACATTTCTGCTTCTGGGTAACCCAGCAGATTTAGATCAAATTATAGCATCAGATTGAGTCCAAATAATTTAAAAATAAATTGAGCTTTCAAAAAAATTGGGGAATTTAAAAGTATTTATTTTCCTCTGTATGAGATTTAGATTTATGAGAGCCAAATAGCAAATACATATAAACGTATAATATATTTGGGAGGACATGTTTGTGATACAAAGTTTCCACGATCTGTAAATTGTTCTATAAGGTAACAGGGACTGAGAAGAAATATTTGGAAGTGTTGTTAAAAGAGTTGCCTTCAAACAACATAATGGCATCCACAATGAACTACTTTCACATTAAAACACAGATAGCGGTCCATGCAACATATGGACATATGGATCAGTCATCATATAATGTTGACTTCTGGTTGAATTGGAGGCACACCAAGAAGAAAGCCCTATTATTTGTGACCAGCTAGAGAATCTTCTCAGGACTTGGAGAAAGTCACAAATATTACTACAGACCAGAAATGAATACAAACAAATTTCTCCCATTAATATAAATGAGCTTTATAGTGCCTCCCAAAACAATCAAATGAAAAGAAAACCCCCAAAACACAACTTTTCCAACCTCAAGTGATTTTGTCTAATAATGGGATATTGCATCATTCATCACTGTTCAATTAGTTGGATCCTTTGGTCAACCAAATTACAGCAATTACATTGCTGACCTCACAAGCTTTAAGTAAAAACAATTTTGTTGAGAGCATCTAATTACATGGCATACATACACCCCATTATGATATCAACATGAAATTAGAGTATGTGACACAGAAACAAGGAAAATAGTAGCTTTGTTTCCTAAATATCTAGTTAGTTACAAATTAGAGCTTATTGCTAGATAGACAAAATAAGGAATATACTTCCTCAATAAGTAGAGATTTGATATTATGCTCTAACTAAATGCAAGAACACCATTTGAGCAAAAATGGTTCAGAGATGACCTTATCGAAATACTACCTTTCAGACGAAGAGTTGAAATAAGTGATGCACTAACTACACGTATAAATTTTGAAATATGGAGAAACTCCTGTTTGCTTTTTATACGGGAGTATGCATGAATAAAATATACTTTTCACAGCAATTACTGAAGTTGTAACATATTACTTTTTTTGGTTGAATACTTCAGGAAACGACTTTGTTTTCAAATCATTCAGACCTGGCCTAAAAAGAAGCATTAAATGAAAAATAAGCTATTTACTTATTTGAACCAAATTTACTCAGAATGGGCAAATACTAGATGGTGCATGACTTTTAATGAGAAGATACAAGATACCTTTTCTTATTAATTTAAGCTTCTCTGTATCTAGACACATTTCTCTATGATTTTCTTTCATTTATGCACATCTTGCAAGGAGAGGCACTGACAACTTTTCTTTCATGCTATCTTTTCAAGAATGATTGAATGGTAAAGTCATGGATGATAGAAATAGTGTCACTTTCTAGGCCAAAGAGCACATTTATTTTCTGTTCATATCTCCCTCCAGGGTAAAGATCAGGTAGGTTTATCAAAGCCTGTTATCAAAGGTCCATAAGCTGTGTTAGGTTCTTCAGCTGTGACACAAATCCATTGTGTGAACAGTACCTACATAGGCTCATCCAAATCTCCCCTAAGGGGCTTTGAAGAACCATCAGGAACATGAAGCTCATGCTGCTTGCTGTGCCATGAGTAAGGAAATCTTTGTCTCTCACCCAGGAGTCTCATGCCTCTTGCCACCATCCATGAAACTGTGTCAGGCTGACATGTCAGCTTGTGCATAAGGTAAAATCTCAAACCCTTTACAATTCTTGAAAGCATCCAAATATAAATTCCTGAAGCATGCAGTGGTTCTCAGATGATGGTAAATTAGACAACGAGGCTAAAAACCATACAATATGACAACAAATTTGTAAAAATAAAAATCGCTTATAAGTAGTTATAATGTGTCTAAAGTCTGCTACAGATCACAATATAAATATGAAATTTAACAAAAAATGGATGGACAACTCATAGTAAAAATAAAAATTGCTTTAGCTGAATGGCAAACTGATGGAGATCTGCATAATTACCTGAATTGCTACATCCGAGCCAGAATTCGATAGCTCTAGGGTGCTAATAGAGCAAGTCATTGGAAGAATTGTGCTATTTCGGAAGGCATACAAAAAGAAAAAAAACTAGAGTGCTTTCATTTTAGCCTTTATGTGTGGAAAATTATAAACTGTATATGCTACAGCAGTGACTGTTACTAATTAATTATTAGAAATATCCCAGTGCGTATGCGCTAGGAAATAACTCATAGTCTACTCTTCTCTTCATTCAAGCATCCCAACCTGTGTTTACAGATGACCAAAAGGCATGGTAACACAGAACCATGACTCGGGGCGGCTCTACTGTTTCCTGTCTCTGACAGTTTGTTGAAGATATTTGACCTCCTGTTATGGGCTGAACTGTGCCCCTACAGCCAAGTTCATACCTCATACTGACTGCATTTGGAGATAAGGTCTTTAAAAAAGTAAAATGAGGTTCTTAGAGCGGGCCCTAATCCACTGTGACAGGAGTCTTCACAAGAAGATATTAGGACACAGACGTGCCCATGGGGGAAGATCACATGAAGACAGAAAGGAGAAGATGGCCACTTACAAGCCAAAGAGAGAGGCCTCAGAAGAAACCAACTCTGCCAACACTGACCTCAGACTTCTAGCCTCCAGAACTGTGAGAAAATGAATTTCTCTTCTTTAAGTCAGCCAGACTGTGATACTTTGTTATGGCAGCCCTAGCAAATGAATATACCTCTCTTACACCTACATTTTCTCACCTGTAGACAAGGAAATAATATGTCTTTTAATATTTCCAGGAAATTTAAATAAGGTAATATATTCCAAGCATTTACTGTATCCCTAATAATAAAATTAATGCTCAATGAAATCTTAGAACCCTTCTCCCTCCTCTAAGAATTTGAACAGCATTCTATGCCCAAGGATAGAGTCCTAAAGACATGTTTGTGCATCCTGTTGCCTTCATCTTCTGACATATAGTAAAGGAAGACGTCAGTACAGGTCTGCAATAAGGAAAGATATTGTAGGCATCTGATACTGCGATTTAGACCCCAAAGGAGTTGAAAGAAGTTTTGGACATTATGTTTGAGGGGAAAAAAATGGGTGTCAATGGGTATTCTGAAATTTGAAACATAAGAATATTTAGAACTATAATACAAAGTGAGGATTATAAGAAAATTTTTCAGTATAGACTTATGAATTTGATTTGTTAACAGTTCAGATATAAGATATCTAAATTCTTAAATGAAGATTTATTAGACCATTCAAGATAATTGTCCAGATTTCTACAAAGGGGTGCTGCCAACTTATAAAAGTTGAGAATTTAATATTTAGAGGGAGGGCTTGGTTAAAGTTCTAAGAAGATCAGGTAATCAGAGCAAGGGAGTTTAGAAAATAAAATCTTTGTAGTTTACAAATAGAATTGGGAGACGTGCAGACACGGCGGCAGTCATACAAAGAGAAATGTCTAATGAAATATGACACAGGATGAAAGAATACAGAAGTAGACTCTAAACAGAGAAGAGAATCCTCAAGAATCTCTAAGCTCCTGAACTAGAACTATGGTTCTCAGAGAACATGTCGAGGATTAGAGAAGCATCTTAAGATCATAGTCTGCACCATCACGATAGAAAATATTTTGTCATCATTTATTTGGTTTGCTTTTCCCTTCACTCTGTTCACAGGAGGAAAGATATTGATGCCACGAAGGACTCTGTTTTGCTGAGTACATCACTGGGATTGTACAGGCAAATTTGGGAGTAGAAGTTAAATTTCCCTGTGAGAGACCTGGTGTCACTTGATATCAAGGCTTTAGGAGAATGGAATGGTTTCTTACATAAAAGTGGGGAAAGACTTCAGGTGTTCGGAAAGTGAAAGGAAGTAAATAAAAAAGAAGGCATGAAGAGCAGAGAAAAGAGAAATCCAAAGATGGCTGAACAATTGGGTACGTTATCAGTGCCTCTAATTAATCCCCCAAATTATAAATAAATTAGATTAACACAATGGTTTTCACGTGGACAACTCTAAAGTGGCTGACTGTGCACATTGTGACACATTTTGAAAAAAAGAAAACCTCAGCATACAAGGACACAGGTGCTCTTCCCATAGGAAAATGAAGATGAGAAATCCCAGAAATGCAGGAGAGGGTCACACATTGGCGGGCTGTGGAATTGAATGGTATCTGGGCCAATCAAACTTGAATTCTCCAAGGTGACACCAGGGCTCCACTTCCTGATACCTCAGTGGCAGTTGAAAGGGTGGGGCAGAAGTCAGCAGGGTAAGTTGGTTGAGGTTGTGTCACAGCAATGGTTGTCTGTACTTTAAATACTAATATTCAAAAACATGCTTAAATTTCCACAGTTGATTTTTGATGTTGCTTGTGGGGGTAAGGTATGAGAACACTAACTTTGCTATGAATACTGAAATTTGTTGCTCGAATGCCAGTTATTCTGAAAAAAAGAAGTGCTGCTTACCTCAAAATAATACTCATTTTGAGGACCATGGAACTCCATTGTTCCAAATGCAAGAAACAAATTAGGTCGTGATTCTACACAAAACTATTCTTTACTCATGTTACACTTTGCATGCACTTAAATTTTCGGCAAAAGTGTTTCTTTCCAAAAAAGTACCAAAAGCATAGCTATGAGAAAAAATAGACTTGATTTATTGACAAGGCTACTAAGTAAACGACTCAATTTTAAATCTACTTCTATACTTCCAAAGATAATTCACACATTCTCTGACCATAGACAAAGAAACCCATGGGAGAGCAAGGGAAGTAATTCTTTTAGAAGAAGAGGAAGTAATATCCTTAGAAGGATACCTGAGCCCTGGTATGATTAATTAGGACAATATTGGCCACATCCTTCTATGGTGATCAACACTGAGCAATCTGGAAATTTCTTAAATTTAATGAAATTATTTTTTGGACCTTTGATAATTTACATTCTTAGGTGTTCCTTTTGCTTCTATTTGCATATTCTCCAGCATATTATTTTAATCCAGTCTTACTCACGTACATTAATTAATATCTATACATACACAAATATAAAAAAACATGCCGACATCTTAATGCAAAACCAGTAACAAGATTAAGTCTTCTCTTTGGCCATCAGATTTAGGCTAAACCTGCTTGTTAACTATGTTTACATGGATTGCTTTATGTGTCGTGCTTCCAATAGCCATTATGAATATAAAATGGCTTTGCCTGGCCATTGCTCAACTAGGATTTGCTCAGAAAGTGCATTTTGCACACAAGACACTCGTTTTTTTAAAGTAGGTCTAGAAAAAGAGTTTGGCTCCTGGTATGGATGGGACAGAGGACAGATTAACTGACAAATGAAACTGAGATTCTATAAAATAAAAATTATTCTTTTAAAACTTTCAAATGTTGAATTAAAGAAAAACGAGGAAAAATGACTTCTTTCCTTGTCAATATACCTTCAGTTTACACAAAGTATAAAGAAATGGCAGACACCATAAAATTAATTAATTAATTCAACAAATACTTATTTGTGTTCTAATTAAGTTCCAATTTCTATGCTGAGTAAAATCTGGAGTAATAGTTTTCATGTTGTTTATATTTAGATAGCTGACAGAAAGGCAAAGGATAATTCCAGTATAATAAAATAAGTGCTAATGGCAACAATCTATATGGGGCTGATTGCTGTCTCAGAAAATATGTTTTGGGGCTAAAACCACAGATGTGGAACTATGTTTACAGCCATAAATACATTATTTAAATGAGCTATTTTGAAATACATATTGGAAATACTTTTTTCCTCAAACTTTTATCATCTTGAAGTCATAGAACTTATCAAATCTGATATAATGCAAATAGTAAGTAGAATTAAAAAGCAAGAAACTAGCCTCTTTGCCTAGAGCTGCCACTATCTATTACGTCGCTCTCATGAATAAGGGTTTCTTCACTTAGTAAAAATGAGGCCACTGAGTTTGATCCGTGTCTGTGGAGCCTTAGGATGGCCCAGACATGCCTGGGTCCCCACAGAAAAACCCGTTTCTACTCTTGCCTTAATAAGACCAAATCTGCTTTGATTCATTTTCTGTAGTGGCTGCAAAGTATTTCATTTGGAAAACCATTTCTATTGGTTAATTTGAAAAGCAGTAAATGATGATATCTATGTCCTTGTGATCCAAATACAATGAGATTCTAGCAAACCGAAAAATGAATTTCCATGACAATCAGGCCAACAAATGTCAGAGTAAAGCAGATTTAATTTTTGTTTAAAATTTAACCTATATTCAGGAAAATAACTTTCCCAGTTGAATCAAGGTTATTTGATAAAATTTAATTTTAATATATTTATATTTGAATATCCAAATCAGGAAAGCTCAATGAGCAAGTAAATGAATTAGTGGATTTCATATATATATTTTTTGTTGCATCAGATTAAGATTCATTCTGCCTTTGTTGCAAGTGTAAGAACATGGATATTTTTATTCTAAGTCTTTACTGAGAAAAACAGTTTATATCAATTTCAAATCAATATATATATATTTAGAAATGCAGCAATTTGCATTTTACTTTGAAGGGATTGTCTTGTTATGCTCCTAACTGCTGGCTCCCTAAAATTTTTGCTGAAGTGGCAAGTCCTTGAAACTATGCAGGATTTACACCCGCCATCTGGCATTCAGGTGTCTTACTGTGGCATCTAGTATACTAAGTCACCTCTTGCTTATTCCAGTCAATGAGCATGACGTCATTGGTGTCTTAGAGTAATGAGATGTTCTGATGTTTCTCAGGACATATAAGTGGTCCAGATCTTTTGAGACTATATTATGATAGAGAGCAAGAGATTTAACATAGCCCTGATTCAAAACTGTGAATGAATGTCCTTGCTGATTCTACACAATGAAAACTGTTTCTGATCCTGTCTTCTAATTGGAATAATAAACAATGCATTTGTCATATCAATGGCCACATATGATATATTGAGGCCTTATTAATCTGTTTGAGCAATCATACTGTGTTCTGCAGGGTAGGTGTGAATTGGCTTGCCAATTGGTTAAATAGTCATCCTCCTGGATCCTTCTGGTTTCTCCAGAAGCCAGACTGGTTAATTCAATGCAAATATAGTAAGGACAACCATCCTCACATCATTTAGATCTTTAAAGGTTGTCCTTATGCTTCCTGTCTCCATTTCCCTCCACTCTGGATGCAATATTATTTTTATTTACTATCTTCGCTGATAGGAGGAACAGATTCAGAAGTTTCTGCTTGGCCTTCCTCACTATGACAGCTCTTATCTCACGTGCTAAGGACCCAGTGTGAGGATTATATATTTGGGGCCTGGGGAATTTACAACTGGGTGTGTCACTGAACCAGTGAACTTTACCTGGGACTCCCATTTATTACTTGGCCCCTATATACTCCTACTCTAAGAGAGAATGGGGTTGATGCTTCAGGTCTCTGGTTTTCAATGTCAACTCAGACCCCTTGGGCAATAGTCTTGAAACGTCTTATTGTTTCCCTGTCCCTGGGATAAATTTAACTAAATAAATGGCTGTAGGTCTCTTCGGGGCAACGCAAGAATAATCATTACAAGATATACTTGCCGCAGTGTTGCAGGACCCTTCCTCTTGGGAGTCGGTCACCTTTGCAGTCGATGGATTCCACATCTAAATGTTGGCTCAAGCTAAGGAACTGAAAATGGGATTGCAACTTATTATAGGGTAATTGCTCTGAATATCTTGCTCCTAAATTTGCGCTTTCTTCTACTCGCAGATGTTAAGCAGCGTCTTCACTTGCTTCACATATTTTGCTCCTTAGACAGAATCCCATGCTCTGTGAACCATCTCCAGAGCTGTCTGCAGGTGCTGCTCCACGGCAGCACCTCCAACCCCACCATTTGCTATGATAAACGTGGCACTGTGGCTTCTGGCAGTGAAGTGCTTCCATCTGGCCTGTTATTTGGGGGATCTGGAATCTCTATTGTTATTAACAAGCTGAGCTCTGTGACCTCCTCTCCTACCATCGGCCCAGCTCTAAAAAGAGCGAACACTGGACTTAGTGATGCTGTCACCCTTTTCATCAGTGCAATCTCAAACTAGGTCATGTTATGAGAACTGTCTGAACCATCCTTGCAAATTTTCTTCAAATAAAAAACTTTGCTAAAATAAAATACTTATTAAATATTTAAAAATCTATAAGGTACTGTTATAGTGGAGGCTCAGAGGTATTTATACTTTAAATCAATATATTTAAACAATCTCTGAAAATATGTTACAAGAGATGGAAACATTTCTGAAGGGCAATTATGTAATTGAGTTATTTCATCTTAATTAAGCATTTATAATACTTTTGTTAAGTAGGAAGTAGGTCATTTCCAGGTCAGAGAACCTGTGTGAAATAAGAAACACCTGATCAAGATTCTTTCCTGTTGATTAGATCTTGATATTTCTTCTTCCTTTTTTTTCATTATTATCCACTATTAGAAAACAGAGTTTGTTAATCCACTGTTGGAAGTATTGAAATTTTAAAGACACAGAAGTCAGGAAATTCTAAGTTAGATTGTCTGATCACCAAATTAAATGTTGCTGAATTTTCAATTACTTCATTTTGAGGACATTAGGGCTGGTTATAGCCTTGAAATTGCTTGGAATAATCAGTCCTTTGCTGAATCACTTGTCAGGATACAAGCAAATGAGCTTTCTTCACTCCACATTATGTGCATAATTGGTGGCATGTTTACCGTTTCTGAATATATGATGCTTTTTAGAGAATTCTGAATTTTAGTTCTATGTTGAGAATGCTGGTAAATAGAGTGAAGACTTTAACAATACTTAATTAGTTTTGGAGAAACTTTGAAAAATCAATATTCCCTAAGAATATGATTTGCAAGACTCTTCAATACTTAGTGACCTTGTTAATTGGTGAGGTGACTTGAAAAATTATTATTGTTTCAGTTCAATGTCTCATAAGATAATTTACTAACACCTTGATGAAAACAAGAGGATTTACTTTGGTAAATTTATTTAGCTTAAACTTAGCTCTAAATGTTTTTTTATTTCAAAAATTATGTGAAAATGAATTTAGAACATGTATGTTATGTGCATACCCTCAACCTTTTTTAACATAGATATATATTCACTGATTATTTAATTGAAAAAACTTTTACTGAATACTTACTGGAGACTGTTCATTAAATACCTTTGGGGTATAAATAAATATCTTGTTAATCTCGCATAACTCTCAGTATAGAGGAGAAAAGAGAAATATAGATGAGCAACTCAGGTGGCTAGTTTTCATGGTTACCTGAAAATTACACTTTGAGGGATAAAATTACTATTATAAATAATATAATATATAATATTGTTATATATAAAATTATATATTGTTATTGGATTGAAAGAAATCCAGGAAAACTGAAGAATGATAGAGCAAGTGTAATTCATGGAGTGTACAATAGGATGGCAGGCAGAAATTACATTGCATGCGTCTGATTTGCTTGGCCCAGAAGTCTGGACCTCCTATCTATAGGGAATGACAGACTGTCGAAAGATTTGTGCAATAGTGCAATATTATAAATTTTAAGAAGTTAACTCTGGTAGCTGTGTAGATAATAAATTATTTAATCAAACATTAGAGGCAAAAAAAAAATAATAGTGCGTATTGCAATAGTCCAGGTGAACGATATACCAATCTTAAATGTAGACAACGTTAAAAAGAAGGGGGAAAAAAAGCTGGAGAGAAAAGAACAACTTGAGAGTTATTTGGGCAGTAAAATGGAAAGGGCATCATCGTGGAAACAGAACACAACTGCTTAAAACACCGCTCTGGACTTCGAATCACCTGCGCTTGTCAGAGGTCACTGTTGGATCAACGCTGCTCAACCTGCTTTCCTAGTTTATTGATGTGTATGTGGATTTTGTAAAGTCACTTTTACAGTAATACACATGGTAGCTCTCAATTATGATTACATAATTTATTTGAAGGCTGCTAATCAAAATTTTAGTTACATATTTAGTTTGTCTTTTTTTCTTCTTACAACTAGCATATGTATTTTTTAAACATTTGAATTTGTTTAACTATTGAAAATGAAAATTCCATTTATTAGTTACTCTAGATTATAGTATTTGTAAGAATTTACTGAACAAAGTTTACGTATATATTTTTAACTTTTAAAATTAAGTTTATCATGATGCGGGGTCGGTGAGCCAAGGAGTCGAAAGAAAGATTTCTTAGACTCTCAAGATCTGGCAGTAGTGCTCTTTTATTTAGAGAATAGTGTGGAATAGCATGGGGACAGGAACCATGGGCAGTCAGAGCTTCTGCTGCTGCCACTTCTGCTGCCCCCGCTGGCATGGGGACAGGGCCCATGGGCAGGCAGAGCTGGTGCGTGGGGACAGGACCCACGGGCAGTCAGAGCTCCTGCTGCCGCCGCATGGGGACAGAACCCATGGGCAGTCAGAGCTCCTGTTGCTGCCCCGAGTTGAGGGTTAGGGCTAATTTTATAAGGCATGGGTACGTGACTTATTTTTACTGTAGAAAAGAAAAGATGATGTAAAATGTCATTAAATGGTTTCAGTGCAGATGGGGTCTAGTTATTGTGTGGTCATATAACTTTAGATACGAATCTGGCCATATAGATCGGCGTGTAGGTGAGGATGCCCTGGGCTTCTCTCCCTGGGGCGGTCCTAATTCATACCATAAAAAAAGTCCACTGGGTTGTATAGTTTGGCATGTAGGCCAGGTCACCTTGGGCTTCTCTAGCTGGGGCAACCTTAATCCACATCAATCGTATAGGATGTTTTCCTAATGAATAACAAACAGAAAAGTTCAGCAGATGTCATAATCAGTGGAGATTGTCAACAATAACTTACTTATGATGTAAAAAAAAAAGTGCCTCTCATGTAAGACATCACCCAGCAAGTTTTACTAACTTGATAATGGAACATAAATACTTATACAGGCAAGTTGGGCAGTAAATTACAAATTTATCTTCTATAGGAGATATGGAAAATGCAAGAGTTTTAGCCAAATATCATCACAAGCACCCATATGCCTAGTTCCAGATAGGCATCTCCTGTGTTCTTGAATGACCATATTGGTAAGCTAAAAGTACCATTTTGATTGGGATGTGGTTGTTAGGAGAACCAACAGTTTGGATTGGGCTTATTGATAAATGTACACATAATGTAATCTAGTATGAAAGTGTAATGGAGTGAAACATTTCTAGGTAAGGTTTCAGAAGACGTAAATTTGAACCTTGGTTTTCAATTAATCTTGGTGTGACCTGGTTAAGTCACTTAACTGTTTTGAAAATGTTTTTTGAAGAAGTTGAGAATTTCCTAAGGAGTTTGGTAATAGAGAATAGGACATACAGCCCATAATACTACTGGACATAACTGAATACACGTATCAAATAACACTGCAGTTATTTGCGCTTCATGCAACAAATAATTTCTAAGTGATTACTATGTACAAGGCAGTATTGAAGTTATTGATGACTAAGCAAGAAAATAAGACAAAGCCCGTGTTTATACGGCCCACATATTCTAATACGGAGCTTAACTGGCCTTTGTTTTAAGGTGTCTTTTAAAATTTCCCTATGCATTTTATTATCTGCAGTCCACCAAGCATGTGCAAAATTGTCCTAAATAATGATATTCTTGGATTTTGTAGTTCCTAGTTCTAGCATATTTTTAGTGTTGATTAGAACTCAAAAGTTTCTCAGCCCTGTGAACAATTCCCAAATTGTTCAGTTTACAGCTCCCAGGTAGTCCTTTGTGAAGCTATGTGATGTTTCTCCCTATGCATTACACGTTAGTATTCAGTAACATTCTCAGGGGGCGTCTGTATAGATCTCTGGCCTTTTCCTTTCTCTGTACCTCTTGCTCTTCTTTAGGATTCTTTCCTGAAAATCCAGCTGGCTCTGCTTTTCCAAACTCCAAACTCTGCCTCTGAAACTCCATGAGTCTGCCATGTTCTGCTTAGATTCCCCCTCCTCATGCTGAAGTCTGGAAAATGCCTCCAGGCAGAAGTCAGGGGAGCTTTGTCTTGGCCTTCGAACTGTCCAGTGTTTGAAAACACATATTTCTCCAATTTTCTTGTTGCTTAGAGAAGGAGGTCAAGTTTAATACCAGTTAATCCATTTTGGTCAGACACAGTTCTCTACCTTTTCTTCAAGATTGTCTATTTGATTCTTTCTATATAATTAACTTCCCTTTTGAACATATTAATTATAGTTATTTTAAAGTTTTCATCTGCTAAACACAACCCCTGAGTTATTTGTGGGTCCATTTCTATTGTTTATTTCCTCTTACTTATCAGTAACTGTTACTTGCCTCTTCCTAGTTGCGTCAGGGTGTATGGTGGACTCGCCTATAGAAGACTCCGTTGGTCACATTATCATCCAAGGAGGCTGTGTCTCTTCTCATGTTAAGACAATGAGGAACTGACAATCTCAAAACAGTCAGTTACTGAGTTTTGTGTGTTTTATTTGTAGTTTTAGGAAGACTAGTGAACCTCTGCTGTACCCTTTTTTCTAATACGTGATCCCCCTCAGTCTTAATTAAGAGATCAGAGGTTTCTCTCTCCTCAGCCCTAAAAAACCGTGAGAAATACAATTTTGCCCTTCAAGTCTTCAGTCCAATTCTCCAGACTCCTGACCACACAATTTCAAAATCGGACAGATTTCTTGAGTGAAAACCCAGCTATGTGCTTGAGGCAGGAGGCTGGCGTTTTCTCATCTAAGTCCCAGGGGACTACAGGAGCTGGCAGGCTGCCATTCCTATGCCTTTCCCTTTTCTTTCCAGCCCGCATGCACATCCACCCCTCAACACAGGATCCATGAAGAAGCCAGTTAGTTGTCAGTTGCTACATTTTTGCAATTTATACTCCAGTCCCTTGCAGCCATTGCGAGATTTGTTGGTTTCTCTTAACTCCATCAGAGGTCTTCCCAAACCAAGACCAGATTTCAGATGATGCCTGAGATTAGCAAATATCCAAGGGGAAAAAATACGTAAAAATAATACGTCATTTTGGAAGAGTTTTTCCTCTCTGATATTTTAAAATCGTTTACTTCTTCCCGCTGCCATAGGCTCCCTAAAGACTACAATATGATTTTTGTATATTTATCTGGCTTTTTTTAGTTGCATTTGCAATGTTGGCACGCTATGATATACAACATCCTACTTGGAAGCAGAATTCTGCGTGGTGCTTTTAATTATAATAATTATATTTTTCAGATCAAGAATCTCTAGGTAGTTCTTTATTTCAAATCTTCTTGGTCATTCTTAATGGATTTCTGCACCTGCTTGTATTTTCAGGTTTCTCTTTTATTTTTTGAAATATAAATGCATTTGTTTTCATATTTAATGGCTGATAAGTCTGCTCTCCTGAAATCTTTGTGGATCTTTTTCCTGATATCTCTTGTAAATGCTTATTCTATGATTTTTTTATGTTGAATTATTGTTATTGTTTTAATTGTGAGCTATTTTTTTCTTTAGAAGTTTACCCATAGGAATTATTTTAGGACTGTGTGGAAGTTGAGCTCCTCCACAGAGAACTTAAGATTTGCTGCTACTATTCTGTCTGAACTCCCAAACTGCAGATATTTTAAATGTATTTTTTTGCTTGAGATTTTTCAGACCAGGTAGAATGAAGTTGCACTAAAAATCCTGCATGCGGGCCGTCTTATGGTCAGAAATTTCAGAAGTCATTTATTTTCCTCTACTCAGTTCCAAGGTGGAGATACTTTCTTGCTGTCTTTTTCTATGATTTAAGTAAATTTCTCATTTATCTTGCCATGAAAATGTACTCTATTCAAGGTCTCAGCTTTGTATTAAACGCTTCATTTGGGGAAACTTCTAAATATCTTGTTCTGAGTTCTCCAAGAAACCAAGAAAGCAAAAGCTCAAGATCTCCCCAAACATAAAAGTATATAAAGAACTTGCTTACTTCCAAGAATTTCTGTAACTTGGTGTTGGGGTCCTATAGATTCTCTAATTTGATACCAGCTCCACAATGTATTATTATACATAAATATGCGTACTACATATATTTTATATATGTATATACACACACACATATATACAAACTTTTTTATCCAATATTTTGTTTGTATTTATTTTATTTGTAATAGTTTTCAAGTTATCTAGTTAGCCATACTACTAGAAAGAAGAACTCACTTTTATTTAGTGTTCCTAACTTATTTCATAGGTACCATTATTATAGACTATAAAAATTTACATATAGATAATTAATAAATTATAGACTCCTTTGTAATTATTATAGAGTAGACACATGTAGTCTTATTCCATAGCTTTTGGTCTTAACCACCATCTTACACTAGCTTGAATGAATAAATTCCTTGAATAGAAATTTTAGGTGCTGGATAAAGGAGAAAAAGTTTTTCTATATCATGTGATATGTGAGAGTGGTTTAATTCAATTTAACCCCTACCTTTTAGTAGTAAATGCATAAAGCCAAAGGTCCAGGTTAAAACATGAGAAAGTGGAGTTTACTTGCACTTTACATAAGCTGCCAAAAGAAAAAAATATATATAGTTTATAAATTGCAAGGACCATGGCTTTTGCTAAGATGCTGTAGTCCAAGTCATAACAGAAAACCTGCTGGAAGCTGGAAATTTGAAATTGATTTTCCAAAAGTGTAAAGTGAATGTTACTGCATTGCAGTTTGGTGGCGTATCAGAAAAATATAAAAGTATTATTGCTCTTCTTGCTGATCAAAGTTCAGACAAAAGAATAGATCTATACATCTAGGCATTTTTATTACAATGCTTTTTAATGATATATTTTTTTCTAAAGTATAAGATACTATTTATTGTGTCATAGAGTCAAATAATGTTGAAAGAAAGCTCCCTTAAATTAGATATTTTACACAAGATGAACACAGCATAGGACCCTAGCTCCAGCCAGTTTTTAACGCTTTTCAAGAGTCATGTTTTCCTTATTATTAATTTATTGTGTATTTGTTATTGTTAATAAAATTTGAATTTATAAGTGTACGAGGAGTCACCCTACAGCTGAAACATTAAAAACGATCAAATTCAGGTGTTGTTTATTTTATTTATTAAAGTATAATTTTCTAAAAGGTAGAATTATGGCTCTAAAAAACTATAAATGAACACATATCGAAAATATTATTCAACTCACTAAATGATGAGGGTTCCAGTAAAGAGTTAAAATCATTCCAAAGAACATTTAAGGAGCTAGTTGTTTATACCCAACGCTAAGAGTTTGGGTTAGTGTCCAACAGGACCAGAAGCCGTAATCTTCTGAGGTTATCTGTTCCATTGGATGGAAATCATTTGCTTCTCTACCAGAAATCTTTATCTTTCCACTGCTACTACACATACAAGTGCCCTTAATAGTAAGACAAGCCAAACATGCACTAACAAAACATCCTATTAACATCTCTTGCCTATATTTATTTATTTTTTTACTTTACAAATGATAACTCTGTTGTGCTTTATATATGAAGTGTTCATTTATGTACAGTAAAATGAATAAAATTAAGTGTATATCTTGAGGACATTTTTATAGCTTTATTTGTGTATAACCAACATAAAATACATTGTACATAAAGTGTACTATGAGATGAATTTTGACATATGTATATACCCATTAAACAATTACTCCACAAAAAAAGATAATGAACATGTCTGTTACCCCGAAAGCTTCCTAGTTCCCCTTGGCAATCTCCTTTCATTTATGCTTCCCAGAAGTGAAGCACTGATGAATACATATTGCATATGGATATCTAATTGTCTCAGTATCATTTGCTCAAAATATTATCCTTATGCCATGAATTGCTTTTTGTTGAAAATCAGTGTCTATCTATATATGCATCTATTCCTGGGCACTGTGCTGTTCCTTTTGTCTATTTGTCTGTTGTTACACTAGTACTACTCTAGCTTGATCACTGTAGCTTTACAACAAGTCTCAAAACCAGGTGGTGTTAGTCATCTAAATTTGATCTCTTTCAAAGTGATTTGGTATTCTAGGTCCTTTGCACTTCTACGTGAGTCTTAGAATCAGCTTGTCAATTTCTACAGATCGCTATAGATTGAATTGGGAAGATTTGACATCTTAATATTGAGTCTTATGACCTGTGAACTCCATGTAAGAGGTCTTTCATTTCTTTCCACAATATTTTGTAGTTTTTAGTGTATAGATGTTTCCCATCTTTTTCAGTTTCATCCCTAAGTACTATACATTTTGATATTTCTGTAAATGTTATTGTTTTAATTTTTTTTATTGTTTATTGCCAGGTAGCTTTAAATGACAATTTAATTGGATGATACAATTGAGCCTTAAGACCAAGTATATGTGTATATATATATATATTTTTTTTTTTTCCCTAAATTTGGGAGACTGACTCTGCTGTCATGTTCATTTATAGTAGCACTTGATACTACTCAGCTTGGTCTCAAGGACGACATATCCAAATACAAGTCATGTTTCAGTTTATTTAACAACATACAAAAACTCTCAAATTATACACACTGTTAGAAAATTGGAACAATAAAAGAATATAAATACCAGCTGAAAGGCAGATACATGACTACATTTGAAAATTATCTATATATTGCTCTAACCACTATGTTGATATTCTCATTCTTTGTTTCTTCCTCTTGAAATTCTCTTATACTGATTATTGACTTTTGGTTTAATGCTTCCTCTTTTTTTCCTATAACCTACTTTCTAATATTTTACTAACCTTTTGTTCTTTTTGTTTTAAGATACTTTTAAAACATTGTGCATTTTACTTTGTATTAAAATGCAAACACATATCAAAAGAAAATGAAAGCAGAGACTCAAATAGATACTTGTACACTCATAATCATAGCAGCATTATTCATACTAGCCAAAGGGTGAAAGCAATCCAAGTGTCTATTGACAGACGAATGGATAAGCACAATGTAGTATATATATACGGTGGAATTTTATTCAACCTTAAAAAGAAAGGAGGGGCTGCCCTTGTGGCTGAGTGGTTAAGTTCACATGCTCTGCTTTGACGGCCTGGAGTTTTGCAGGTTTGGATCCTGGGCACAGACATGGCACCGCTGATCAGGCCACATTGAGGTGGTGTCCCACATGGCACAACCAGAGGCACTCACAACTAGAATATACAACTATGTACTGGAGGGCTTTGGGGAGGAGGTGAAGGGGGGAATAAAAGAAGATTGGCAACAGATGTCAGCTCAGGTGCCAATCTTAAAAAGAAAAAAAAAGAAAGGAAATTGTGACACATGCTACAATGTGGAAGAATCTTGAAGACATTACAGTGGGTGAAATAAGCCAGTTACCAAAAGAAAACATATTGTATTATTCCACTTACATGAATTACTTAGAGTAGTCAAATTATAGAGACAGAAATAGAATGACGGTTCCCAGGAGCCAGGAGAAGAGGAGGATGAGGAGATAGCGTTTAATGGGCAATGGAGTTTCAGCTGGAAAAGAAGAAAAGTCTTGGATATGAATGGTGGTGATGGTTGCACAACAATGTGAATATACTTAATGCCACAGAACTGGACACAAAAATAATTTAAACAGTAATTTTTATATTATATGTATTTAACCAGAATCAGAAAATGCAAACTCAGCGTAGAAATAGAATTTATTTTATAGAGTTTGGTGACAATATTTTATATTTGCACGTATTTAGAATTTCAAGAGCCCTCATTTCAGATAAGATAGTCAAAGACTTCCCAATGTAGAGTAAAAGAAAGCTATAAACGGTCCCCATATTCAATGAGATTTGTTAGGAAAAATGTATAAAACTGGCCAATTTTGTTTATCATTATTACTATATTCTTATTTCTAGTAATGGAAGTATGAAAAAGCATCATTAAGTAGACCAATATTGTCTTGTCGTAGAGCACATATAAGTAAAATATAAAAGAAAATAAAACAAAAATATTAATAAGGTGAAATTCATATAATCCTGAGCTGATATTGTTATCTGATAGCATTTTTTCCCTAATAGAAATTCAATATTTCAAATATATCACTAAACTTCTGTTTATATTTATATTTAATGAGGTGCTATACAAACTTGAGTTAACGATACAGAATTTTACAAGATCAAGAAGCTTCTTTGGGAGCCATTTCTTTTCAAGTTCTTTCTAAACTACCCAAGAGGCAACTGGTTCTCCATAAATCATATCATCTGCCTTTACAGGATCAAAAAGAAAAAATGCATTGGGCATAAAATCTTAGCTACTGTGTTAGCTAAATAAATTAAACATGGATTAAAGCTGTGCTCTTTATTTGAAGTATAAAAACCATTTATAAGAAGATCTTGACATTTGTTTTCCTCAAGTGAAGCATTCACGTGCAATACCATTTTGGGGGCAAATAGAGAAACACCAAAGGGCCTTAAGCATGTTTCCCAAAGCGATAGCGTTCACAACTTCTCTTTAGATGGATCTGTCAGTGGCCAAGCTCCCAAGGGCTCCCATGGATATAGGTGGCTAAGATTCCTGACTTCAGTTTGGAATACCTTCCCCTTCCAGTGCCTGTGCATCAGTATAAAAGCTCTGTAAACTGCAGTTAGCTATTTTAACACCAAATCACAATAATAAAATATTTCATCCTAGGTGAAGCAGTTTCTCTGAGTTTTTGGTTTAATTCTCAGGACCGATACACTTGCTGAGCTCGAAAAATATTCCATACCTAGAGGATACTAAAACAAAAGAGAAAGAGAGAGAGAGAGAAGAAGAAAATGCATGGTGACTTCTGTTATTGTAACTAAACACTCAAATTGTTTTCTTTTAATCTAATTAAATTTAGAGACACAGCTGTCCATTGGTATCCATGGTGGATTACTTTCAGGACCCCCGTGGACACCAAAATCCATGGCTGCTGAAGTCCCTTAGTCAGCTCTCCATATCCAAGGTTCTGCATCCACAGATTCAATCATCCGTGGATCAGAAACATAAGACATAATCTGCAGTTGGTTGAACCTGCTGCTTCGAGGCTTGGGGCTACAGAGGGCCAGCTATATTATTTAACATTTGTATTTTCAACACAAATAGAATCTTGAATAAGAAATTCAATTTGTTGAAGGGCTTGAGTTGACTTGAAATCCTAAGACGCCTGCTTAAATAAAGCATATAAATTGAAGTATATTATACAGACCACTTTATCCCACATGAATCACAATCTCAGAGTTGTGTTGAACTTGAGTCTAGCAACTCAGAGGCCTCCTAACACCTATGATGGTTTGATAAGTACATTTGGTGAGCACTGATTTTCTATCATGATGTGTCCAGCATAGTGAGAATTTCAGAATTTCAATTTTCCCTAGGCTATTTGGGCAAATTACTCAACATCTCTAAGACTGAATATTCTTTATTTTTTAATTTATTTATCTTGCTGAGAAACAGTCACCCTGAACTAACGTCTATTACCAATCTTCTTCTTTTTGCCTGAGGAAAATTCGCCCTGAGCTAAAATCTATGCCAATCTTCCTCTATTTTGTTCGTGGGTTGCTGCCACAGCATGGCCGTTGACGAGTGGTGTACTGAACCTGGGCAGAGGGTGGCAAATTTAAGTACTAGGCCATAGGGCCAGCCCCCAAAGACTGAATATGCTTATTTATAAAATAGGAATAATAATGGTACCTAGTTATTCAGCTCTTATAATATGACGTACATCAAATGTATCATAGTGTCTGGCATATAGTAATTTCTCAATAAATATTTACCACTGTTTTTAGCAGGAACATTGGGTTATAATAATGATAATGCTGTTGTTCTCCTCATGTTATGATGTGGGTGAGCACAAAAAATATATAAGACATTTAATTGTTTCTGGAAATTCATGTTTTCATGTTAGGGCACTATTATACTCAGATTGAAAATATTTTCTACTTAGATTGAGAAAACAAATTATGCGTGACTGTTTTAATATAAGCATTCATAAATAAACTTCAGCAAAAGGATGGGCAAATGAAATAGGCCTTGTTATAATATAAGAGGGATTTATTGGAAATCTTTCAGCTCAACTGGGATTTGAAAGGGATGACAATTCTGAGAAAGAATCTAAGGCAGGATTGACCCTGACGAGTTTATGAGGGAAATGTAGACTCTATCATTGTTCAAAAGAGACTAATCAGTCAAAGTAATTTTCAAGGGAATGTTTTGAAGGGAGAGAACGTGAAATGAGGAAGACGAGGTACACGATTATAATAATTTAGGCAAGATCTGGTAAGCATTAATAATGGTGTTTTGTCGAAGGCAGGCAATAGTTAAAAGAGCCATTTTTTGTGAAGTTTAGACAGGATTTCACATTTTGAACCAGTGCCATATGGTGCTAAGAAGGTTAATATCCCAAATATATCAACCAAAACACTTTATTCACATAATTGATGACTACATGCGCTTGATTTAGTGCTAAAATGCCAAACTGGAACTTAAAAAAAATAACTTAATGTCAGAGTTGCAAGAGGCTTTAATTGGAAATAATGATCCTATTCAACTCATAATTATTGAAATAAAGAAAATGAAGACATAAAATATGCAATTACATGAACATATGCTCTGTCCCAGGATTCGAAAACCATAAGTTGCTGAAGGAGGGGTAGAAAATTATCTGGTGCCACATACCCAGGGAAAAATCCACTTTCAGAGGGATAGGCAGGAGAAAACACATCTGTCTTTAGAGAAGCTCAAGAAACCCCACATTACCCTCCCTTCCTCTGGCCCAGGGCGCAGGCATAGGATCACTGCTTCTAGAGGGAGATATGGAAGCAAAATACTTCTGTACCATCCGAGGGACAGGAAATATTTGTGGGCCTGGGATCCTGATCTAATGAATGCAGAGACCTGCTACTGCTGTGCAGAGCAGAGGAATCTCCAGCCAGTGGTCTCAGGCAAAGGTATACTGCTCCTAGAAGGAGTAGAATTTTTTGCCCCATGTGTGGGGTAGAAAATGTGCAATGATGCAAAGCAGAGGCTTGTTACCACTGAGAAGGAAGGAGGGGCAAGAAATTATTCCTTGCAAAAACCCAATACAGATAAAAGGCAGAGTTTGGCTCCCATGGGAGTGAAAGTTAGGAAGTGCTGAGAACGCCCCACCCCTGAGTCTGACTCTGAAGCTGGCTCAGAAGTGCCATGAATCATTCTCCTGCCTCCAACATGAGGTTTGGTGTTCATGGCTGGAGGAGGAGTAAGAATGTGGAGAGAGACCCCCTCTGTGACATAGGTGCGCCAAGACTGTTGAAAGGGAAAGGTGCAACAGGAGCACTGACACACACCCTCCAGACTTCAGGCCCCTCACTAGGCACAAGATAGTAGCAGCTTACTGTTGGAGGAATTTTAATGATATGATTCACTGAGTGTTACAATGACCACAGCAAAACCCAACCCGAGTCAACCATGAATATATTAACTCAACCTTTGCCCCTGCCCACACTTGCAGCTAATAATAATAATAACAACAATAAAGAAAAACTCTGGGCATAAATAATTATCTCATGATCTACTATTGTTACACCTGTGTTTTGCATTCTTTTAGAAATTAGGAGAATCACATAAATACAAGAAAAGATAAAAGAAAACAAGCATTTTCAAGAAATAAATCAACAAAAGTGACTCAGAGATAACGCGGATGTTAGAATTCACATGCTAAAACTTTAAAATAATATGATTAAAATGTTAAAGAATCTAGTGAAAAAAGTAGACACCTTGTATGCATAAATGGGAAAATTCCACAGAGATGGAAAAAATAAATGTCAAAGGCAAACACTAAAAATAAACGAAAATGTGACAGCAGAGATAAAGAATTATCAGCAAGCTCATTAGAAAACTAGTCAGAGCTGAGGAAAGACAGTAAATTTTATACTAAGTCAATACAAATTATTGAAACTGACAGATACAGCAGGGAAAAAAGCAACACAAAACAAACACCCCCAGAGAATTTAAGAAGTGAGTGATAATATAGAAGGGACTAGCACACATTTAGTTGGAATCCCAGAAGGAGAAAACAGAGGGAATGGGACAAAAAAAAATATTTGAAGAGGTACCTGAGAATTTTAACATTATTGAAAGACAATAAATCACAGATCCGAAAAACTCAGGGAAACCCCATGAACGATTAATACAAAAATTAAGTTAAATGCACTGAGAATGATCATAGTTAAACTGCTGAAAACCAAAGATAAAGAAAATATCTTGAATTCAGCCATAGACAAAAAGGAACAGTACCTAGAGGGAAACAAAAACAAACATCAAAATGACCTGCTTCTCAACAACTATGCAAGCCAGAAGTCTATGATATAAAATCTTAAAAGAACTGAAAGAAAAAAAGTCAACCCAGAATTCTATACCCATGGAATATTTAGCTGAAAAATAACAATGAAATAAAGACATTTTCAGAGAAATAAATGCTGAGAGTTCATTGCCAACTACTTTGCACTAAAATAAAGGAATTTCTTAAGGCAAAAGGAGTATGAAAACAGATGGAAACTGAAACTACATAAGGAGATAAAAAGCATAAGAAAAGATAAAAATAAGGATAGAAAGACAATTCTTTTTCATTGTTCTCAAGATAATTGATTGTAGTAGTAACTCTGTAGTAACTCTGTACTGTAGAGGTTGTAATATTTGACAGTATAATGCATCTCAAAAATAGTAGAGAATATGAGGGAAGAAATAAAAATTATGTTTGAAAGCCTTTTACACTATATAGGAGTTGGAATGATATAAATTTTAGGCCACTATAATAAGGTAAAATATACAGTGAAATCCCTAGAGAAACCACATAAACTTTTAAAAAGTGGTATATGTAATAATTTTTCTATAGAATTTCCAATTTTTGTTTTCAAAAGTAGTTGTTTGCTTTTATATATATAGTGAGACAATTTCTTAAATATCAATATTTTGAGAATTTATGACAATGACAAATTGATTTCTTTCATCTAAATAATCATTTTAATAGTGTATATTAAAGTAAATATTTAAAAATCCTATCCCAACGTCAAAACAGTATGTTAGAAGTAATAATTTAAGAGTGGTATAGATTGTATTAAAGTTTTCTCTTATTCTATTAGGTCATTTCAATTAACTTCAGTCTTGCACATAACAAATTTGGGGTCACATGAAGATCTTATAAAACAGGGCCCAACATGGGCACTCTCAGAAGCACCCTTGAACAGAAGAGTTCCTTAGAACATGTGCCATTAATTAAATCCTGCTGCAATCTCCAAAAAGTGTCACATTATTTTCTCCTCCAAAGATGAATTCCACGGGACTTGGAGAAAGTCCTTATATTTGGATCTTTCTCTCCTTTATAATATTCACGAGTATTTGAAACAAAGGCAGTAGATTCAGCAGCTTCAAAATTTAAGATAACTTCCTGAGTTTCTGAATGTGGTTCCTGTTCTATGTTTTTTGCCAGTCTATTTTATTTTTATTTCACATCACACCAAATTTTTCACTTTTCAGCTTCCTGGTACAATAACTTTCCTAGAATTTTTATCATGCTGAATCCCTCAACGTGATCAGTTCTCTCACCCCTTAGAGATTCCTCCCAAATTATTATTCTTTGAAAAACAAGGTGTGATAAAGATATTGTATTAGTCAGGGTTCTCCAGAGTAACAGAACCAATAGGATATATACATAGATAGATGGATATGAGGAGATTTATTATAGGAATTGGCCCATGTAATTATGGAAGCCAAGAAGTCCCATGATCTGCCCTCTGTAAGCTGGAGAACCAAGAAAGCTGGAGGTGTAATTCAGTCTGAGTCTGAAGGCCAGAGAATCAGGTGAGCTGATGGTGTAAGTCCCAGACTGAGTCCAAAAGCCCCAAGAACCAGAAGTACAGATGTCTGAGGGCAAGATGTTTCAATGCAAGCAAGAGGCAAATTCCCTTTTCTTCAGCACTTTTGGTCTATTTAGACCCTTGACAAATTGGATGATGCCCACCCTCATTGGTGAGAGCAATCTTCTTTACTCAGCCTACTGATTCAAATGCTAAACTCTTCTAGAAAACCTCTCACAGACACACTCAGAAATAATGTTTCACTAGCTATCTGGGCATTCCTTAGCCCAGTCAAGCTGACATATAAAATTAGCCATCACAGATGTGTACACTAGAATAAAAAGAAAGTCTGGCTAGAATATTAGTCCACTCTGTAAACTGCTTTCCTACTATAGGTGTCACTTTCAAAGGTTACTGAAACTAATTGACGTGAGGCTTCTGCTTCAAATCATGGTGGAATAACAGAGACAAGATTTATCATTACACATGAAACACCTAAAATAATAGACAAAATGTATGAAACAACAGTTTGCAAAACATTGGACATCAGGCAACAAAGCATAGTAATCCAGAAATATGACCAACAAACAAGGCGAGCTCTACAATTACCCTAACTCACTGCCTAGAGAGAGTTTCCAGGCTGCCATGAAGGGCTTTGGTGGTGTGGGGGCTAATGGAGCCTGGTTTTCTCTCTGAGTTAAGGAGACAAAACTGATAATCTGGTGAGACAAGTGGGTAGAGATCAGATAGCAGAGTGAAAACAGAGTACAGAGGTGCACAGGGTGAGAACTCTGAAAATCTGCACAGGGAACCCCTCAAGTATTCAACAGAATAGTGATCAACATCTGTGGGTTAACTAGCAGTGGCTGGGGAATCAAACATCTCAAAGGCTTAGAGATATGAGATGGTTAGAGCAAACTGTCCCCAGTGCTCATGCAGTACTGGGAATAGCATCTCTCTCCACGAGCCAGAATGGAATTGTTCATAATCCACAAGACTCACAATGGTCTTGCTTTAGTAGTGGGAAATTATTAGCCCTAAACAAAACACCACTTTGTTCACACCCAACAAAGTTTAAAAGCCAGACCTGAAAACATTAAACTTTTCCTAAGTAACTTAACTGCCTTATGGAATAGAGCTCAAGAATATTTATGGGGAGAAAAAAATATGCAACACTCTGATACTGTGAAATTCACAGTATCTGAAATCCAATAAAATACTACCAAATTTGCAATGAGGTCCTTAACAAGGAGAAAAATTAATCCATCAAAACCAAATTAAAAGTAACACAGGTTTTAGAAATATCAGACTAGGTCTGTGATGTCATTAGAATAGATATTATAACTGTATTCCAATTGTTCAAAAAACTAGAGTAAAGATAGAACATATTAAGTAGAGAAAGGAACTGTATATTAAAAAATAACCAAATCAGAGCTCTAGAGATGAAAACTACAGTGTCTGGGATGAACAATACAATATTGGGAAACAGCAGATTAGACATTACAAAGGAAAATATTAGGCAACTTGACTAAATAGCAAGAAAAACGATCAAAAGTGAAATAAAGACAGAAAGAACACCCTCCTGCAAGGGATAAAAAAAGAGAAAGATTCAGTTAACTGTAGTAAAATTTCAAGTTGCAAAATATACATGTAATTGGAGTCTCCTAAGAGAATAGAGAGAGATGGGAGAGAAAAACCTCTAACCATAAGACGCATAAGTGATACTACACCAAGACACATCAGAATCAAATTGGCCAAAACCAGTGATAAGGAGACAATCTTAAAGGTAGCCAGAGAGAAATGGCATAGTATGTACAGAGGAACAAAGATAAAGATGAGAGTAGATTTCTCGTTAAAACAGTGGAAGTGAAAAGACAATAGAACAATATCTTTAAAATACTTAAAGGAAAAATCATTGTCAATTTAGTATTCCATACACAATAAAAATACATTTTTAAAATGAAGGCAAAATGAAGACTATTTCAGGTATACAAAAACTGAAAAAAATTCATCACCATTACAAGAAATACTGAAGTAGTCTTCACGCAGAAGAAACTTGATACCAGATGGATATATGGATATGAACAAAGAAACAAACATCACAAGACATAGTATATACATGGGTAAATATATGATTATTTTTCATATCATTTAAAAGTCTTTAGAATAAAGTTATTTCAAGAAAAATAAAAGCAATGTGAGCCAGGCCTGATGATCTAGGAGTTAAACTTTGGTGTGCTCCACTTCAGCAGCCTGGGTTCAGTTCCCAGGTGCAGAACCATACCACTCATCTGTCAGTAGCCATGCTGTGGTGGCCACTCACACATAAGAACTAGAAGGACTTACAACTAAAATATGCAATTATGTACTGGGTCTTTGGGAAGAAAAAATAGAAAGATGAAGATTGGCAACAGATGTTAGTTCAGGGTGAATCTTTCCCAGCAAAAAATAAATAAATAAATAAATACAGGGGCCGGCCCAGTGGTGTAGCGGTTAAGTGTGCACGTTCTGCTTCAGTGGCCCCGGGTTCGCCGGTTTGGATCCGGGGTGTAGACATGGCGCTGCTTGGCATGCCATGCTGTGGTAGGCGTCCCACATATAAAGTAGAGGAAGATGGGCACGATGTTAACTCAGGGCCAGTATTCCTCAGCAAAAAAAGGAGGGTTGGCAGCAGTTAGCTCAGGGTTAATCTTCCTCAAAAAATAAATAAATAAAAATTAAAAAAAAATAAAAACAATATAATATGTGGTTTGTAATTACACATAGAAGTAAAGCATATGACAACAGTAACAAAAAGGTGAGGACGGGAGAAACGGAAATATATTGTTGTAACGTTGTTATATTATATGTAGAATGGTTTACTATCACTTAAGGTTAAACTGTGATAAGTTAAAGCTGTATACTAAAACCCTAAAGCAACTACTAAATATTTTTAAAAAGTTATATCTAATAAGCCAACAAAGGTGGTAAAATTGAATCATAAAAAAATAATCAACCAAAGAACTTATGGTATAGATAGGAAACAAATAGTAGAATAGGTAGAATTAAACCAAATCATATCAAAAGCTACATTAAAGGTAAATGATCTAAGTGCCCAATTAAAAGGAAGAGACTGTCACATTGAATAAAAAAGCAAGAATTGACTATACGTTGCCGAAAGAAATTCACTTTAAATAGAAAAACAAAATTAGGTTACATGCAAAAATATGAAAAAACATACCATGTTAGGTGTGGTCACAAGAGAGCTGGAGTAAGTATGTTAATATCAAAGTAATTTTCAGATCAAAGAATATTTCCAAAGATAAAGGTTGGCTCATAATATTTAAAAGGTCAACTCAGTAAACCGACAAAGCAATCCTAAGCATTTATGCATTCAGTAACAAATCTTCAAAATGTATGTACCAAAATGGATAGTCTTTTCAACAAACGCTCCTGGAACAATAGAATATTGCAAAAAGATGAACTTCAATCTAGACATGACATCCTATACATAAAAGAATTCAAAGTGGATGAAGCAACTAAATATAAAGTCTAAAAATATAAAATTTCCGTAAGCAAAGTTAGGATACAATCTTTGTGATCTTGGGGTTACGGAAAGTTTTCTTAGATTTGATGTCAAAAACGCAATAAAATACAACGTGATAAAATGAAGTTCATCAAAATTAGTAGCTTCTGCCCTTTGAAAGAAAATGTTAAGAGAATTAAAGGTCAAGCCATAGACTGGAGAAACATTTGCAAATCACATATAGATGAAGTACTTGTATCAAGGATATATAAGGAACTCTCAGAATATAGTAAAAATGGGTAAAAATATATGGATGACAAATAAGTACATGGCAAAATGCTTAATATCATTAGTCCTTAGAGAAATACAAGTTAAAACCACAATAAATAACCAGTATACCACCTCCAAAAGCCAAAATTAAAGATTGACCATATCAATTATCAGTGAGGATGTGGAGGGATTGGAACTCTTATACACTGATGGTGTGAATGTAAAATATATAAACACTTTGGAAAACAGTTTGTCAGTTTATTCATTTTTTGTTTAAACACATTCCTACCATTTATCAAGCCATTTCACTCCTAGTGAAAATGAAGGCATGAAAGTATATATCCATTCAAAGGCTTCCATATGAATGCGCAAAGCAGATTTATTTGTAGTAGCCCAAAACTGGAAACAACCCATATGTCCATTGACAGAGGAATATGCTGTTGATAAACACACTGCAGTAAATGCATATAATGGAACAGTACTTGATATTAAGAATAGACATACTGATACATCTAGCAACATGGCTGAATCTCAAAATAATTATACTGAGTGATCAAAACCAGCCAAAAAAGCATGAACACTGTATGATTCCATTTATATGGAAATGTAAACACTTGTATAGTGACTGAAGGTGGATCAGTGGTTGCCTGATGACGGGGTGAAGCTGGGCAGAAGGAAGGTAATAGAAAGGAAAAGACGAAACTTGATAGGCTAAACATAAGCTCATCCATTTTGTATACTCTCCTTTCTGTTTCAAATAATAATACATTGTGCTAATGGCAGTTACATAGAATATTGCCACATTTGCGTTAGCTGTAATTAACCCAGATCTTACACTAACTGGACATCTTAAATCAATTGTGACTTTGTAAAAAAGGGAGGCACTGTGAAACAAGTTCAATTAGGCATCGGACTTATAAGAAATAATGTAGAAGGTTTTTGATATAAGAACTAATGGCACTTATTTTTTCTTATTACCTTTAACTATTGTGAAATCTGTTATAGTCTTCATAATTTGCCCTGTTTGAAAATAAAATAAAAAACAGTACTATTTAAAACTGAATAAATGCACTAACAGAAACTATTTTGCATAAGAGATAATGGGTATTGTTACTATGTCTTCTTAACTATTGAGATAGCATTTCTATGTTAGAAATTAGCTGTGATAGAGAATTGAATTGTTTTCAACTACATTTTTATTATTTATTAAACGTTTCAAATTACTATTTCTTTAAAAGTAGTCTTTAAAATATTACCAATCTGTTTTAAACTGCACACGCCAAATCAATTGAAGTAAACTATTCATTTATTCTTTAAAAGAGGTTATTTATTTAATCATATAATTCCCAATTTCCTCTTCAAGCAATTAGTACTATCAAGTTGTAGTCGATAGCAATAATACAATTAATACTAGCAAGTTGTAGGTAGTACAGTTAACTACCAAGAAACACTATCAGTCTTTTAAAGAAGGCTTTACAAGCCACAAACATTGCAGGGTCTTGTGTATCACTGACTCTGCATCTTGGGTAACTGATCTTCCATGTTGTCAGTAAACCTATTTCACAAGAGCTGTGTGAATTTAATATGTACTTTTTAGAGTAACCTTTCCTTTGTGCTCCTTAGTTTAATTCAGATTGGCTGACTTCTATGTCAGCAGAAGTTGCCAAAATTACGTCACTGTGCTTTGAACCTAGTCTCAGTCTTGCAAACACTTATGTGGTATTAAGAAGTTCAGAAAGAACCTCCTGTTTTCTTTCTGGGTCATCTTTTTCATGTCCCTCTCCATCTGCATCACTATCTGCACTGAGCAAATTGCCTAGGATCTCCCACTGCCTTTAAAATGTGAAAACAAAATTGACTGAGGGAGGCAAGCGAGGGAGTCTGCTTTGCTTGACCTATGCCCATGGTCAACAACAATCACCACAGACTGCAGCTTTCTGTATTCTGGTAAAATATAATAGCATGCACTCATTCTTCCTGGGACTAAAAACCTTTCAAAAAATTGAAGAGATCAGTTGGTATTACTAAATTGAAATAATTTGGATAAAATATTTGGTATTGATATGTTAAAATAACATGGATAAAAAATTAAAAATAAATCTTATCAGGTAATCAGAAAACAGAGCAATAAAACACCTAGATATATATTCACAATTCTCTCTCAACAGAAGTAGTATTTAGTATAAATTTTGCAAGTAAATTGCAATTATGCATATTAAGCTCGAATTTTCTATTCATATTTATGTATAAACAAAAGAGACGCTACTTTGGAAAAAGCACTTCGATTTTGGTTAATTCTGTAGATTAGGCAAAATGAGGGAAGTTGGTTTATTTCTGTCCCTTCGTGCACATGAGCAATGAGGAGTGGGTTTAATTACGTTTGGAATAAAACTGATATGTAAGAATTAGATGAATGGGTATAAAATGTGTTGGACAATTACTACTTGGGATTTGTCATTAAAACCAGACCTAGGAGGACCTATTTGTCTACATTACGTCTTTTAATCCCTGAGCATTTCGGCATTTATGAGTTCAGTCCCAAAGAACCAACCATGCGCGTGTGCTCAGTCTCCATAGGAAGCGAAGGTTTTCCTGTCCTGGGTCACATTGTTTGAGCTGATGAGCCCCTTTGTTCTTAATGAATGTAAGAATTTTGTTCTGGATGTGGCAATGTTCTCCAGGGGTTTAGCAATTCAGAAATGAAACATTTTGACCTTAAAAATTGTTCAGCAAGAAGCCTGGCAGGAGGGAGACCGCTAGAAGCCACCTGAAGCTGCTCAGGGAAAAAGCTTAGCTGTTCTTCGGGGAGAAAACTTAGCTGCTGCAATATTGGCAAAAATTCTGAATTACCACTTTACAACGTCAGTTTAATGCCCTGAGAGAGTTCCAGAAAGATTTTTGGAATAACTAGTATTTTTGGCAGCTCTTCTTATATTTAGTGTTCACTGAGTCTTAAAATGCATATATGGCAATTAAATTTATTCCAGAAATGACTGCCCTTTGCACTTAACATGAACCACTTATTTCAGACAAAATTCAACTAAAAGTAGGAAAATAAGTTACTATTACCTTGTGAGATGGCATCTGAGGACCGGAAAATGGGAGGAATCTCAAGTCTTTGAACATTCTGGGAGACGTCATGGACCATGACAGTCATTCTTAAACTTACAGACAACGACCTTTGTTATTTTCACATTATCCAAAGGCTTTTTGCCTTAAAATTCCCAGGAGTCCCTCCACGAGAGCACTTCACTAATTATGTAGAAAGCATGGGCATGTATGCAGAACAAATTCTGATCCTGAGCCTGAAGTAAATTCTCACTGAGGCACTTACAAAGACAAGCAGCTTGTGGGAACGCCAACAACATTTCAATCGAGGGCAAATATTACTTACCCTGTCCGAATTCTTTGGAGAGTAATCATGTTCAGAATATTTTATTTCTTCCATGCTGTCCCAGCTGCAAAAAGAAAATACAATTCCCAATATAGATCTCTTAAGTTTATATGTGTTAAATAGCACAAAAGAAAAGAAAGGAAATACATTATTGTTGCATGAAAACAATAAAATAAAAAAAAAGAGTCAAACCCTACCTAAAGAGAAGAAATTCGTCATGCTTATTGTGGGGGAAGTTGTGCCAATTTAATGTTGACAAATATTCTAACAAAATTCCCTCTAATTTCTAAAGTCTTGTTCTTTAAGTTTGAAGACTCATTTAATAGACAAACAGTACTAGTGGAAAAGAAAAATGGATACTTTAAAAAGAGACTTTGGATGAGATGGAATTTAAAATTAAACCAACCAGATATATTTATTCCTATCCTTTACAGAAATGACTTTTAGCTACTGTTTGAGAGATTTACACTAAAAATACAGTCCTAAAAATAAGGATTGTCTCAAATAGCTTAGTAGGATTTTTTAGAGAAAGGCAGTAATAGGGTGATGACCTTTAAAACAACAATAAATTCTAAATTGTTATAAAATAATTAACACAGTGTTAATAATAATGAACGTAATGAGACTGCAATATCAAATAAACAATATACACATTTTCTCCTTTTTTTTTTTTTGAGGAAGATTAGCCCTGAGCTAACATCTCCTGTCAATCCTCCTCTTTTTGCTGAGGAAAACTGGCCCTGAGCTAACATCCATGCCCATCTTCCTCCACTTTATATGTGGGACGCCTGCCACAGCATGGCTTGCCAAGTGGTGCCATGTCCACACCCGGCATCTGAACCGGTGAAACCCGGGCCACCAAATTGGAACGTGGGAACTTAACCGCTGCGCCACTGGGCCGGCCCCACATTTTCTCCTTTTACCAGGTGATTTTTTTCCTTTTTGTGCCACTTGGCATGATGCCTTCTTTACCCCAAAAGTTAATAATTAGAGAAGAATCAGAAAAAAAAATAAGTATCCAATAGTAGATGTTAGTTTAAAAAATAATTTTCTAATTATAAAATAGATACATTAAGGAGAAAACTAAGTAATTTATCCTGATCCCCTTCCCTTCAGCTATGGAATAATGTATTTCTCTGGGCTATTGGGGAAATTAAAAACCAAAGCAGAGAAATAACAGACTTACTGGTATCAGGATTTTAAAGGAGGGACCTGCATTTTCTCCCCCGGGGAGTTAGTGTGAATGGGCATGGTGAGGGAACTCCCAACGGAGGAATGTACACAAGCAGACCTACTTCTCAGGCCCATGTGGACCCTGGGAGATGGAAGCTTACTAGAATTGTGAGAGCCACCAGGGCCTGTGCTCAGCAGAGCATGGCATGATACAATGACCGAGTCAGAGGCAAAGAGAACCAAGGACAACACTGTCATTTTTGCTGCAGCCCCAGATTGGCAAGGGGTTAGAACTAACATGCTATACCCCAAGGGTGTAAATGTATAAGACGAGAAAGAGAGAGAGAGAATTGTGGTGAAGGCAGATACAATGGGGTACGGCAGCCTGTAAATCAAGGGACCAACTGGGACTGAGAATAGCAGCCTGGAGGGACGGCGTGTCTGAGGATGATCTTACTCAGCCACGCGCCCACCTCCTCAGGAGAAAGAGTGGATAAGCAGAGTTTTAAACAGACGAAGTTTATTTTTAAGTTGACTAAGAAAATCCTGATGTTGTTAAATTTATCATTATATGGAAAGGTAAAGTGTTCTATTTTTGCACAAAATATGGGCTTGACATTTTAAAAGGATGAAAGCTCTATTTCTACATAATTGAATTTGTGATCTAAGAAATCTATCAGCAAAATATAATGATAACTAACACTTATTAAATAATATAACAGAATATTTATAGAATGTGCCAAGTTCTAAAGTATTAATTTATAGGCTTTTCAAAATAAACCTCGAGACAAGTAGTGTGATTACATCCATTCTACTGATGGGGAAACATTCTCAGAGAGAGCAAGCAACCATGTCAGGCTAGTAGAAAAACACAGTTTTTAACTCAGGCAGTCTACAGACTCTGGATTCCTAAGTACCATGTGCTGTACTATTACAAATGAACTGATGTATTACGAACTAAAAATTAAATAAGATAAAATAACGAATGTAGTTGGGTAACACAGACGTAAAATAGGTAGTGTTAATATATTACATACAGGCATTTATAATAAGCCACAATATTTTGAAACTCTGTCTAATTTGGGTTTTATTCTTAATGTATCTGGAGCCTTAGAAACAGAAGAGGTGTCCTCTCCTGAATTCTCAGGGTCCTCGTTGATTCCGTTTTTGTTTCTGCAATTTCATGAAAGCAGGACCTTGAAATCACCTGGGTATGGATGAGTGATTGGGATGAGAAAGCTATGGATAAATCCTAGTTTAGTTGTTTATTTCAGATCAAGAAACTATTAAATATTAATTCTATTTACTGAGGTAAAGAACTAAGAAAAAGTGATAGCTTTGGGTAAAAGATCTTGCTTCTCATTTTAGAAAACTAACATTTGAGGTAGCTATGATGTATCTAAGTGGAGTTATTCAGTCACAAAGGAATGTAAAGTTTCCAGTTCAGGAGAGCAAGGCATAGAGTTGAAAGTGGACAAGGCTGTTCAGAGAAAAACATCGAGTATGTCAAGCTGAGGGGTTAGGGCAAAGTCCTCAGGAATCTGTACTGCAGGAGTGGTCAAGTGAGGAGAAGCTCATAAAAGAAACTTAGAAGTGGGAAACAGGGGCCCGCGTGGTGGTGCAGAGGTTAAGTTCACACATTCTGCTTTGGCGGCCTGGGGTTTGCTGGTTCAGATCCCGGGTGTGGACCAACTACTGCTTGCCAAGCCATGCTGTGGCAGGCATCCCACATATGAAGCAGAGGAAGTTGGGAATGGATGTTAGCTCAGGGCCAGTCTTCCTCGGCAAAAAGAGGAGGATTGGTGGCAGATGTTAGCTCAGGGCTAATCTTCCTCAGAAAAAACAAAAAAGAAGAAGTGGGAAACAAGAGGGAGACCAGGAGAGAACAGAAGTCAAGAGATGAGAAAGTCTCAAGGACAGGGTAGTCTGTTTAGTCCACAGTCCCTGAGAATTTGATCACAGTAAGCCTAGAGTGTTGTCATTATTGACATGTAGATCGGTGGCAATTTTGTAGAATAACTTCAATTAACTTATGGGTGCTAAAGAGAATTGACTATATGGGCCATGGAGTAGGAAATTAAGAAATAAATATAGAAATTTAGACAAAAATCAAACTATTATATAAAAACTGCCACATTAACCGTTTTGTGTATTATCCTGATCCTAAAGTTTGAACTCTGACCATCAGAAAACAAATTCACTTCCCAATGCTCCATGAGATTTCTGTTATCCCTACTATTTGAAAAGAGGGTGAGGTATTGTATTTATAACATCGTGTCCAGTTTTCCTTCAAGCTTAGTGAAGAGCATGACAGACACAGGATGTGACAGCGGACTGGTTATCCGGTGAGTCTCAGAGGCACTCTTCAGCTAGAGATAACTATGGTAGTAAATCATTAGCATTAATAAAGAAAAATATTTCACTTTTTAAATTAAACCCACCATTTCTCAAAAGTTTCCAAGTCTAAATAGCATATTATAATTTGATTAGTGTGCAGGAGTGATATTAGGTAGATTTTTAACAATTGCATTTCATCTTCTAAGCTTTGAGCCCTTCAATCGTGAGTATCTTCAACTGCCTATGAAGACTTAACAGAGGTTCTTACAAAATTTGGGGGGAAATGAAATAGAAATAAATTCTGGGGATAAGACCGTTCTTGGCATATGATGCGTTCTACCATAGAAAAAAATAAATGTGATATAAAATAAAATTCACTGGACCTCTTTTCTGATCCTTGTTTTTCTTACAATTCATTGAGAAACAAAGACATTCACTCCTGTGCAGCATACTGATCCCTCTTCCTACCTACATTCTTTGGAAACCATTACACGGCTAAGGTGCCCATAATTATAAAAATAATTTTATTTTTCATCCTCTTTGGTGTTAATATACTGATAAATCTTTAATTTTAATTCAAATTTCTTCATTTTCTCTAGTAATAGTACCTCCAGAAATGGCAATGCATTCAGTCAAAATAGGATGATAACACATTTTATAAAATAGTTCTCTCTTTTCTACTTAATTTTTGTAGGTTTTTGTTTCTGTCATTTTAGGATTTTGTGGACTTGGAAAACCCCTTTTTTCTTTCACAGGCTTTGAGAACACACATTGAGGAGGTTAAAGGGTACATCTGCCCCGGAACACTCTTCCTCCAACAGAACGTTTCTTTGAGTGTTTGCAGACTTCACAGTATGTCACTTACGGCTTCAGAGACTCACTTTGTTGAACTATTTGAAGATTCACTTTCACATGTTCTTGTTTCTTTGTTCTAAAACTAATTCATTCTGTAAGAGTATGTTGGTCAGTGTGAGACCTGTAGCGAAGCTTTTCTTTTTCTGCGTGCTTTATATACATCTGCTCTCCTCCTTATATACTATTACTATCAATTCACTTTTTCTTGAGGAAATATCTTTTCCCTTTTCTAGGTGATTCTGCCTTTGGTATCAAGCATAAGGCCCCATCCCACTAACTAAGTCCACCAGAGAACCTTGACTCCAGCCTGGGTACTCATATTACCTCCTATGTCTGGTATAATGGTTGGTCCTGGGGTAGCCACATGGCTCAAGGAGGATCAACACAAACTTCTTCTTTTCACTGGGATTAATATACATTTGTTGAAAGAGAAGCTCTTTTCCCCCTACTCCCCCAACTGTAAATGCTCACTGGAATGATACAGGGTTGGAGCATTTGGTTACAATATTCCCTACATTTTGGAAAATAGTTTGCTAAAGTAGGAAAAATGAGGCAAGAACAGTCCAGAGAAAAGCAGTCCATAAATATCAAATAAAAGAGAAAGAGCTTCAATCAAATCATTAGAGTGTCTTATTATTGAGTCATTGGTCATTAAAACCAGTTTGGTGTACATAGAACACTCTCTCCCCACTTAGTCCTTCAGTGGGTTTGAGATGTATTTACTTATTTATTTTTTTGAGGAAGATTAGCCCTGAGCTAACATTTGCCACCAATCCTCCTCTTTTTGCTGAGGAAGACTGGCACTGAGCTCACATCTGTGGCCATCTTCCTCTACTTTATATGTGGGACACTTGCCACAGCATGGCTTGCTGCACCCAGCATCTGAACCAGTGGACCCCGGGCGGCCAAAGCAGAGCATGTGAACTTAACTGCTGTGCCACCAGGCCAGCCCCCAAGATGTATTTATTTTTAACTTGTAAATAGAAGGTTCTTCACCAATTTAGAACACCCAACTCCCTTGTCTCTAAGATCAACATTTTCTGCTTTATACCTCTCACTATTAGAACAATAGTTATTTGCTATATTTGCATATACTCCCTCCTTGACCTTATTTCCCTATTCTAATATTTTGAAGTTACATTCAGGCATTCACATCTTTGTATGCAGGAGCAGCGATATGCATTTTTTTTTTTACTTTAGAAAAAGTTATCTGAGTATTTTTTGTCTCATCATTTGATTATAAACTATCTCAAGGATCATTATTTTTTCATTGTTCAAACTGCAATATTCTAACTTAAAGTTTGTGAAGTGGACATATGTCTTTTTCCTAATTCTGTGCTTCAATTTACATTTTAAATATAATTTTTAAAATTATACATATTGAACTTCTGCATCATATACCCCATGCCTAAACATCTCTTCGTATGGAAATATGTCTTTATTTTCCTAATTTTTTATAGATTTCAATTGTGAACTATACACAAGAGAAGTTTTTGTCGATATATTTTAACACGCCAGAGTTTAACTACCTAGGCAAAGAATTGCCTCGTAATGATTCATGACATGAGGCTTTCAGTCTAGTTCCAATCTTTCTAAGTGATCATCATCCCTGTAGAAAACTAATGAAATATGAAGTGAACATTTCATTTTATCTCTATAACTCAGCAGACAAATTATAGCTTGTGACACCAACGTATAAAAATAAAATCAAAGTTACTTCCTTAACACATCTTTGAATATTAATACAAGTATAATCAGAAAAGCACTTATTTTTATAACTTGAAAAATGGACTTACACTCTATCTGGCCAAATTAAATATCCATGTTTGAGGGGGAAGAAAACAAAATTATAAGAAACTTTACCAGTTAAAATTTTTCATTGCTTTAAAGAAAGTAAAAACAACCTAATCTATATAACCTTAAATGAAAGAATATTTATTGGCTTATGGAACTTAAAAAATCCAAGAATGTGCTGACATTAGTTTTGTCTTAACTCATGGCAAAAACGATATCATCAACTGGCTGGCCTGGTACATAATAGTTAAGCTCCACTTAGGTGGCCCAGAGTTTGCCGGTTCGTATCCTGGGTGCTGACATGGCACCGCTTGGCAAAAGCCACGCTGTGGCAGGCGTCCCACATATAAAGTAGAGGAAGATGGGCACAGATGTTAGCTCAGGGCCAGTCTTCCTCAGCAAAAAGAGGAGGATTGGTGGCAGATTTTAGCTCAGGACTAATCTCTCTAAAAAAAAGATATCATCAAAGCCCTGTTTTGCTTGTTTGTTTGTTTGTTTCCATTACTTGTTTCTCACTAACGCTGTGCCAGAGTTGGTTCAGTCTTTGTGTGCTGAAATACTGGCAGCTTCTCTACACCTCTATTCCTTCAAGGGGAAAATGTGAAATGAGTTAGAGGCTCTACACCAGGTTTACGATAAAGTCTAGTTCCCTCTTCTTGGGTGCCTATCTGTGACGCAATCACCATGGCCTGCAGAACTCAGGCTGCTTGGGTTTGATTCAAATTCTCCTCCAGACTGTGGCAGAAATCTAATTGAACAGAAAAAGTTGTTCTGAGAAGAAGAAATAGGATGGTTTCCCAGATGGATATCAGATCCTAACGACCCAAAGGACAGTGACTGTATGAATGGCCCAAAGTACATATGTCCACTACGAAAAAGCACAAGAGACTTCTGGTTAAATCCAAGGCATCTCTGTTCTCTTCTCCTCGGTTAATAGATTGCACAAAAATCCTGCCTTGGGCCTGCCCTTAGGGAAATCTAGCAAAAACCACATGTATGTTCAACTGACACAGAGTTCATGGTGAAAACTATTACTTTTACTAACTCAGCGCCAATCCCTACGAGACAGGCATATTGTGTTACCTCTCCCCAGTTCCCTAACACTAGGAGCATGTAGACATGTGGCCTCATTGCACGGGAATGTGCCTCCATCTGAGAAATTCTTCACAGTGTTCTTGGGCCTGAAATCACAGTACTGGATCACATATAATACAAAGGGCTGTGCATTTCAAGAAATGGTATATTCCATGCCCTTATTTTAAAAGAAATTGACTTTGCTTATCTCAAAGTTGCTCCAAATATCTTACATATGCCTTTTTATAATCTACCCTTTATAAACAAACTTGTACATACTACCCTTAAAAATATCCCAGTATTTCTCTATTTCAGAGCGTTGATGTAATTACTAGACCATTGAACTAAATTTCTGAAGTAAAAGGTATTCATACTTTTCAATTTTAGAAAAAAAAAAGTGTAGGCTGCAAGTCATTTTCCCAAATAGAAGCGTGTGAAATCTTTATCCAGTCATGATAAAATTGTTCCCACTTGCTGTTAATACCACACAGGTTTATAAGGTCAGTAAAAAGAGATCATTCCACAATAAAACCTGACGGTCAAAAGTATCTATCTTAGTTAAACTAACATAATACCTATTAAGCATGAATTTCTTATAAAAGACAACACACAGACTTCCCTCAGAGATTTCTTTAAAGCAAGATATAATGCATAATGTTTTGCATGTTTATAATTAGACATCAACTCCATCAGTTGCAACACATCTATTGCTATTTTTCAGCTAATAAACCCGGGTTTTTTTCACTGCTCTTCCTTCCTCTTAGTCTAGTTTCTTATCCAAAATAAAATAACCTAATGATGCAAATCGGATATCTTAATATCCTTTTCATGAAACCGTCTCAAATGCATTTAATACTGTTAATTAAACAATGTCTAAACTTTCCACATTAATCATTTTAAATTGCACTCTCTCAAAACAAACTCCATACTTTTACTAGGAAAAATGCTGTTAATTTCTGCACTATCACTGGGGCTAGCCGAGAGTCAATCAAAGATGTTATTAATGGATGTGCTTATTTATTCTCTTCTCCACAGTTTAAGAATTACAAACCTAGTAAATTTGGCAACATTATAATTGCAAAGCCTCTCCTTATCATGAGCCACACAATGGATCCAGAGCATGATTCCTAAGCTAGTTAACATAAAGAAGACGAGTCAATATTATGAAGTAGTATTTGCAAAAAAAATCATGATTCAAGTTAAAAAGTATACATATTTTTGATTTCTATATTATATATATACTTATATAATATATATATCACACAAATGAAACATGATATTCAGGGAGGATATTATATTGTGTTATGCAGGAATAAAAGGATCAAAAGATATTCATATATGATTTAAATGATTCGAAAATGACTTTATTTGGATAACATTGTTATAGAAATGCTAGTGCAAATGCTGACAAAATGAACATCTCATTTCCTGAAGTCAAATTAAACATTACGTATTCCTTCACAGTGTAAATACTGAAAAATGTATCACACCTGGTTCAAGAAAGAAGGCAGAAACTATTCTAAATATTTTAATTAAATAAATTTAAATTAAATTAAAATATTAAATTAAATATCTAAATATTTCATTATGAGGAAACTTAATACAAACATAGGTTTCACGTGCTAGTACTTAAAGGGGAACCCAGAGATTAGCAACAGCAGGGAGCTTCCATCATCCTAAGAGCTGGAGGGAGGAACAGCAAAAGTTACTAGAACATGAAAGTAGGGCCATACAATGAGAACTGGGGCCATGGCATGAGTGACTGTGACCCTGTCCTAAGAGGCCACAATGAGTGGAGACAGGTAACAGAGGACGTTGGTTTCTTCTCTCCCCTTCTCCTCTTAACTTCCACCCATGCCTTCTACTGGCCACATCTATCCAGCAAACAGAGTGCACTGGAGACCTGAAGGGGATGTTATCATGATAGGCAGCAGAGCAGGAGAGGCTCAGGTGCAGAGCAAACAAACACAATAAATGTCCTATTTTAGGGGAAAGAAAAAAAGAATGATGAGCCATTTCTAGATATTGAAGAAAATCTGAGATTTGGACAAGACAATGAATAAAGCCCATTTTGAAGTGTTTTAAGACCCAAGTAATTCACATTCCTTTTCATAGCAATTTACTACCTAGTTGACTTTGTTAGGTGGTAGCGTACTGCGGGTGTGAGGAGCACCAAACTGTCATAACAAAATTCTTGACTCGGGGGCCAGCCCAGTGGCAAAGTGGTTAAGTTCGAGTGCTCCACCTCGGTGGCCCAGGGTTCGCTGGTTTGGATCCCGGGTGCAGACATACACACTGCTTATCAAGCCATGCTGTGGCAGGCATCCCACATACAAAGTAGAGGAAGATGGCACAGATGTTAGCTCAGGGCCAATCTTCCTCAGCAAAAAGAAGAGGATTGGCAGAGGATGTTAGCTCAGGGCTAATCTTTGGGTGAGCCCTGAGGCCTAGTGGTTAAGTTATGTGCACTCTGCTTTGGCAGCGCAGCCCAGATTCAGTTCCTGGGCACAGGGACCTATACCACTCGGTTGCGGCCACGCTGTGGCAGCATCCGACATACAAAATAGAGGAAGATTGACACAGATGTTTGCTCAGGGCAAATATTCCTCAAGCAAAAAACAAAAATCTTGATTGAATGCTCAATTCCAAAAGTATTTCCATTTTGAAAACACAATGTACTTATTACCAGATTCCAATTAAAACATTGATTTTTCCACTTTTTTTCTTAAAGAAGAGTGAAAAATTTCTCCTCTCCATTTCTATATATTACAACATAATACATAAATTATTCAATTGCAATGAAAGGGCATGTTGAGAAGGTAAGAATTATACTGTCTACTACATTGATACATTTTGAAAACTTTAGAAAATAAATTAATCTATGACAAAGAAATAGCTGTAAGTAGAAATTGGTAGAGCAAACGCCCAATAAATACTTTGGAATAAATTAATTGATAAATTTACAGGCTCTAGAGTGATTAAGTCAAACAAGACAGAACAAGAATCCTTCACTGGGAAAGCAGGTGTTAACTGGCATAGGATTTTTTTCTCATTTTTTTTTTTCATCTCTTAGGTATAAAAAAGTGGTACTAGAAATTCTCAATGTAATTTATTTAAATTGAATCTTGGTGAGCTAAAAATGAATTTTTCACATAATATCAGTATGAAGCAACCTACAGAGCAAAATGCAGAACTTAAATGCAATACTCTTTTCTGGCTCATCACAAAAGATATTCCAGAAGCCAAAATAAGGACTGGTTGTGAAATGTTTATCAGATCAAAAAGGAATACATTAAAATTTAAATATTTAACATCATTTTTCTAAATAAATGATGCAGATAAAGTTCAACTTACCAATTGCATTTCTGTGATGAAGTATATTCCTTCATTGTATTATCAATTCACATACCGCTTTGAAAACTTTCTTTGTCAGATTGGTTTTCTTATACCCTGAAGCTCTTTAATGAAGCTCATTGTCCAGAATGATATTCAAATATAATGGGAGAACTTCCCAATCATGTCGTCTGAATGGCTAAACCCACCACAAAGCCAGTTTCTTCTGTAGATGATAGCACAGGACACAGTATTTAAGCTAATGAGGGCATTCTCATCATTTTCACATGACATACTGCTAGCAATTTCCTTTTCGGAAACATCTGATGAATTTTCACAGATTCAGTCACTATCTATGGAAGGTAGAGAAGTCTATCAAAAATCCTGTCACTTGGTAGGGGAGAATAAAATAAAGATAATTGTAAGTAGGGAATCTCATATGTAGTATATACCCCTCAAGAAGTTTGTGGCTCATTTGTGGCTTATTTGAAACTAAGGAGCCAATTACAAATCAATCAAATTCAGGTGCAAATTAATTCTTTAAGACTTTACCAGGTGATAAAATTTTTTGTCATGATAGAAATGTTCTACACATCTATGTTGAACAATAAAGTAGCTACTAGCCATATGTGGGTACTGAGCACTTGAAATGTGGTTGGTGAAACTCAACAACTGAATTTTTAATTTTACTTAATATTAACTCACTTAAGTCTAAACTTAAGCAGCCAGGTGTGGCTAGTGGCTACTATATGGAACAGTCAGTTCTAAGAAAGAATATATCAAGTAGATGTCTGAGTTATCAAAAGGGTATCTCTCACTTAATGTAGGACTAGAAAATATATAACCACTCTTACTGTCACAGTTATAACAGATCTTGCCAATGCATCATGCTACTCTGTCCCTTGGTTTCCATATGCCTCAGAAATCTTTTTAACACAGTGCTCAAGACAGTCACAAACAATCAATTGGTACTGGCACACTACATAAAACAAACTTTCCATTTCTGTTATGATGTCTTTTAAAATGACATGTGTATCACAGCAGAAGTAAGGTAGTGATATTGATTCTTGGAAATGTTGAGAAACTGCTTGAAATGGCATGTCTCTGACAGACAAAGGGAACCAGTTTCTAGGCTGGAAGAAGCAAATGCACAAGTAAGATAACCAGAAAGAGTTATACCAACTGAGTACGTGAGAAAATAAAAGAAAATAGAAGTTGTGGTGGGTTTTTAATATTATATGTTGGGTTTCTGAGGAGGGAAAAGATACGAAAAATGATAACTAGATAACTTTGTAAGGAAACAGAATTCTTTGAAAAGAAGGAAACTGTCAATAACTACGTACAATATAATTTTCAGCATGGATATTTAAAGGGACTGTAAAAATAATCATTAAGAAGAGAGAGAAGGCATTTCTGTCCCAGGAACTATTAAAGAACTGGTAGCAGACTCATCTTACTACCATAAACAACTACAAAATTGGACAAACTAGATGAGAAAATAGAACCCACCTGTTTTTAGATATTGGACAGGAGGCAAGACAGGTCTGAGAGATGGAAAACAAACAATGCGAGCTAATCTGCTTGGAGGTACTTTCTGGATCAAGGTGCAAGGTGGGGACCTGGCCCACACAGGTCACAACAGTCCCATTAATCTAAAGAGATAGAACTTAGACATTGGAAGGATTATATATATATAAGTAATATATGTATATAACAAAATTGGGCAAAGAATGCTTCACAGGTAATGAAATATTACTGAAATGTTTAAACCAAAATGTAACAGTTCACCCAGGGCTGGCATCAGTGCAAGTTCTGACCGGTCAGAGTAGACACAACTTGAGAACAGCTGGGAATTAAGTAGAAACCACAGAAAAGTCACATCTTAAGTGATAAGCAAAACTAGCCTTAAAATAAAGGATATTTTAGTCTCAATCCATAAAAACCTTTAAACATTCCGGAAAAAGATGAAGAGGATGCTGAAGCAAACTAACTGCTCGTCAGAAATGAAAAGTGCCACACTCTTTAACAAAAAGCTATGAGATATGGAATTTCAAAATTCAAAAAACCATTACCATTTATGATAGCACTCCAAAAATGATTTGTTTATATAAATCAAAAAAAATGTAGTATCTGTATGTTGAAAACTACAAAACACTAATAAAACACATCAAAGAAGATGTAAAGAAATGGAAAGATAAACAGTGTTCATGGATTTGAAGACTAAATATTAAGATATCAATTTTCTACTCTTTGATTTACAGATTTGATGCAATCTCAATTAATATAGCAACAAGTATTTTTGTAGATATTGATGATCTGATTTTAAAAGTCATATGGAAAAGCAAAGAAACTAGAACAGTCAAGACAATGATGAAGAGGAGAAAACAATGCATGACAGCTCATACTACCCAATTTCATGATTTACTGTAAAGCTACAATAGTCAAGGAAGTAGGATATTCACAAAAGGGGAGACACTTAGATCAGTGGAACAGAATAGAGAAGCCAGAAATAAAACCCACCAAAAGTGTCAACTGGTTTTTCATAAAGTTGCAAAGGCAGTGCACTGAAGAGATGATTGTCTTTTCAACAGACTACTGGAACAATTAGATTTCCGTATGTCAAAACAATGAACCGTGATGCATACCTCACACTTTACAGAAAAAATGAACTCAAAATGGATCATAGGCCTAAAAGCAAATTGTAAAATTATAAAACATCTTGAAGAAAATATGAAAGTAAATATAAGTGACCTTAGGGTTTGTGAAGATAAATGGGGCCAGAATTTCAAACCTTTGCTTTGTGAAACTCACTGTTAATAGAATAAAAGATAAGCCAGCAGCTGGGGAAAAAAGTTAGTAAATCACCCAACAAAGCACTTATATCTAGAATATTTAAATGACTCTTAAAATGGAACGATTAATATAAACTAATAAAACTTGGACAAAAGATCAACGGACGCTTCAGCAAGGGATGTATACAGATGCAAATAAGCATAAAAAGTTGCTCAACATCATTTGTCATTAAAAAAATCCAATTAAAACAATGAGATGCTACTACACATCAATTAGAATACGTAATAGTAAAATAACTAGGGATACTGTGTTTTGGTGAGAATGCGGAGCAACTGAACTTTCACTAGCTGCTGATGAGAATGAAAAAATGCTATAGCCTCTTTGGAAAACAGTTTGACAGTTTCTTATAAAGTTGATCACGTACTTGCTTTATGAATCAGCAATCCAACTCCTATTTACCCAAGAGAACAAAAAATATCTATGTCCACACAAATCTGTATATGAATATTTGTAGCAGCTTAGCTTATAATAGCCCAAATTTGTAAACAGCTTAAATCTGCACTGACTTATGAATAGTTAACCAGGTCATGGTATATCCATACAATGGAACAGCGCATATTACTAAACGTAGGAATGTACGGCTGACACGTCCAGGGTGAATCCCAGTAGCATTATGCTATGTGAATAAAACTCCACTCAAAAAGTTGCATACTGTAGAATCTAATATATCTGACTTTCTGGAAAAAGCAGACAATAGGGATAGAAAATAGATGAGTCATCAGTGGCCAGGAAAGGGATGGGATTGACTTCCAGTGGCTTGAAGGAACTTTTTGGAATGACGAACATGTTCTATACCTTGACTGCGATGGTGATTATATGACTGTATAAGTTTGTCAGAACTCAGTAAATGTCACTGTTGGTGATTATACTTCCATAAACCTTACTAAAAATGCAGTAAAAAGAAATCAAATGAAATTACCACGTGTTGCCAAGGTGTTGAACTGAATCACAAATGCACTGCTAGTGGGGATGTAAATTAGTATATTTTCTTGGTACTACTATTTGATAGTGTCTATAAAACTTGAATACCAGCATACCTATGGAACACGAATTTTATGAGTAGGTATGTAATCAACAGAAATGCATACATATGTGCACAAAAACCTGTGCACAAGTGAACCTGTGATAGTACTATTCCCAATCGCCTTAAATTGCAAACTACAGAAATGTCTATCAGGAATAGGAAGGAGCTTCTGAGATTTTGGTACTGTTCCTGGATTTGGGTGCTGCCTTGTTTTTGCTTTGGAAAATTCATCAAATTGAATTACAAGGCAATTCATGAATTCAACTGCTTTTCAAGTTCCTAATGGATTCTTACATTTTCATCTATTTTCCTAAGAGCTAATACAGTCCTTGGTACATAATGGATACATAATACATTTTTGAATAATGAATTAATAACTCGATGAAGGAAGAAAGGAAGGAAGGGAAGGAGGAAAGCAAGAAAGAAGAAAAAAATAAGGAAGGATTTTCAGACAAAATAATCCTGTCAGAGCATTTTAAAAATTAATTTTAAAAACATATCTAAAGTATATATTTAATACAATAAAAACTGTTTTTCTGGTCTAGACTATGCTCAGAATTAACTCTAGAGAATAACATTCCTTTTCCCAAGTCAAATTGAATTATTATAAATACTAGTCATTTCAACAATAATTTACATTCCAATAAATCTTTGTATATGTTGCTGAAAACCTGAAATAGCTGGTAACCAGTTTTGTATATATCTGTATCTCTTTACATCTTTAGTGTTTATATCACCACTCGGCTTCTACTAGTATTTCATTCACAAATGATATCCAGGGATTAAAATTTAATTTATAATATGACTTTCTATATGTAAAACTCATTTTTGTCTGTATAGTTAATAATTTTTTAACACCAGCTGTGTTTTTCCCCCTCAGATGAATGCAGTAAATTTTCTTTTCTGTAGGCAGTCCCAGTAAATAACACTGGCATGGTGAAATTGGCTTTAATAGAAATTAAGATGGCTGATTGAATTTGCTGCTTCCTAGCAATGATTCTCTTACCCTTACAAAGGTAGGAATGGAGGTAAAGGTTGTGGTATAATATTTATAAAATGGAAATGAAAGCATTATGTTTTTTGTGAGCATCATTGTCCAAGGATAAGAGGACTACTCACATCTGACGTCTTGCTTGGATGTTCCTTTTAAATGGTATTACACCAGCACTTCTGTGTGGCGCTGTATGTCCTCCTCCGTCCAAATAATTATGACAGGTTAAGAAATCCTCTATATAGCCAACAAACCAAAAGTAGGAGTCTTAATTTTAAATTCCAAAATCCTTCAGTTATCTCTAATAATTCTTGCATTTTTTTCAGTCTTTTCAGGAATAAATCTCCATTTTCTATCTAATCATGGCTTTGTCTGTCAGGATAGTTTGAATTCCTTAATAATGGAAAAAAGGTTTTACTTAGTTTAATTTTTATTGCGTATATATTCACGTGTTCGATTTTATCTGGTTGAACAAAATGAAGAGTAAAACTGAATTGGTTAATAAAATAAAGGTGACTTCTGTGAATTTAGGGTCATTTTGACTAAAGCACTAAGAATACATCTGAAAACTTCTGGTGGAATATTCAAAGTTTAAATAAACTAGCTAGATTTTTCTGAGGATTCATAGAAATCTATCTTATTGAAATTGGAAATAATTGTTACCATGATAAATACAGCCACAAGTTAAGTATTTCATGTGTTTTTCTGTACAGGTGTTTTGTAAATGGGGCCACTAATTACACGGAACATTTTTTTGGTGAGATTCCTTTACAGGCATTAGTTAAGGTTAAGGGTTAAGATTAAGTTAAAAGTTAAGGTTAAAAACAAAGCTGCAGCAATGGAATTAAGGTAAAAATATTTTATCTTGCTAAAGAGTATCCTTAGTTCTCAATATATGACAACAGATTACACATGTATTCAGTTTAAAATGAAAAACAAATTTACAAATCTAATCTAAATCTAATATCTATACCTAAGGTGCTGCTTCTTTTCATACTTTTCACAGACTAATATACTGAAGCCAAAATGCCAGCGATTCCATAGGGAAATATTTAGTATTAATGTGAACATAAAGTTAAGATATTTTTATTGATACACAAGCATGCTACTTAGAAAAAGAGCAAAAGAGAGCTATTTTGTTATTAAGAATGTATGAACATACACACTGCACTGTTCCTCATAAGGGCCACTTTAAAGGAGAAGTAATTCTGTCACTAATGTGTTTAATTATTTATTTTTGTGTCCTTTAATCCTTTGTTTTCCATGCTTTTATTTCTGAAACTTCAAGTCCACGTTAACTACACAAAACACATTTGCAAACAATGCTAAATCTTGGAGTTATATCTCAAAATGAAAGTAAATAAAATGTATACAAATTTCTTATAAGATGAGAGGTATACGTTAAGGTTGATACTTTTGAATATGGACGTCCAAACAAAATTTGCTGAAAAGACAATCTTTTCTTCACGGAACTGACCTTGAACCTTTGTCAAAAGTCAGTTGGATATATTTGTGTAGATCTATTTTTGAGCTCTCCATTCTATTCCATTAATATTTTTTGTCCTTTGCCAATACCATACTGCCTTGATTACTGTAACATAATTTTGAAATTGATTTGTATAAGTCCTCCAACTTTTTTCTTCATATTCAGAATCCTCCTGCTTATTCTAGTACTTTGCTTTTCTATTTAATTTTGAATTAGCTTGTCAATATCTATAAAAATGATTTCTAAGTTTTTTTGATTAGGAACTCCCAAATCTATAGCTCAAATTGGAGAGAATATCTTAGCAATACTGGGTCCTACATTTAATGTGGATACGTGACGTTTAAAATTACATAAATACTTGCCTTATATTTTCATTTTTTATCATTGATCTAGAGCCTAAAATTCCAAGCTTCATCTTTGGCTAAGGGCTACTGTTTGAGGACTCCTTTATAAAAAGAAAAGTTTAATAAAAAGTGTAGATTATTTTAGCCTTTCTAGTTTATGCTGTGTATGAATAGTTTTAATTTGTTCCTTTCCAAAACTTAGTAATATCTATTTCTAAAGAAAATTAATGATGAATGTGTATTTTTCCCAAAATGTGTGTTAAAATTTACCATTTGTCATTGCTACAGTGTAGCTCATAATGCAGCAAAGCATAAATCACAAATCTGCTCATGAAATATTAGCATTTATTTGAAAAGTGGTCAATTTTAATATTGACCTGGTGTTCACAGTTGCCCATTTCTTATCCTCTATTTTGTCTTGACCAAACTTTAGTTAGATTGCCCTCACACCCATAGGTCCCTGAACCCCAGGTTGCCCTGGAGCCTGAGCAGGCACTAAAAAAAGGAATACGCTCTCTTATGAGCTTATCCTCAGACCCGGCTGACCACAGTGAGACCCATTTCCTGGGAAGCCCTGCTGATCATGCCTTCTGCATGCTCTCTCTCCTTTGCTCCACTTCTCCTTCCTTATTTCTTATCTGTGAGAGAAGAACATTTTTTAGTTTGGTTCTGAAACACTTGCAGTTCCTGAGTTAGAGGACTTCATTCTACTCAACAGTCTTTCTGTCTGGAGTCTCACCTTATCTGGATGTGATTTGATTTGACAGAATAGCTGTACCAATGACAAACCTATACATCCAATGGTGTATTACTGTATTGCTCTCCCACACAGGACTTTTCAAAAAATGAGATTTTTAAACTGATATACTCATTTTTTATTTCATGATTTATCATGTCCATACTAAGGAGGGCTGCCCATCTTGAATGTTCTGGTTCACATTAAAAGCAGAACTTCACAAAAAATTTACCGACTGTATTTTCATATCATCATTTAGAGACTCACAAAGAATATCAGTTAATTCCACTACTGTTTTTATTCAAAACATGAAGTAAGTAGAGGATTTGGAGGGTTTTGTTTTTTTTCAGTCCAAGATATGTGTAACATTATTTGAATGGCTATCTCAAAAGTCAGTTAAAAGTTTAATTTGAAGAGAAAGTAACTTGTTTTGCAGTGATATCATAAACACAGCATTTGGTAGAGAACCATGTTGTAGTTAACAAAGATCACACTCGAGAAACATGATGGAATCAAAACAAGATGAAACATTCTGCTCTCTGAAATAGAAACTGCAGTTGTCAAAGTTTAGACACTCACACACTTTAAAGCACGGCCAGCTGACTTGTTCTGCCAAGAGCTTTAAGGGCCATGTGGTTTCTGTAACAGCTACTCACTCTGCTCTTGGGGAGTGAAAAGAGCCACAGATAATACAAAAATGCATGAGCATGGGTATATTTCAATAAAAATGGATTTATGTATACTGAAATTTGAACTTTCTATAATTGTACATGTGTTACAAAATACTGCTCTGAGTTTTTCAACCATTTAAATACTCAAACCCCATTCTTAGCTCCCGGGCTGCTCTAAGTGAGGCAGCCGTCTGCATTTGATGTGGACGCCTAGCTTCCTGACTCCTGCTTTGGAGGAATGGAAGGACAAAATATCTGTGATGAAGTGGATGTTAAATATATTTAAAAAACAAATTAGCATAGCAGTAAGCACTATCTCTCTTTTGCATCCTTCTTTGAAGGGATTTGAAAAATGGAGCATTCCAAGGATTACTGTGTTAGGTGACGAGGCTTGCTGGAGAAAACATAGGATGCACAGTTAAATTTCAATTGTGGATAAAATTCAAATGAATTTTAGTTTACTACATATGATTCAAATGTTGCGTAGGTCATCCTTACAGTAAAATTCAAATATAACTGGGTGTCTTTTTTCCCTCCTAAATCGAGCAACCTTACTTGGATTGTATTTAACTTTTAATGTAATTGTGTTTTCTACACTTTGGTTGAATCTTGTTCAAATCAATTGGAAATCTCTCAAATTATTGAATGGATGGACAGCAAAAATCCTTCAGACAAGAAAGATTTAAATGAATTTCCAATGTTGTAAACGAAGTTTGCAAAGAGGAAGTCATTAAAATATGTCCCCATATTAGCAAACTGGGAATGACAAACAATTAAAATATGAGTTCAAATAAATAAAAGATTTAATTTGAACATCTACAATTGAACTTGAGAAGAGTCTTCTAATGAAGTTTCTGTTTTTAATTGACATTCATATTCTGTACTGGAATAGAATGAAATTAAGAAGACCTATGATTTGATAGCATTTAATTTTGGTATGGAATCAAAATAATTATAAAGAGAGAGAACTTATTTGATGAGTTCTGACACAAATATGTATCACCAAGAAAAATTCTCATCATAGAGGCAAAACTCAGTAACTTTTTAAATATTTAGGCTAAAATATTTATACACTTCAATACAAAAGTTAGAATTAAAGATAACCTCCATATAGTAAAATTTGTTCTGAATTTATTAATACCTGAACATCTGAGTGAAAAGGAGATATTTTCTCAAAACTATAATTTTCCACAAAGAAAATTAATTGACAATGTCAATAATTTAAAATGTATTCACTAGACAAATAAACTTTGAGAAACACTGTGGATAAGGCCACGGAAACACTAAAACTAAAAGACCCTATTGAAAGGAAAATACACTTTTTTCTGAAAATGTCAATGGAAAATACCAAGACATATATGACTGAGAAATTGAAAACAAATGCATGAATATACAAAACAATAATTATTCTACATATATTATTTTCAATATTCAGAAAATTAATGTTAAATTATTTTAACTGTCCTTAAGTTACTGGTATATATTTTATTTTATGACTAATTTTGATAGAAATTTTTGAAAAGGATTATTTTTCCTAATAGAATCAATTCATTGGTATCTAAATAAATATTTGAAAATTAGTATGATTGTAATTATTTTAGTGTTTCTTTAACTCTAAAAATCCTACTTTTAAACAGTAAATCATATGCCCACTCTAATCTTTTGCATAAATTCACACCTCACTTAATCTTTACTTCTTCTGTGATAACATCCTTGATCAGGATGGACTTGCTGTTTCTCAGCACTGCTCCATCCAGAATGCGTACCGCGCATTTTATTTTATTTTATTTATCTGAATGCCAGTCTCTTTCACTAGATTCTTGAGAAGACAGGATATATTTTATTCATATTTTTTACTTCCAGCTCCTAAAATACCGTGTGCTGTATTTCTCAGTATGTGTGTATTGAATTGGACTTGAGTCATAGTTCTAGAAATGGAATTGTTAAGCCTTGTATTTTCATTGTAAATTTAATTTCTGTTTACATTTCAGGTTTGGAGTTACACATCTTTGGTTTTGGTGCAAAAGTGAGCATACAATGCTGGAGATATACTGCCTATAATTTTTCTTGCATTTTCCTACATAGAAGAATTAGGCGTGTGAGAAATGGTTATATACCTTGTGATCAGCTACACAGCCCTGCTTAGCCTCAGGCTATAGAAAATATCAGGTGATTTCTTATTTTTATTTTTTGGCTTATCATTTCAAGGAATGGAGAAGCCCCTGCTGTCGACATAGTATGTTATACATTAATTTATTTATTGAAATTCTCTACTTCCCAAATATATTTGAATCTACTTATTATAAAGATCCTATTTTAAAATGAACATTGTTTCTGTATAGGCAACATATGTGGTGAGGTACCTACAAGTAAAACAGTGTTGATAGCACCTTACTTCTTTGCTTTCAGCTAGTGCCTTTTTTAGATGTCTTCGTATTTTCTTCTGCAGTTCATACCTATTTGTAGACTTTGAAGAGTTATTGTTGATAGTGAATTGATATTGGTTCAACACAAGATTGACATAAGGGAAGCCATATTGTAGAGAAGAAACCCTCTTGTAACTTTGAATGCCCTCAGATTAACTATCCCAGATTTTGTGGCCCCTTCCAGCTGCTTTAAGATGATAACTTTGTTCTTTTGAGTTCCTTAGGAATGTGATGACCCCCAGACAGACAGTCTATCCTGATAGCCATCATCAATGACAACTGAAAGATCAAGGTATAGGGCATTGTTCTGGTCTCTGGTAAATATTCAGTGACACACAGGACTATCAGGAATTGGGACCACATGTTTACTCCAACCTGGAGATCAGATGGAGACCCCACCTGGAGACCAGCAGTCCTCCCCACTTTGCTACCAGCCCCGTATATAACTGGCTTATAGTCTCTGTTCTGTAAGATGGTTCTTTTGGACATTAGTAGGCCATCTTTCCTCTTGCTAGCAAGGTGTAATAAAGAAAGCCTTTCTCTCCTACCACCTCGCCTCCTGGAAATTGGCATGTCCTGCAGCGAGCAGAGGACCCCTCTTGGGTGGTAACAGTGTGAAATTAATCTTTGCTTCATAACTTTATTTTTTATGTCTGACTCAAACCTCATGCAGAAGTTCAGCTGTTTGCCATCATTTGGACGGCATGGAGTCAGGATGACATTCAGGCATATCTGCCATTTGCTACAAGAAAAGGGAAATTTTAAAGGGAATCAACAAATCAAATTAACCAACTAGTAAAAAAATTCAAGGAAATATTAATATTAAATGTTTAATTAGACAATAGTACTAAAAGCATATAAAAATTATATATATTTAAACACACATCTTATTTCTCTGTCTATATAGTTTCCTGGAAATTATTATTTGTAACTTATGCCTATTTTAATGGAAAAGATGTTTAAAAAAAAAAGTAATATCAATGGGAAAAACTGTTTGCATTCATTTAAGAAACATTTATTTAGTGGCATTTGCTGAAATCCACCAGACTTAATTACACAAGGTAATAATTAAAATAACAATAGCAGTCATTGAATACTTGTGTGCAAGGAATTATATTACATTACGTTATAACACATTGCATCCAGTATTTTATTTCATTCTGAAACAACCATGTAAATAGATAATGTTTTTATCCTTATTTAGTAGATGAGAAAACTAAGGCATAAAAGCAGTTCTCAAAATCACACAGATTTTAATTTTGGATGCTCGAGCTTGATTCTAGTTTTTCACCCAAATGCATGCTATACTTTATTGCTTCGAGATAGGAAGCTAAAATTTTAATTGGATATGTTGAGATTAATTGGCTGTATGATGAAGGAATCTAAATTTTCTTGATTTATTCTACATGATATAAACTAAATTAATTCCTTTTTTAAAGCACTGTGGGTTTTTTTCCTGTTCACTCTTAATTTTGTACCTGGTTTCATGTCTTATTACAATTTCTTCAGTTTTTTCCTACCAATATATAGCAACACTTTTGCATGTTATCAGATTCCTACTACTTTATCAGGTAAAGCAGACTTTACATTGAAATACATAAAATTTAGTTCCAAGTTTCTTTGTCTTCCCTTCTAAAACACTGTAATTCCTTTTAATAAAAATAGTGCCTACTAAACCTCTTGGATGGGATAGCTTCAGAGAGAAATCAGATGCGCCCTTATTATGTCGGGTCAACAGAGAAAAGCCTTTCTTTGGCATATTTAGTTCTCTTTTGCCCTGTATTTATTTATGACCCTAAGGAAATAATAAATAATATTAACAATTTCCCTCTAGATCCTGAGTTCATGTCTCAAAATTATACTTGGAAATAAATGTATTACATTTTAGGAAGAAATATATTTTCTCTATTCCGTATGATTGAAAAACATAAGTCAATTTAACCACTATCAGCAGCATAGGGATCATGATAATTAGAATGTGTTTCAATTTTATTTCAAAGCTAATCTAAGACATATTTTAGATGAGAAAAAAAGTCTTTGAAACACTGTATGTTTATGGGCACTAAGCATAGCAAAACAATATATACGTAGATTATAGTTTTTCCTAATGAATAACTACTTAAATTTTAGAGAACTGTAATTCTGTCTAGGCACACACTAATAGTTTTTACAGAACGGTAGTTCTGTCTAGGCATGTACGTAGGTGGATATACTAATCCTTTGCTCCCCTCAGGGATTAGCTATGTGTATAAATGTGCGCATTGACCGTTCTATCACAAATTCATTGAGAGCATTTCATTCATTGTTGAATTTATTACCAGCCCCTCATAGAGTATGTCGTATACAATAGGAGTCAAATGTCTACAATTCTGAATTAATTTTTTTTAAGTTATTGGAATAGTCTCTTCCTTAATTTCTACTGTCTTTGTCTCTTCTTCATTTCAAACAAGATCAACACAAAACATGTCTATAAATTCACTAATTCTGGAGAGAGCTAAGAAGCCATGTTCTGAACAGCCAAAGATTATACGTGCCTTCTTATGCAGAATACTGAAAAAGCATAATAGCAAATACTTTTCTGTCATTACCGTTAGTACTTTGTGATTTGTTAATTATAATTTGTACCTTATTTTAAGAGTTGTCATGAATTGTTTTGAAGAGAAGTTTATTTGTTATATTACCAGAGGCCTGCCTCAGTATTGTTCTGTCTTTAAATAATTTTAGGTACATTTTTAAATTTCAAGTTAAATTGCAATTGTTGGAGGAAAACTAGATTCAATAAGTAACCTTGTAAACGGTGCTTTTGCTTGTTCTTGTTTTTAAATCAGATTAGTCAAGAGAAAATATTTCTGACAGAAAGAGTAGGATCATCAATAACTCCTTTAATACTTAACTTTTGTCTTTGTTAAAGAAAATTCCAGGCTAATGTTTTGAGTAGAGTGATTTTAAAACCTTCTCCGAATTCTTCAGATATTAATTCAGTGATTCATATTCAATTCAAAAAGGTTTTACTCTCACCTATGTATTTCACAAGAGTGTCAAGATTAATATAACTTTGGAAGAGATGTACAGTATGGATACAGGATATTTAAGAAAATAATACCATTGCATTCTCATAGAAAATTCAATAGTTTTCCTAAAATTGATCTATTCTTCTGGAAGAAAATACGTTTCTCTGGAATCAGATAAATCAGGTTACATTAATCACCACCATCACCACCAGCAACAAAAAACCCAGCAGATTTTGTGCCTTGATACAATTTACATATATATTAGCAAATCCAATTGGCATTCTTCATATGCCCAAAGATCTGATGAGCAAAACTAATGAATTAAATAAGATGTCCTCATTTATCCCTTGACAGAACTTTGCTTGAGCTATTCAATATTACAAATTAGGCTTCCGACAATAACAGTTAGATTATTGTCTTCCAGCTAATTCCTTATAGGAAAAAATACGTTCCATCAGTCAGCACAAAGCATGAGTAACCAAAGAATGGTTGCTATTAAGGATTTGAGGTGAAAGTCAAGACTCAAAAACGTTTTAGGTAGAAATTACAACTGATACTATAGAAATGCAAAGCATCAGAAGAGACTGCTATGAACAACTATATGCCAACAAATTGTACAACCTATAAAAAGGAATAAATTGCTAGAAAGACACAAACTATCAAGATTGATTCATGAAAAAATAGAAAATCTGAACAGAGAAATAAAGAGTAAGGAGATTGAATCAGTAATCAAAAGCCTCCCAAAAAGGAAAAGCCCAGGACCAGACAGTTTCACTAGTGAATTTTACCAAAGCTTTAAACAAGATTAGCACCAATCCTTCTTAAACTATTCCAAAAAAGAGAAGAAGAGAGAATACTTTCAAACTCATTTTAGGAAGCCAGCATTACCTTGATACCAAAACCAGATGAGGATGCTACAAAAAAGAAAACTGCAGGCCAATGTCCCTGATAAATGTAGATATAAACATTCTTAGCAAAATACTAGCAAACTGAATTCAACATCATATTAAAAAGATCATGCACCATGATCAAGCTGGACTCATTCCTAAGATGCAAAGATAGTTCAATATAAGCAAATTGATAAATGTGATACACCACATTAATAAAATGAAAAATGAAAATCATATTTCCCTATCAATAGACGCAGAAAAAGCTTTTGAAAAGATTCAACATCCTTTGATTAAAAAAAAAAAACTCTCAACAAACTGGATATAGAGGAAATCTACCTCAACATAATTAAGGCAATATGTGGCAAGCCCACAGCCAACATCATATTTAGTGGTAAAAGGTTGAAAGCTTTTCCTCTAAGATCAGGAACAAGACAAAAGTGTCCACTCCCACTGCTCTTATTCAACATAGTACCGAAAATCCTTGCCAAAATAATCAAGCAAGAAAACAGATAAAAGGAATCTAAATCAGAAAGGAAGAGATAAATTTTCTCATTTGCAGATGACAAGATTTTGTATGTAGAAAATCCTAAAGACTCCACCAAAAACTTGTTAGATCCAATCAACATATTAGTAAAGTTGCAGGATATAAACTCAACATGTAGAAATCAGCAGTGTTTCTGTACACTAAAAGCAAATTATCTGAAAAAGAAATAAAGAAAACAATTCCATTTACAATAGCATTGAAAACAATAAAATACTGAAGATAAATTTAACCAAGGAGATAAGTGATCTCTACACTGAAAACTATAATAAATTGATGAAACAAATTGAAGAACATAAATAAATCGAAAAATATCTCATGTTCATGGATTGGAAGAATTAATATTGTTAAAGTGGCCATACTACCCAAAGCTATCTATAAATTCAGTCTAATCCCTATCAACATTCCAATGGTACTTTTTACAAAAAAGGAAAAAAAATCCTAAAATTCATTTTGAACCATAAAGGACCCTGAATAGCCAAAGCGATCCTGAGAAAGAAGAGCAAAGATGACGGCTCACATTTTGTGATTTCAAACTATATTGCAAGTTTATAGTAATGAAAGCAATATGTACTATCATAAAAACAGACACAAAATCAATGGAACAGATTGAGTGTCCAGAACAAACTGATGTACATATGGCCGACTAAGATTGACAAGGGATCCAAGAATACTCAATGGAGAAAAGATAGCCCTCTTCAATAAATGGTGATAGAAAAACTGGATATCTATATGTAAAAGAATGAAAGTAGAGCCCACCTTATACCACTCACTAAAGATATGACATACATATGTGCATGAAAACATATGTAGACGTTTACATGTGTGTATATGTATGGACACACACACTGCTATTTATCTTTTACAGGAGAGCAAAGACAATTGAAATATAGAAATGCAGAAAGTTATACTTTGACTTCTTATCTGCATTTCTTGCAATGTAGTACTTCTTACAGATTCACCTGAAAAATGATTAAGTCACGACTAATGTCTGACACCATTCCCAAAACCATAGTGTAAATTGAAATGGAAACGTAATCTGTACAAAAATGCCACATTACAAAAATTCTAAGGTAATAATTCTCTACCACTATGCTGATTCTGTTTTCATACCTGAAAATCACACCATTGGAAAAAATAACCATTGGCCACTTTGACACGCAGAGATTAAGCTTTCATTGGGGGTAAAATAACTTTACAAAAAGACAAACGTTAACGATTTCTGATCTTTGTGGCTGACTTGAAACATATATTTACTTCTTCTTTCTTCCCAAATTATACTGTCCTAGAAAATAAAGATAATAATTTTGTTTATAATAGTTATGGCAATGGGCAAAAGCTAGAAAGAAGAGTCCTTCAGAAGATGAGAATAAACAATTTCTGAAGTACAATATGCGAGTACAAACCAATTCAAAGATGAACAACAGAACAAAGGAACTGCAATCCTATTGATGGGAAAAAAGGATGTACTAAATATATACTTTTAGAATTTACTCAGAAGATTCAAGGGGCTGAGACTTAGAGAAAGAGTGAGCATGGGCAGTCTGCCATTAAAGACATTAGTTATAGGAGAGACAGATCAGTCCCACACTCTCAGAACTATTGCCTTCGTAAAGACAGTTAATGCTTCCTTCTCTGAGAAAGGTGCCCAATAATATTAAATTCCATGAGAGTTGATGCCATATCTGACTTGTTTGTCATTGCAGTCACAGCTCATAAGAATGTCTGTCTGATGTATTTCCTTGTGTCATCTTAGCTAAACTGGAACTAATTGCCCAGAATCCCCTTTCTTGCATAGTTTTGGGTTGGCATAGGCTTTAAGAAACTTTTCGCTCATGATTTGGAGGGATGAGCGAAGCCACAGCCATCTTTTTACGCATGGAAGCCAAATGCAGAGCGAAAGACACTACTGCAGGTCATTTTCACCTATCTGCCAGCTCTGCTTGTTGGCACAGGAGGGCAGCTGGGTCCACAGCTCCTCCATCTTCTACCAGGTCTGCAACATAAGTTTCTTTGAGTCCTGGGCCAAGAGTTAGTAAGGCGTCAACTATCCCCGGTCTTCAAAGTTGGAGGCTTGGAAGAGGTGACATTACATTGAAATTTACGATGTGTCCTGATAGTTTCCATAACAGGCTGGCAGGTTCCAGTTTGTGCTTGCTTCTTCTATTGTGTCCAATTTCTCCTCCTGACAGCCTGCCCAGTACCAGACAAAGAAATATATTCTGAAATAGCCTGTTAACCAGATCCAATTAGTAAAGTCAAATTCCTATAATAAATTTATGATTATTTATAAATCTCAAGGGTTCTGGTAGAACCATCACTGGTATAGCCTAACACTATTTAAAAATTCTGATAAATATTAATTACATTAATAAATAAATCTTTTAGAGGATCTTTGTATCTCTAGTGTCTAGAATAAGCACTACCACAGAGTATGATATTAGAAATTATTTTGTGAATAAATGTAAAATAAGTGATTCACTTAATCAATCAATCAATTAATTAATCATTCAATCAATGAGAGCCTTAAAAAAACACATTAACGTGGGAAGCAGGGGACCTTGGGAAGATTGTTATGATTTATTTCTACCTAAACTTTCTAAAGACATTTGTGTACATGTAACAAAAGAAGAATATGAAATATTGGCTTGAGAAATGCTGATTCTTCAGGGAATGGAATTATCACTCACTATGCTATCTGTCTATGTCTGCTCATTTATTTAGGAAAGAATTAGCGAAAGAAAATACTTGAAGCTAAATATCATATCACATGGTGTTAAATACTTTAAGTGATGGACACTGTTGGATGCTTTCAAAAAATATTAATTTTTCTCAATTACTGTCAACATATTAATTATTGTAAAAGCACAGACAGCTGTATCAAAACCCTGGGGAATGGTAACTTTATCTATACAGGAAAGAATTTATGCTTAAATGAATCAGATTAAAAATACTTGGAGCAAAGTTTCAGATCAGAATGTTTCTTTCAAAATGCATTTAAATGAAGAGATAGTGCTAGAAAACAGTAATAAATGTTGTCTAGCCTGTACTAATAAAAACATCAGATTGTGGAAAGTTCTAAAATCCTCATTATAGAAATAAGTATTTTAGGTATTGTGCTAAAAAGAAATCTGGATAACATTTTTATAACTGGTAAAGTGCTGTGTTACTACGGCAATTCTGGTCTTGAAACAATCATGTAATGAACACATCTTACAGGAAAATAATCTTGTATGATAAATATACCCATAATTCTCTTCAAGTTATCAAATTATCTTTTATTCATTCATTAATATAGGAAAAGAGTGGACACAAACAAACATATTAATTTTAATTCCAAATGAAAGAACTATTATCCATCTAAAATATTATGGATATGCAAATTATACATTCACACAGTGGAAAACTATTGAGCAATGAAAATGGGATGAACTATTACCCCTCTTGACAACATGGATGAATATAATAAACATAATATTGAATGATGGAATCCAGTCACAAAAGAGTATACACACTATGCTTTCAATTATATAAGTTTCAAAACAGGCAAACAGATCTGTATTATTAGAAGAAGGGATAGAAGTTATCCTTTCTTGGGGGTTGATCATGGGAAGGAGCCACAGGGGGGCTTTTGGTTATTCATAATATTCCCTTTCTGTGTGTATTCATTTTGTGAAAATCCATTGGAATATATACTTATAATGTACAATTTTATATGCATATTTTACTTCAATATTATATTAAAATATGTGCAAGTTGGAGAAGAATAACAATCTTGGTTCCACAATACAGCCAAAATGATTCTCAAGAGTTTTAATATATATTTCAAATTTGCTTTTCACTAAATATTCAAACTTCGAATCAAGAAAGGTTATCTTGCACTCTTGTTAAAACTATAAATATATGGAAATGATGCAAAATGAAAACGTGGGCATCTTGTTCAAACATTATTAAAGGCTTCAACAGGGCAATGTCAGAGCATTAAACCAAGTGCAGGCCCTCCTCAGTACAGCGCTTCCTGTGACTGCACAGGTCGCAAACTCATGGTCCAACTCTGCACAAGCATGTGGTTCCCTATGTCCTTTTCTCCCACATCTTTTTTTTAAATTAAATACTGTAATGCTAGTTTATAAAATAAGACAAGAAAAATTGCTATGATTTGACATCATTTTAGGCCCTTAATTTTAGCCAATAATAAGCATTGTAACATTTTCTTCACTTTGAACTATTCCTCAATTGTATCTTAAAATGCTGTAGGCTACAGAAATCCTTTCTCCTGCTGGGGTTTTGGGACAAGTGAAGAGCTTAAATGTGTGTCATCTATTATCAAACAAGGCAAAAATTAAGCTTATAATAACTACATTACTGATCTTTCACTGTTAACATGTAAATTGTAGTCATCACTATGTTCCATATGCAATTAAAAGGAAATCAAGAAATATTAAGTGCCTATTCTACATTAAATGGGGCATGAAAACCCCAGAATTTTCAGTTCTCACAACTTTAAATAACCAAGAAGAAAAACTGCGTAAGAAATGTTTCCTTCTGTATCTTCCATACCTTTGTAATGCTAGTTATATTGAGCAGGTTGAATTAGTAATAGCAGCTAGACCTCTTGACTTCATATAGAATACTGCATATAGTATATTTGTGTGGGAAATATATCCATTTAAACTATTTTAATTACATCTATTTTAATTTTGAGTAATATGAATAGTTTAATCGTTTTTTGAACTATAGGATTAATATATTCTTATTTAAATAATTGAAAAGAAGAGTAGAGTGAGGAGTAAAAAGAAACATATTGATCTACCCAAAGTTAATATTGATAAAGTTTTTAATGTGTTTCCTTCTTGCATTTTTTTTAAATTGGAAATTATTTAATGAGTAAATTCATTGCTAAAATCTCTTTGCTATCTTTCAGCAAATATCTATAATATTTCCGTATTTTGAACTCAATAAAGTTATGGAAAAGAGAAATAAGCTTGGTAAGATGTAGATAATTCAGTCTTTTTGGTACTGTAATGAACTTTATTCCTTTAGGTTCTGGAACACATAATACGTAGTCATTCAAAATGTCTTAAGTGGTAATAAAATAATCTTATTAAGTAAAGTAAAAGCCAAATAACAAAAGCAACACAGTCTACTTTGCAAAGTGATAATGGGCTTAATACAACTAATTAAGTCCCCCAAAATGTGACTCAGTGGCAGAAAATCTATTATCAACTTTTAATTAGTCAAGGCATCTCTTTTCCCATCCTCAGAAAAAAAATATTAATAATAAGGTGGAACACTGAATTTTCAACAACAGTGAAGATCGGCACTAACTTCATCAGAAAAGCCTCAGGAAGGAGATCTACACACTTACTGGTCCTATTTAATAACAACGTGCCAGCGTTCCAGGGAAGCAGGAGAATTTGCAGCTATACAAGAGCTTTGAAAATATCATTTATTTATTTAAATCTTTCATTCAGTGCTTATTGGATCATTTAAGAATGAGCTTCAAAAGAATTCGTTCAAAATTCATTCCCTATCCCCATCTTAAAACCATCCAGGAGTTTCTTATGTCTTCATAATAAAAACTAAACTCTTAAATATAACCTCTCCCTAAGTCACCTTTCTTGCCATTCTCATATTTGTGTGTCTGTATATCATCATAGAATTCCTCAAAAGGCTTAAGTTGTGAAATTGCAAACCAGCTCTCAGGATTGATTTCCAAACAAAAATTTAGGTCAATGTAGGTTAACTGCATTATTAAACCAATACAGAACAGATGAGCAGACTTTACAATAAAGGAAATTGTAATACGTAGTTCTAAAAATAAACAAAGAAAAAAGAAACAAAAAAGGAGAGAAAAATAGCAAATACAATAATTGAAGAAGGAACAGATCTCGCGGTACCATTTGCCTTTTTTCCTCCTTATCTCCATGCTCAGCACTTATCTTTCTAAATAGAAATAATACAATTTACAATATGAATGGTTTATGAGAGAGCTTGAGCACCAAGAAGACCCTAATCCTGAGAAAAATGAAATATTTCAGGCTCTGTTTTATGTAACTATTTATAGATATCTCGGCCAATTGAAGGAAATCTCCTCTGACTCTTGTCTCCCAGGGGAAGCAGGGCCCGCTTTGTGACCTTCTGTACTCTAATACCTTGCCACTCATTATAGCTTAATTAATTCACATTTTTATTTTCTGATGAAACAGATAGAAATATCTACAAATAGATGGAAGTAGCCTGTGTTAAATGTTCAAGATAGATTTCTGTCAACTCATTATTGTTGACTATTGTTACAGCCTGGTGTTAGGCAATCATTTTAAAGCAGCCCTTCTGAGTAAATATTTTTAAATTCCTAAGGTGGCACTTCAAGGACTGTGTGAAGTTGAGCTTCTGAGAATGGATTCAAATATAAATTTTGAGTAAAATTATAATTTTTAAAGTATGTTGTAGACAACATATTTATAACTTAAAAACTATTTGGTAGAATTATTAGATGAAATGAAATACTGACTTTTTGGAATTTTTTTTGGTGTAACACTGCTGCCAAGCCTAGTACTTCTTAGAGCAATTAGGGTGCTTTCCCTGACTCTTGTCTTCGAAAGCGCAGATATAAAGTTGGATGATATCATTGCAACCAAGAATGCCTTTTCATTGACTCCTGGTTCAAGGACATAAAGCTATTTTGGGGGCCTTAGATCAACAAAATGCGCATGGCATCTGAAGAGGATCCTGAAATGTGGTCATCTAATAAAACCATGCTCTGGACAAGGACTTACTTTCAGAGGCAATTCTGTGTTTCTAAAGTTTATTGGTATTTTTATCACCATTTTGTTTATGTAACACAGAGAAAACTTGCTGGCAATGTTATACTCTGACCAAATGAAAAAGATTTTATTATCCTTTGATAAATATACATTCAGCATTAGTTGATCTTAGTCAATAAGGAGTTAAGTTCCAAATTATAACCTCAGTAGATCAGTAATGTATAATGGCCTAGAATTTAAATACTGTATAAGAACTGAGACATAATTATAAAACAAATTTCTAATATTATGTCAGGAATTGTAACCATGTTAAATGAGTCATTAAATTAGACACAGAGAAATAGAGATATAAATATTGAAGCAATAGTTTCTACTGCAGCCTTGTCAAATAAGCGTCACTACAGAACAGATTTCTATCACTAGTGCATCGGACAATGCTCCATCCTTTTCTCCAGGCCTGTGGGTCCTGGTTAGATTTGTTTTCCAACTTAAGTCTTATTATTATTTTCACATATTACAATCAACAGAGAAATATTGAGCCAAAAAATTATAGTCTACTTGAAGACTTCCAACAATTGGATAGACAATTTATATCTAAGCCGACGGTTAAGTTTTGATGTGCATAATTGTAATGAACATGGCAACAAGAACTTATTATAAGATGTTTTGTGGCTAAAACCTGCTTGCATGTACAAAGGAATGCAATATTTTGATTTTCTAAAAAATTATCTGTTGATTTCATATATTTATTAAGTCTCACTCAGAAATTAATACTTTATGTATTTATGACATTTAGGTGGAGTAGATGAGGATCACTTTTTAAGAAAAAAATGCAATCTCTTGAAAGGTGTTTTGCAATAATAATTATTAATAATATGCTCTGCCACATAATCCTCTCATTTTTTATGATTGCAGTAAAAAGACACACCACGTATTTAGAGTATATAATGCAGTACAATATACTACAAGAGTTCTATAACTCATAATTCGGTGACTTCATAAATAAGATGTCACTCATTACAAGATTACTTTCACTGGCTAGATGGTCCTTAGCACCAGCTTCAAAGCATTACTATGATACGATGATAACAAATATTCATATACTTTAAAGTTTACGAAGCACTCTTTTATACATTATACTCAACAATCCCATGGCACTTAACTACTATTATCTGAATTTTGTAGCTCGGGAAATTCAGGCTCAGAACGGTTGAGACTCACCCAAGATCACACGGCTAATAGTTGGCAGAATGAATATTTTAACCCAGCACTTCTGACAGTAAAATCACACCCTATACACTACAGTAAGTTGCCTCCAAAATAAATATGATGGGACATATATTATGTAATTTAAATTATACTTAATATTTGTGTAAAACCATACATTAATAAGAAAGGGCTTTGAGATGTAGTAGTTGAGAAAATAGAAACACGCTAAGTCTGAATGATTTGCTAAGGGCCATTGCAAAGTTGCACTGGAGTGTTCACCATAAGACCCTCATTCTATTTTCCTGTTTATTTGCTTTTGCTCCCTAATACCACATATAGAGAATAAAAGACATTATCGTCGATAGTAACTAGATAAAGAAAGGGTTATTAAATTGCTTTTCAAATACATTCATTAATGATACTATATCATTTCATAGATATGTCTGCTTTTTCAGTTAAAATTAAATTCTATAAGAATATTTAAATTCCAAACTGGTAGACATTTTTTAATTGAAAGCCTGAGGCATTAAAAAGTAAATTTTAAATAAAGGAGAAGGGAGAGGTGGAGGAGAAAAGAATAACTACTATGCGACCGCTTGGAGGAGTAAACATTTCGCTTGTGTGAACACAATGTGTGTGTGGTTAGGAACACAGCATCTGGTGTGAGACTGTGTGTGCCACTTACTAGCTATGTAAGCTTCAGCCCTTCTCTTAAACTCTGTTTAACTTAATTTCCTCGTGTATAAAATAGGCATGCCAATATACATAGCTCATTGATTTGTGGTGAAAAGCATATTGGTTGATCTAGGCGAAGAATTCGGAACAGGATCTGGTGTACTGTAACCATTCTCTAGGTGTCAGCTCTTAATTGTATGTGTTTTGCTTTGTATGTTCATAGGAGATAAAAGCATGAAATGTCTAAATTTTGTTGTTTTATCTGGCTAATGTTATCATCATATTGATATAAACAAATTTTATTTCACAAATTGCAAAATTATGCATACATTGTCTTGGATAGGATTAAACTCCAGGGTAGACCCATGATATTTGATTATCATGTAGTCACTAGCATAGTTTAGGTTTAGTGCTTGTTTTTCAATAAGCATTAATATAATATATATGTTTTTAAATTGGCACCTGAGCTAACAATGCTTGCCAATCTTCTTTCTTTTTTTTTTCTGCTTTTTTCTCCCCAGTATATATAGTTGTATATCTTAGTTGTGGGTCCCTCCAGTTGTGGCATGTGGGACGCCACCTCAGCACGGCCTGATGAGCAGTGCCATGTCTGCACCCAGGATCCAAATCAGTGAAACCCTGGGCCACCAAAGCAGAGCACGCGAACTTAACCACTCAGCCATGGGGCTGCCCCCAATATAATATTTTTGATTGATTAATTAGTGTATTCATAGATGAACCATTGGAAAATTTACTTACTCTCATGATTCAACTCTTTTTCATCTTGTTTCATAACAAGATAAACTCTAACAGATGAAGAATATCTTTCACTAGTCCTAAATTCTGAACAATAACAATTGCAAATTGTTGGATTTTATCTCTGAATTAAAATGTGTTATACACATGTGTAAATGTAACATATCAAAAAGTAACTTTAAAATTAATAGTAGGCACAATTAATTGAATGCTTGTCATGCAACAAATCCCTTACATGTATTACCTTTATAAAGCTCTCCAAAGGATATATTATTATCTAAACTCTTTTCATGAGCTGTGAAAAATGAGTTTCAGAAAGATGAAAGGATTTCCCTAGAGAAAGAGCTAGAAAACTGAGGATTTGAACTATGCCACCTTCATTTCTTGAATAGTCCTTGGCTATTGGGATAATACGGGGTGAGAATCTGGAGCAACTGTAGAAAACTATAAGCAAACTGGAGGAAAATAAATTGTCAGCATGAATTTTCCGAGGGATATAAAGCCATAATATGAACATCTTTAGAATATATCCTAGGTTTCTGGTGATATTTTAGAATTCAATCTTAAAATTTTAAAATATGTTTTTTATCTGTTACATTTTGGAGTAGCACCCCTTGTTTATGATATCTATTCATTAAATTTAATACTCATATAAATATAGCTATTTTTGAACTATATTTTAGGCTTTTGCTTTCAACAGGCTAACAACATTGTTAAAACTTTTGTGTATTTGCCCATTCTAAAAAAAGATATTATAGTTTTAAATGTATATTATATAAATATGCATAGACACATTATTTGACAGAACCTTAATCGAGTACATATTAATATTTATAGATAATATAAATAAATACAAATTATCTATATGTATATATTTTTCTGAATTTTTTTTATTTCAAGGATTAGACATGATGACAATCACCTTAAAATATACAAAGTTGGTTATTTTGGGAGGAATTTTACATAGTTGATGACTTCAGTAATATCTTTATTCATAAGTGAGTATCTTCACATTTAAAAAAATAGATTTGGTACTTAAAATTGGATACCTGTTTATTACAAACAATTATTTTGCAAATGACTTTGCAAGAAACACCTTTCTTTCTTCTCCAAACTTGTAAATAAGAAGAATCCTATCACCACACTGCTGTGCGTCTATCACTACACTCACATCCTATATTTTGTGCATTTGTTTCCTTATTTGTATTATACATTTGTACACAGAATTTTTGTTGATAGGAAGAGAGTGTAAAAGTTAACATGTAAATATTTGATAAATTGTTACTTTGGAGTTATACTTTGGAGTCTATTTTTTAAAGTATCAATATTATAAAAGTAGGCCTCTTCCACATAAATTTCTATACATATATACATCTTCTATATATATCCATATTTACATATGGATATACTCATATACATGCAAATGCATATATATATTCCATGTAGTCATACATAAATTGTTTTTTTCTGCTTGGATTTTTGCCAGTTACGTGATGTGCTTGTTGATTTTTTTCCCCAGGAATAAACAAATGATCGCAAACTCATGAAAACCAACAAAGATAGCAGGCAAGGTTTAGATGTTCTTCAAAACAATATATGATAATTTATATATATATGTAATCAACTGAGATTATTCATAAAATAAATTATCTTATTGACTTAATGGTCAATTCAATTAACACAAACGAAGAACCTCAAGTGGACACTGTCAAACAGTGTTGAAGCCATTCTGCAACACTAGCGAGTTATTAGAAGACGTGAAGTATCTCAACAGAGATCTGCCAGCTTAATCCCTGTCTTCAACGGCAATCGGGCGGAATTCGAGTTTATATCGGTGTTCTTCCTTCCTTCACTTACATGTCAGTCTCAGCAATTCTCCACCTTGCAGTGAGCCATGGTCACGTCTGCAGCAAGTTCTCCAACTCAGCTCCAGGATTGGGGGGCAATCTTCATTGCCTGATTTTATCTCAGACCTAGGAGTAGAGGCTGCTCTTTATATCTGCTATTTCTTGACAGAATTATCTGTATTTCTTATTTAGCAATTCTTCATCACTATGATTTTCTAACGTAGATAATAATTCTTCACATTAAACTTTTTCTGTTTAAATTACTGTGTGGTTCCTGTCTCCTAAATGGGCTCTGGATTATGCAAATAACAGTTCCCTTAATCATTACATTTAAATAATTAAAATGTAACGTATCTCTCTGGTTGCAATTTTAAGTATAGAGTAACAGAGGACCAAAACAAAAGTAGATAGTCCAGTTAATAAGCTACAACAAGTAATCAGAAATTAATGATAGTTTTGTTCACCCTGGTCTGCTAGTAGATAGTGGTCAGATTCTGTATATAATTTGAAATTAGAAAAAAACAGGATTCACCGAAGGATCAAATATGAAAAGAAGATCTCAAGGTTGACTCTAGATCTTTGGCCTGAGCAGCTGAAGAAATAATGTTACCTTATACCACAATGATGAAGCCTATGAAAGGAGTAGGTTTGGGGGAAAATATCTGGAGTTTATTTTTTAACTAGTTAAGTTTTACATTTCTATTAAATATGCAAGGAAAATATTGAATAGACAGTTGGATTTATGATCGAGGTAGACATAAGTGCATAAGTAAATTTGAGATTCATCATCATATTCACAACCATAAGACAAAAAAGAGTTCAGAAGACTGAGCTCTGGAACATTCCAACATTCAAAAGTAAGGAAGACATAGGAAACCAGAGGAGTTGGGGAAAATTGAACAAAATCTTGACCTAGAAGCACAGGTTAAGCATGTATGTCAAGAAAAAAAATGTCGTTGCCACTAACAAATGCTATTTATAGGTCAAGTGATATGAGGGTTAAGAAAATGTTATTGAATTTAGCAATTTGAAGTCATTGGTAAGTTGATAGGAGTGATTTTAGTAGAATAGTAAGGGCAAAGCCTAATTGAAATGATTTTAAGAGAATAAGAGGAGAGATATTTGACACTGGATAACAAACACAACCTCTTTTAAGGAGTTTTGCTGAAAAGAGAAGAGAAAAGTAGTGGTGGTTCTAGAGCGAGGAGGGATGAAGGCACAATTTCTTTTTTCTTTTTTTTTTTAGTGGGATAGAATTATACACTTCGGAGAATATTTCGTTGGAGAAAAGAAAAGTGAATGGTACTTCAGAGACAGGAGAATTGCTCTAGTGATATTCTTGAGTTATCAGGGGATATCCCCTCCACTGAATAAGACTAGCACTGTCCCCAGCTAAAGGCACTGAGTATTTATCCATAGCAGCAAAAGTGAAGGCAGTAAGTGGACATAGGTAGAAGCAGTCGATGAAAACCTGGACAAGCCCCCTTCTGATTACATTTATTTCACTGGTAAAAGAGAAAATAAGGCCACCATCTGAGAATGAGGAAAGTGTATTGGATGTTGGAGTTTCGAAGAGATGAAAGTATGCAATATTTTAGCAGGAGAGCGGGAGAGTACACAGACAAGGAACTATAGCATGAAGCATTGTGGGGCCACTTGAGGTTTGCAAATCATGAATTGAAAGTGGGACCAGTCAGCAGCGTTGTGAGTATGTGGTGTCAGTGTTAGCTTCCAGCCACTTCCACTTGCACTCCTGCAGGCAAGTCATGCGTGGAGAGTTGCATTTACCTAGGGTTGTATTTTTAAGAACCTAAAATTAAGTGACTGAAGAACACGAGGTTTGAGTTAGTACAATAAGTGATGATAATGACTGAGCATGAAGTTCCCACTGAGGAAGGAGAGAAGGGAAGGCTTGACTGGGTGAAAGATAGTGAAAAGTGGTTGGATCTAGGGGTCAATGTCCCTGAAGGTTGGAGGTATCGTTGGAGTTGCGCAATTACAGAGAGTGATCTGGAAAGCTAGGGGGTGGTATTAGGAAAATGCAGTGTTTGAATTTGATTATAGAGAGGTTGCAGTTTAAAGGGAATGAAAAAGCCTAGATCATGTTGGCAAAAATGAGAAGAAGACAAAAGGTAGGAAAAAAGAACTTCAGGGAAGTGGAGTTCTGGGTTATTGAAATTATCATCTCTGTGGATCATTTACATGGTGATCCCTGAATACATAGAGACTGATTTCCTGTGAAAATTAAATAAAAATAATGTATGCAAAATCCCACTTTTCTATTTACTGAGCTAGTTGAGGGTTTCAGTTGCGTATTGATTTGACCAATTTACCTTAACACATTTATAGGCTATAGAAAAACCAGCTGGAAATAAGTCTTTTAGAATGCACATAAAAAAGGCAATTCTTTCTTTTCTGCTCACAGAAAATAATCAAATATTACTGATGAGAGTCAGGTAAAGTCTCTCCAGTACAGAGATAAATATATAATACTATTTGGCAAATGCTATTATTTCATCATATAAGATCAGTCAATTTCAATAAATGGTTTTTTTCAATCTCACAAATTTGTTTAAATAAATATGGAATGTATAGGAGACCAAGGATGTGCCATAAAGAGAAAAAGCCAAAATAAGATGTTTGCTAATATTAGGATTCATAACTCACTCTTAACCTGGTTATTAGAATTTTTGATGTTTTCTATATCTTAGTTCTATATTCACAATATTTAGTTATTGCCATTTTTAATCAAGAAAGTGAAATGATTGATTTTTTACACTGTGTAACTACATGTGTTTTAGGTAATATTTTATAAATAGTCACTGGTCAAAAAAATCCTGGTTGAAGCCAACGTCCTTAGTAATTTGCTATGAAGTAGATAATTTTCTAACATTAAATTTCTTTTTTTGTTTATTTTGCTGGTGGGAAAGTGTTCTTTTTAATCACATTTATTAGAAAATGTAAGAAATTGTAAGATTATTATACAGTGGTATGCTTATCATTAAACCTTTTAAATTGGGAAGCATCTTGAATATTCTGTTTCATTTAATTTTTAGTGTTATATTTAACCTATACACTGAAAGAATGCCACCATGAGCCAAATTTACTATAAGAACAGTCTATATTTACCATTGATAAAAACAACTGCATGTTGTTATTCAGTTCTAGCTACTTTTAATAGCAAGCCAAATTAAATCAAAAGCAAAGAATTTTATAAAGCATTTACTGTGTTTATAGTAATTTGCTGGATATAGGGAAATCCTTAAATGACGTAAAAGGAGGGACACAATTCACTGGGGACAGGTGTTATTGCATATACGAAGTAAAAAGTAGAAAAATATTTAATCTTTGTTTGTGAAAGGATTTTAAGTCTTAAAATTAATGCAAAAATATAAATAAATGTATGCTATGACCTAAACATTTAAAATGATTTGTGTTAGTAGTTTTAGGGAAAGCAAAATTACTTTAAACAGAAAAAAAATCCAACAAAATTTGAAAATTTTTGCAAATGACGGGTGAAAAATTGTTAATATCTCTGATACGTAGTATCCACAAAATTCAGCAAAATGACCATGAAGATTTCCTAACATAAACATTAGGAAGGGATAGTAAGGAAGATCACTGGGTCCCAAGGGTTAACAGGAGCCTTCTCTTGGACTCATAAGTTAGACAAGTGAGAAATGTTGCCCTTCAGCTTCTAAGAGAAATGCAAGAAGTAGTATTCTCTTTAAATTTATTGAAGCAACTGTGAAGCCAAAAATATTAAAGACATGAGTGCTTTGTCAATAAAATGTATTACAAATAACAAAGTAGAAGACTTCGGTATGTTCGCCCCGTGATAGCAAGTCCCAAGGTCATATACCTGTTTGGATTTGGATAATAGAGGGGGTTACTGGTAAAGTTAAGTTTTCATTTATGAAGCTTTGGTTAAATTAGAAAACAGGAGGCTGAAGAAATTGTCACTTATGGTGATGTCTGGGCATAATACTATGCACAAATTATAAGCGATTATATTAGTCAGGGCTCTTCAGAGAATAAACCAATATGATATATATAGATATGTAGAGAGAAACTTATTACAAGGGATTAGCTCACGCAGTGATGAAGAGTAAGCCCCACTCATCTGCTCTCTGCAAGCTGGAGACCCAGGAAGTCAGGGGGGTAGCTCCAGTCCAATCTTGGAGGCCTGCGAACTAGTGGAAGAATAGCTTAAGACCCAGTTCAAGTCTGAAGGTCTGAGAACCAGGAGTGCTGATGTCTGATGGCAGAAGATGGATGTCCCAGTTCAGACCAAGACAGCAAATTCACACTTCCATCACCTATGATTCTATTCAGGTCCTTGAGGGTTTAGATGATGCCCACCTACATATGTGAGGCCAATATTCTTTACTCAGTCTACATAGTAAGATGTTAATCTCTTCTGGGAATGTTCTCACAGACACACTCATAAATAATGTTTACCAGCTACTGGGGCATCCCTTTTGCCTAGCCAAGTTGACACATAAAATTAACCATCACAGTGATATAATAAATATGGTGTGAGGGGGATTTTAAGATTACTAAACAGGCCTAGTTTGGAAATTAGACTCACGGTCTCAATTTTAACTTCAGTAAAATTTTACTGCCTCTTACATCTTGCTGATCCAAGGTGCTTGCCATTAATCACACGTGCCATCTTCTAGTAGACACATGGGGTGCTGGTACTGTTGAGCATGACAGCTCACTAGCTGTGTCTTCACACTTGAAACGCATTTATGAAACACTTTATTTTCTTACTATCTAAGTTATTAATTGAACACTGGATACCATAATCCACTATTCATGCATTTTTAATAATTTTATTGTTGGCTAATTTACAAACATTTTCAACTGGATTTAATCAAGTGCAGTTCTATAGTCTTTTGCTACTCTGTATTATTTGGAATACTGTAATGTAAATTATTGCTGTTTAATTTAAATGGTCCTTAATCATCTAGAACTATGATTTTCAGATATATTTTAGGTAAGGGATTAAGCTTGGGATATATTTTTCATTTTCTTTGTCTGGAAGCTATGTTTAAATTTTAACAGAGCAGAGAGAAACTTGCCTCCAATAACTTTAGAAAAGTAATTTCACAGTATGACGCATTGGTATTTTCAGAATTGATTTAGATTCAATAATTCAGTTACTAAGACCTTCAGTCTTGAATCAGTCCCTACTAGGGCTGCCTTTGACCATCATAGATTCCAGGTAGTCTATTTGCCTGCCAACTTTAATGTTTCATCATAAATCTTTACTTTGTTAATTCACATGGCTGACCTTGCTCTTTCTCAAAATATTATGGGTTATCCTCACTCCTGTTTTGCCTCAGACTTCAGCACACTAATTTTCATCTTTTAAAATGTGCCTACTCATCTAGAAAAACAAAACTTTTAGGCTAGTGTTTTAGTTTAAATTCTTGCTGCAACTTATTACAGTTCCGAGCAATTCCTTGAATCATTCATGCTAAAGAGGATTAGTGTCAGACTGACAGCAGGATTTGCAATGTCAATAGAGGTAAACTATCAGAAATATGCCATTAGCTTCTCCTCAATCTCTTTTAAATGAAAATATAGAAATAAAGTGGACTTTTAATGCACAAAAATAAGCAAAGTATATCTTAAATGGTTTGTAATAGTTTTGTTAACCACTGATTACCAAAATCCAATTGCAATCTTCACAGTGATTATGAGGACCTAGATGCTCCAGAACTCTATTTGCTAAAAATGCCACAGGGAAATGGTTACATGAATGAGCAGGAACATAAGACAGCTGACAGCTATTTCGTGATTGAATTGACTGTGATGTCAATCAAAATATTATGCATCCAAGTAGGAAAACTAGCCGTAAGTGCCAGTAGATATTGTAAGGTTGATTTATCTTGTCTGTGCTTCCCTTAGCCAAGAAACTCTGTAAGTAGACATTAACTCTTTTAGTTCAAGTAATAACATATTCATGTGTCCCTATTCAATGGTTAACGTTATAATCAGTCATCCTAACCTTAGATTCAATCTATCACTGGGACGGTCTCTAAGTCAGAAATGGAAAACAGCCTAGTTCAATTTTACGCAGATTTCATAGGAAGAATAGAGAACTCTAGCACATGGGTGGGGTTTCTCTGGTGAGTCTGCAGGTGTTTGAGATGTGATTCTGATCAAAGCAGAGAAAGAAAAGGGCACTAAATATTCGCATGGGATCTTTGGTACAACACTCTCCCTTTTAACCTCAACCTTACTGTCTTTGTGTCCTAATGTTCAGACGGGGTCTTTGAAGTCATAGTGGACTTGAGGACCCTTCTTGACTCTACCGCATTGACACTGAATGCTTCCCAATTATTTCAGCTTTAAGTCAATCTTGGTTTCTTTGAGTAAATCCACTGAATTCAGTCACGCTCCTGAGATCCAACAATGACCGACCTAGTCAGGTCCACCAGGAGCAAAGTACTTCTAACTGACAAAATTATAGGTAATCATAGCCTAAGACATAGACATGTTTCTGCTTTTTATTTATATGAAATAAATACATAAATAAATTAATATATATAAATAACCCACATTTAATATTTGGTTAAATAAAGCATGATATATCCATACATAGGTAAATGATGCAAACTTGAAAGCAATATATGCATAAAATGCTTTTGAAAAATGAAAACTGTTCATGAAATCATGGGTAAACAAAACTCTCTGTTATAAAACTACATATACAGCTTAGTTTGAATTATTTCCAACAATGCCAAGTGCATGGTATCTACTCAATACATATTTTTTGAATTGATAAACATTTTAAAAGAAAGATTAATAAAAGTAAAACTTGCCATTTATCTAACTATCTTCATCACTTCATAAAATAGGCAAGGATGGAATAACAGAATAACAATAAATTTTCTCTGAATAGTGAGATTATAGGTGAATCTAAGGTTTATTGTCCCTAGAATTCTTTGTTATTGTCCTTATTTTCTATAAACTTCATTCATTACTCTTATTCTCTCACACTCTCTCTCTCTCACACACACACAAACAGACACACACACATATAATCAAAAGCTATCGAATGGGGGGTATCCCACAGAAACAGATATAAATAAAGCTTTCTAGGGAAAACTTTAAAAGCAGAGGAGCAGCATAAAGCTCCCACAGTTCTCAATGTCTCAGACTTTAGGGTAGGTTTAGATAGCCTGTGGGCACAAGGGTCAACACTGCAATCGAGAGATAACTCGTACGTATGATAATCTGTACGTAACATTGCAAGAAAGCTCCCATCCCAGTCGCTTAAAATGATATGCTTTTGTTTAGCTCATAAAGCTGTAGGTAGACAATTTACCTAGGTCTGGGTGGGTAACTTTTCTGGTTGTGTTTGTGATCACTCACATGTCTGGTACTTGAGTGGCTGGCATCTGGGGAAATAGAGGTAATTGGGCCATGAATTTCTCTTCTTCTAGTAGCCTAGTTTGGACATCATCTTCTATTAGAGATGGAAAAGTTCAAGAACGGCAAATGGACATGTGAAAAAGCTTCCATGCTTCTTATGGTATCACATTTACAATGATTCCTTTGAGCAAAGAGAGCCACACTGCTGAGTACAAAGTTAGAGAATCAGGACTCTATAAAGTTACCTGGCAAAAGGCATTCATACATGGAGGAATGAATAATTGGGGCCATTAACACTGATCTACCACAGAATATCTGCGTAGCAACACAAATATCTTACTCTTGGAACTGGCCTTATTAAAACACGCCAGACTTCAGAACCCAGTGATTATTGTCACCCTCCGCTTCTCTTGAGCTAACTCAGATTTACTGAGTCAGATCTGTGCAGTTACTAACAGGGTATAGTAAATGAGCCTCCAGCCTTATACATTTGTGTCTCCTTTGTCCCCTTTTGGTCCATGGTCACTGATTAAATATCTCTATTGGCTCAATACTTGTAATAGAATAATACAAAGCTCTTCAAAGTCTTTTGGCCCTACACATGTCTTCTGGGGTTACATATGTGTGTTCATTCACATCCAATCAAGCTCTGCCACTTTACACCCTGAGTTGGGATGAACCATAGTATCGCTTGTTTTCCCAGAGCAATCAGTTCCACAGGGTTACCAGGATTTCCATTTTGTAATCATAAGAAACCTCTGAGGGCAGAGAAGTATGGCCAAGTAACTACTAAAGGCAAGGTAAATGTCCAATTTCATATAAGTCTACTATCGTTGATCTAAATAGTATGAATTGTCAATCCATCATTGAGGTCACTTACATTATCCGTAAATATACTGAAGTCAAAGCAAGCAAAAAATGAACTTCCCATCCATCAGCCGAGATTTAAAAAAGAGGAGTTTCTTCTTCCCTTTTGGGAAAAAAATAAACGCACAACGTTCTTCTCTGAATTTCCTTCATTGCACTCCTAATTCCCACGCCTAGGATCTCACTCAAAACAGAGGGACGTATGACTGTGCTGACTAGAAGTGCAATGTGTTGATTCCTTGAATTTTTGTAACTTGTCTCTTCCCTACATTTCTTTTTGTTGACTATAGCTAGGGCTTTCACATCTCATGCAAATATTTTTTTATTTTTCAAAATATATCAATTTTCTTCAAGGTGTTCTTTTTGACCCATTTCCTAAGGCATTTATGTTTGTCCACCATTATGGTGCTGCACAGATGCTAGAAGAAACTCTAAATATACTTTTGTTTAAAATTGTCATTCTTTCTTTTGAAATAAATTCCATCAAGACTATCAAGCAGAACTGGATAAAATGTTCATTGCATTTGCTTGTGCATGAGTGGGTGGGGTGGGCACTTGCTCCACTTGGCCAGGATACTGGGGGGGCCTCAGAGATGTCAGCTTTAGATACTAAGATGATGTTAGCAAAGGTGTATGTCCACCACCAAAGATCTAAAATAAATATGTAATTTTAAAGTGGTAGATTTACCACACAGGGAATTTCCAGCTTCACAGGCTGCTAGCAACTAGAGAACAGGAGGCTATAGTTCAAACCCTGAAGGAAAAAACAAGCAAACAAGCGAACAGCACAAGAATTCATACGCTCACTGGTCAAAAGGTGAAGGACTGATAAAATTAAAGGGGCAAAGGGGGCTGGCCTTGTTGGTACATGCTGTGGCTGTTCGAAACAGCAGCCAAACAGATGGGCTAATTAAACACACACACACACATACACACACAGTTAGATTTGGCAGCTCCACTGGAACACAGATTTAGACAAGTCAAAGTGCACTAATTTAAACGTATCATTGAAATACTAATTAAGGAGAAGAAATAGAATCATATAAAATGCTCAATTAAAACTAGAGAAGACAGAAAAAGAGAGGAAGACAAAAAAAGATGCAAAGGGCACTTGCAATGGATTAATGCTGTAAGTGAACTGCAACGTAAACAATTACACACGTGGTAGAGTAATTAGGATATCTTGGACGAGGGTGAATTAGCCTGAAGTAAAGCTCTTTGGCTTCTCCTATCCAAAATGACCAAAGCAAAATAGTACAGACTGCGCAATGTAAGTTGAAATGTATTAAGGAGGTGTAGTTGGAGTTGAAATCTATAACCGAGTGGTCCTGACATCTAGGATGATAACATCACTCAGGTGAATCTCAAATGATCATCTTTAGTACCTCTCATATTGGCAATTAGAACATTTTGGGGGTGGTAAGGGCATAAAGTGAATACCAAGTGTGGTTTGAGGTGGGAAGAATAAGAATGAAGCTGAAAATTTCTTAACCCTCATCATTCAACATTTTGTATGAAAACAGGGATGACGATCATAAGAAAAATTAAAGTTATGTTGTATTCCTTTCTTGGTAAGTTCCTGTGATCTTGAAATTGTGATGTTTTACAAGTTAATTTGAGTTTAATGAGATTCAGAGAGTATTATCTCAAGAATAATTTTCTATTTTGAAAAGGTTACATTTAATTAGAAATATGAAAATAATTGAAATAATATACTAATCACTTAAAGATGTGAAATGCTAACATCCTATGCACCAAACATGACTTCGTTTACAAAGTGACCTTGTAGATTTGGAGCCATTTGAAGGAAAAGGGGTCTGACAATATGGCTGCAAAATGGTTAGTACAAATTCTTCTCAAATAGTATCTTCAAGAAATAGAGGGGCGAGCCCTGTGGCCAAGTGGTTAAGTCTGCACGCTCCGCTGCGGCGGCCCAGGTTTTCGCCAGTTCGGATCCTGGGCGCGGACATGGCACTGCTCAACAGGCCACGTTGAGGCAGCGTCCCACAAGCCACAACAAGAAGGACGTGCAACTAAGATATACAACTATGTACTGAGGGGATTTGGGGTAATAAAGCAGAAAACAAAAAAAGATTGGCAACAGTTGTTAGCTCAGGTGCCAATCTCTAAAAAAAAAAAGAAATAGGAGCATAATTTTGTAGACAGGACACAAGAATACACAAAAAAATTAAATGAATAAATTACAACTTTTGTTCTTCAAAGGCATCATTAAGTGAATGAAAATGTAAGCTGCCTGTTGGTCATATGACTGACCACGACCTTTTTTCTAGAATATATAAAGCTATAAATAACTCAAACAAATAAAATACAAACAACCCAACTAAGAGTGGGCATCCAGCTTGTTGATAGATATCAGTTCTGTGCAGCTATAGGACAGAACTCCCTCCCGTCCCCAGTTGCATTGCTGGATGTTATCTGGGGATTTCATTCAGCTCCTATAAGTTGGTTACTCTTCGGTGTTTGCATGTAGTTCTTTCCATCTTCAAGCCTCAACAGTGTGTCACGTCCTTCTAGTGCTTTGACTCTCTCTGACTTTCCCTTCTGCTACCAGATGGAGAAATCTCTCTTCTTTAAAAGGATCATGTGATTCTGTTAGGCCCACTAAAATAATCTCCCTTTTAGTTAAGGTCGGCTGATTAGCAACTTAATTACATCTGCAAAATTCCTTTTATCATGTAATCTTATGTAACCACGGCCATGATATCTCATCATATTCACAATCCCTGGGGTTAGGGTAGAAAAACTGGGGGTGGGGGACATTTTAGAATCTTATCTATTATATATCTTTATTCATAATATCCCCAAACTGGAAACAGACAAATGGCCTGAAGCCAATGTTTTAGAATTTTGTTCTAGTTGCATAACAATTGTAAGTACCAAATTCTGTTTCTGTTATCAATTGTTTCATAACAAAGAAACCCAACATGTGGCTCAAAAACAATAGCAAACATTTATTTTGGCCATGACTCTGTTATTAGGAGTATAGACTGGACACCTTGGGGACACTTGGGTCACTTTTAAGGTCTTAACTGGAATGATGCAAATGGCTGGGTGTTGGACAAGCATCTCTTCATACGGCTTGTCCAAGCAGCTAACATAGGTTTCCTGACAGGATGACACCCCAAGACGAGTAAGAATTCTTAAATTGTGACTAATAGTTCCAGGAGTTAATGGACCTAGATCCTGGAAATGGAGGATGTCCAGAAGTTGAAACAGCATCATTTCTGCCACGTTCTATTGACTTGTAGTCACAGAGACAGGCCCAGAATCAAGAGAGAGACATATATCCCAACTGTCAATGGGAAGAGCATCAGAGGATTTTCAGAACTTTTCTTTTTTCACCTTGAAATATTTGATATATCAGACTTTTAAAAAAATAGCAAAATTAAAGAACAAAAATTCAAATTTGCACAGGTGGTTAGAGTCAAATTTAAACATGTCTAATTTGTCAATGGCATAATTTATATGGAAATACTTGGACTAAAGGAATCATAGCTATAAAAATTTCATAGAAATAATCAACTCCAAAGTTTTTAATGTTATTAAATAAAAAAAAAAACCCACAAACTTTCTGAGAGAGAAACTCACCCTAATCATTAATATTCTTCGTGTTGATGATATTGTTGAATTAATTCATAAAATTTTAATCTACATTATTTTTTTCTGACTGAATTGACTAATGATTCAATGTCTTGCTGCTATACTCATTTATCCTTTGCAAGTATAGTTTAATGCATAGTATGATTAAGTCAAAACTAGGATAATGAATATGATGACATATCACACCTGTGATTATGTATCTTACATGGCAAAAGGCATTTTGTGATGTAATTAAGGCTACTAGTTAATGGCAAGCGTGTAGTTGTTTCCATGCACATGTTAGAAATGAAATTGCAGGGTTTCCACTATGTAGCTGTGTGAACCATTTTTAAAGCGTAGGTGATCATACATGGACTCTGACTCCATTTTTTTTATTTTTATTTTTATTTTTTATTTGTTTCCTTTTTCTTCCCAAAGGCCCCCGGTACATAGTTGTATATTCTTTGTTGTGGATCCTTCTAGTTGTGGCATGTGGGACGCTGCCTCAGCATGGTTTGATGAGCAGTGCCATGTCTGCGCCCAGGATTCGAACCAACGAAACACTGGGCCGCCTGCAGCGGAGCGCGCGAACTTAACCACTGGGCCACGGGGTAGCCCCTCTAACTCCATTTTTGATGTTTGACTGAGACATCTTTCAAGCTCCATCATGCCCCTACGCCCTTTTGTAAAACCCAAGTGAGCCTGTGAGAAAGCCTCAATGCTCCCTCCCTTGGTGCCAATTGGGAAATTAAAACCACACAACCCCGAGCCTGCAGAGGGTAACGCTCTGCTGCCCCCAACCTCTAAATGTAATAAAAAACAAAGCCACTCACACTTTCCAAGACTCCCAATTTCCAAGACATTTTCACATCACCTCAGGTTTCTGTCTACTCTTCCTTGAAAGCTTCAATATGTGAGTAGTAAATCTCTTCATACCCTCTTGGTGCATGTGTAGTATTATCCGTCTCAGCATCTGAACTGAGTTTGGTGGAGAAGGGTTGATCTTGCCCTTAATGGGGCGACCACAAAGCAGTTGGCATAGCAAGCAGGGAGTCTTTCTTTTCTTGCTTTGGCTTGCTCCATGGCTCAACTGCCTGCTGTGTGCTTGAGCTTTGAGCTGCTGCCTATTAGCCATCATTTGCTTTTAGCTCTGTTATTGCCTGTTTGCAGGCACGCACTTTGACTTGTGCTTCTTGTGCTGCATTTTCTCAGCCCACTAACCTTCTTTTATAGATTTAACCAACTTAAGTTGGATGTCTTGGTAATTGGCATTTAGGTACAGGAATATGATTTTAGCGCCCTCCTTAAAGGGGCTATGGGCATGTGCATTGGACTGAACTTTGTGTCTCAATTTTAGCATCAGGCATAGCTGACAATTTTAGCATAAGCCATGGGAAGGACTCTGACCCTATGACCATTGGTCGTGTGCCTCACCTAGTCATCACACCCTATTCTAAAGAGTGTTCAGGGAAAAGAATGATTTTCTGCACAATATGTGAGGCTATTGGGTCATTGCTCATGTGTGAAGGAACAGGTAATGTGTGGCTTGCTGAGGTCTATACTCCTAAAATCAGATGGCTTACTGGGAGCCTACAAAAAGCTTTTGCTGCAGCCTCTGCTTCTGTTGCCAAAATAGAACCTGAGCTTCAGCATTATAGAGGAACTCAAGGTACCTCCACAGCATAGACTCTAAAAAGTGGCCCCAAAAGTTTTACTTTTGCCACTCTTAAATGGACAGAGGACACGTTACCTATTTAATAACTGTAAAACCTACTGACAAAGACTCTGGGTTCCACTGAGTGCCATGTCTCATAAAACATTCCACTTCCACTGGGTTAATTCAAACCCAATCTATAAAGCCAGTAAAGCAAAAATTTCCATCAGGGAGGTCTGTAACTATGACTGTACTGATTTGGAAATCTGTGAAGGAAGAATCTTACAAATATAAGATGCGTTTTCATACTTACTCAAGACATAAAAATATGAAATTATCACAAAAAGAAAAGAAAAAACATTCCTCCATACAAAGTAAAAGTCCCCACCAATTTAGTAAATATTTCTGGGCATTATTTGGGCAGTCGGGGGCTGTTCAATCACTGGCACTGTCAAGAAACAATTATTGACCCCCTCGGTACCCACAACATTAAAACAAGTCCAACTTCACGCAGGCAATTTTGTGCTCTGAAGGTAACACGTTTCTCATTTAGAAATTATACTTAAACTCATTTATGCTGATATTCTTAAATTGGCCCAGTTAGAACGCAACAACTACAACAAAAGACCCTAGAATCTGCCCAAATTGCAATACAACAGGAACTCCTATTCATGACCCCATGGACTCCTTCTTTGTAGAGGCTGTAGCAATCTCTTCTCATGTGTCCTGCAGTCTCTGAACCAACTAGGGACTTCTGTTGCAAAATCTGCCATTCTTGACTCTAAACTGCACACCATTAGAACATCAACTGCTAGCTGCTCACTGGGTTCTTCTGGAGACAGAGACTATCACATGCCCTGAGCCTATGACTTTCTGTGTCTTGCTGCCCATTAAGGAGGGAGCACTGGGAGTCTTGGCAAGGCCATTGAAGCCTCATTATGAAAAAGAAAATTCAACTTACAAGATACACTAGAATCTTGGCTCTCTGGCATATCTATCCCAACTAGAGTAGAAAACGACTCCTCTTCTCCTCAGTCTCTTGCCAGTTGTAATAAAACTGTTGAAGGTCATTCCTCTCCCAGATCCTTCGCCCACCGAGGAAATACCTTGAGATCAACTAAGTGGACAGAAAAGGGCTTCTGTTGACTTTACAGATGGTAATGGCACCACCACACATGATGAAACCTGTTGGAGAACTGCTGCCATCCATCCTTTAACCAGGGCATCCCTGATTAAGAGTAGTACCCAAGAGTCAGCAAAATTGGTTGGATTTGGCAGTCAGTTACCTTAGCACTAGAGGATCCCCTGGCCAACAATGTGGCTTATCTGCACATTTTCACAGAATCTTGGGCCACTGCTACTGGTCTGCTCTCTGGTCTAGCCAATGGCAGAAATTCCCTATCTAAGTTGCACTTTGATGTAAAGAATTCTGGTAATATCTTGCCCTACAGATAGCCAAAAATATAAATCAAGGTCAAACGTGTTTGTGCACATTCTAAAGCAATAACAATACAAGGCATCAACAGGATACTCCTTATCCCCTTATTGTTCAAGGTGGCAATGATAGTGACCAAGGCACACATTTCACCTCAAAAAGTGCACGGTACTCAACTCTTGCACAAGGCACTCAATAGGACTTTAACCTTCCTTACTGGTCTCTGGCTGTGAGCCTCATATTATACTCAAACAAGTTCAAATTTAATTATCAAGTGTCTGACTTAATTCTGACTTGTCTGACTGATTTAATCATCAAGAGAGTCTGATTCCATTTTGCTGTTTGATCACTGACAACTTTAAAATTCCCTCCTTTGCTCTTTGCCACACAGCCGGGAAAGCTGATAAGAAAGTCCAGGTGCTCATTCCCTTGGCACCAACAGGGAAGTTCAAACCAGACAAACCTGACCAGTGCACAGAAACCTTGACCTTGGCTGCACCCTTTGTCACAAAAGAAAAAAAAGCCACTTGCATCTTTTCTACACTAGCTTGGGTGAATTCCTTACTCTACCAGGAAGCCTTAATATAAGAGTAAGAAAGCTCTTCATAACCTCTTCGTGCATGTGTTACATCATCCATCATCCATCATCCATTTCAACTTCCAACTTTGGCACAACATGTGGTCAATACTACCCTCCGTGGCACAAGCACAAAGCAGAAGTCATCAAGAGAATACATAGGTAGATGTCACTGAGCTGGTTCCTATACAGCTGCCAAAAATACTTCACCATAAGTGTTGCGTTGTACAGAGAAATCTACGTATTGTTGTAAGACTATGAGGTTGTTAATAGAGAATATTCATTTTCTATGTTTCATTGAAGTGAACTCCCCAAAGCCATAGTTTGTGGCATAGTATAAAATTAATAATTGATTAAATGAATATTTATTTAATATGTACAGTGTTATGTAATGCAGAAGATAAACTAATTAAAATAAGTGAATTGCATGTCTGTCATAAAATAATTTATAACTCTAAAGGGAAAAGAAAACTGTAAACTTAAACCTATTATATGTAAAGGCATGAAAGCTTTTCAATGTGAACTTCAAAATTAAGATATTCTGAGATAGCCCTGGTGGCCTAGTGGTTGAGGTTCAGCACTCTTACGGCCCCGGCTCGGGTTCATGTCCCCATTGTAGAATCACACCACTCATCTGTCAGTTGTCATACTGTGGCGGTGGTTCACACAGAGAACTAAACTAACAACTAGGATATGCAATCACACACTGAAGCTTTAAAAAAAAAGGTATTCAAATCCTGAAAACACATCTCACAGGAGAACTTGAAAATCCTAATTCAGTGTTTATAGACTGCAATTTTCTGTATTCAAAATAGCTACTGGCCTTTCTTTGTGGAAGTTAGTCTGGTATGAGAATTATTTGGAGAAATTAAACAATGTTTGAGAAAATATATAAGCAGAGAAGATAGAAATGGGAAAGGTGAGGATTGGAATTACACATTTTGAAGTAGCAAAGATTCTACATTGCATCTGAAAAACATATTAACTATAAAAGTTATCACTGAAAATACTAGGAAAAAAGCTGAAATAGATGGCTACGCACTGAAGAGAACTCAAATCTAGAATGAGTACACTATAGAACAGATATAACCATTGCCAAGTTTAAAATAGCGTTAAAGATAAGCAGATGAGGGCATCATCTACAGGTTGGATACTAAGAATCTAGATGCTGAGATCTCTACTATAAGATTATTGCAGTGTTTCAGACAAGAGAAACCTAGGAAGGAACAGTGACTGTGAAAAGGAAGGAGTCTAAAGGGGAGATATTACAAATAAATGAACTAGGTAATCTTCATTTATTCAGTACTTAAGGTGCTATCAACATGTCCACAAATAATCTCATTTAATTATGAAATCATCACTATGTGTCCAATTCTGTAATTAATAACATAAATAAGGAAAAATGAGATCCCTAAATTCATTTTTCATCAAGTCAACTGTCATGTCAAGTAATTTAAAGATATATATTAAGAATCTTACAAATTTTATCATCAGAGACTTTTTACTCTACTTTCTAAATGAAAAATCCAGTTCCAAAGCTGTGTTTTGCAGATGATGTGAGATTAGGGGTCAAACTCTTGGAGGATCTGACACTTAATATTCATCAGAATAAAGCTCAAGAAAGGAAATCAGAAAATGTGCACCTTGAGACCATAAAAAGTAAATAGGAAAGCATAGATCATGTTATTCTCTACTGTCAAAACCTAGCCAGGTAGAAAGAAATATGATCTGATAGATACATAAATAGACAGAAACCTTTTCTATTTTATTTCTCATGATTCAGATGCTTTATAGTACCAATTAAAAAGCATGTAAAATAATATGTATAATATTACAAACCTCAAAATATTGCACATAAATCCTATATATTATACCCTTATATTAATTGTTTTGTTAGTCTCATGTTCTTATGTGTGCATGCACACACTCTTCATTCTATTCTTTAAATTAGTTGATGTTCAGTAATATTACAAATTAAAATTCGTACTGTTATCAGTGTCAAAGAAAAATGCATGGCAGTACCTCGTCAAAGTGCCTAGCCGATAAAAAGAACTAAACAAAAAGGAACTTTGTATTATTTTGCTCTACCGTGGACTGCGAGCTCTGTGAGAGCCAAGCCCTGAGCCTCTTTTACTCACCACTGGAAGGCTGGTGCTTGACGCAAGACATAAAGCATAATAGATGCAATCATGTTTGCTAAACGAACACCAACAAATAAACAGGTAAATTAATTAAATATTTAAACTACATATTTATTAGCTTTTAAAATTTGCCTATTTTAATGTAATTTTTAAAGAGCATATTGAAACATCAAAATTTAGCATTTCCTCAACCAGTCTTTTCTATTAGGCATAGCCCTGTGTGTTTAACTTCAAATCCATTTCCTTCAATATCTGATGTTCTTAGGCACATTTATAATTATTTAGATATAATGTCAAAGCAAATGGGAAGCATCATTTTAACAAATGCACCACGACCCTTCTGTAAATTACAGTATCTTGTTCAGTGAGATCTTGAGATAGTTCTGTGAAAAGTAAAACATACTGGACAGAAATTGGGCATCTTTGCTGCAAATCATGTTCTTTCACACAGCATTTGAACACAATTCAATTTTTAGGCTTCCACTTCTATATTTTAAACAAAAAGAGAGCCAAGTAGCTTATTTCTATTTGAAACATTTTGTATTCCACTTCAATGCAATTCCATTGCATCCAATTTAGTCCGTATCATTTTAATTAAACCCATACACAGCTGAAGACAGGAAAGACAAGTAAGACAGGGTTCCAACAAACCTGGCCACACTGCCCATTCCTTCATGTGCTGTCCAAGGAGGCTGTTGTGCTGTGACAGCAGAGTTGAGCAATTGCAGCAGAGACCGTATGTCCCTCACAGACTAGAATATTTACTATGTGGCCCTTGATAGAAATGTTTGCTGTTCCCTACTCTAGACCATGACATTAAGCTCCTCCTCTTAATCCATCGCCATAATATATCCACATACCTGGAGATTCAGATTTAGCATGTCTGGGGCCCTGGCAAATGGATTTTAAAGAACAGGCATCAAATTGATTCTGGTATTTCTCTTCCCTGTTTCCCTCCCTGACTCCCCACCACTCCATGCTTCCAACTGAAGATCCCTGACTTAAATATACAGTGTTTAGAGGATGTGTATTAACATACTATGGAAAATGTAAAAGTGGCGGTGGAATTTCACTCTAAAGGGGCCAGACATAGACATTTAGCTATATCTAGTCCACAATTGGAAAATGAAGGAAAAACACATAAAGCTCTCTAATAACTACAGCAAAACTTTCAGTGTATAAGAAAAGAAAACAAAAGAATAACTTTCAAAAACATTAGCTATACCTCTAAATATTTATCAACAGAAATCCCTATATTAAAAATTTGTTGCAAAAAGTTTGTCTGAAAACACAAAATTAGCCTCTGAAGTGAATAGAATCCCTTCCTAAGACCTTAGGAGCACAAGATTTACAGACTTTCAGGGTTCACATTACTAAACACAAATAATGCTACAAGCCACACTTTACCACATATCATAAATTATATAAATAAGAGTTGGTTGTTATTTGACTGTTCATCTTCCGATCTTTGGAAATGTTTCTTAGGTGCATTTAGATAGCACATGTTAAGGTATTGAAATTGGGAGGCAGAATTGGAATTACTGATACTAATCCCAAAACTCTAAATTTTGCCTTTTATTACACTTTATAGCTCATCTGTCTATGAAACGGAGGAAAAAACTCTTACCACCTTGTTTTAATTATACATTGACAGTATGACATTTTCTACTGCCCCATTCCCATATCAATGCAAATTACTGTAATATATTCATGTTTGAAAATTAAAGTACTATACCCAAAATAATTTGTGGGTGTGTGCGTGTGTGTTGGTGATGGTGTTGTTTGCTTCATTTTAGGTCTTTATTATATCTCCATTCGTCCTCTGTTTAATAATTAAATTGACATGTTTTTAATAGGATCATTAAAAAGAAGGAAATTGGGTACTAAATAAGTAATCATATTTCTAGGAAAGTTGACCTTTTCCCAAAAGCAGGAAGTAAGCAAAACGGATGTTATTTTGTTAACATTTCTCAAAATGATAGAGTTAACCTTTTATGGAAGATGGCAAAAATCTGAGCAGTTTTCATCTTCTCACAATGTAGCTCCAAAGTTTCTCACGTCACAGAACTGAGGCAGAGCAAGGCTCTTATCAAATACCTGCCACCACATGTTCCTTTCCTCCAGGGACCAGGTGGGGATGGGGATGAATCAAACTATTACAATCTCTTTACCATTCTTTCTTTTTCTGCACTGAAACTTTAATCTCACTCTCCTTCATTCAGATTTTCTTTAGTACCTGCTATTAACAAGCCTTTCAACCAAAGATGTAGATTTATTTCTAAAAATGCATAAATTTAAAAAAGAAGAAAAACATGTAAATTGCTCTGTAACAGTAGGAAATGGATCAGATATTTTTAAGTAAATTTATACAGTTATACACATAGGTCCATTCACATCTACAAATGCGTGCTTTTATGTATATTTATTTCTATGATCTTTGTTATAATATTAATTTCAGGAAGATTATCATAAAACCACTATGAGAGAAGACCAAGAAATAATTTACTGAGAACAAAGAAAGTAGGACAAAAGAGATGCAATAAATGAGGAAGAAAAAACCTTAGTTTTTGGCACAGGCTGAAATTTTCAAGTGTCCTACACTGACAGAGAAATGTAATGAATTCTATAACTCTCCATTTTCAGTGGAAAGGAAAAAAACCTTGTTCACCAGAAGCTATTAACTGTTTTATTTTTTTCTGACACTTATCTTTCGAGAAAATTCATCTTCAGTCTCTCTACTCTGTATAAAAAAATCGCTGAGCAAAATAATGGAAGCTATCCTAAAGAACTCTTCCACAACACTTAGAGACGTGCTGTTGGAGAGCTGTTTCTTATATCAGCACTTGGTCATAGCTGTGGGGTTGAGCACAATCACAGTTTTCTACTTACTACGTTAGGGGAGGACAGGAAATATGATCTAGATTTTAAAATTCAGGGATTCTGCTTTAACACCTAAATAAAGTTTTAAGGCACTGATTTATGTGTTGAATGTTAGTTCCAAATCTCATCGCTATTTCAGATAGGCAAAGTATTTTAGATCTTCAGATGAGACAATTTTGGGATGAAATGTAGCTATTTATGTAATTTAGCATATCTATGGACACAGATGTCGTATATTCCCAGGAATCTTTCTTAAAATCCATCTCCAATGGCTAGGGATTTTAATCCTCCTTACTGCTTAGCAAAAGTACCCTAGTGTGTGTCTAAGTAGTTTGAATGGGCCTGAACCATGATGGGTACAACAAAATGTTTGTTAACCAAATCTTATTATCATATTATTTAATAAACATAATCTCATTAAAATTTTTAAATACATCAATTCGAATGTTAAAGTGCATGACTTTTACCAAAATGCAATTTAGATATTCTAAATGATGGCAAATGAACAAAAGTTTTAACAGTGTCTCAAGATCTTTGAAAAATAATATTAAAGATATTATTAAAGATGTGTATATTCCTAGTGTTCATAGGAAAGAATGTCTCATTTTCAGCTACAAATTATACCAAATTATTTAGGTAAAATTAAATAGGAATAAATTAATTTCAGACAAAGGTTAAATATTTTCCTAAGGAAAAACATTATTTTAGCCCATTTGAAATGAAAATTTTCTGCTGGTGACAATCTATGTGCATTTAATTTTTATGGTTTGATTATTAAAAAGGTTTTCACTGTGCATTAAAAGCCTTATTCACTCACATACAAGTCCCCATTATGAAGAATAACAAAGGAAGATCAACTTTACAAATTCTGAAGAATTTCTCTGTTAGATTAGACAAAATGTAAGAACAGTGAAGTCATGGATATACTCTGATCCTGTGAAGGGTATTCGGATAGGAAATCTTACGGTTACTGACTTGAGGGAAGCATTCCCCCAATCTAGCTGCCATTGTATCGTGACAAGGTCTGGCAATGGAAGGAGAATCATGAAAGGCACTTCTCCAGGGAACATAATTCTTTAAGCAGAATCCTTTGTCCTCGTTTCTAAAGCCTATTACTGATTAACGTCTTCCCTCTGTCCTGGAAGCCTTGTAAAAACAGGCAGAACTAGCAATAAACATATCTCAAAGAACAAACAGCAGCTCCCAAGGATGAGGGGGTCTATATTCCGTTAATTATATACTCGCTGTCCTCCTAACTTCTTTGAAGACCCTGAAACTATGTAACCTCTTCCTAAACAATCGATATGTATGCTGCACATCTGGTATGTAGATAACCACCTTTGATTATTACCTTTAGTCACGCACTGCCCCTCATCTATTGTTCCCATGACGACAATAGTTAGACCACCTCGTGTGATTTTTCCCTATATAAGTGTACCCTGTCCCCGAAATAAATTGGACTTGCTTGCAACTGCGTCGAGTCTCACGTCTAGCACTTAACACTTTCGCCGAGGCTGTCTCGCCCGCGGGAACCTGGACTCTGCCGAGGCTGGACCCCGGTACTGACTCCAGAAGAGAAACCTGGTGGGTTTTGCTCCGGGAGCAGGTGGGAAGTGGGACAGAATCCAGTTGACTGAAGATGCCGTGCTTTGGAGTTACTAGTGAATAAAGTATGCTGCAGGTAGGATTACTGTTTTTTTATATTTTTTAGACTATATCTGAGGATAACCACTTTGAGGATCTTTTTGCGAAGTTTAAACCATTGCAAATAAACACATGGAGCAAGAACTTAAAGAGTCCGAAAGGAACTTTTTTAAACTCAATGCAAGTAATCACATTTTCCACAGTTGGAGATGTTTAGCTATATATAGTCAGGGAAATGCTCATTTACATAAAAAACTGATGAGCAGAAATTGGGTAGAAAGTACTCTCCTGACATCCACAGATGTGTATGTATGTACATGTGAGAAAGAGATAAGAGAGACACACACACAGAGGGACACAGAGAACAGTACAGAGAATTTGTCAGGTACTCACATTTTTACAGTAAGATATACATGATTTATAAAATCCAGGCTTGTCCATGTTGACATCTTTCACTGCTGTTTGAGTATTCTCAAGGGGTTTCCTCATCTACATCTAATATATGATATTGCATTTGTTTAAACCGTCTTTTATGTTTTTTGGTAAAGTTTTCTATAATGCCATTTTTAATCACTTAAACCAAAATAGGAAAAGCTAAGACTACTTTTAGGAAACTAAAAGTGAAGAGAAGCTTATATATGTAACCAATCAAGGCATCCTTTAATCTGTTATCCATTTACATGAACGCTCATGAGTTGTGACAAAATCATGCGTAGTCAGAGGACAGAGATAATTTAATGAGACTAATAATATTCTTAGCAAAGAACTGTAATAATATAGCAACTACACACAGACTTTACTGTTTCTTGTTCTTATAGATATTTGCAAAATTTGCCTACATATGTAGAGTTTTATAAATAGTTAGACATAGATGGTGCAACTTTGAAACCCAGATCATCATCATTTAGTGACATTTTAGGTAAGCAGCTTCTGCTCATTATTTTTCTGACATCAGTAATGGTATAAAAGTAATGTCCCCCACCCCACTCCTGGTTAAAGACATGAGACTCCTCTTCAAAGGTAATAATGCCTTATTAGTTATGGATGGTTATGCTTAGGATACAAATAGACCTAAAATGTCATTTTCTTAGGACTTGAGCATAGATTCAGTTTGTCATTGACAAACTTTCCTCATTCAGGCATTCAGGGTTCATTCGCCTTGTGGCTACGTCATCCTCAAGAGCCCTGTCCTTTTCTATATCCAGTCATCCAAGAAGGAAAAAGTATGAAAGCCCAAACATGGGAAGCTCCAATGTTACAAGCCATGGGGAACACATCTCTTCCACTCTCTTTCCGTTACTTAAAAGTCAAGCAGATGGTCATACCCAAGACCAAAAGAGGCTGGAAAATATTATCTAGCTGCATGCCCCATAAAAATGGGAGAGTGATTTTAGTGGACAGCTAATAGTATCACCCACAAGTTCTGAATTAAATCCTATAAAAATTACCCAAAATAAAGGATATTTTTGCTATGAATCTTAATAAATGTGAATTTCTCATATTTTAACCTTACAATGTTAACAAAGTACTTTTTTTTGCATCTTAATCATAACTTACCCAATCCCTGAAAAATATAGTAAGGTAGCTAGGTACATCCAGTGTTATGTCCATTGTTTAATCTAGCAGGACTAGGAATAGAATTCAAATTTTGTCACTCTAGATATTCAAACACCATTTTGGGGGGTAGTCCATTCCTGGAGACTCTTCCCTAGAAAATGTAGAATAATTGGCTTGTCCCAGTTCTGACAAAACACTAAGGGAAATCACAGTGGGTCCAGAGATGTAATATTTAGCATCCATGGAGAGAAGGGATAGATAGTAGGGTGATAAAATTTTACAGGATCTGTAAATATTCTTTTTATTTTATTTTTCGCTTGAGGAAGATTAGCTCTGAGTAACATCCATTGCCTATCTTTCTCTCGCTCTCCTTTTTATTTTTTGCTTGAGGAAGACTAGCCCTGAGCTAACATCTGTGCCAATCTTCCTCTATTCTGTATGTGGGATGCCTCCACAGCATGGCTGATGAGTGGAGCAGGTCCAGGCCTGAGATCCAAACCCGCGAACCCAGGCCGCTGAAGTGGAGCCCACAGAACTTTAACCACTTAGCCATGTGGCCAGCCCCTGTAAATATTCTTTTAAAAAGTAGTTTGAGATGTAAAATTCAAATTCTTTGGAAGAATAGTGTGTAATGCTTTCAGCAAAATATTGGGAGACTTTTATAAAACAAAAAAAACAAATGAAAAAAATCTAGAATTTTTCCCGAACATTTAAAGTATCTGACTGATATTAGTTATAAGATTTGTGGCTCGCTATTGAGTATGCCTAGTTGAATTTAGACAATTCACTTTTTTTTTGAAATTCAAAGATAATAGTAACTAATGAAATTGTGCTTGACCCATTTTTTAGTTCTGTAATGAGAGTTTTGGAAATAATCTCTGGTTAACATAAATATGCCAAACACTCATTTAATTTTTAAACTTTCTTGTATCATTGTGATTATTTTTAATTTTTTTTATATTTTCTAAAACTAAAATCCATAAATAGCTTAAATTCATATAAAAACATTATATATGTGAATAATAACAGTAATAAAATGATTATCTTGAAAACATTATGTCTTGCATTATTTCTTTTTAAATGTATTTACCTATGTAACTTCAAATTTCTTTCTTTATGAGTTTTGAACTGTTAATAAATTTTTTAAATGGTATACTTGTCTGAAAAATATGAAATCTGGCTTTAATTATCTTTGTTCTTTATATGCAGATTAGTTTAACTAAAATAAGAATGAAGTTCTATGAAAATATATCTTTGAAGTTTCATCAGCCATAGCTGGAAGCAACACTTCTGAGAAGCCTGGCAAAATGCGTCTCCCTAAATACGAATAAAATATAAATCCAGAGTTCTGGCCTAGATTGCATAAAGTGCCAGAAAAAAGAAGTGCAATGCTTCAGTTTTAAGTGTGGCAGAGTTTCTTTCATTAGTCATGTAGTTTTCAGTAATAATTTCTTCATTGTCAAGCGGGATAGGACTCAGTCCGATGAGTGACGACAGCCTGGTCTGTTCCAAACTGCTGTTATGTGTTAATAAGTCAATAACCTGAAAAAGGATTAAAAGCAGAAGTATGTGTACATGGATAATGAAAAAAATGATAATGTATGATAAAAGCCATGGTTTTAAAGAGTTTACAAGCTATTTAAAAGAAATAAAGATCCTATCATAAAGCGCCAAATGTGTGGTTGAATGAATAGAAGTTTGTCGTCAGATTTGCTTTGATTCAATTGATCTGCTTTACAGTCCACTTCCAGTCCTATTCTATCTTAAAGAACCCTATCAAATGTTTCCTATGTGTCACTGCTTTGTCAGTCATATCCTTTTAAAAAAGTCCATGTCAGTAAAATGCACAGAGATCCTCTTTAATAATTCTATAACTTCAATAGAATAAAATAAATGTACCAACATCACAACCATTTCTTATAAGACATGATCAAATTCTTGACACTGTATCAGTGCCCCTTACCACGTAGGATCAAGATATTACAAATTAGGAGAGTTTCTCTGAATCTTTGGTGGGTAGACACAGGCCGGAAGAAGATGAATTATTTGACAAAGCATAGTCATTTATGTTTTTTATCAATGCAAACTATTAAATACATGGAGTTTAAAATATTCTTAACTACTAGGGTTGCACTACCATGAAAACTTTACCCAGAAAAGAAATGCTGTGTGTTAAGGACAATTTTATCTTGATATTTTAGGTTAAGGTTTCCCAGATAAACATTTTTTCACTACAAGTATGCTCCAAATATTGCATGAGACATATTTATACTAAAAAAAAAAAAAAAAAAAGTCTGTTGTTTATTTATCTGAAATTAAAATTTAATTGTAAGTCCTGTATTTTTACTTGATAGATCTGGTAACCTCAGCGTCACAGGTACTTCTGATTTTTCTAATCTGCTATAGGGACACAAAATCATTAGAAAATAAAGCAATGCACTCACAAAAATACAGTCTTCTTTGGGATTTGGTATGTTTTGTATTTTATAAAGGAATATAGGCCTTATCTTATGTCACACCGCACAGAGGGGTGAGGAGCAGCAAAGGAAATCAGTCACTTAAATATTTTTGCAGCAAAACATATGAATATGAACAATAAACGAATTAAATATATATTTAAATAGAGTAAGGGCCATTCAGATTTTGTCACCAAATGAGTTTTAAGTACTAAAACTATAAAGAAACGTTCCATTTTGAGGACTTTTTGAAATTGTGGATTTCAGATAAATGACTGTAATCGTGCAAACTATTGTAATTAAGCAATTTCCACCTTGCAACTATTCAAGCATCACTTCTCAGGAATATGTTGGTTTCTTAGTCTCTCTGTTTCCTTACTTTTCTTCCTTCTCAGAAGAGGTTGGCTTCTTCCCTAAGGATGGGATGTGTACTTGGTACTTTGATCATAGAGCAGAGCATGGTTTCCTCTCCCCTGCATGGCTCTCGTGTTCTTTTGCCACCCCAAGAAATCCTCTGATCTGACCCAATCCTCTGTTTCCCAGCTGGCGGGCATGTGGAGGAAGGAGAGACTGACTAGGCAATTGTATTTATGAGATAAATTCAGTTTGCTATTTGGAATGCAAGGAGGGTCAGTTACTAAGCAACAGGCTATAGTTGAATGTGACTTTGAATGCTAAAATTTGTCTGTTTACTACCTTGTCCTATGACCTCTGAAAGTTATTTAACTCTTCTGTGAATTGGCCATTGGCAAATTCAGGTAAATACTGTAAAGTACTCGCAGGCTGATAGAGTCTCCATGTATTCTCCCAAGTTAGTTCATGCCGGCTTCTAGAAGTTTTTGGAGAATCAATTGAGATGATGCATATAAACTTACCATGAAAACACTAAGTACTAAATAAGTTAAAGGTGTTATTTCTGGAGAAGACTGAAGTAAGGATTAAATAAGGTCATGCATGTAGAAATATTTGTTAAGCAGCATGTATTATCACAAATACAATATTAATGTACAAAATGTAAAAAAAATCCAGCAGTTATATTTTCTCTAAAGGCACTATGCTCATCTTCAAAGAAGTCACTACCATTCCAATTATCTTCCATTATTGTATACCCCAACATGAGAAAACACCTCTTTTCTTTGAGGACAAGGCTCTGTCTTACTCCTGTATCTTTATCTTTAGCACAGTGCCTCATCCAGAGTATGAGTGCAAAAAAAGAGTCGTTAAAAAAAGTGTCCCTAAAAAACATCCAGTCATTAAACATATCTTTGAGAAATTCCACGTGTAGAAAGTTACAAGAACATGTTGCTTCCCACCTCACAGTAAGATCAAAGTAGATCTTACCTTCTATAAAACTCTATCTTTGAGCCTATCAGAAAGCTAAGGTCACAAGGAAACCCAGTGAACGGAAATGCAAAGGATGACATTAGTCTCCTTAGACACTATTGGCTGTTTAAAGTATAAAGAATAATAAAGAATTTTATATCTTTTCTAGAACCAAAATATATGAAAATAAAAATATAAAGGGCAGGAAGTTACTACACACATTGTCATGAAGTCTGTAGATTGGAAAACTATCATAAAGTCCTTAGATGTTTTGTGAATTAAGATAATAGCTTTGGATATAGACTGGGATAACTTAAAAATTCATTTTGTAATGCCCAAAGAAACCCAAAAAAGTAAGACAAGGAAGGATAGTTAAAAATTCATTAGAGAAGATGAAAGACAATGCTATAACAGAAGTAATTCATCAAAAACTAAGCAAATCAGGAACAGAGGAGACAGGAGAATAGAATTGAACATCAGCCCTCAAAATCCAAACAGATCAATAATGAAATTAAGTTAAATGAATAAAAGACCTCAATTAAAAGGTAAAATATCATAATACATATAAAGCAAGATGAACTATACGTTTACAAAACACAAACTTAAACAATAAGCCATAAGTAAGTTGAAAATAAAAGGATGGAAATAACTGTCATACTAACAGCAGCATAAAAAGTAGTATGACTTACTGATATCAGACAAAATAAAGTTCAAGATAAAGGGTATTACCAGAGATAAAAACGGTCATTTTCAATGAAGGATGGTCAGCTAATCAAGAAAACATAATTCTAAATGTATACATACCCTATAACCAGGTTCCCAAATACAGGAGAAAACATTGCAAAACTAAAGGGAACTAGAGACAAATCTCCCAAACCTAATTGAATACGTTCGCATACCTCTTTCAATAATAGAATAAGTAGAAAAATCCATAAGAATATGGAAGATTTAAAGTCCTCAGTAGTCCAAACTCTACCTCATTATTCATCATAGGAAGGCAAATTAAACCATAAAGATACACTAGATACTCGCTAAAATAGAGAAATAAAAAGGAGCGACAACACCATATATGGAGGATGTGGAGAAACCAGCACTCTCATAAAAGACTAGTGGGAACACAAAATGTTGCATGTATATTAGAACTATTTTCCAGTTTCTCAAAAAACTAAGCAAAAGCAATTCCACTCCTAGATATTTATCCAAGAGAATGAAAATCCATGTCTACACAAAGCCTTTTAAAGAATGTTCATTATAGATGTGTTCATAAGAATAAAAGACTGAAAACAATCTAGATTTCTACCATAAAAAATGGATAAACAAATTATGGTATATTAATACAGGGGAATCCTCCTCAGAACTAGAAGGAATTGGCTACTGATTCATATAACAATATCAATAATCTCACAAATATTATCACGAGTGAATGAAGCCAGGAGGAAAAGCGGTACGTACTTCAAGATTCCACTTACATGAAATTCTAGAAGAGCAAAAGTAAACTATGGTAATAGAAATTTGCTCAAGAGTATCTTCTTGGTAGGGCCCTTGTCTGACTTGACTGGAAAGGGGCACATGGGAACTCTGTAGTGTGTTGGAAATGCTCTGTCTTGATATTTAATCACCAAATTTGATTAAACGATGCACTTAAGATTTGAGCATTTCATGCTATACAAACTCTATCACAATAAAAATAGTAGTTTTGAAATTCATGTGCAATGCATCACTTTTTAAAAATGTCAATTAAAATGGTTTAAGGAAAGTTATCAAGAACAGTGGAGCTCCAAAGAGTGCTGTCAAGAATATGATGCAAACTTTAATGTACAATAGTGAAAAAGAAAGACATGCTCACTTCCTTGAACAGCAGCGTTTGTATCCTTCCATGTATGCACTCATTTCTGCTGCATTTCTCCATAGATAGACTGCAACTTACCTGAGGATAGTGCTATTTCTTTTAAGTGCTGAAGATTAAGTATGTGCTAAGACAGTAGGTGTGACTTTCTGACCTAGGACTTTTCAGGTCAGAGATCTTGATATTCATTCGTTTAATTTATTCGTCCAGTGTCCCTCAGCTTTAATCTATTAACAAGCAGGAAAATATCCTAACGTGAGAAACAGAAAGGAAAGAAGAGAAGCGAAAGTCTTGAAAGTTATCACAGAACAAATGTAAAAAGAAAAACAAAAATAAAGATAGCCATTTTTTCAATTGTTTCACTAATATATTTTGTTATATTTTTCTGTAGAAAACACATTAAATTAATCTAACCAGATGTATATCTTCCTCTAACATCAAAAGGTAAAAACCCAATATTTCTACCTACTATTTTTTGCTAAGGTAGTCAAATTATTATAATAGCAGTGACATATATATCTCACATCTAAGACTCAATTCCAGAATAACTATTACAGATAGATTGTTGTGTATGATAAAAGTGAGAAACTAGTGATGATGACAATGATAATGGACAAGATATTTAAAGCGCTTGCTCTTGTTGACAATTTATGTGCCCAGCATTCCACAACCACTTTCTCTAACTTTTCTACATTACCTAATCAAACTGTTAACATAACCTTTTAATGGAAGTACCACCTCCTTTTAAAATAGAAAAAATTGATGCTCCAATATATAAGTGCTTATTACTGTAAGAATTACACAGATAATAAGTTAATAAATCTGAGATAAAACTTAGATTCAAACCTGGTTCTGTCTTATCACAAGACTATCTGTTTAACCATGACTACATATAACCTCTCAGATAGTAATCACCATCACCCTGAAGAATAACATTAATAGTGATGCTTTATTCACTTGTGCATTCCTAGCATACAGCACGTCCTTGCAAAGAGGAAGCTGTATATAAGTAGTTCCTAAATCAATCTGTACAAACATAACAAAAGAAAAAATAAACAAAAGCCACATTTTGGCCTCAGGCATACCATTTCCACCAAATTTGGGGAAAAGAGTTTCTTTGCTATCATTTTTTTCCTTTAATCTTTTGATAGAAAGGTTGGGTCCTTCAAGGCACCTGTAAGGACTTCAAAGGACTACGTTTGAAGTAGATGCTAGAAATAGCACCTATTTCTTCTTGAGATTAGAAGGAAGTGTTGCTCTTGTCTCACCTGCTCGTGGAACTCAAGAGAGAGAGAAGAGCAAATCTAAAAGGGGTGAGGCTGAAATAGAGCATTAGTTTGTCTTCATTAACTCTCTTTAGCTCACAGATCTACAAAATGAAGGAAGAGAAGTGTACCTTAATGAAAGTTAGAGTAGCCTCATCCAGGGATAAGAATATTTAAAGCATTTTCAATTTGTACAATTTTTGTAAGCTAAGTCAGACTTATTTTACTAATAATATAACAGTTTTCTGGTGTAAGATAGTCCCAGCCCAGCTTTGGAATTGACAGATTTTCCAAGACAGGCAATTACTTTAAAATAAAATTTAAAAGACACTCATTAAATTCATTCATAGTATTGCTTATTCTTGAAAAACTGTTTAGGATCAAATTTTAACATATTTAAATCCTCCAAATTATTTTGAGACAAAAAAAACCTATCAGAAAATACAAATTTCCAAATATTGCTAGGAGAGTCACATCCAGATTTTTTTTTTCAAAGCACGAAATGTATGCAAGACATCATAAAAATCCTTTCTCAGTAAAAACAAAGAGAACCAAAGTGAAGAAAATAAAAATCACAAGAGAAGGAGTGACTGTATTTCTAATGATCATGTGAGATCCAGCAACACGCATAGCAGTGTGTGCCCTGCAAACTTTATCATTCATCTATGAGGCATCCATCTCAAGATTAAAATGCCCACATTTCATGTAACGAGTGTTGATTTTGGAAGAGCTCAATGCAGACTTCCCCAGTGGGCTCTTTTTATGCCTCTCTGGTCATGTAGTCAAGCCAGGCTGGCAAACCAGTTAGACCAGGTGAGAGTCATCATCAAACAAACTGGCCCTGGAGGTCAACAGAAAAGTTTCAGACTTTAAGTAGCACATTATAGTTTATTAGTTAGTTGGTTAGTTAGTCCACAGACCTTAAGTTGGTCAAGTCAAAGCCAGATAATCAGATGCTTCTGGAAGTAGATGGAAAGCTGTTCAAATTCAGAGAAATTATAATTGTAACCTATATAACATTAGCTATCTAAGTTTTGATCAAAGATACTAGAAAATGAACAGGAAATTAAACCCAAAATCAGAAGGAGGAAGGACATATTAAATGGAAAAAAGAGAAATCAATGAAAGAGAAAGCATACTATAATGAAAATTAACAAATTCAAAATCGATTTTTAAATATCAATAAAATTAATTAATCCCCAGTAAGAACAAACAGAAGAAACAACAAAGAAAACAGACAGGAAATACATTACACAGAAAAAAGTATGGGGGAATTTGCACACTGCTTGATTTCAAGGCTTACAAAAGAGCTGCAGAGGTCAAGCATGTGTGGTATTCATTTTAGGAAAGATGAATATATCAATGGGATATTATGGATTCCAGAATTAGACCTACATATACACAATCAACTAATTTTTGACAAACAAGGCAATTCATCAAAGAGAGGAAAACATTTTCAACAAGTAATGCTTCTACCTCATGTAAGTTGCCAGCTCGGAATTGGACCAATCCAGAAAGTGTCTGATTTTGTTGATTCACTTCATTCATTTCTGCCATTATATTTTTGGAACCCAAGATAGTGTGTGTGTGTGTGTACACATTCTATATATAAATATATATTATATATACTAAATATATACATACAATAATATTATATGTAATATATTATTAATATTAATAACTAATATATTATAATTACATAAGTCAAATACTAATCAATTATATAATCAACATATTATAACTGATGGTGTGTACATAATACATACATACTATATATATATTCATATATATATTTCTCATTTTTCTGACTCCTCATATTTTCTCTCTCTCATTTTATAAATATATAGATAGAAACATATTTATCTATTTATTTATGTCTCATCAGGGAATGTAGGGTTTTTGTCTGCTTCATAAGTTCTTTTCATTGATCAGGATTCTGAGAGAATGATGCATGCATCTTGAGAGAAAAACTCTTTTCAGATCCTTTGATATGAGTCAAGGCAGATATTATTCTCTCTTAGTAAATTCCACTTCGAATTGCTTCTTCCATGGGCAGGATTTATAACTGAGATATATTTTTACTTCCAGTGGCCCTTGGCCATCTTAAGTGAGAACACATGTAGCTGGACTATTGGAAGTTCAGTAATTTTTGGATGTAAATCTATGTGGATTTACATCTCATTCCCTTCCATAGAGTCAGTCACTGTTTTTATTCAACAAATACTTACTAACATCTATTCTTCAAGATACTAGTTCAGGGATTACTGTGGTATACGTGTTCAACAAAATGTTGAAAGTGTTTTAGAGGACATCTATTTTTTTCCTGTCTATTTAACTAAAGTGAAAATAGAAGATTGTAAAGACAAATACAGAAGATCACATACATGTGAAAACTACTTCTCTCTTTTAATATTAAGAAGACTGGGTTTTCTTAAGTAATCAAAGACCTGACAAAGAGGACTAACATGAAACATGGTAAATTATTTTTATAAGACCCCAAATCTTTGCTTTCTTAGTAGATTGCCCAAAAGGTAAAAAAACAAAACAAAACAAAAAAACAAAATATTTTTCATAATCTCTTATCAAGAACAAATCAATAACTAAGAATACTTTGTCCTTTTAACAGAGAGAAAATCAAATTCTAATTTTGCGCCCATGTACTTTTGAATTAAAATTAAAAATAAAAAAACTGTAAGAAATGCATTCCAATCTTAGCCAGTTTGACGACACGTAAACTTCCTTTCTCAAGATTGCTTTTCCACAAAACTTCTCCAACATTTTATATCTATTCAGGTTTTGTCTTATGTTTTTTTCTCTCTCATTCTAGAACAAGCAATCATTCTACTTTCCTTATCTACTTTTCATATACAGTTGTTTCACTCCTTATTTCTAAGTAGTTTTAATTACATATATTGATTAGAATTCTTAACTCTTAGAATCCTTAATTCCTAGTAAAATCTAAGAAGTAAGCAATTGTAGACTGTCTGTTACACTAGCATTCTGTGAATTGGCAAATTTATAAATACATTTCATAATTTCTAGAAGTGTGTTCTTCCTCCTAGTAAATTTTGCAATGTGGCACAAAACATGTTTTCTAATAGACCCAAATATCTTTAGTTCCTCTCATAGATGCAAATAGTCCATAATCAGTCTATAAATCAAAATTGGGGTGAGTTTATTATGAGCCAGATCTGACGACTAGCCCAGGGCCTTCCTTCCCCAAGGAAGAGAAAGGGAAGGAGAGATGGGCACCAAAGGGGTGTACAGAGTATTATATACCATCTTAGAACAAAGAGCACACATCACAACTGATAGGAATGTCTCATTTACAATTGTCACATGATGCTTAGCTGGCCTAGCAGATCAGTAGTCAGTAGGTCAGTGGTCACAAGGTGAGCACAGCAGGTCAGTAATTAATCCTTAGTTTAGGTAGAAAGGCTTATTCTTAAAGAAATGCCAATATGGAGGAAGTTACATCCCTATCTTTCAGAGAATCATTCTTGTCTTTGGAGCACTGTAAATATTTAAAGCAGATGTACAATGCATGCTCAACAGGCCACCCAACCCTTTTGGAAAAGTAGGTCAGGCTGAATTAACTTTAAACCAAACGGCTTCCTCTTATACTCCCATATATCCTATTGCTTTTCATTTATTTATCGCTCTGTAAAAGGAAGCCAAAAGTGGAAAAACCTGTGTTCGGTAATTAATGTTTCAGTGTTTTGCCTTATTTGGAAATAATCTAGATATTCAATGAATATCCATCATTTAGCTTATCTCAGTATAACTAAAATTTCAAGCTATCAAAAAAATTTTGGAAAACATTTTTAAGTAAAAATATTTTATAAAAACCATAATTTTATATTTTAATTTAAAACCATAAAGCGTAATTATTGTTGGAAAGTTCATTTGTAAGCTTTAATCTTACTTACATCTATTTAATTTATCTTTTCTTAATAATTATGTTTACTCATGAAAATTGTATGAGATATTAAAGAGCTAATCAATTTAAGTTATCTTTCTTGCTGACAAATTCTGTAACAGAGATAATATGAGCATACTTGATTTTTGGTAAACCTAAATAGAATAACAGTTGTATGTCTCCATAATTTTTAATATTGATGACTTTAAAGACATGCCTGTCTTAATTAAACCAACAAACATAAACACTTTTTTTCCCAAAAATTACCCTACATCCACCTGAACTTGAAAAAAATTTGTTAGTTTCTATATTTTAGAGAGTATACTTGATTTATATAAACACTTAACTTTCTTTAAGCCACCTAATTAAAACTTTTTACAAATTAAGCTTCACAATATCATCTGAAAATAGAAAAATATCACACATCTGTAACATACATACAGAGACATACATAAATGTACAGACAGATACAAACAGAGATCTTACAGCTTTTGTTTTAAAATTTTAGGCATGAGACAGGTACAATAATGCAAATTTCACTAGTTTATAAAAGAACAGTTGGATTCAAAGTGCGTTTTCAGCAGATAAAATAAGATAAGGTAACCTGCTCAGATGACTTCAACTTTTTACTAATATTTGAGAAGACTTTTAAGGTTTTTATTTGCCTCGTTTCCAAAAGTCTCTCCCCCTTTTTTTTCCCTCTGATAAGAATTACCTCCCTAAAGATGGCATTTCAAAGAGATGGCCCTCCTTTCCTAGAGAAGATTGGGGTAGAGTATTTACATCTCAAAAGTACAGAAAAAGAATGCCAGTCCTCCAAGAAGAATTTTTGTTTCCTAAATCCAGAATTTTTATAATACCTACAAGCCTTTTGAGATTAATTAAGGAAGATTTGGGGACTGGTAAAACAGATAGTTGGGCTTTTTCTGTTCTTGTAAAACTCAATTTGTAAGACAAGTTATACAAGTTGTCCTCAATTTGCAGTTGTTTTTAATTCCTCAGAGAATTGGATTGCAACCTGAAGATATCAAGGGGCTGACTCACCCATCCAACTACATTATCTTCAATTTGCTTCTTTATCTTCAACTTAAGATGGAAATTTAAAAATTCCTATGTTCTGGATTTAGAGCTGCTTGTCTTTGGAATGTTTTTCTTTCTCTCTGGGTACATAGTGCCGTTTAGCTTAGGAGAGAAGGGCTAAAAAAATGTTTCTATCAGCTTCCAATTTGGCCAACTTTTAGTCATAGAGTTACTTAAAAAAAAACTTTTAATATCTTGTCAAGTTTCAGCAAGGACAAATGGTAAACATTCCTGGTGGTATTGAACAACCCCAAAAGCTACTACCCTCCTAAGATCCAGAGCCACTCTCAAAGATAGCCAAAAGAAGGACTTAGACAAATTTCCTGACAGCTGCAGCAGTGGGTAGGACACTAGTGCCAAATGGAGTACAACCCACATTTCTGTCCAGCCATGTTTTTGGGCTCCCAACCTGGTAGTTGAGCTGCCTGCACACACAAGAACCTGCATGCCCCAGGCAGGTAGAAAGCCAAGCCAAATTCTCAGGATGCAAAACAAGACAAAGAAGGCAACAGCTGTTCCTGGGAGACAAAGGATCCACAACCAAAGGGTACTCCAAAACTAAATTCACAATAGTCTGAATTTGGAAAGGAAATGACAGTTTGACATTTTGTTTTCCTCTGTTGACGGGGTACTACAAAGATCTGGGAGAGCTGATTTTGTAAGAATTCTCACCTTTCACTGGTTTCTGCCAGTTTTCCCAGGATCCCATCTGCAGGCTCAGGAGCTAGTAGGGTTTAAAGAGTGTAACTACCAGATACTTCCAGCATCTACCAGAATTTGGCAAGGTTTTCCATTAACGTTAATTTTAGTTTCCTCTTGGCCATTTAAAGGGACAACTGGTAACAATATACCCAAGAATCCCTTGCAGTCTCATCAACCCAGGGAGGGACCCATATAGGGCTTTCTTTTTGTTACCGCACAAAGGGCACCAACTGCTCGTAGCAAGACAAAAGAGAATCATCAAGAGGCAAGATGGTGGCAGAGAAAGGGCATTTTTACTGCAGCTTGCTAGCAAGAGGGAAGAGGGCCAACTAATGTCTGAAAGAACAATCTTAAGGGGGGCACAGAATCTTGAAGCAGTTATACAGACCAGTGGGTCATAGGGGACGGGGTCAGGAATGTTGACCCTCTTGTGTTACAGACTGGGAATTGCCACACCAGACCTTTCAGTTTTCAATGATGATGGCTATCAGAATAAACTCTCTGTTTGGGGGATCATCACATTTCTAAGGCACTCAAAAGTACGAAGTTATTGTCTTATCACAGCTGGGAGTTATATGCACAAGCAGGACCATAAAATCTACAGAACAGGTGGATCTCCTCGAGAGTGCAAGACCAGCTGGTTAGTTAGTCAGAGGTCATTCACAGTTACCACGTGGTCTCTTTTCTACAATATGGCTTCTCTTATGTCAACCTTGTGTTGAGTCGGTTTCACTTTGAGGGCAGATATAAGGGTGTTTGAGTTGACGTGGAAGGATTCACCTTTTATTTATGGTCTTGGAGTCTCTTCAGAGAGGGAAGGCAATTCAGATAGAGGATTACTAGACTGACTACTCAGGGAAAGGAGGATGAAGAGGAGCACAAGGAGTCATGTCAGTCTTAGGATCTTTTTTTTTAGGTACTACTTGAGTGTTTTTGACTAGCTTTTTGCAATGAATCTTTCAATGGAGCTATTTTGGAATTTTGAAGCCTTTTGGCAGCTGCTGCATATCAATTAAAATAGGTATGCCATTCTGTTTCTTTCATTTGGGAACCCTTGCTTTCAAGTGCACCTCTTCAATGAACAATCTTGTCTAATTGGAATGTTCCTCACAATGGCAATTGTAATTATAGGCATCTTAGTAAGATTTTGCCTTTTTTGTAGATATCTGAAGCTTCTGGGACCACAGTTCTTAGACATAAAATAAGCAGGCGTGCCTGAAGGTGGCACACTTAATTCTTGAAACTCAAGGATTCTATTTCTTTAACTAAGCTTGGGTGTTTTGGAGCCAAATTAACATCTAAAGAGGATGTACTGCTGGTTTGCAAAGGATACATCACATCTATGTGATGTTTTACAGTGTACCTCATTGCACGGAAAGTTTCCTGTGGTTGGCTGGTGACCTAGTTCCATCTAACCCATTTTGTGACCAACTTATCCTAGCATGGGAGTCTTAGAGTAAGGTGGTGAGCATTCTAGCAGCTTTTAAGTGTTTAACTAGTGCCCATCAGTTTTGTGGCTTTGGCTTCTGAGGTTGCCATTAGCAAAAATCTATTATTTCTTTCAGGATATTTCTCTGATGGCTTTTAGTAGTCTGACTTGTGCCGACTTAGGTTTTGATATCCCATTGGTCAAAAAAGTCCAAATATCTTGTCTTAATTCATTTCCCCAAGTCTCCCAGTGGTTCATGCTGTGGACTTACCTCAAGGCTTCGTATATTCTCTAACAGATGCCATCTTGCTTTTCTTAGATTGAGGGTACCCATTATTTTCCCTTTGAAATAATCCTCCTTATTTCAACTAGACTTACTGTGTCTGGCTGCCTGTGCACAGTTCCTGAGACCTGTCAGGACCTCCAAGAGATGTTTATCTTGTAGTTAAGGTTGGACACAAACCCAAATGTTGTGGCCTACTAGCCTCACTGTGAAAAATCTTGAGTCTCTCACACCCCAATTTTCCACACAAAGGGTTAGGAAAAACAAACTTGAAGAGCTCGGATCACAAAATAAGTGGAGCACTGTCTGAGAGAAGCTTACCAGAGATCACAGAGAGGAGCCCAAGAGGCAGCCGAGGCAAGAGGGATCTGTGGGTACCTTCGCCTGCATCCAGGCACCATCCCTGGAGTTTTCAGCAGCTGTCTTTGGGTCCCATCTCATTGCCAAAACTGTCAAGTGACAAAACCGAAGCAACTTATTAATGACTTTGATGTCCTTTGTTCCAGGGAAAATAATCCATGAACTAGGGAAGTACAATGCCTCACCAGCAGTGGAGCACTCTTCTCAAGGGATTTTGGGTAAGAACGAGTTTTACAGAGTGTTAGAAGCAGCAACTGGAAAACAGGGCTGGGAGGCTGGTGATTTCCTCGTAAGGCTAGCAGGTTCTGTTTTCTACGGGAGGATAAGCTAGCTAAAGCTGAGTTGGAGGAGTTGTGATTGGTGCATGTTAGGTTTCCTTGACAGGTGCTTAGCCTAAGTGCAGGATGACTTAGGTTTTAGATTTGTGACGTGACCTCCATTTTGTGGGTCCTGATATAATGAACTAACTGTATCACTGAGCAATTCCACTCCTAAATACCTACCCAACAGAAATGCATGCATTTGTGTACCAAACTTCATGGTTAAGAATGCTCGAAGCAGCTTCATTTGACTCAAACTAGAAAGAATCCAGTTGTCCATGCACAGTGGAAACAAATCAATTAATTGCGGTTTATCTATATATTTGAATAGAGCAATGAAGATCAACTATTGCTCCACATAACAACCTGCGAATCACACAAACCTTACCCTGAACAACAGAAGTGAAACTTATAATGTATATTTCAACTTAATAAATTTTGTAAACAGATGAAATTAATATATTGAAGTAGACTTGGCGTGATTGTTAATCTCGGGTGGTTAGTGACTGGGATGGGGGACCTCTGGATGCTGGTAGGGAAATATTTATGATCTGGTTAGTTGTTTCATGTGAAAATGTATGCGCTCAAGATTTGTGCAGGGTTTTTGTAGGTGTATTAGACCTCAGTGAAAGATGTGCTTAATAAATAAGTAAAAAAATAATCCGGAGGAGAGAGAATGATAGTTTGGATTAGGGTAGTAATAAAGTGAGAAGTGGTTGACTCTATTTTGAAGGTAGAGGCAATACTATTTTCTGAAAATTGAATATGTACTATGAGAGAAATAAATTATCAACGTCTTCCAAGAAACTAGAAAGTTAAATTTATCATTAAAAAGAAGCAGCAGTAGGGTTTTGGAGGTTTGTGACATGCTAAGTTACATGTGCTTAGAGATAGTCAAATACAGATCAAGTAGGAAATGTTGTATATCTATCCACAGTTCAGAAGAGAAGTCTTGGAAAACGCTAAAGGTACAGCAAAGTTGAAAGAGAAAATCATCAAAAAGGATCCATATAGCAAACATTAAACCAAAAGAAATTTGGCATATTTATAGCAATATCATATAACTACCCTTCATTTTTAAGAGAATTTTTAGAGATAGAGAGGGAAAATACATACTTATAAAACATAAAGGTAAAATTGACAGAATTATTTACACACCTCTCTCAGAAAATAAAGATTAAACAAACAGCCAAAGCAACAGCAGCTTGGGTGTAGAATATTTGCAAAACAAAATAATACATCTGGTCTAGTAGACATATATAGAACACTGACTATAACACATACTGGATATGTTCTTTTCAAGAACGTGTGAAACATTTTTTTAATAACACACAAAGCAATTGTCAAAAATATGAAAGAATGGTACTCGTCAGGTTCTCTAAAGTCCTCAGTACATCTTTATTGAACGTCCGATGAGCTTACACACTGTGGGAACTGAGAGAGTCCATTTTTGTGTCCAATATCCTATATTCATGGAGAGATATATGATAGGAAATATTCAAGTGTCTTTGTTTGGATGATAAATTTTGTGATAACAAAGTTATAAATCAATAATAAGATATGTAATTAAAATGTTTGTAAAAAACCCTAAATAACTCTTGGATTGAAAAATATCACAAAGAAAATTATAATATACTTAGAACTGATCAATAATAAATTTCTATAAATCCTCTAAATCGGTTCTTTAAAGCAGCATTTCTCAAACGTTTTCTTCTCAGAACTCCTTTACACTCTTAGACATTATTGTAAAACCTTAGAGCTTTTGTGCATATAGGTATTATCTTTTAATATTTTCAGTACTCAAAATTAAAGCTGAGAAATTTTTAAAGCACAAGATTACACAAGCACAAATTTATGAACATAATAAATAGTAGTGTGAATGAATCTAAATTTCTAACACCAAAGCTTATTCTTGAGAGGACTCGTGATCTCAATTCGTCTCCCAACTGATTGCATCCATTTTCGGCTCATAGTCAGTCTCTCTCCTTCTCATGTCACACTGTTAAGAAAACAGCTTTGAGCTGCAGGATATTGCCGATCCCAGTCACTTAACGTTAAAGTGTAGCTGAGCCACAAGCCACAAGCTTGACTTGCCTTAGACAAGCCTGCCTACCGGCCCAGGGAGATTAATTGCTTCCATGGTTTTCCTTTACAGTTCTTTCCATGGGGCTTTACCCTCCAGACCCCAGGGCCTTTGTAAAGTAAGCAAGTCAAAAATAGATATTTTATTCTATCCTTCATCCATGTGTTTCTCATAGGCAGTGAAGCAATATTTTTTTTTTAAATACAGGAAGTGAGGAAGAGAAAATCTCTGTGGCTCTCTTCCTATGACAAATGATTTACATTCTGGCTGCAAATACTTGTCACAGAAAGCCAATTCTTTAGAAGAAGTATTCCCAGGGGGAAACAAATGAGAAGTCGTCAGCTTTGAAGCTATTTCAATATTTGTGGATTTCATTTGAGAATATAATTGTGACATCCCCTCCAGTGCCTTCTTGCTTTATAGGAACAGATGGAGCAAAACTCTTTCACTTACTGCCATAGAGATGCCCAACCCTGAATGTCTTCCTTCTAGACAGATGATCTCTCCTAACTCCCCTAGATATTTTTCTTTTTGTTGATTGATTATCCCTAATAATTTCTAGAAGGGTCACTTAAAACTGGCTCTTTTGACCCCTGTTGCAGGTTTGCTTTCTCACTCAAGATACTGATAGAGAGAGGACCTATTAGAAGTTGCTCAGGTATATTCAGCAAATTAATGGAGAAATCTGACCAGCACTGAGCCACGCTATTTCAGGGCTCAAAAACCATTAAGTTTTGAATGACCACTTGAACTCTTACAAAATTATCTGATCACTGGCAACCTCACTAATGACATCAGAGTATTTTACTTACTTAAACACAAACAGTAATCACAGTGTGGCAGACAGATGTTAGGGTGGACCCGTGTTCGCCATCTCCTGGCGTTCATATATTTGTTTAATCCTGTTCTCTTGAGTGTGGATGGGACTTGTGATTTGTTTCCAACCAATAAAATAGAATAAATGTGACAGGATGTACTTAATTATGTGTATGTGATTACATAGGAGTGGAGCATCCATCTTGCTAGAATCTCTCTCTCTCTTTCCATTGCTGGCTTTCAGGAAGCCTGTCATCATGACTCCATCAAAGGCAAGGAAACTAATTCCACCAGCAACCTAAGAGATTGTTAGAAGCCGATCCTTCCCCAGTCAAGCCCCTGATGAAAACTCAGCCCAGTAGGACACATTGCTGTAGCTTTGTGAGATCCTAAGCAGAGGACCCATCTAAGTGATGCCCAGATTCTCAACCAAAGAAACTGTGAGAAAATATGTGTTATTTTAAGCCACTGTTTGTTGTGATCTATTTGCAGCAAAGAAAACTAATACACACAGCATCCTGACTTTCAATCAAAAAGGGAATATTGTTCCCTGTTTTCTCTTCCCCAAAGTGAACACTTTCATGGATCCAATTATAATAGTGTCTATGCTATGGTTGCATTGGAGACTGTATGATTCTCTGGTTATAGCAGTGGAGCTCTTTGCTTATTGCAAGCAGGAGGGTATGAGGCGCTGAAAATGTAGATAAGTCATACTTAAATCATTATTTAATCTAATCTTAAATGGTTGGTTGAAGAACCATCAAAATTCCCTACCATTTCCTTGTAGCAAATTATAACCTCCACTATTTTTTTAACTTTTAAATTCTATTTCTATTATAATTAAACATGTATTATGCATAGCTACATTCCAAATAATAGTATTCTGATAGTTGTTGGCCTGATACAGAATATTTAGAAATATTACTGACTTAACAATATTAAATTACATAGAAAAAGTAACATTGGAACTTCAATATTGCCTCTAAAATAGAGAAATTAATGGGACAGGCTTTTCATATAATTACATAAATAAAATTTTTAAAAAGCCAATCCTAATTAGGAATCTGGTGATCTGCGTAATAGGTAAGACAGTAGTTTGCTATACACTATTTCTTACCTGTAATTTTTTTAAAAGCATATTTTATAGAACAACAGCTCTCGGATTACCTACTTTGAGCATGTATTTTTATAGAACCCAGAAATAAAAAGGAATAAAAAGAATTTACTTGGTTGCTGAAGGTAGTCACAAAGCTGGCCAAAGTGGGAATAAAAGCATCTGAATTTAAAGATTGGAAAAAGCAAGAATTGCACCAACATATTTCATACTTCAATTCCAAGAAGTGCTTCCAAGACGATTCCAAGAAGAAAGACAGGCAGGAGTGAGAAGCTGCGACAGATAGCTAGAGCCGACAGCATGAAGCACCCCCGAAGCAGTGCACGACCAGATCATTTTTATTTGTTCGGTGGGAATGCAGGCACTCTGAGCTGGCAGGCCATCAACACTTTCTATCCAGAGATCAGAGTTGGAGAAAATACCCTGAAAAAGAGTAGTGAAGGGTGAAGAATGAAATTATAACGTTCTTCGGTGCAATTAAACGACGAGGCTGTAAGACATGACTTGCCTGCTTAATTATCCCTATTATTCCCAGAAAGAAAAGACCTGGGCTAACAAGAGTAATTCACGGAATAGCGCTTGGAGACCCATGGAATGAAATTCGGTGCTTATTCATAGCTGAGGCTCTGAGAGGGGGTGGAATTTTCTATTGATTTTTTGTTTGTTTGTATCTTCCTCATTAAATCCTTTCGAAAATGCAAGTCCAGCTAGGTGAAACACATTCTTTCTGGGGCAATATTTATTTTTATAAAAATAAAAAAGTAAATACCAGATCTGATATAAATGAGACATATATGGGAAACTACTAGATTTTGTTGTTCACAATATCCAATATCATATAATATAAAACTATAATAACTGATAGAGCTTTACTTGAACAGCTCAGGTGACCTATGTATCGGGAATGTATTATTCAATTTGGAAAGATGTGTTTTAATAACATTGATGATAATCTGCTTCATAATGTGAACTGGTACTTAAAAAGAACTATATTTTACTCATTCTTGACAAGACTTATCATTTACTCTTTTATTTTTAAGCATTTTATTATTTAGGTATATTTTACGTATAGTGAAATGCACATATCTTAAATGATCAGTTCAATGTGATGTGAAAATTATATACACTGTTGTCATCACCCCCAAAAGAGCTATAGAGCAAGGTAATCACCATAGAACGGCCCTTTTTGGCAATTTCCAGTCCATTCTACCCACCGACCCAAAGGCCACCACTTACTGGTCTGTGTCACGTAATCGTAAGCTGGCATCATCATAAATAACCAATGGAATCATACAGTAGCTGCTCTTTTATGCTCGAGTTCTTTTGATCCACCTATTAATTTTTTAATTAATTGATTACATTTGATCATGTTCTCCTTTTTATTGATATATTGTATTCAAACATAGAAGTTTGTCTACATTTGTTCATCTAAATTTGAGAACATTCTTGAATAAGTTTCTGTGTGTGTGTGTATCTTTTCATTTATCATGAATAAACGACAAGATATTGAATTGCTAGGCAAAAGGATAGGTGTATATTTAACTTTCTAAGAAACTGTCAAATAGTTCTTCAAGGTGGTGGTACCATTTTTTCTACCCAACATCAATGAATGAAAGTTTTCGATGTTTCCCATATTCAAAAACATTTGACTTTATTAGTCTTTTTCTATTTTATCCATTCTAGTGTATATGTGAAAAGATATCTTATTTTAGTTTTAATTGCATTTCCCTAATGCTAAGTTTTATGAACTTTTTCAAGTGCTTATTGACTATTCATACATATTTTTAAACCTGCATTCCGGTCTTTTTCCCTTTTTTCTCTACTAAATTGACTTGTACTTTCATAAAGTGCCAATAAACAGCAAATACTTGAGTCTATTTCTGGACAACTTACTCTGATCCACTGATTTATTTTCTATGCTTAAAACCATATCATACTCTCTTAATTACTGTAGCTTTTAATAATTCTTGAGATCGTAGAGTATAAGAATTCTGATTTTATTCTAAGTTTTTCTTCATGAGTACTTTTTCTATTCAATCTTTTGCATTTTCATATAAAATTATTTTTGCACTTCTTATAGTAGGGGACTTCTGGATAAAAATTACATATATTTCTTTTTCAGTGCATATGCTTTTACTTTGTTTTCATATTTGAATGGCATCTTATTTGGATATAGAACTCTGGGGGTTTTCGTTCTTTTCAATATTTTAAAGAAGTTGATGACCATGACTCAAATATCTCCAACAACACACTTCTAGTCAATGTTTACCACAGCAAGCAGGGTTGCACACGGTGAGGGTGCATGGGGCCTATCTGGAAGAAGTATAAAGAAGAGCAACATTTATTGTGACTCTCCAAATCCTGAGCAGAAGAGACACTTGGTATTATTATTGTTATTATATTTGATGTCATTTCAGGTTTTACATATGCTATTAATAACTCGAGAGAAACTCTGAAGTTTCCACTGTTATAGGTGCTTTCATCAGTGAATTATTAATACTTGTAGAAGATGTATTTATTTTTCACCTCAACAGAAATAGCTAATTGACATTTTCCCAAAAGGGAGATTTATAAAAATTGGAATTATTCAAATCCTTCTTTAGGGTAAGGGGGAATAGGGTCACTCTGCTACATGGGGGGAAATCAAGATTGAATTTCTTTACTTAAAGCCATAGAAAAAATTATGTCATATCCTTAACAAATGTTGATGGACACCAATAAAGGCTTTTGTCTCTAACATTCTCACTGGGATTATATGTAATGATGAGCCTCACTCAAAGAAGCTGCTCTCAACACCTGTCTCAAGAATCTAGCGCAATTCCACAGGCTTTTTTGAAAAACTATTTTAGGCTTTTCTGGAGGAACATACCAAATTGAATTAGATTTGAGAAGTGAATCTTTCTCTTTTACCTCATTATTTGAATGACAACTTGCTAAATTATTAATCACTTAATTAATCATTCAACTAATTATCTGGTTAATCCAATCAATCATTTACCTCAGCCTTCTAGAACAAAGAATTCCCAGATCTTCTACCTTCTTGTTTCAACAACTCAACCTAAAGCTCTTGTAGGAAAGATAATGAAATGCAGAAATTGTGTTTTATTCATTGGTCTGTTTTACATAGCCACTAGGAGACATAGTCTTTTCCAATGAAATCATTATTGATAGCCTTAATAAAGGATTCCATTTGAGCAGCAAAGATGGACATTGGACAAAATGGCAATCATGTTAGAAGGGCAGCTTCCTGAGTCTTCCTAAAAACCTGGGTCCCCTTTCTGTGCCAAGAAGTGTAAAACCGATTCTCTTGACTCTCAGAGATGTTTTAAAGCATATTTGTAGCTATAATTCTTACTGCTCACAGATCCAAACACAAAAACAGAAACCAACCCAACAAACGAACAAAAATCCTTTTTGGACACAGAAATTCAGATTGTCGAAAGAGCAAATCTGAGGAGACTTTGGATTGCCTAAATTTAAAATATTAAGATATAATCTCTCTGCCAGTATACTCTCCAAGTCTGCCCTTCATAGACCCTCAAATCAGATTATGTTGCTCAGAAAATGTGAGAAAAATGTGTAAGTTTTGCCGACTACTGCTTCTAAATGACTGTTTTCCTCTGCTTGACTGCAGCTCTTGTAAATTTGCAAAGAACATAGGTTTATGATAGCCCACTTTATTCCTGGCAGGGGGGAGTATGTTTCTAGCTGGGCTAAGAGGAGTATTGTTAACTTCTCTTCAATTTTCTCATGTGTTACATAATCTTAACAATTTGGATAACCAGCAACTTGGATTATTCCATTTAAAGAAATAGCCGTGTATTTCATACATGTATGTATGAAAATGCATTAATTTTTAAATTCTATCTTGCCAGTTGTACTATTCTTTGAAATTCATTGGGCTTATCCTGAATATAATTTCTCATGACATATTATCCTCATCCTGTTTATTAAATTTATTTTTGTCTATTCAGTGATGTGAAAATAAATGCCTTTTGAAAACATGAGATTGAGTATTATTAAATAGATTGAGGCTTTTTCTGATCTTTGTAGTAGTAAAACTATTTCATTGTCTACTCCAATTTTGCTGAAATCTGTACTTATTTTTAAATGCATTTGAAAGCACAGAAAGCCCATTCTCAGTCCCCGCAATCTATTTATAAAATAAGGCTGTCGTACCACTTAAAACCCCCATCCCAGCTACCAAAACCTATGCTAGTTGTGAAATTTGCACATATTGCTTGAACACAGCTCATTACCATACGAATTTCACCCTGTCTACCCTTAACTGCTATATGGTCCTGCTTGGTTACAATTGTGGGGAGAATTATGGGAGTTAGTGGGATAAACTAGGAAGCCTGATGCTCCAGCTGATCCTGAAACCATCTTCCTCCTCTGCCATTCATTCTAGATTTCCCTCCCACTCAACTATCACTTCCACTGCCTAGGTTATTTTCTTGGTAGAGAGGCCCGAGATCTTCATTCCTGAGTGGTCTAAGCCCTTTATTATCATGACCTTGTTAGGCCATGGTTGCTCTACTCCCAAATTACAGTTAAAACTGGGAATGTGAGCACAAAAAGATGTCCCACTGGATCATCTGAGGGCCGAACATATTCTTTCCTCCCCTCATGATTTAGAAGCAGCCCTGCCTCCCATGATGATCAAGGTCAAGGAGCCCTGGAGCTGTAGTAACTGCTTTCTGTGTTTGTGAGTCCACTGGCATGAAGAGCCCAAAGTGACCCTCTGGAAGTTATAGTTTCAAGTCTAGTGGGTCTCTTACTGTGTCCTCAAGTAAAAGCATCTTTCTCCTCAAGGACCTCCAGACATACGGGGACTATAGATATAGGAATCAGAGGCGTAAAATTCCAAGTAGGTCATTTGGGATTGATTTGCTATGTTTTCTCCGGAGAGCCCTGACTAATACAGGTACCACTAGCTGACTATAGGTTTTGAACCATTTTGAAAGATATAAAGCTAATGAGTTTGAGTTGAGAGACAAACCAGAATGAGAAATCCTCGAAACAAAACAAGATTGTGAATGAGCTGCTGAGACAGTCACTAAGATTTCCAAACTGAGCCCTGAGAAAATCTTAAATGCTGTCAGCACAGGAACAGGAAATGCAGAGCAAGAGCAGCTCGTTCAGGGGCTGCCCCATGGGAGTCATGCTCCCACTGACTAACAAGCATACAAATATTAAAATGAAATGCTATCTGATTGGGGAAAAAAATGAGCATACTTGTAATTGTCAAGGTTATTTTTATATGAGCAAAATCATAGATTATTGATATACTTGTGTTAGAACAGACAAAATAAATATTGCATGTAACATTAAATATATCTAAAATTAATAATCACACCAAAATCACATACAGAAGATAATGTGACTGTGCTTTTGGTGAAATATGTCTTTTCATGTGGAGAAAACTAAAATTAAATAGTAGAAAACATGGCGAAAGTCAGATAAGCTTGACTCCGGGAATGGTGAAGTTCTTTTTTATTGAAAGTTTGAAAGGAGATCATAAGTAAAAATAAAATATTATTTTTGGAATAAATTGGAGACAAAACTTCTATAAGTTACAGCTTAATTGAAACTCCTACGTGATGTTAGAAGTCTGTCAAGCTCCCTTATGTTTCTTTGTTTCTCTGGATCAATATTTTTTCCCCTATGCCTGAAACAGCTTTTGAACAAAAGAGAAGGAACAAGGCACACTTTCCTATAGAGTTACCTGAGATGAATACTTGAGCCTCTGAAATCCGATTTCAGTTTTACAACTAATATTCTTCTGCTCTTATTAGAGTTTTCTCTGGAATTGAACTTTTACTACTAATGTAATAGGACTATCCTTACACCTGTTTACAAAACATTATTTCATTATTACTAATTTATTGTTTTCTTAGACGTAGAAAGCAGCGTGGTTACTTGGAGCATCTAAAGCATGCTGTATGTTCACAACCATTTGGAAACTTTCCTTACAGTGTGTGTGGGTGTGCTCCTCCAGGTGTGTATTTGAGTTATGACCTTTCTAAAGCATTTTTTGCCTCCATGGCACATATTTCTCTAATCCCCCCTCCCCTGCCCATTAGCTGCTGCCAAATGAACATTTTTTTTAATATTAAAGGGCAAAAGTACTGAACTGAAAATTTAAAAAGTCAGATATGGAAATATTATCCATGATCTTCTTTCCTAATGAGGGAAATGGGGAAAGTTTTCTGACAATTTTCCAATGATGATCAGATGATGAAAAGTCTAGGAGGAACCAGCAGTGTGTTTGGATTATGTATATTCCTTTGCAAAGACGAGTTCATTTCTCTTTTCCTGTTATATCTTGCTATGGGAGAAGTAAGTAACTCCAAGAGTGAACATAAGTTATTCTTTAATTTTTGGAGGAGAGACAGTGTGGGGCACTGTACTAATTATTTGGAAGACAGTAGTAAAAGTGACTTGACCCCAAGCTGAAACTCACAATCAAGAGAGGATGCTAAAAGTAAGTTTTGTCTAATTCATAGCAATGATTAGGTGCACTCCTACTTTCATTACTGTCATAATGAACAGCGGGTATTACAAAATTGCATATTAACTTTAAAAGAAAAGTGTAGGTATTGAGATTTACAGAGCCACTCAATTCATAGTCATATACATACATATGTGTGGAAGACTAGAAAGATTCATTTTCCCTTGATTTCTGACAGTACTGCCTTTGATAAGTTAAATATGGTATCAATAAACAGAGTAGATCCTTGCTCATGACAAGAGCCATCTTAAAGCCAATTTTAATAGTCAAACTATTATAAATCCTCCATAAGATTTTACAGTAAAAATTTTGATGGCAATTTTGTATTATATTTTATTATTATTATTATTTTTTATTATCAAGTGGCAGTGATAGGAAACACCTTCATTTGCCAACATATATAATATGCGGTAAAAATTATGGAAGTAAAATATAAAAATTATCGTAAGAGGTCTGTAAGCTAATCAATTCAGTTCTGGAATCTTAGGAGAAATGTGCTTAAATTCTCGATTCAGATGGCATTTATTTCTAAATTAATTACTAAAATGATTTAGTCATATAAGAAGTAAATACTACCATATTATTAGCAGTGTTTACAAAATATATTAGTCCTCAGTTTATTTTTCTTTATTAACATTATTACCATTGATTTAAAGTGATTATTAAGTTATTAAGCATATATCTATATTTATATATTAAAAAACTCCACGGTTAGCTTAAAATATAGTTTAACAATACCCTGCTCCTTGTGTGGTATAAAAGAGGTGGGCAGAGATTCAGAGAGGAAAACTGAATTGCTATACAATGCACAAAAATTTCAAAATTAGAAATTCATTAAAAGATAAGTTTGCAAAGAATGCACAGATCACGTGGAGAAAGAAAGGGAACAGAGAAGGAATTCAATAAGCTTGTGGAATACTTTCCATTTTTGGAGCTACAGTTGTGAAGTGAGCCAAGAATGCAATGTAGACTGACTACAAAAATTCAAGGTCTCGATAAAAGCCACTCTGTGAACATGGCCCAGGAGAAGCTTGGTAGTGTCTCATTGTCTCAGAAGCTGAATTATATGCTCAAGTGAAAAACTGAGCCTGAAGACATAGAAATGCACATTTGTTATTCTTCTCACTTATTTTGTCCAAAATATGAACAGTTAACATCTATGTTGCTTCATCTTGTTGACATCATCAACTGTGTAGAGACTTCTGCTTGATCAAAAGAACCTCGTGGTCGGTGGAAGAGGCTTTGGAGAAGGCACATTAGATTCGGCCACTGTTGAGACTGTTTCCTCCATCCTTTAACAGTGGTCAGTCCAGAGTGAGAGATGGAAACAAAACGAGTCAAAACGAAAAACACGATATCACCTCTTGAAGTTTAATCAGATCGGAAGCCTCACCTGCCTTTGATTATTGCTTTAAAAGCTAGATTTCTGGAGGCCAGCCTGGTGGCGCAGCAGTTAAGTTCTCACGTTCTGCTTCAGCAGCCCGGGTTCAAGGGTTCAGATTCTGGGTGTGGACATGGCACTGCTTGGCAAGCCATGCTGTGGCAGGCGTCCCACATATAAAGTAGAGGAAGATGGGCATGAGTAGCTCAGGGCCAGTCTTCCTTGGCAAAAAGAGGAGGATTGGCAGTGGATGTTAGCTCAGGTCTAATTTTCCTAAAAAATAAATAAATAAAAGCTAGATTTCTGGAGAAAATAATCTGAACACCTCAATTCTATGGAATTAGTTAAATCAAATAAGAGACATGGATCTATTTCTCTGTATGTTTAGTGGCAGTGAGAAAAAAATGAAATAGATGCATTATTGAAATGATAAAAATAAAAATTCCACTTAATCGCTTCCCAATAGACACACGTCCTTTCTTCACTGGAAAGAAAAGTTGTATCTGCTTACTTCTAATGTAGAATATTACTGTGATATATCCAAACATGAAAATTATCAAATAGGCAATGTGTCTATGGCCCTTTAAAAATATGGGAATACATGGTGGTCAAGAAATCGATCAAAATAATTGAGTAAAATATTTGCTACCAATTCTCAAGTTAGGAAAGAATCCTACTGTTTTGCTGAGCTTGAAAATTTAATTCAGTTTATAATGTGGTGGAGATTAATGCACCAAATTTAAAAACGGCCTTGGATCTACAAATTGTATGTTTTTTTCTTTTTTCCTAAGTCTTTAAAAATGGGAGCAATTTAGTTCCAGACAGATTATCTTGGAGAATGCTTGAGAGCAGGGAGAGAGTTAGTCACTCTGCTGTGTTAGAACATTTCTCCAGGGCGGGGGGTGTGTAGGGAGGCTTTTCAAAATGAGTTTAAGGTGATATCTTGATATGATGGATTAGTAAAAGAATAACATAAAGATGGTAAAGGAAACAGCATGGAAACTTGATGAGAAAACTTGTCAAATGATGGCATTTTTCTACTCTGTTTCCCAACCGCTCAGGTCGTGCGTCTATCCATAGCCTGCTCCCAGGTTCTTTGCTGAACCTCTCACTGATGTTCAAGTCTGACTAAATCTCTGCCCCCACACCTCTTCCTCTAACTTGTGATTTAATAAGTGCTGGTTCCGTTTCTAATTTCAGCAATTTTAACATTTAGGATTAGAGAGCTGGGGAGAAAGACGAAACCCATGAGGATCAGAGAAATTCACTTGAGTTAAAATTGTTGGGGTGGAAAGAGGACTCTGCCTCCAAAACATTGGCGGAAATAAGCTAGAAAAGCTAGAAGACCACTAGCCCATTCCTGAAAAGTCTGAGTACATGTAAAATTATTTAGATGGTTATGTGTGGTGAAAATATTTACCGTTGATTTAGTGGACAATTTGTGCCTGTCACACAGGCGTTCATTCTTCTGCTAGTCTAAATTTTCTCCTATGCATTACCATGAATCCATTCCTTTCTTCTTGATGAAGTATTTCATGTATTCATTGATATAGCTGCAGTAGTGTATATTAATGCCGAACATCAATTTACCACATGCAGCTGAAATTACCATCTAGTATCATTTGTGACTCAAGACTTTTGAATGAGGCTGCCTCCCCCACACCTACAAAAGTGGGTAAGTAACCCTTTTTTGGCCAACCACAGACATTCCGAGATTACAAGCCTCTACCCACTATTAAGGTGAAGGGATAGCTGTGTAACTCAAGTCAGAGGAAAGAGATTTAATTAAAGAATTTGGTTGGAACCACTGAGACAGAAAATCTTTATTTCCTTTGGAACAGTTACCTATAAAAGTAATATGTATTTAGAGTGGCTTCAGGCTGTTGGCCTAGAGGTTTACACGGCAATGAGTCCACTCAGAGGAATTAGGAGATGCAGAGAGAGATTCAGTTGATGGTGTTATTTGAGCTTCTGCTTTACCCCAAATCATGCTGCTAAACTGAACATGAAATTTTGTTTTCAAATGCTGTAGTATCCCATTATTGCTTAAACCAATTTGAGTTGATTTTCGATTCTAAGGAAGCAAAAGAATTGTGAATAATGAAACGATGAAATAATTATTGATGAAATAAAGTTAACATTATTTCGTTATTGAAATAATTAATGAAATAATGTTAAGCAAGGCTCTGTTACAGTAAAAATAACTCTGTTAATTTACTTGGTAATAAATAATCTTTTAAAATATTTATAACGCATCAGGAAATAAAATGCTGGTGTTTAGTGGAAGATATTTCTACATTGCATAGTAGCCATGTGAAAATTAGAACAATACAAAACATAACATCAGTAAATTGTCTAAGAGAAAATTATTTGATCAACAATTTTCTCTTTGAAAAAAACAATATTTCAGGTTTTTTTTTTTTATTTTTTTTTTTATTTTTTTTAAAGATTTTATTTTTTTCCTTTTTCTCCCCAAAGCCCCCCGGTACATAGTTGTATATTCTTTGTTGTGGGTCCTTCTAGTTGTGGCATGTGGGACGCTGCCTCAGCGTGGTTTGATGAGCAGTGCCATGTCCGCACCCAGGATTCGAACCAACGAAACCCTGGGCCGCCTGCAGCGGAGCGCGCGAACTTAACCACTCGGCCACGGGGCCAGCCCCAATATTTCAGGTTTTTTACGTTGGTATCTATCAAAAAAAAGTTTACAAATATCATGTTAGCTTCTAGTAATATGGGCAGGTCATTTTCTTACTGAGATAGGTCTGTTCAGGTAAAAGTAATATTATCATGTGCTTTAACAATCCAAATCAGAAACACTGAAAAGGGAAGATGTACCCAAATGTTTTTGTTCTGCTTCCTTTGTAATCTTGCGGATAAAGAATTAAAAGTGCAAAGTAGGTTCAAAGACTACATAAGAAAAGTCATTTTAATTAAGGAAAAATGTAGCTTAATGCTATGGTAAATTTAACAACTATCGGCTTCATAACGTCTAACTTTTAAAACTTGTATTAAGATGTTTCAGACTAGTTTTATTGTATTCTGAACTTATACTTTGAACCCAATCAAACTGTAATTTAGAAACCCAATTTGCCTGTAGCTTAAGCTCAGAATCAGGTGCTAGATGTACTTGGTTCCCATCCGCCACTCTGCAAGGAGACCACGGCACAGACTGATTGAAAGATGAAAAAGGTTTTCACTACGTAAACGTAATTTAGTTACCTCCTAAAAATAACTAAGGCAATTTTCTCTGGGCAAATGCAAGACTTTACCCCTTATAGTCTGATTAACATTTTGTAATTCAGGCTGGACTAATGTCAGTTTATACCTGCCTGAGATTAATCATTTTCTAATTAAATTTTTTTCATTATTTACTTAAAATAAGCCAATTAGAGCCACTAAGATTTAGTCGTCCCTAATTGTCTTTTACGATTTGTAAGAAACAAATGGTTATTTTGTTCTTTTAATACAGCATGGCAGAATTGGAACCCTAGTTCTTTGTGTCTGTGAGTTGGTCAACGCAGGGTTTTCAAAGTTTCTTTATGTTCCCCATCCCCAAGCAGAGGGCCTGACAAATCTATGAGTTCAATCCATATGTTGAATGAATAAATGAATACCTACCAAATCGTCTACTCTCATGCTTCTTTATTATACATTATTTCTGTGTGTTTGTTAGAAATTATTAAGGACCTTATAACAAAAATGTCATCGGCCGGACAAGTTGGTTTTTGATGAATAACTAACAGATCAATATTCCTCAGTGCGTGTGGTGTTGTTTACATTTATTTTACTGAAAGCTGTTTTCCATTTATATGAAAGTGCAAATATCCAGAGTGGGAGGAATGCTCTAAAATCATGACAATGATGGAAGCAACATCACTTCACTGAGAAAGAGACAGATGAGATTGCAATTAAACAAAGGCCACATGCTAACAAAAGCGTAATGAACCAAAAGCTATAAAAGAAGTCCTATGTTTTTTCTGAGGCAAAATAAAACAACCGCGAAACAGTTTTCCTTTTGCTTAAGAGCCTGATGTTTGTTTAAGCAATGCCATATTACTAAGGTAAGACTGAAATCTTCAGGAATATTGAAATTTCCTGTCTTTATTTGTTTATTTGCTATTGGAATGAAAAGGGCACAGGACAACTAGACTGGTTTGGTATTTAGAGGAAAGCTGCAATTTTGGCTTTGTACATTACTACAAATGTAAACTTGGGGAACACTAAAACTCAGAAAGACTCATTTTCCTCTCTTGTAAATTAAGAAGAACAGCAGGAAAAACAGAAATGGCAGTAATATTATCTGCTTTGCCAAACTTCAGTATGAAGCTGTAAGGTTCTAATTGTCATAGCTGTGTTGTAAGGCATTCTCTTGGATACTTTTTATATGTTATCTCCTTTCATAAGAATGAATACCCTGTAGGATGGCGATAATTATCCCCGCTGCACAAAGGGGTTTGTTTTACAACACACTTCACTTACTGCAAGTTCGTTATGCTTTGTTCATTTATTAATATTAAATGTTCAGATTCACCACATATTCTTTGTTAAATAAGATGGAGAGCAGAATTACACCCGTAATGTGTTTCAAGTCATCAATTTAACTTTTGTTCCCTGTACTGATTTATTCATTAAGCATAGTTAGTTATATTTACAGTCTCCCAAGAGAGATCATGGGCTCCATGAAGATGGTACCGTATCTAAGTTATTAATAGAGTCCTAAAGTACATAATAGTAAACAAGAGATAGAAAGTACTTAATATTTGATATGAATGTTCAGTTGGATTTCTGGTTTTTTTAATTTGATTTTTATTTTTCTCGTTGGCTAATGTAATTAGTTGTAACGTATGCTTACGAGAGTGAATTTTTATTCACATTGTCATTAGTACCGTATATTATATATAATATATATTTACATGTATTTAAACAACATGTTTCCTTTAGTATCAAATGCAATGTTTATCACATAGGAAATTCTTATATGTAATTGATTGGTTATTTGAACTATTCCTGAACCAGAACCATGTTTATTAAGGTAAGATGATATTATAACACATTTTACATTGTGATAAGGCATTTTTTTTCTTTCTCATCATTCTCCTTTTGGGGAATGTTTCTGGCTATTTTCACTTTTTAAAATTCTTCCAGATAATATTATAATCATTTATAAACTTTGGAATTATGTTTGGAGTTTTGCAACTTTGTACCAAATTTGGAGTGAATTTACATTTAATAATATAATTTCCCCTATAGAGACATAGTATATTTCCATTTAACACTTCTTTTGAATCTATATTTCAAGTTTTATTATAATTGCCATATGTATTAAACATTTTAAATTGCTTTTTTATGTGTTTTAATTTTGTATTGTTGTATTGAATCAGATTTTGCCATCATATTTTCTAAGTGTTTATCAATTATAAAGGTGTTGGGTGGCTACATAAAAATTCATACCTATTCTATTATTCTAGGTTTTCTGAAAACAATTTTTTAATTTATAAATATTGGTAATTTGACCTTTATTTTTTATTATTTTTATATTTTCTAAATTTATTTTATTGGATAAATCTTTTTAAACCCCATTAGCTTATAACTTGGATAGCAGACCTGATGCATATTTTGTGGATACTTTATTTATAAAAAAATTCTGTTTCTAAGGGATCAGCAATTTCAAGGGAAAAGGTGTCTGTCCTTAAGTCTGAGGGCACTCAATAGGCCATTTTGCACATTTCTTAAAAACAAAATAAAACACACAAAAAGCCTGTCCCTTTAACAAAAAGGTAAGTCTAAGATGGAAAGTCTGAGTAAAGCCCTGACTTCGTCTGGGTGTTGACTACAGTCAGGTGTCCAGGGAACCAGATTCTGTGATCAGTAAGAGAATCCTTCTAACCTGGTTGCAGCTGTCTGAGGTTCGTCTTCCTGTAAACAGATCATAAAAGTACAAACAGAATGGGAAACTGTAAAGGGGCTCAGAGACCTGAGACAGAGCGAGAGGTACTTTGTGAACCGAAACTTGCACTTTGTAGCATGTTATTATGATCCATGTCTCTCTTGTTTTGTTTTATTTCTCTTGTTTTGTTTTCCTTCTGTTATAACATTTTTCAGGAAAATTCAGCCTTCAAAATGTTCTAAGATGAAGCAATGGAAGGGTTTCTCCCTGTTACTTGCAACTTTATTTGAATTAAGGGAGAGTTCCATCCTTGGCTGGGGGGTAGGTGGGACCCAGTTGGGGCAGAGGGTATCAGAATATAAAAACCTACAGTGCGATGGTTTCCAACATTTGCTGATCATCAAATTAACCTGTAGCTTTACACGAGCATAGAGTCCTCAAAATCTCTATCAAGTGTCTAATTCCTGATCTTTTTCCTCTGAGTATATATCATTAATAAGTTCCCAGGATTGTTTGTATTCTGAATGTTTGAGAAATTACTGTTATGGGGAAAGAGAAACACGAGGAAAATAGGCAGAGCTGCTGGGTCTCATCCCCCATCATTTGATAAGAAGATGGCTTCCAGGACGAGATCTTAAAGGGCCTGGATCTTGTTTTCTTATCTTAATTGTGTGTGCTTTTTTTAGTTCGGACCTTCAAGACTGTACTTTTGAACAGAAAATAAACTTATTGTAGACCATGGGAATTGTGGTGGCTGTTATACTTGAAGTTTCATTTTTATAAAAGCAAGTCTCTTCCCAAAAGTGCCACTTAGGACTGAGAAGCCAAAAGTAGGCAAAATATGGACTAGAACTCACTAAGGGAAGTTTAGAACTTGGAGGAAACAGTCTCCTTTGGAAACGCTATATGTTGTGGAAGGCCTTGTTTCTGAACATATTCTGTTTGGACACATGCAGCAGGCAGCATCCAGGCTGATTTCCTAGAAAGTTTCTCTGCCTCTTTGTAGTAGCAGGGGTAGTGGGGCGTGCTGGGGAGAGAAGAGAAAGATTCTCCTCATTGCTTTGAATCTTGTCTGAACTTTGTATAAGTCAGTAGATTCCCTGTTTGTATGGGTTAGTAGGTTCTCTTTGTATAAATTAATAGATTCCCTATTCAGTAGTTGATTGCTATGTGGCCTCTCAGAAGTCAACTTCTATTTGCTTTGCTTAAACATACAGAAGTGCATCCTTTATAATTATACAAGTCATTTTTTCATTCTTTTCTGTTTACGTAGTATTAAGAAATCCATACTTGTACTTAAGAATAGTGGTAGAGAAACTGAATCTACAACTATCTGACCATTATATAAAGGAATTAAAAAGTGATTTTTATAGCTGAAGAGACTAGAGGCATCCTGCTTCCATGTGATGATAGAGCACAGAAGCCTTGACATTGGGGTGAATTGGAGTCAAATCCTATATCTGACAAATCTGTTAAGTGCCTGACATGTAGTGTTTCTATCATCACTATCATCATTATCAACAACATTATCATCATATTATCCCCAACCAGCTAATTAGAGTGGAGAGAAGATGCAACAACCATCTGTCCTTTAGGGTGAAATCCATCACATGTTTTCTAGCATTTTTAGAAAATCTTCTGACAAGTTTTGAGTAATCACTTGTTAGACTAGTGAGATCTAACAGCCTGATATATCCATCTTCATCTGGTTAGCCTCACAAACCACAGACATAAAAAGCAGAAGGTGCGAGAAAAGAGAACACATATTCCTACAGGGAGGGATACTGTCTAAGAGAGCCATTTTGAGATCTCATTGAATTTGAACATTACTGAGTTTAGATATTTTAGTCCATCAACTCATGGCAAGGTAGAGGGTACTGGCAAAACTGGTGGTGGTGGGGGGGGTTTACTAGCCTACTGTCCACTTACCATCTTATCTGCTCCCCAATTTTGAGTGAGTTCAGAGCGCATGTTACTAATGGGTTACCTAGAGGGAGAGAAACTAGAGGCCTTTAGCTATGACATTGCTCCCTGTCTCGATGACTATTGTTAGCATCAGAAAACTATGAATTTGGCTGGGTTCTAAATCAATTCTCTAAAAATAAGTTCCCTGAAAACCGATGACAGAAAGTCAATTTGCCAAAAATCAATTTTCTGAACCAGAAACTTGCTCAAAACAGACAGACAGTTCCTTAAACTGCATTCACCTTGGGTATTTTGCCCTTGGTGGCAGGGGCAGAGGCAGGAGCATTGACAATCACAAGAGCAGAGGTTAGGAGAATGGCTAGGGTAGGGACACAGGCACAGGCAAGAGCAACGCAAGGAAGATAGTGTAAGAGTTCCTAACATTTCCAGAAGGTCCTCCAAGGAGGGGAAGCTTCACAGGTCAACATGGCGACAGCCTCAGAGCATCACTCAACTTGGCTGTCAACATCCCCAACCCCATGAAGAGGACATTGTGAGGAAAGGAAAGTTTGAAAAGGCAGCTGCTGGAAGACGATGTCACAAGGATAATAGAAAAAGTTTCATTTTTCCCTCTAGGCTATGTTCTTCAAGAGACGGTTAGGCAGATCTACTCATATCCTTATCCCTTACACATTGGGCCAGGTGTAATCTTTGTTAAGCACTCAATCAACATTAGAAAAGTAAAGAATGAATGGATAAATCAATCCACAAATAATGAATAAATTATTTTAAATGATAGTGGGCACATAAATAGATCCATCAAATGATCGATTGACAGATAGATAATTTATCTGGCAGGCAGCACGAAAAGACTTTTCATGATATGACAGTTCTGGGACTCTCGAGTGGGATAAAAAGGGCTTTTATGTGTCTTCAATTGGATTTTTTCCAAAATTCAGGCCTGCTTGGATATTTGCCTTGGTCTAGTCAATGTTTTCTGTTTGATCATTCTTATGCAGAAGGTTTCCTTGCTATACTATTGGTAGCTGATGAGTGGGTCCAAGCCTCAGGATTCTTGTCTGGTTTTTAGATCCAGAAAAATTAAGACGGAATATGTTTGATGTGTATGTATGTTTTTGTGGGGGGCAGTTAAAGAGATCTGTAGTTTGTCATATAAAAAGTAATTTGAAAAAAGGGAAAAATAACGTATATTTTATTTCTATCTTGGCAGACTGTGGCCATCTGGGGAAATTGCTAACTTTTTTAAATCAAAGTTTGTCTGTTATTTTTTTTTTTTTGAAACATACAAAAACAATGCTATGCTCTTGAGATAACTCACGTTGATGCGTTGGCATGTATCCTTCTACACATTTTCTCTATTCACATAGAAAGTGCTGGTTAGATGGATAAATGGATATCCTCTTTCCATCAATTCCAGTAACAGATTACAGGCTCGGGATTTGTCCCAAACTATATGAGAATAAACAAGACATCTATTTACTCACTAAGAGGAGTCTGCTCATATATCATACATAGCAACATGTTATCATTGTCCCTCACTGAGTTCTTAAGTATGCCATTGTCTGTTAAAAATGATCCAAGTTTCATATAGTAAAGTTGGGCCCCTTCCTTGTGGTATTTTACAATGTAAGATGTTAACTATTTCATGACTATTATTTTTTAAGTAGAAAATTGAAAGACAGGACTCCAGACCAAGATGGTGACACTGAATATAGAGCTATGGAGTAGCATCTCATAAGTCTCAGCCTTGACATAACAGCATACACTTGAGAGAAAACTCTTAACTTCCATCGTCTCCCCAAGGAGCACAGGGTTTGGACCACATGTCAAGTGCCCTGATTTTAAGGCTACCACTTAAAGGATGGGCCCAAAATCGCCTAGCACTGAAAGCCAATAGGGCTTGCATTCACAAGTCCCACACAAAGATAGCAAACAAAGAAACAGGTTTTTAATGGGCATGAGTCCACCCTGCCATGGCTATACATCTGGGCACAGTGCAGAGGAAGCAGACAAAAAGGCCCATTTCTCCCTGAAAAGGGATTGACAGCATATTTTCCCAGCTGCTGCCTGAGAGTATGCTTTCTAATCAGCTTACACATGGAAGCTGACTATGATCTTGTGATCCTCCCAGTTGGGACAGTGATGAGTCTTAGCACACCTTCAACTACTGGGAGCCACTAAAGGCAAAGACAGAGGCTTGTATAATCAGAAAGGTTTGAGAGGCAGCCAGGAGCTTAGGCCAGGCTGATAAGGTTCATCTCCCACAGGAGACCAGTCTGTTAAGTCTGGGAGGTGGGGCTGATTTATCTAATGCACAGAAATGACAAAGAGAATCAAGGAAAAATGAAGAAACAAGGGAATGTGTTCCAAACAAAAGAACAAGAAACTTCCTGGTTTCAAACTATATTTTAATGCTATAGTAATCAAAACAGTATGGTATTGGCATAAAGCAGACCCCTAGATTTGTGGAACAGAATAGAGAGCCCAGAAATAAACCCACACATGTATGGTCAATTAATTTACAACAAAGTATACAAGAATACCCAATGAAGAAGCACAGTTTCTTCAAAAAATGGTATTGGGAAAGCCACATATCCACATGAAAATGAATGAAACTGGATCCCTATTTTACACACACACAAAAATCAACTTACAATGGTTTAAAGACGTGAACGTAAGACCCAAACCATAAAACTCCTAGAAGAAAACACACAGGGTAAGCTCCTTGACATCAGTCTTACCAATGAGTTTTTTGGATTTGACAAAAAAAGCAAAGGTAACAAAAGCCAAAGTGACTAAGTAAAACTAAAAAGCTTCTGCATAGCCAGGAAAACCACAAGAACAAAGGGAAAAGGCAACCTCAGGAATAGGAGAAAATATTTGCAAATTACATATCTGATAAGGGGTTAATATCCAAAATATACAAGGAATTCTTATGACTCTATAGTATAGCAAAAAACAAACAACGATATTAGAATATTGGCAAAGGACCTGAATAAACATTTTCCAAAGAAGACACACAAATGGTTAAGAGGTACTCAAAAAGGTGCTCAACTTTACTAACCATAAAGGAAATGCAATTCAAAACCACAATAAGCTATGACCTCACACTTGTTAGAATGTCTATTATCAAAAAGACAAAAGATAACAACGTCTGGTGAGGCCGTGGGGAAAAGGGAACTTTTGCATGCTGTTGGTGGTTATATAAAATGATACAGTCACTATAGGAAACAGTACAGAGGTTCCTCAAAAAATTAAAAATTATATGACTATATGATACAGCAATCCCACTTCTGATATATATCCAAAGAAAATGAATCACTATCTTAAAGAGATATCTATACTCTTGTGTTCACTGAGGATTATTCATAATAGCCAAGGTATGGAAACAACATAAACATCCATTTACAGATGAAGGTATAAAGAAAATGTAATATATATGCGCAATGGAATATTATTCAAACTTAAAAAAGAAGGAAATTCTGACCCTACAACAACATAGATGAACCTGGAGGACATTATGCTAAGTGAAATAATACAGCAGAGAGATACAAATAATGAGTGGTATCACGTATGTGTGGAATATTAAAAAAAAAAGTCAAACTCGTAGAAACAGAGAGTTGAATGGTAGTTGTCAGACCCTGGGGAATTGGTGGAAACAGGGAAAGCTTGGTAAAAGTGTACAAACTTTCAGTTATAAGATAAATAAGATCTGAGGATTGAGATCTCATCAAGATTGTGGGATAGGCAGACTTTGAACTGATCTCCTCCCGTGAACACAACCAGGTTACAACTATTTTTGGAAAATTACCCCAGATAGAAAACTGAAAACTGGATAAAAATAACCCCCACAACAAGAGACAGTCCTGACTAAGGCAGAAGAGGCAGAAATTACTTCTGGAGAGAAAAAAGCTACCTTCAGGAGCAGCGGAGTTTCTCAGCCAGCCAGGCGGGAGCCACCCTAAAGTACGCAGCCCTCCCTGGAGGAGTGAGGTCTTGAGTGGGGGCCAATCCTACTATAAGCATCCTTCAGACTCAGCAAAACTAAGACAAGGGTCTTACTATCTGGCTTTGCTGGCTATTAACTGCAGTGGGGAATACCCCCAGAAAAGCTACTGGACGAAAGCCGAAAAGACCTGGTTGTAAAGGGCCCATTCACAAACTCACTCATCTCAGCAACCTAAAATCACCAAAGAGAAGGCTGACAATCCTTTGGTGAAAAGAGACTCACCTGGTGGTCTCTGGATGCATCTTGGTGAGTGGAGAGACCTCTCCAGATACAGACGTTGGTGATGGCCATTGTTTTGATCTAGTCCAGGCATACTGACACACATCCTGGCAGACATCATTGAAATTCATCTCCTGGCCTGTTATCCCATTGGTCTGCCACATCCACTAGAGGACAGATTTAATCAAGTTCAGCCAGGGCAGGCAGCCTGCCCTAGGGACTGGCACTGCCCAACAGCAAGCCCTTCAGGTTACTTGTCAGCCTGCATTGACTGAGTGACTTGATACTCTACAGGCAGGCGAGTGTGTCCACCTCTGTGGGACAGGGCCTGTGTGAGGACCAGGTGAACAGTGGGGGGCATTGGTGGAGAGCTGGGGGCCTCTGCAGTGGGGCATTGGTGTACACTCCAGGGGGTTGGGAAGTGTGCACAGACCAGAACTGAGTTGACATTGTGTGGTCCTGGGGGGGAGGATGAGGATAATAAGCAGGAGAAGAACTGTGCTTCACAAATAACCATAAAAAGGACCAGTTCACCTTCCAAAGCCTGAAACAATGGAGTAATCCCATTCCTAGGGCAAGCCCCTCTCAGCTGCACTCCTAAGAGAACTGAAAACACCAGAGGCCTATAGAAACTGTAAGCCTTTGAGCCTAGCAACCAGCTACACTGGGTACTTACCTAATTAAGAGGAAAACTGCAACAGGAGTGTGCTGTTAGACCTTGTAGCTGACGGTGCTGAGGCTCCCCAAACCAGATTTACAAACAGCAGGCCAGGGAAGGAAAGACTAGACTCCCTGGGTTCCTGCATTAAGAGCAAGATTGCCTCAATGGAAGGACACAAGTAGACCACAAAGGGATCACTCCTGGATCATTTGGACTGGTGATGAGAGGAAAGCACACTGCTGGGCCTCAAAAGGCATCTCTTACATAAGACTACTTCTCCAAGATCAGGAGAAATAGCCAACTCACCTAATACATAGATATAAGCACAGAGAAAGGGGCATAATGAGGAGACAAAGGAATACATTCCAAGCAAGGAAACAGGACAAAACCCCAGAAAAAGGGCTAAATGAAACAGAAACAAGTAACCTACCTGACAAAGAGTTCAAACAAAGACTCATAAGCATGCTCACAGATATTGGGAGGAGACTGGATGAACACAGTGAGCTCATCAACAAAGAACTTGAAAATATAAAAAAGAACCAATCAGGTGCAGGCCCAGTGGCACAACAGTTAGGTGCACACATCCTGCTTTGGCAGCCCACGGTTCAACAGTTCAGATCCTGGGTGCAGACATGGCACTGCTTGGCAAGCCATGCTATGGTAGGCATCCCACATATAAAGTAGCAGAAGATGGGCACGGATGTTAGCTCAGGGCCAGTCTTCCCCAGAAAAATGAAGAGGATAGGCAGCAGTTAGCTGAGGGCTAATCTTCCTCAAGAAAAAAAAAGAAAGAAAGAACCAATCAGAAATGAAGAATACAATACTGGAAATGAAAAATTCACTAGACGGACTCAATAGCAGAGTAGATGATACAGAAGAACAGACCAATGAGGTAGATGAAAGACTAGAGGAAATCACACAAATTGAACAGAAAAAAGAAAAAAGAATTAGACAGAATTAGAACAGTCTAAGGGAACTCTGAAACAATATCAAGTGAACTAACATTCATATTATAGGTGTCCCAGAAGGAGAAAAGAGAGACAAAGGGGCAGAAAATTTATTTGAAGAAATAATAGCTGAAAATTTTCCTAAGTTAAGGAAGGAAATAGACATCCAAGCACAGGAAGCATAGAGAGCTCCAAACAAGAAAAGCCCAAAGAAGCCCACAGCAAGACACATTATAATTAAAATGTCCAAAATTAAAGATAAGGAGAGAATCCTAAAAGCAGCAAGAGAAAGGCAACAAGTGACATACAAAGGAAATCCTATAAGGCTATCAGCAGACTTCTCAGCTGAAACCCTACAGGCAAGAAGAGAATGGCATGATATATTTAAAGTGCTAAAAGGAAAAAACCTATAGCCAAGAATAGTCTATCCATCAAGGTTGTCATTCAGAATTGAAGGAGAGATACAGAGCTTTCCAGTCAAGCAAAATTTCAAGGAGTTTATCACCAAGAAACCAGGTCAACAAGAAAGGCTGAAGGGACTTATTTAAGTGGGAAAGCAATGACCACAAATAGGGATAACAAAATTATCAAAAGAAACACCCAAAGGGCCCCAGGCAATAAAATCACTGGTAAAGGGAAAAATATAGTAAAGGTAGCAGATCAACCACCTGTGAAGACAATATGAAGGTTAAAATATGACAGTACTAAAATTACCTATTTAAAGGATAAGAGGGTCATGGATATACATACATAAAGCAAGAGATTAGATATGATTTCAAAAACATAAAATGTGGGAGGAGGGGCCTAAAAACTAGAGCTTTTAGAAAGAGGTCAAGCTAAAGAGTGTATTAACTCAATATAGACTGTCATATACATAGAATATTATATAGGATCCTCACAGTAATTGCAAATCAGAAACCTATAATAAGTAAGCAAATAAGTAAGAAAAAAGAAATCAAACATAGTACAAAAGAAAGCCATCAAACCACCAGGGAGAGAGCAAGAGAAAAAGAAAGGAATACAGAAGAACTACTAAAACACCCAGAAAAAAAAGTAACAAAATGGCAATAAATACATATTTATCAATAGCTACTTTAAATGTCAATGGTCTAAATGCTCCAATCAAAAGGCATAGGGTAGCCAATTGCATACAAAAACGAGACCAATATATATGCTGCACACAGGAGACACACTTCAGACCTAAAGAAACTCACAAAATGAAAGTGAAAGGATGGAAAAAGATACTCCATGCAAATGGCAAAGAAAAGAAAGCAGGGGAAGCAATACTTATATCAGACAAAATAGACTTTAAAACAAAAACTGCAACAAGAGACAATGAAGGGCATTGCATAATGATAAAAGTAACAATCCAACAAGAAGATATAACATTTGTGAATATCTATGCACCCAAGATAGGATCACCTAAATATGTAAAGCAATTATTAACAGAAATCAAAGGAGAAATACATAGTAACAGAACAATAGTAGGGGACTTTAACACTCCACTTACACCAGTGGATAGATCACCCAAACAGAAGATCAAGAAGGAAACACTGGCCTTAAACAACACATTTGACCAGATGGACTTAGTAGACATATATAGAACATTCCATCCAAAAACCACAGAATACACATTCTTTTCAAATGTACATAGAACATTTTCCAGGATTGATCACATATTAGGCCACAAAACAAGTCTCAATAAATTTAAGAAGATCGAAATAATACCATGCATCTTTTCTGACCACAAGTTATGAAACTAGAAATCAACTACAGGAAGAAAACCAGAAAAGCCACAAAAGTGTGGAGATTAAACAAAATGCTACTGAACAACGATCGGGTCAAAGGAGAAATCAAAAAATTCCTGGAGACAAATGAAAGTGAAAATACAACATGCCAAAATCTATAGGATGCAGCAAAAGCGGTTCTAAGAGGGAAGTTTATAGCAATTCAGGCCTACCTCAACAAAGAAGAAAAATCCCAAATAAACAATCTAAGAGGACTCTAAAGGTACTGGAAAAAGAAGAACAAACAAAGCCCAAAATCAGCAGAATGAAGGAAATAATAAAAATCACAGCAGCAATAAATGAAATAGAGACTAAAAATACAATAGAAAAAATTAATGAAACCAAGAGCTGGTTCTTTGAAAAGATAAACAAAATTGACAAACCCTTAGCTAGACTTACCAAGAAAAAGATAGAGAAGGCTCAAATAAATCAGAAACGAAAGAGCAGAAATTACAATGGATACCTCAGAAACACAAAAGATAATAAGAGAATACTGTGAAAAGCTATATGCCAACAAATTGGATAATCTAGAAGAAATGGATAAATTCTTAGAAACATACAACCCTCCAAGACTGGACCAAGACGTCGATAATTTGAATAGACCAACCACCGGTAAGGAGATTGCAACAGCAATCAAAAACCTCCCAAAAAATAAAACTCCAGGACCAGATGACTTCCCTGGTGAATTCAACCAAACATTCAAAGAAGACTTAACACCTATGCTTCTCAAACTCTTCCAAAAATGTGAAAAGGAAGGGAGGCTTCTTAACTCATTCTACAAAGCCAACATTATCCTGATACCAAAACCAGACAAGGACAACACAAAAAAAGAAAATTACAGGCCAATATCACTGATGAATATTGATGCAAACATCCTCAACAAAATTCTCGCAAATCAAATACAACAGCAAATTAAAAAGATCATACATCACAATCACGTGGCTTTCATTCCAGGGATGCAGGGATAGTTCAACATCCGCAAATCTATCAATGTGATGCACCACATTAACAAAATGAAGAATAAAAATCACATGATCATCTCAACAGACGAAGAGAAAGCATTTGACAAGATACAGCATCCATTTATGATAAAAACTCTAAATATAATGGGTAGAGAAGGAAAACACCTCAACATAATAAAGGCCATATATGACAAACCCATAGCAAATATCATTCTCAATGGAGAAAAACTGAAAGCTATCCCTCTCAGAACAGGAACCAGATAAGGATGCCCATGGTCTCCACTCTTATTTAACATAGTATTGGAAGTGCTAGCCAGTGCAATCAGGCAATAAAAAGAAATAAAAAGGATGCATATTAGAAAAGAAGAAGTGAAACTGTCACTCTTTGCAGATGACATGATTTTATATATAGAAAACCCTAAAGAATCCACTAAAAAACTTTTAGAAATAATAAATGAATACAGTCAAGTCACAGGATATAAAATCAACATACAAAAATTGGTCGCATTTGTATATACTAACAACAAAGCAGAATAAAGAGAAGAATACAATCCCATTTAAAATTGAAACAAAACAAATAAAATACGTAGGAATAAACTTAACCAATGAGGTGAAAGATCTGTCCACTGAAAACTATAAAACATTGTTGAAAGAAACCGAAAAAGACACAAAGAAATGTAAAGATGTTCTGTCCTCTTGGACTGGAAGAATTAACCTAGTTAAAATGTCCATACTTCCTAAAGCAATCTATAGATTAAACACAATCCCTATCAAAGTTCCAACAACAATTTTTCACCAAAATAGAACAAAGAATCCTAAAATTTATGTGGAACAACAAAAGATCCCAAATAGCCAAAGGATTCCTGAGAAAAAAGAACAAAGCTGGAGCTATCAGACTCCCTGATTTCAAAATATAGTACAAAACCTTAGCAACCAAAACAGCATGGTACTGGCACAAAAACAGACACACAGATCAACGGAACAAAATTGAGAGCCCAGAAATAAACCCACACATTTATGGACAGCTAATATTCGACAAGAAAGCAAAGAACATACTATGGAGAAAGGAGAGTCTCTTCAATAAATGTGTTGGGAAAACTGAACAGCCACATGCAAAAGAATGAAAGCAGACTATTCCCTTACACCATGCACAAAAATCAACTCAAAATGGATTAAAGACTTGAATGTAAGACCCGAAACCATGAAACTTCTAGGAGAAAACATAGGCAGTACACTCTTTGACATTGGTCCGAGCAGCATATTTTCAAGCACCATGTCTGATCGGGCAAGGGAAACAAAAGAAAAAATGTACAAATGGGGCTACATCAAACTAAAAAGCTTCTGCACAGCAAAGGAAACCATCAACAAAACGAAAAGACAACCTAACAAGTAGAAGAAGATATTTACAAAGCATATAGCAAATAATGGGTTAATATCTAAAATTTACAAAGAACTCATACATCTCTTCAAGAAAAAAAAATGACTCAATTAAAAAATGAGCTAAAGATCTGGACAGAGATTTCACCAAAGATGATATACAGATGGCCAACAGGCATATGAAAAGATCTTCGACATCATTAACTATCAGGGAAATGCAAATCCAATCTACAATCAGATATCCCCTCACTCCTGTCAGAATGGGTATAATTAACAAGAGGGGAAACAAGTGTTGGAGAGTGCGTGGAAAGAATGGAACCCTCGTACACTGCTGGTGGGAGTGCAAACTGGTGCAGCCACCGTGGAAAGCAGTATGGAATATCCTTAGAAAATTAAGAATAGATCTACCATATGATCCAGCTATCCCATTGCTGAGTATTTATCCAAAGAACTTGAAAACACAAATGCGTAAAGATACGTGCACCCCTATGTTCACCGCAGCATTATTCACAATAGCCAAGACTTGGAAGCAACCTAGGTGCCCAGCAAGGGATGAATGGATAAAGAAGATGTGGTACATATACACAATGGAATACTACTCAGCCATAAGAAATGATGAAATCCGGCCATTTGTGACAACATAGATGGATCTTGAGGATATTATGCTGAGTGAAATAAGTCAGAGGGAGAAAGTCAAATACCATATGATCTCACTCATAAGTAGAAATAAAAATAACAAACAAACACATAGCAGCAGAGATTGGTTTGATGGTTACCATAGGGGAAGGAGGTAGGGGGCAGGGCAAAAGGGGAAATTAGGCTCACATGTGTGGTGATGGACTATAATTAGTTTTTGGGTGGTGAACATGATGTAATCTACACAGAATTCGAAATATATTACGATGTACATCTGAAAGCTATATAATGCTATAACCCAATGTTACTGCAATAAAAAAAAGAAAAAGAATGATCTGAGGAGCTAACGTATAACACGGTGACTACAGTTGATAATACTATATTGTATAATTGAAACTTACAAGGAGAGTAGAACTTAAATGTCCTCACGAAAAATTTACAGAAAGGTAAATATGTGAGGTGATAGATGTGTAGATTAACTTGATTGGGAATCCTTTAAATGTATATCAAATCATTGCTCTTGTGCAGTTTAAACATATCACAGTTTTGTTTGTCAATTATACCTCAATAAGACTGAAAAGAAAAAGAAAATTGAGAGAGAGAAATGTCACACGTGGGTTAAGAATGCCATCTTTATTCAAATATTTTATAAATTTAGCTCTCTACCATCAGATCAGAGAGTAAACAAATATGTCATGAGACTTTGACACAAAGATATTATGGGGAATGCAATATATAATCTGCTATATGAGTATACTTACTGTAAGTATACTGTAAGTATATACTTATATTCTTATAAAAGTAAATATTAAAAACAAACTGATACATTTTTGTGGAAAGGTGAATAAATTAGGATTAAATTAAGTTGCAAATTATGGAAAATCTGACAAAAAGTGATCAGACACATGTAGATTTTATTGTTGTCATGCAATAAAAATTCTGAAGGCAGGATCCTAAGGACGATCTTGCTGCCAAAGAAAGTCATAAAAATAACACTGTTCTACCTTTCTGCTCTATTGCTATCAGCATGCGGTGTTTGTACGCAATATGTGTATATATATATTGTATTGATGTTCCGGGGAGCAAGAAGGGGAATGTACGAATGCCTTCATTTATTCGTCCCAGTAATGTCATATGGCCAACCCAGCCGCAGGGAGGCTGAAATGTGAGTCTTCCCTTTCCAGTTTCTGGTAACGGAAGGTAAATGACAAAGGGGTTGAGATGGACGCTGTGTGAGTCTACTCACAAACATCTGTCACCAAAGAGCAACCTGAGTAAGCCAAAAATAAATGAATATGCTGGAAGGGGAAACTTTCCCTCCGAATGAACTGCAGCCTCAGATGATCTCCTCATTGTGTTTTTCATCGTTGATTTTTCTCATATGATGAGGGAAATAAGTGTGTTTTTGCTTTCATTTTATTTACAGAAAGCAATATAAGAGATAACTTTTTATTCCAGAAATGTATGCAAAATCAGTCCTATTTGAGTAGTTTATATTTTTTTAAAGTATAATACAATTTTCTTTTAAAATGAGGGCTGAACTTCTTACAGTGATAGCAGTTATTTGTTTTTCATTCATGTGTTTACAAATTATTTGTTAAACACATAAACTAAATGGCAGATGCTTTTCTAGGTGCTGGGAATATAACAGTGAAAAAAGACTGACACAGTCCTTTCCTAATGAGGGTTACATTTATGTAACTGCTTACTATTCAGTTTTCTAAAATATATGCAATTGGAATATAAACGGGCAGTCCATTGCAATTTAACACTAGAATAATATAATTTAATACACAAAATTCTTAGATATTCTATAATTATTTATTCTATAAAAATTCAAAGAAAATCTAAGACAAAGCCATCAATGTTATAGACAGCAAAAGGATTTGTACATATAAGGATTTTATAAAGAATTTTAAAGATATTTTAGCAAAGGAGGCCTAATATCTTTTGATAATATGAATCAGCAATAGAAAATTTCCCATAATAAACATAGCAATGAAAATCAGGTATTTGGGTGCAGGATGAAACAAATATTTGGTGAATGAACAAATTTAAGGTAATAATTTTGAAATAGAAAATATATTTTTTCCTTTTTTATCTCCATTTTACGAAAACCACTAGCTTTTTTTAAAAAATATTTTATTTTTCCTTTTTCTCCCCAAAGACCCCCAGTACATAGTTGTGTATTTTTAGTTGTGGGTCCTTCTAGTTGTGGTATGTGGGATACTGCCTCAGCATGGCTTGATGAGCTGTGCCATGTCCCAGGATCCGAACTGGTGAAACCCTGGGCCTCAGAAGTGGAGCCCGCAAACTTAACCACTCAGCCACGGGTCGGTCCCAAAAACCACTAGCTTTATTGTGCACCCATTTATTCATAGAATAAATGATTGTTTTTTATGTGTCATCATAACCCTATTGTTTCATAATTTAACAACAAACATAGTTATTAGAACAAGGGCCATACTTGCAAGCATTATTTTGCTTAGCTTGATTTTTAATTTAAACCCTGTGTCTCTTTCCAATACAAGAGTCTTTTACTTTTTTTTAGCAGTGAAATGGAAATTTCAATCACTGTTACAGTGATAGTTTTTTGGAGAAGTCATCCTTGGAAATTAGATTTCATTCATAAGCCCTCTGCTGAGGCTTGCTGGAAGCCTAGAAACACTTAGAAAAAAAGTCTATATATTACAGGATGACAGAGAAGGAGAACTTGGCTAAATATCTAAGAGGTATATGAGAATTCTATTGGAAATATTCCATAGCCAATGGACCAACATAAGCTAATAATCTATCCCACTTGTAAGAATTTTATGCTAATGGTGTAGATATAGTTGAGTCTGGGTTTTCTATCAACGGTTCAATCCAGTGGAAATATTCAGAAGGCAGTTGGAAAACGAGTCTAGAGTTCTACGGTCAGATCTAGTTTGAAATACTGGCTACAAAGTCATTAACATGGTAGCTGAGGTTATCAATGCAGATGTGTTCACACAGATAGTAAGATAAAAGAAGAAAGAAGTTAATGAACTCAGAGGACGTTAATACTGTCGTGATGAGAGAATTGGACCAATTAAATCGTTGGTTTTCTACCAGTGGATAGGTTTTCTTCAACAGCATAGAAACTTGTTGGAATTAAAAATAGGGGATCAGTCGTCAGAGTCATCACATTGCACAATTTCAGGGGACTCTATTCACACTGTACTGTGCTTTTTCTTTTTTAAATTTGAGTATTAATGTATAAAATTGTGCTACACTAGATCAAACCACATTATGTACTTTTCTGTCATTAAAATCCTACAGTTCGAACAAAGTTGATCTGCTTCTGTGATCATATGAGATGCCACATCATAGACGCTGTCCTCTTCCTTTGTTTTCCAGGAATGCTTCAAAAAAGACATTTATAGCTCAATGGGCTTCTGAGAAGCTGTACTTCCAAGTTTCTGTGAAGACTTTGAGTTGAGAGAATTTTCCATTCTTTCTATCTTAACAAACACACAGACAAACAAACTAGGGTTAGCTGTAACACAAGCCGCACACTGTATTTGGCTAACCAGTGCTGCTGAATGTTCATAGTATGGTTACTTTTGCTTCTGACTGGCTTCAGCTCCTTAAGACCATAGAGTCAGTAATAAAAGTCGACACGTATTTCCTGGGTCTAGCCTAGATTTTTCCCATATATTTTACTTCATTTTAATGATCTATGTTCAGGAAAATATGCACTAATTGCCACAAAATGCACAACTCTACACCAGTGACCTAAAACAATCAAAATTAATTTCATATTTCCTCAGATTCCACTGTGAGCCAGCAGGGACTATCCTCTACCCAGTGATGCAAGATCCAGGCTCCCTTCATCTTTTATGTTGTCATCTAAGCTTGAGGAATCCACATTTGCTGTAGCAAATAAAGAGGATGGTGGAGGAGGAAATAACTGCTTTTAAGTGCCTCAAACCAGAGGTGATGCATATGATTTCTGCTCTCCATCCACTGATAAAAGGAGTCACACATGGCCCCAATTTAAATGGTAAGGAGGCTGGGGCATAAATGGGAAAAGATGGAATCTTTGGTGAGCACTGTCTGCCGCAGCATACTACAGACTAGACTCTTATGGATCCTCATTTCCTATAAAATATTCCTTTTATCTGTCAATATTTGGCTAATGAACAGGCTCAAGACTCTTAACTAGGCTTAATTAATCTTCATTTTGAAACCCTGCTAGCACAGATGTACACTAAAAAAATTATCCAACAAATGTTGATTCAATAGCAATTTTCCATAATTTCATTAGCTATTCATCTCAGGTTTCATTTATGCATCTGCTGTGTCATTATCTGAGTTCATTATAACATTAGCTTTCAAATTTAATAGACCATTGCATAAGTGACAAAGCTACTAATTATAAAGGCTTATTGTTGTAATATTGTTCACCTTAAGAATAATACTATTTGGATGCGTTTATCTTTTGAAATGAGCTTGCTATAAAATAATGAATTAAAAGCATCAATAAAATCGTAAAATTGCTTTTTATGTTTAAAAACGACTTTCCTGTGTCATGACTATGATACATAATTGGAAATATTTGAGATATACTTTTAATCCAAATTGGGTTGGTGGTTACTCATTTAGCATAATTTTTGAGAGTTGAAACTTTGTAAAGAATAAATATAATTGTATTGGTAAAAATTATTCTTCATATCAATAACATAGATTTCAAAAATATCACTAGTTAAGAAAGTACCAAGCCCAATTTAGAAGTTCTCTGATTTTAATAGAAAATTTATTTTGATTTATGAGATTCAGAAAAAAGCAGCAACTGCTTTTAATGTCTTTTGTTAAATGCATAAATTGTTAGAGTGAAAAATATGACATTCATTCTTTGATATTATATTTTTGGAAATTTCATAATAAACCACAAACAGCTAATTAAAGTATATTGCAAATGCCTTTTCAACCTTGACTTCAAGGATACAACAATAGAGCCATCACTACTTACGTATGTCACATCCTACAGATGGTAAATCAATAGGTGTGGAAAGACGTAAAAGATTTCAACCATGGAAAAGAAAGATATTTATAAGATGAGATTAGTCAGAAAAGTATTTTGTTGTTCCTCAATTCAAATGTAAATATCTATAAAACACTAAGAAGAAGGTTATTTTAACGCTGTTAAATATAAGTAAGAAAAGACACATTTTATTAAAAACATTACATGCCAAAAAATTCACTAGTAATGTAACAGATATTATTTTTATAAGCATACAACAAGATTGTGAGTTGAGTTGTATTATCCTCATCCTTCTTTCCATGAAAATATAGTTCACTTTATGTAAGGTCATACAATTATGAAAGTCATAGGCAGAATCTATACTCATTTCTGCCTAAAGCCCATGGTGTTTTCTTTAAACCATGTGTGAGATCATCCAACTGAGACATTTGAAAAGAGGGTTTAGCATAAATTGCTAGTGAAACAACTTCATGATGGAGAAAAAGGAGAGGAGCAAAGAGCACAGTATTGTTTTAAGAAACCACACATATATGGAATACATAGATATTTCACTGACCCGCTCCTTGAGAAGTTAACAAGAGTGTCAGAGAGAATGCTTAAAAGAGAGGTAGGCGATCACAGGAGTACATGGTCCTGGAATAAAAAGGGAGACAGAAAAGTGGCTTCAAGAGGAATAATCTTGTCAAGGATATTAAATTCTGGGAAGATAGGTAAAGAAAAGATTCAGCCTGGGAAGTCAATTTTATCTCACAATTAGGAGATGACTGATAACTTTATCAAAGTTTCATCACAAAAAATATAATCATTTTAAGTAGAGAATGATTTAATATACAAAATTAGAGTTCCTTCAAACTATGGAAGAATTGAAAGAGAAAAGGACAGTAATCTGCTTTCAGGAAACATCAGAGTGTGAATATCTCAAATTTCTGCAGCCAATGAGCCCAGCTGCCTATAGCATCAAAGTGAAAGATTCTCAAGAAAACTTCCAGAGTCCAAGAGAACTTGCTGCTGCTGATCGGACCTGTCCGTTCACAGTAAATGTCATTTCAATTGCCAATGAAACAGGTTCTCAGTGAGTCCAAAGTCAAGGCAAGTTGTCACAAGTGATCTAAACCATCTGTCAGAATTTGCCATCACAGAATATTGGCTTTTATTTCTCTTCCACTTTCCAGTGTTTGATTAAATGCCTCTCACTGGCTGAATCTAAGGGCCAAGATTCTGGGAAACGTCACTTCAGGCTCTCCCCCAAATGTACAGGAGGATGCTAAAGGGGACAATGGCGCGGAGTTGACAGAGGCAGTTCAGTACAGTGATTTTAGGGTGGAGAAACAGAGACAGAATTATAAGATCCAGGTGATGGGAAAAGTTAAAAGGGCAAAATATAATGAGAACAATTGATAGATTAATGCTTGATAGAAAAGGTAAATGGGAAAGATAGGAAAAGTACAATAGAAATGGAAATTTCAATTGATAAATTCTAACAAGGAACTCATATTTTTTCCTATAAAATTAATAGAAAATTAGTTTATTTGGGACAATCCTTTGGCATTGCTAATTTAGAATGATACTGACATTGGATGATGAATTTTCCCCAGCCTTTGTTCTACCTCTAAAATCTAAAAAAATCATAAATATGAAGTGTGACAAAAAAGGCACTAACAAATTTGTGGACTTTCTAATGTCTTAAAACTGCCAGGTGATGTAAAACACATGCATACATATAATGTCTCTTAAAAATAAACAACAGTATAATCTTAAGCCATGGAGATAAAAATACTAAAATGAAGTCTTCTATTGACTGGGTAAATGCCATTTTGGTGCACTGAACTCTCAGATTTTCAAAATACTAAGTAACGTGCACAACAGACACCTACCTCTCCTGGCACCCTATTACTCACTAGGAGGAAAGTTAAGATAAACAATCAGAGTTGTGATGGAGAAAGGATGTGTAGCAAACATTATTTATCAATCTGTAGTATTTCTACATGTTAATGTGTATTTGGCCAAGATGCTATGGGATTATAGAGAAGTAAAAAGGAGGTTATAGGATGTGAGCTTCTGTGGAAAGCTGTGTGTTTTGAAATCTCTCAAGATCTCTCATGTAGTGGAGTGTTTTAATTCATTAAAAGAGACCAGTCATTATCATCTGGAACATTGTGACCATCTAGGACTATGTGCCCTTTAGGCTGGTGTAGAGTCCCAGCTACAGACACATTAAACGGAAAAGACCTTTATCATGCAACACTAAATAAAAAGTGAAAGTGGCTAGAAGTTATCAAATGGGCAATTTCAGTTCATAGCAAATATCATCTTCTGAAAACTAGACTCTTTAGTGTTTGAGAAAAATATTAATACATAGGATGGATAATCATCAAAAATAGTATTTCTTAAAATGTTTGGTGAAGACTTAGCTTAGCCCATGCTCCATTGAACATAGTTTCATGATAGCATAACGTGTATGGTTATATATTACAAATGGTATACACTTATGTATTATGCATATTGCAAATATGAATTATACATATATACATGTATATGACTTTATTATATGCTATATGTGCATGACTATATTATATGTAATATGAAAGCTTATACAAATATACATACATGAATACACACACACACACATTTGGTATAGCATTGCCACTAGCAAACAAAACACACATTGCTGTAACAACCTTAAGGTGATAATAGAAGATCTTAGTTGAATACAAATTCCAATTTTATGAAGAAATCCATTTGTGACATCTTGCATTAAAGATGCCTATCATAGCGATTTATAAGGAACATTCGAATAGTAAAGGCTCCCAGAAGACCTGCATTTATGGAACATGTTTAATTACATTTACCTCAGTGTTTCCTAAAGGTATTTGAGTTGACTGAAAAACATTTTTAAAAATCTATGCTCTATGACATTTTCTTTGGGAATTACTAATCTAGAATTGTGTTTCCGTTAGATGGTAATGTTTTTCTCAGCCTCAGTGGACCTACGTTTTGTAGCCAGTCAGTAGAATTGGGATGGACCTCACTTGAAATTTAGTTCAGATGTCAAGGTTGATGACTCTCCAGACACCAAGATAAAAAATTTGCGGGAAAGTTTATTACTCACATGAGGGACTTGTGGCCAGACCTTGGCAGGAGCTGGCAAGTGTGGGCTGACTTGGGCAAAGCAGAGGTTATAGATTGGCCCTTTAGAATGATGAGGGGGTGGGATTGGGGAGAAGTTCCAAAGTGTGGGAGATTTAAATTCTCTACCTGCTCCAAACGAGGAGGTTCTTGTCCTGGGGCTTTACTATGAGTCTGTTCAGATTTGGGGCCAAAGGAGAAAAGGAGAGTGAGGCATAAAAAGAATTTAGCAGTCAAATATTAATAATGAAGTCATACTGCTTATTACATTTCACTCCTGATGTGTGAATGATAACTGAAATGTGCCATGCCTTCTTTAATAGAAGCTGAATTTTGTATAAATTTTAGTGCCATATGCCTATGCAATCATGATTTTATTATAGACGTATAACAAAAGTGAGAGGCCCTTGGAAGAGCATATGCATTCAGTCACCCTAGATAGCTGGGGGGAGCCAGGAGAAGATGTCTATGAACACTCAGGCCATTTTCTCAAATATCTGAGGGACACTATTGACTTTAACTTGTCTCATTTGTTAAGACATCTGAGCACTTTTGCCTGTGTTGTTTATCCATATGCAGCAAGAAATTTAATGCACCAAAATTCCATGTACCCAATCAATAGAAACTTAATTTTAGTATTTTCATTTCCAAGGGTTAGCTGGCCAGTAGATAGACTAATGCTGGACTATTACCAGCAACCATAGCTACCAGAGATTAATGCCCCTTATTTAGGGCTTCTAGGGTGGTGGTGATTTAAATCATATATTTGGATACTATTTTGGACAGTTCTTGAGTGGCATCAATTGTTTTAAAACAATGTTGCATAATATTGTGGATTCCTAGGGCAACACCAGTGTCCCACAGTGTGGTTAGCAGAATAGGGCAACTGGTAAAAATATAACGCACTTGGGAACAAGCTTGGTGTGGTTTGTTTAGGGGCAGGAGCTCAAGAGGATATATTTAGCCTCAAAGGCAGATAGTCCGAATCAAAATAAGGGGAGAAATCTGTGGCAAAGTAATAAATGAGTTCAGAAGGGCAATGAAACGAATAACTCATGGGGGATAAATTATTGAACTAAGAATTTCTATGTTGCTGTGCCAGCTTTAAATTGAGCTTTCATGTGGGCAGAGACAGGTGTGATCTTAATTTTGAATCTTTGCTACCTGAGTGTCAAGGAATCCCCAAGGTTCTTTATCCCAAAAGAGGCAGCCTTGAATGAGGAATTCTTTTTGTTGCCATTGCCCAAACCACATAACTAGACCATTAACGATGGCCCAGGAGCCTGTGAAGATGTGTAATTTGGATCAGTTTTTGGCCAGGACATCCTCCAATGCCAATATGACTGCCTGGAGTTTGGTCTATTGTGCTCAGTCTTGGGTTTCATTCTTTATCAAGGATGTTTCCGCTCAGGAATGAAAAGTAGCAATTCCCTAGTGAGCTCTATCACATGTGATTGTGGTACTTCTGCCCTTAAAGGTTATGCACCTATTTACTGTTCATTCAGTTGATCACAAAGGGCTTCCCAGGTAACCAAGGAGTCTAGGAGAGAGGTGACCTCCTCTTGCACTATGGCAACTGGCAAGGGACTGTGGGCAGGAGAGACCATACCCTCCTGTAGGTAGAATATGCTGGAGAGCCCAGATTTGGCTCTATTTTGTAGGTGTAATCTCCATCTCAGCAAGGAGGCCTCTGTGGCTGTGCTGAGCTTGTGGGGTGCTGTTATAACCCACGACATAGTGAACAGCTGGTGGAAGAGCATCACAAGTTCAAGACCTGTGAGAACCTCAGTTTCTAAAAGGGTTCAATATGTAGCTAGCAGTTGTTGCTCCAATATCATGCAACTCAGGCCTGAAGCAAGCAGGCTTCTGCTGAGGAGCAACTTATAGCCATCAAGAGTTGTGCTGAGATTCTAAGAAATACACGAGGTAGTTAGTCTCAAGAGCTTCCTCCATAAAGGAGCCTCCAGAAGGTAATAAAGGATGTGCCTGCAGGACGGCCATCTCTACTGATTCATGGGCTTTCTGTTATAAAGAGTCTTGTTCCAAGAGGATTGATTAGTGAGTAACTACATAAATAGCCCTCAGTAGTATATGTAAATGAGGAATATGTTGCCTCCAGAAGCCAAGGAGACCTAATAGGTGTTGGGCGTAAATGATAGTGGTAGGTGCTGACGATGTTAGGAGTTGCCTTTTAACTACAGAAGGAATGGAGCAGCCCTCAGTGGACCACATGATACCTAAGAATTGTACCGAGGTGGCTGGTCTGAACTGTATGTGGGGCAATAGCCCACTCCTTCTTGGTAAGTGCAATGATGCGTGTTTGCATGTCCTTGTGAGAGAGTTTGGTGAATCTACGTGCAGGAACACACCATGAATATAGTGTCAGAGGCTCAATGGGACTCGACAAATGCAGCACAGTCCAGCACAACTCAAAGTGCACGCTTGCCAGCAAGCAGCTGAGCCATCTCAGACATTGTGCAGAGTAAGCCAAGAACCAGAGAAGAGAGATCTAGGGGTGGGGTCATAGCTTAGAGCATACTATTGCATATGCCAATCACCTTTTGGCTACTCCATGGAAGCTGAATGGACTGATATCTGAATGGACCAATACCTGAAATTTGGTTCAGATGTCAAGGCTGATGATATTCCATGTGCCAAGAGAATTTGAAAGAAAGTTTATTACTCACACAAAGGATGCCTGGGGAGAGCATGTCAGGTATAAACAGGTTTGGGCTCCTTGGGCAAACTAGAGGGAATGAGTTAGGTCTTTACAGTGACAAGGAGGTTGGACTGGGGACAAGTTCCCATGCTGGGGAGATTTAAATTTCCCATCAGAGCGAAAGGAGCAGACACACGTATGCAAGGACTTTCTTTTCTTTTCTTAAAGATTGGCACCTGAGCTAACAACTGTAGCCAGTCTTCTTTTTTTATTCTTCTTCTCCCCAAAGCCCCCCAGTACATAGTTGTCTATTCTAGTTATGAGTGCCTCTGGTTGTGGCATGTGGGGTGCTGCCTCAGCGTGGAACCTAACGAGCGGTTCCATATCCGTGCCCAAGATCCGAACCAGCCAAACCCTGGGCCACCAAAGCGGAGGGCGTGAACTTGACCACTCGGCCATGGGTCCGGACCCTGCAAGAACTTTCTTACCAGCCTCTCAAAATGCGAGGCCCTAGGAAAAGGGAAGGAGAGACTAAAAGAAGCCAGTGGTCAAACATCAAAAATGGAGTCAGACTCTTTATTATAACATTCCAAATCTCAGACAACATAACTATGAGTGTACTACTGTTACTGCTACTTACAGTAATAATTATTATATTAGCAACAGTAATGATGTTTATTGTGGGATGGCTAGGGTCTCTTATGTGCCAGGCAATATGCTAAACACTTAAATATTCTTTAATTGTCACAAACTTAACAAAAAGCTAATATCATTATTCCCATATTTGAGGGAGATGAGGACCAGAAAGGTTATTTAGAGACCATAATTTTAAGAGCCTTAAGCCTCAACAATTACTGAGAATCATATAGTTTACTTTGTAAAATGCCCCTCTTTCTCAACTGAGATACATAGAGATTTCATAATGCTATATTTTCATCGCTAAGTATCTTTCTGATTTGCCATTTTATAGAAAATTTGAAATCTTGTGAATTTTTATTTTGTTTACTTAAAATTTCTCATACTTTATAACTGTGCTCATGTAGGAGTTTTTAATGCACATGTTGGAACAATTTGCTTAGAAAATATATATGTGCTATATATAAAAATTATATACACATACATATATGCATCTAAGTAAAAATATAGTATTTAATATGTTAATTAAAATTTATTTCATTTATTCAGATGTCCTAAATAAAGGTGAATATCAGGGTATGGTCACACTAATGCACTTACCATTCATATAATAACTTTTTTCTTCACCGTTATTGATTAGCAATCCCTTCAGAAGGCACGGGTTGGTGAGGTTTCGCTAGACTGAACAAGAATGATTACGCATTTACATTTTATTTCTTAGGATATTTTATTACCTATTTATGGTTAGAAGCTGTACCTTGTTTGCACAAACTAACTTATTTCTCAGGATAAAATCCAGGCTGTTTATCTGCCTAATAGCCTGCTGAGAAAGGTTAGAACCTGGCATATTTCTTATCATCTTTTTTTATGCGTTAGTGAAAGTGAGTATGCTAATAAGGACATAATAGCATTTATTTGCAACTGACTTTTGCATTTACTTTTTCTGGTTGCCAAGGATTCAGAAGCTAATGAATATTAATTTAAAATAAATATGCTCTAAGAGAGCTACGAACTGCTTTTTATTATGTAACATGCTGAGGTCTTTGCCATTGATCAGAGAGACTTGGCCCATTATTTTATCTATGCATAGATCACAGTAACGGCCCAGGAAGTCACAGAAAAATAAAAATTTGCAGAGCTTGCTTTACTGTTAGTCTTATCTTTATTGCTGAAAAGTAGTAAACTAAAGGTATAGTGATTTTAGGCCAATAGAATGAATTCAGACCCTTGAATTGGCTTTATAGAGTGTCCATGGATAGGGCATTGTCTGATGTATTGAAAAGTATAAATGGGCCAAGTTGGATACAGTGACACAATGATGCTTTTCAAACTGATAAGAATTGTTCTTCTCTCTCCTACGTTTAAAATTGCAGAATAATGTTTAAGCCAGCACGCTGCATAGGTCCTCAGCATAAAGACAAGTTTTAGGTTGATTATGTAGTGTAATAATTGATTTAATGATAAGCAACTTTCTAAACTATATGTTGCTAAGTATATGTTAAATATTACATTGAGTTTCAATATATGTTTAAAGAGTAATTCATAATATCTGACCTTGAAGACAAGCAATATAAGGTTATCAGAAACCTGCAGGTATAAAGAAAAGGAGATAAAAATTATTCTGTAGGTTAATGCTAATTCAAGAATGAAATCCCCGATCACCAGGCTCCAGAAGCAAAATTTTTTTCCTTTTCTTTTTCTTTTATATAAGTGATCATGTGTATTGTTCACACGTGACTACGCATATTAAAAAAATCAATTTATCTTTTGACTTGACACTATTAACTTCGATTCAACATTATTTGGAATGAATATAATTGCCGACATATTATATTATTTTTGCTACTAAATTTGTTTCCTTATTTATGAATAAGAAGTCTATTATTCAGAACACAAAATTTATCTTACTTGTGCATAATATTCATGTTACTTTTACAAACATTACTAACGCTATATAAGTTATCACTAAGATTGAATTTGAGTTAAGCAAAAATTTTACAGTTTGATTTGTGTCATAAAATCAGGAAGAAAATGTAATACATTCATATATTTTTAAACAGAGGAGAAAAGTCTAAATCAGTAAATAATACCAATCTACAAAATTATTGCAACTCCCAGCAGAAGAAGATTTCTCTCTCTTGGCGCCGCCATGTATTTATCTTGCACAATTTTCTTTCTATTAATTGCCATTTTTTCTTCACCATTCATTCTTTCCCAGAGAACAGGCAAACAGATGTTGTCACAGCTGGACTGGATGCTGATTTTTGTCTCTCTAGAGTAGGGTTCTCTGGTACATTGAGGGCAGTACCCTTTCCATTCTTTTGAGACTAAAGAAGGCACTTTGCTATGTAATCCTTAATTCACTAGCTCAAGGCTAACTGATTTTAAGATCACTCAATAATTGTTAGCTTTGAAATCTGAGACTGCTCATTATTCACATTTGGCCAGATGCTAGAATATTTTAATTCTTGATAAAGTGCATTATTCAAATAATATTTTAAGAATATTGAAGCTTTTAAGTGAACATCACCATACGTAGGAGACCTTTTACACAAGTTGTAGTGTGGAATGGGTAACCATTTATTTATAAATTTTAATATGTAGAAGCATAAATGACTCATGTATAATTAAAATATAAGGATAATATAAACAACACAGAATACAACAATTCCCCATTCATGATTATTAGGGAAGAGCAAATTGCATGAATTTTCATGAAACAAATATTTATTTATTTATTTATTCATTTTTGAAGAAGAAGAAGATTAGCCCTGAGCTAACTGCTGCCAATCTCCTCTTTTTGCAGAGGAAGACTGGCGCTGAGCTAACATCCATGCCCACCTTCCTCTACTGTTTTTATATATGAGATGCCTACCACAGAATGGCTCTAGCCAAGCGGTGCCATGTCCACACCCGGGATCTGAACCGGTGAAGCCCGGGCAGCTGAGAAGCGGAACACGCGAACTTAACCGCTGCGCCACCAGGCTGGCCCCCAAATATTTATTTTTGAAGTCATTTTCTAAAGTGGTTGTATTGTTTTACACTTCCACCAGCAGAGTATGAGGGTCCGCTTCCTCTACATCAACAGCTAGTAAGGACAGATTTTCTTAAAATTTGGCTGATATGTATACTATTTTAGCCTTTAGCATATTCCTTTAGCTATGCAGAAGAAACTCAATGTGGTCCTCACATATTTTTGGCTAGGGCATATTGTCTAGATTTCTTTTCCAGCAGGCAATTAAACCTAAATTCCAGTGAATAATACTTTATTTTCAGTATCAGGGGAAAACATTGCCTTCGCAACGTAGCAATTAATTAACTGATATCCATCCTCCCCTGCTGTGAATTATGCTTTTAAACATTTATTTATGTAGTATGCCTTGTGAATATTCTTCCTTTCCTCAGTTAATGAAATTCCTTCTTCCTTTTAAAACACAAGGGAATTCTCACAATCTTTATGAAGCCTTTCTTGATTACCCCTGGTCATTGTGATACAGGCTTGACACAAATTTGACGTAAAGGAAGCCATATTGTAGCAAAGAGGCCATATTGCAAATGTGAGTGACCTCTGGGGAACTAGTCCAGGCAGATATACTCCAGGTTGCACAGATTCTAGGTAATTAATAGCCACCTTAAAAAAAATAAATAAAGGGTGCCGGCCCAGTGGCATAGTGGTTAAGTTTGCACACTCCACTTATGTGGCCCAGAGTTCACAACATTGGATCCCAGGTGCAGACCTACACACCACTCATCAAGTCATGCTGTGGAGGCATCCTACATACAAATAGAGGAGTACTGGCACAGATGTCAGCTCAGTGACAATCTTCCTCAAGCAAAAAGAGGAAGATTGGCAGCAAAAGTTAGCTCAGGACCAGCCTTCCTCACACACACACAAAAAAAGCCACCATGCTTTATAGATTTATAGCCCCTGCGTGTGTGTATACCTCCCAGCTGTGATAAGACAATAATTTCTTAAATATTATTCCCTAGGAATGTAATGACCCCCAGATGGAGATTCTATGCTGGTATCCATCATCGATGACAGCTGAAAGATCTGGTGTGGCAAATCCTAGTCTGTAACACCAAAGGGTCAACATTCCTAATCCTCTACCCCTATAACCCACAGGTCTATAGAATGGCTTCAAGATTCTGTATGCCCCCTTAAGATGGTTCTTTAGGATGCCAGTCTGCCATCTTCTGATATGCTAGCTCATTGCCCAAAAAAGTCCTTTCTCTACCACTGCCTTACCTCTTGACAGATTGGGTTTGGTCTTGCAGCATGCAGACCTTTCCTTTTGCAGAGTAACAGCTATAACTGCTTTTCAGCGAGAGTTTTCTCTTTCTTTGTTATCTATAAAATGTGTATAAACCATGGTTTTCACACTTGAGACATTGAATTATAATTATTGTTGATAAATGTGCTTCCCCCAGCACATGATTTTTTATTCTTTTTTATATCACCACTACAAATCAGGCTAGACAACTAAAAGCAGATTGTAAGATTTGATGTAGTCATTTCTTAGAAAATCCTATAATTTTAAAGTTTAGAGAACTGAAAACATTATTTTTTGTAAGACTAAATACATTCAAACTTAATAATTTTGTCACTTTTTCCTGACTATAAGCTGCAAAAATCTAGAAACGTAAATTTTTTAAAATCACTGAAATCCCACGAACTAAAAATTAACACAATTGATATTAATGTGTTTTTCGAATGCTGTACATGTATTTCCTGTTAACTGTTAGCCGTTTCTATCTTTAGTTTTTCTGGTAAGTATAATCACAACTTTACATTTTATATTTGTGACTCTTTTTCTCAATTTATAAAAAACTTAAATGCATTCTATTAATCCTGCATTAAAAGAAAGCTGTTCTTGGGTGCCCGCCCCATGGCCAAGAGGTTAAGTTCGCGCTCTGCTTCAGCGGCCCAGGGTTTCGCTGGTTTGGATCCTGGGCGCGGACGTGGCACCACTTATCAAGCCATGCTGAGGTGGCATCCCACATGCCACAACTAGAAGGACCCACAACTAAAATATACAACTATATACTGGGGGGCTTTGGGGAGAAAAAGGAAAATTAAAATATTTTAAAAAAAAGAATTGCTATCCTAATTTAAAAAAAGGAAAAGAAAGCTGTTTAGTGAAATTGTATCACCTGATAAACCTGCTCCGCCTTTTCCCATTTTGCGTTATCCTATTTTTTAGTTCTAATGGTTCCCCTTAAGCGTATATTTAAATATTTTCATCTTGAATCACTCTCTTTAAACAAATATATTAACTCCACTCTACTCTAAAGGAGGAAGAAATTATCATCTCTACCCAAGACTCTGTCTCCCTATCCACCACTCAGATTTAAGACAGATATATCAGTTTCATAATGTTTTATTTTAGAAAATGGACTTTCTCATCTCTAAGTATGTTTACTGTGCTTCTATAAATGCTAATATAAAACAGAATAAATAGCATCCCCAACATTATAATAATTTAAATACATCTGTCTGCTGAATATGGTAATATGGTTACATCAACAGGAAATAGTGTATAATTTCATATAACTACATCTGTGAGACTTGAAAGATATCAGAGCAAGCAGGAAGAGCGAACATAAGCATGCTTTTCTCAAACGCCTGTGACAGCTCAAAATTGTGTTACAATTTTACTCTATTTTCAATATTTTCTATATGGTTTCTCTTTCTCAGAGAATTTTTTGTCTTTCAATTGACAAAATTTACCTTTATTTTCATTATAATCTTAAACTTTTTCAGGCTCTTTATGATAAAATCTGCTGGGGTTCTCATCTTTTTCATGCTAATTTGAACCACTTGCTTTCTGGTCCACTGCTCCGCTTTCTCGTTTTTGGTTGGTTGGTTTTCTTTTCACTGCATTCTAGTTGTGACTTGCTATTTCCTGAATCACAATTATTAATCATTCTTATATTCCAGTTTCATTTTGATATTGAATACATTTGATTAATATTCATTTCAGAAAGGTTTTGTGAGAGAAAATCTTACCTAGGTCTAAGAAACTTAAAAATATCTTTATTCTGTGTTTATACATGATTACTGGCTGGCTAAGTATAGAAATCTAGGTTCAAATGCATTTGACTGAGAACTTTGGGACCATAGACTGATTGTCTTCTAATAACCCATATTATTGAAGAGATATCTGGAGATAAAATTATTCTTACTTTTTATACAAAATTTTCTCTATCAGGAAGCTTTTTAGACTTTTTGGTTTGCCTTAGATTTATTTAATTTCACTACCATCCATGGCTCGCTCTTTTCCTTTTTCTTTAATTCATTCTACTCAGCATTTGTTTTAATCTAAAGACTCAGGTTATTTATCACTAGTTGAGTTGACAATTATTGATAGCATACTTCCTATATGCTAAAGAATTTTCTAGATTCTGAGGTTCTCACTATTGAATAAAACAGACTAATATCCTTACTGTTACAGAGGTTACAGTACATTGAGGAGAGATAGACAAAAGACAATAAATATAACAAATGCATTATTCAGTATACTAACAATATAAGATACCTAAGTAGAAAAGAAATGAAGTCGAGCAGAGTAATGGTGTTTGGGTAGGCAAATGAGGGATGCAGCTCTCTCTATTAAATCCAGTAGTTGGGGTAGACCCCATTGGGCAGGTAACATTCACGCAGACTTGAAGGCAGTGAAGATGTTAAACCCATGACTATCTATGGAAAGAGCACTGCAGGCCAACAAAAGTGTCCTCACGAACCACAGAAGTCAGAGCATCCCTAGCAGGTGTGAAGTGTCACAGAAGGCCACTGGCCAGTGGGGCTGAAGCAAAGAGGAGAGTTGTAGGAGAAAAGGTCAGAAAGATGGGGCTGTGCTGATCAGTTAGGGCCTCAGAGGTCACTCAACGAATGTGGCTCCTAGTTCAAGAGAAGCAGGGACAGAAGTAACATGATCTGCCTTTAAAAGTGTCACAATGAGGCCGTGACGAGAGTTGATTCTGGGGTTCAACAGGAACAGCAGAGAAGCCTGCTTCTTGGGATCATCCAAGTGAGAGATGTGGGGACTCTGATCAGGGCAGCTGAGGCAGCGGTGAGGCGAAGGGATTGCATCCTGTGTGTCTTTATCTTGTTGTGAAGCCATCAAGCTTTCTAACGGAATAGATAGAGACTTGGAGAAAAACAGGTCCTATCTTGAAACCTTTTTCTGTGTAATTTTTGACTTAAAGTTTTGGGTTAAGTGTTAAATTGATGTCATATGCTCTCTTTCTTTCAAAAACTCTTCATCTCTCCTCCACTGAGGACATTTTGTTTTTCTTGTTTTTGTTTTTTATCTCTTCAATGTCACCACAAGCTCTAAGTTATAGTGATTTCTGACTTATTCTGGGTAGATGGGAAGACAAACACATGTTCTAAGCTCTGGCATTATGAAAAAGAATTCCAGCAATATTTTTTTAAGATCATATTTTTTAGAGCAGCTTTAGGTTTATAACAAAATGGAGAGGGAGGTACAGAAATTTCTCATATACCCTCTGTACCCACAAATGCATTGCCTCCCGCATTACCAACATCACTCACTAGAATGGTACATTTTTTACCAAGGATAAATTTACTGTGACACATCATAATCTCCCAAAGTCCACAGCTGACCTCAGGATTCACTCTTGGTGTTGTACATTCTATGGGTTTGGGGAAATGTATAACGACGTGTATCCATCAGTATAACGTCATACAGAGTATTTTCACTGCCTTAAAAATTCTCTGTGCTCTGCCTACTCATCTCCACCCCCTCAGCAGCAACAAATTTTAAATTTCTTGTTGTAAAACACTACCAATTTATCCTCCTTCCAAAACTGAGGATGACTTTGTATTCATTCTCCACTCTTTACTCTAGTTATAAATGTCCTACAATAAGCATTTTTTTAATTATTAGAAAAGTATAGATATTATTAAATTGACCTTAATGGTCTTTAGCTGGTTAACAGTGAGAGATGTATCAAACAGTGATATATTAGAAACGGTGCTCATTTCACTTCTGTCACTGTAAAAGATCCATGGAAAATAGGCTAATGCAAGCAAGCATTTATTCATAATTGACACAACTGGTCCTCTTTAAATAGATAAAGTTCATGAAGTTAACCATTTTTATAGAAGAAAATTAACGAATATCATTTCATAATTTTATATTTTAAAGCATTAAGGAATATGAGCTGAAATACGTGGAATATGATGTATCTGCTAATTGTTTGCAAAATGAAAATTTTCTATAATTTTAATTCAGTAATAAAGGAAGGAATTATCTTCTTAAATTTTCATTTTGTTCTCAGTTATACTTCAATTGACTGAAATCTTTAGCGCTATTTCAGTGCGAGCTCTCATAATACAGCAACACTGTACAGAATAATTTTTAGATAGCTTTTATGAGAGAAAATTTAATTAAATTTTCATAGCTGAATCTATATGAGGTTTTTGATGATGTAGCACTTAAAATACAATATGTGTTTTATTAAATAAAAATTAACCATCCATTTTGTACACTTAATCATTAGAGAAAGCATTATCCCAAATTATTGAGGCAAAATAGTAGAAAGGCCTTCAAAGCTGGAAAGATTTAAAAGAAAGTAATAATTGCAGTTATATTAACTATCTGGAGTCTCATATTTACCGCAATTACTTTGTCAGTCCTCCTTTTATTAATTCAGTGAACTTCTACTGCAGCCTACCATGCTTGGGATTGAGAAGAGATACTATGAGATAACTCACAAACGCTTTCCTCAAGATGCTCACAGCCTGGTATAAAACAAAAGATTCACAGAGATATATACTTGGATGCATGTGCTACTAGAGTGCTGTGGAAGGGCTAGGAGGATATAGAGGACTGGTGGTCCCTAACATAGACTAAGGGCCGGGGATGTGGGGTTTGTCAAAGAACGTTTCCTCTCAGAAGTGAAACGACTCTGTGTTGAAGCATAAGTAGGAAGTGAGCATGTGGGTGGAGCAGTGAGTTTCTAGCCAGAAAAAAAGTCTGGCAAAGTCTTGTCTGCTTTGGCAAGACAGCAGAATTCACAAACTGCGAGCTCTGCATATTGCCCATCTATGGCTCTCCGATCTCTCACTCTTCACACTCAGTGGCTCATCCTTTGTACGTTGTATAGTTTCAGCCTCCGCCTCAGGTGTATCCTCTCTCCAGCCAGGCTTTCTGCCTTGTAAGGTATTCTCTACACAGCTGAAAGACCTATATTTTTAATAACTAACAGATTTAAGATAAATCATGTCAATACTCTACTTAAAAAATATCCCTGACTTCCCACATCCCATAAGATAAAATCCTAAGACCTTACATTGACGTTTAGAGTGTGTCTGTCACTTTGAACTCAGTCTACAGTCCTGCAGTCTGAGTCCCTAATTTCCTTCCTTTCTAATCCCATGCGGTTCACCATTGTTGACAGCCTTTCATTCCCAGCACAGGCCCCATTCGTGCAAGTCTGCAAATGCTTGTTTCCCCCATCCTTCACGCCTTCATCTTCTATCTGGAAATTCCTATTTGCTCTTTAAGATTCATTTGAAAATTATCTCCTTAGTGAGGCATTTACCATCTCTCTGCCTGTTAAGAGTGAACTAATCGTACGCTTTTCTTTTCAGGCCCTGAAATGCTTTGTTCATATTCTTACTCTTTGATGCTTCAAATGTTAATTCACTTCTCATATATGCAGGACCTCAGCCCTGAGAATTAAACAACATAAATGTCACACTTCCTACCCTCATGGAGATCACATTTTAGGAAGAAAGACGGATGATTCTAATGCTAACTAAAATACATGGCGATAAAGAGCACCCTAAGAATATACATGGAGTGTTCTGGACACAGAGCAGTGAGCATTTAATTTACTTTGAACTGGGGCCGGAGTTAAGGGAAGGGTTGGCCAGAGATAGCTATGAAAGGAAGGTGATATTAGAGGTAACCTTGCATGTTTAATAATGGGAACCCCTGGTGATGATAAAGGCAGACATTGGAAACACATGCTTAGATGCCAAATATTAGCTAAAGCTGAGGAGCAACAGTCCAAATGAAATGGGCATGCACTCTACTAGGCTCATTTGTTAATTTACTTCTTCTGTAGGCATAGGAGATTTCTTTTTTCTTTTTTTTTTTATTGAAGTAACATTGGATTATAACATTATATAGCTTTCTGATATACATCGTAATATATTTCGAATTCTGCGTAGATTACATCATGTTCCTCACCCAACAACTAATTATAGTCCATTACTACACGTGAGCCTAATCACCCCTTTCGCCCTCCCCCCTCCTTCTCCCATGGTAACCACCAATCCAATCTCTGTTACTATGTGTTTGTTTATCGTTGTTTTTATCTTCTACTTAGAAGTGAGATCATATGCTATTTGACTTTCTCCCTCTTACTTACTTCACTTAGCATAATACCCACAAGGTCCATCCATGTTGTCACAAATGGCTGGATTTCATCATTTCTTGTGGCTGAGTAGTATTCCATTGTGTATATATACCACATCTTCTTTATCCATTCGTCCCTTGATGGGCACCTAGGTTGCTTCCAAGTCTTGGCTATTGTGAATAATGCTGCAATGAACATAGCGGTGCATGTATCTTTATGCATTTTGGTTTTCAAGATCTTTGGATAAATACCCAGCAGTGGGATAGCTGTATCATATCTATTCTTAATTTTCTGAGGAAACTCCATACTGCTTTCCATAGTGGCTGCACCAGTTTGCACTCCTGCCAGCAGTGTATGAGGGTTCCCTTCTCTCCACATCCTCTCCAACACTTGTTGTTTCCTATCTTGTTAATTATAGCCATTCTGACCAGAGTGAGGTGATATCTCATTGTAGTTTTGATTTGCATTTCCCTGATAGCTAATGATGCTGAGCATCTTTTCATATGCCTGTTGGTCATCTGTATATCTTCTTTGGTGAAATCTCTGTTCAGAACTTTTGCCCATTTTTTAATTGGGTTCTTGGTTTCGTTGTTGTTGAGATGTATGAGCTCTTTGTTTATTTTGGATATTAATCCCTTGTCTGATATATGGTTTGCAAATATCTTCTTCCTATTGTTAGGTTGTCTTTTTGTTTTGTTGATGGCTTCCTTTGCTGTGTAGAAACTTTTTAGTTTGATGTAGTCCCATTTGTCCATTTTTTCTTTTGTTTGCTTTGCCCGGTCAGACATGGTACTTGAAAATATGCTGCTAAGACTGATGTCAAAGAGTATATTGCCTATGTTTTCTTCTAGAAGTTCCATGGTTTTGGGTCTTACATTCAAATCTTTAATCCATTTTGAGTTGATTTTTGTGCATGGTGTAAGATAATGGTCTACTTTCATTCTTTTGCATGTGGCTGTCCAGTTTTCCCAACACCATTTATTCAAAACACTGTCCTTTCTCCATTGTATGCTCTTGGCTCCCTTGTCGAATATTAGCTGTTCATAAATGTGTGGGTTTCTTTCTGGGCTCTCAATTCTGTTCCATTGATCTGTGTGTCCGTTTTGTGCCAGTATCATGCTGTTTTGGTTAATATGGCTTTGTAGTATATTTTGAAATCAGGGAATGTGATACCTCTAGCTTTGTTCTTTTTTCTCAGGAATCCTTTGGCTATTCGGGGTCTTTTGCTGTTCCATATAAATTTTAGGATTCTTTGTTCTGTTTCTGTGAAAAATGTTGTTGGAACTTTGATAGGGATTGCATTGAATCTGTAGATTGCTTTAGGAAGTACGGACATTTTAACTATGTTAATTCTTCCAATCCTAGAGCACAGAATATCTTTCCATTTGTTTGTGTCTTCTTCAATTTCTCAACAATGTTTTATAGTTTTCAGTGTACAGATCTTTCACCTCTGAGTAAGTTTATTCCTAGGTATTTTATTCTTTTTGTGATGCTGTAAATGGGATCATATTCTTAATTTATCTTTCTGCTACTTCATTGTTAGTGTATAGAAACACAACCTATTTTTGTATGTTGATTTTATATCCTGTGACTTGACCATATTCATTTATTATTTCTAAAAGATTTTCAGTGGATTCTTTTGGGTTTTCTATATAAAAAATAATGTCGCCTGCAAAGAGTGACTATTTCACTACTTGTTTTCCAATATGGATCCGTTGTATTTCTTTTTCTTGCCTGATTGCTCTGGCTAGGAATTCCAATACTATGTTAAATAAGAGTGGTGACAGTGGGCATCCTTGTCTGGTTCCTGTTCTTAGAGGGATAGCTTTCAGTTTTTCTCCATTGAGAATGATATTGGCTGTGGGTTTGTCATATATCGCCTTTATTATGTTGAGGTATTTTCCTTCTATACCGATTTTATTTAGAGTTTTTATCATAAATGGATGCTGTATCTTGTCAAAGGTTTTCTCTGCATCTATTGAGATCATGTGATTTTTATTCTTCATTTTGTTAATGTGGTACATCACATTGATAGATTTGAGAATGTTGAACCATCCCTGCATCTCTGGTATGTAACCCACTTGATCATGATGTATGATCTTTTTAATGTGCTGTTGTATTGATTTGCTGGTATTTTGTTGAGGATTTTTGCATCAATGTTCATCAGTGTTATTGGCCTATAATTTTCTTTTTTTGTGCTGTCTTTGTCTGGTTTTAATATCAGGATAATGTTGGCTTCATAGAATAAGTTAGGAAGCCTCCCCTCCTCTTCAATGTTTTGGAAGAGTTTGAGAAGGATGGGTATTAAGTTTTCTTTGAATGTTTGGTTGAATTCACCAGGGAAGTCATCTGGTCCTGGAGTTTTATTTTTTGGGAGGTTTTTGATTGCTGTTGCAATCTCCTTACCGGTGGTTGGTCAATTCAAATTCTCTACTTTGTCTGAGTTCAGTTTGGGAAGGTTGTATGTTTCTAAGAATTTATCCATTTCTTCTAGATTATCCAATTTGTTGGCATATAGCTTTTCATGGTATTCTCTTATTATCTTTTGTATTTCTAAGGTGCCCGTTGTAATCTCTCCTCTTTCATTTTGGATTTTATTTACTTGAGCCTGCTGTCTTTTTTCCTAGTGAGTCTAGCTATGGGTTTGTCAATTTTGTTTATCTTTTCAAAGAACCAGGTCTTGGTTTCATTAATTTTTTCTATTGTATTTTTAGTCTCTATTTCATTTATTTCTGCTCTGATTTTTATTATTTCCTTCCCTCTGCTGATTATGGGCTTTCTTTGTTCTTCTTTGTGCACTACCTTTAGATGCGCTGTTAGATTGTTTATTTGGGATTTTTCTTCTTTGTTGAGGTAGGCCTGAATTGCTATAAACTTCCCTCTTAGAACCGCTTTTGCTGTATCCCATAGATGCACACCGCTAGGCTCATTTTGTTAATTTACATCTCCTTCGGTAGGTGTAGGAGATTTCTGACCCCTACCAAAGAGGGCAGCTGTTGCCAGGTCATGAAAGCAAAGTTACTCTGTGACAAGAGGTCAGGCTTCATCATATGAGCAGTGAGGTCATTCAGATCTTTGAAAAAGGAGATTGACATAATCAAATGTCTCTTTAGAAATATTGTTTGAGGGCAATTAGAAGATTTTATTGCAAGACTTGAGGAAAATACTGCTTCCTAAGATTTGGGTTGGGAGTTTATTGTAGGAGATTGATATTCAGCAAAGAGAAATAAGAGCTGGACCTAGAGCTGTGACAGCTGGAATGAGGCAGAAGGGCTAGAGCTTGAGAGTTATTTTGGAGATAATATGCATCAAGCTTCCTGAACAATAATAGGTAAGGGAGAAAGAGGTGCAAAGGGAACTCAGTCTCTGTCTTGGGCACCTGGAACGTAGCAATGCATTTATGTCAAATAGAGGAAGACAAATGGACAATCACATTGAGGGGACTGAGAAGAAGAATCTACTCACACTTGTGCATCTTGCTCTCTTCATTTCATAGTACACATTATAGATAAAACTTTATAAAGAGCTAATTCATTAATTTAATAGCTGGACATACCAAGATATAATTAATTTTTCTATTGGCATTTAGATACTTGGCAGATCTTTTTTCCTACTACAAAATAAAATCAATTTGTGTGGACAAGTGCCAGAATAAGTTATGGTATAAATGCATTGAAGTGAATTTCTGAATCAAAAGGAATATGTATTTTTTTGATACACACAGATCAGTTTTTAGGGAATATATCTGGAGTAGTGGAAAAATAAGAGCTCAGAGACAAATTTATGATTTTGCATTTTGCAAGTGAGCATCGATGAGTGATGACAGATTGTTTAGCTACTGACAATAAGTGGTCAAGAACAGAGGTGGTAGTCAAGAAGCTTAGACATTAGGGTGTTGCATGAGATGTCCTCTGGCTGCTTCTTTCAACTAAAAACATGCTAAGGATTATCATGAAGCCAAAATGATTCAATCTCGAAAATTACTTCATTACATGAAATACATACAACGACCTATATACATATGAAAATCTTAATCTTATAAAATAGCTAATGACTACTTTTTTCATGTGTTCTATTTTTAACTGATGTCTAGTTTGCATAGCTTAATGAGGCAGGTGTAATATTCTCGTAGCAGAGGAAAAACACTGCATTCAGAACTATGCAATATCAGCTGAATACCAGAATTGTATCTAGTTAACTATATGAGTTTAAGCAACCACTTAAATTCTCTAAAAATCCAATTTTCTCATTTTATACACTGCACTGTGTACAATTCCACTACACAGTAAGCATGCATACTAAATATGATGGAGTGTAGCTGGGTTCAGTAAACACATTCTGTAAAAGGAAAGATAGTAAATATTTTAGGCTTCGCAGGACTTTAGTCTCTGATGCAACTACCCACCTCTGCCATTTTAGTGCAAAAGCAGCCAGACACAATACACAAATAAATATGTGTGGCTGTGTTCCCATAAACTGTACTAAAAAGGTGGCATGCTGGATTTGGTTTTCTGGCTGCGTAGTTTGCTGATGACTGGAGTAGAAGAATGAAGGAAAGGCTTATAATATAACCTTTTATCTATTCTCCAATCCTGAGACACTATGATCCTAAATAATGTCTCTTTCAGCAATAAAAATTTGTAGTTAGTATATTGATAAATATATTCTGAAGTAGTGAATATGGAAAATAATAAAGATACAAAAAAATCCTAAATTTTCACTAAAAATATTCTGAAACTCTTCAATAACTTTATATGGTTCTATCTTTTAAATCTATAGGAAACTCAAATAGCAGCAAACTATATACTCAGTCTCCTTCACCGAGATTTTAAAAGCTTGGCTGCCAGTCTCTCGCAAACAATGTTTCAAAGGCCTCGGGTTGTCTCATTTCGAAACGCAAGAATGAGCCTACAGAGATCAACTTGAACAGAATTGTTTGGTTTGAAACGGGTGCACCTGCCTTAAGTATTGCTGTGGCTCCACTTTTGAATTATGGTTACATCCTAGTTTTAATAAAGATGTGTACCTGAAAAGAAAGATACAAGGTTTTAAACATGAACCTCAAGTGACCAAAACAGTGAAATAATCTAATAATGTGAAGGTATAGGCTAGCGACTTTTTATTTACTAATAGTTCTGTTACATTATTTTCCAACTAAGGAAAGCTACATTTTTTTTTCATGTATAAGATGAAATGTCGTGGTGCAAAATTAAACACTATGATTAATGGGAGTTACTAAGTGTTAAAAAGTAGTGTAATTAGTTTTCCAGTGCCAGAGGCATGTCTGAATCATTTGAGTAGAATACAGCTGGTTATGTGATAAACCTGTAACTGTGAGTCAACGGAAAATAATTGGTACTTCTTTTCTTTTCTAATATCTTGAGTTTTTTCATATTATTGTTGTTGTTGATTTTAATTACAAGATGCAATCATTAAAGCTGACCATTCATTTTTTTTTGAAGTGTATGTGAAAACGTAGTGAAAACAAGACCTGGCTGGCACTTATTTGAACCTACAGATAATTTAATTAATGGAGCCACAGTGGCAAAAGTAATAAAATTAGGGAAAGTGTCATTGAAAATAAACTTATTCGTTTATCATGCTATGTTTTGAGACTCACAATTTTTACATGATAGAACCTACTGGTAGAATTGCTATTGAAGGTGAAGTCTGACATCCTTCTCTCAGCCGGAGCTTCCTTTCTTGAGAATACAGTTCTAGACGATTCAGTCTTCTCCATTTATGTCATTCTCAGGAAGCTGTTCCCGTGGTAATGTTAGAGGAACACACACAAACAAAACAGAATCATATGAGTCCCCTTATGGCCTTGGTTCACTACTGGTTCATGGTCATTTTCATACACATACCTTTGTCCAAAACAAATAATATATCTAAATCCACAATGTAAAGATAGGAGAGAATGCTCTCTATGTGATGAAGTGAAAACAAGGCTGTGGATATTGGTAAAGATGAGCAATTATAGACAATTCTCTAATCTACCACACTTGCCCGCTATTACATTTTACTGGGTCAATTTTTTCAGAATAATCAAGAAAAGTAACAATATTAAATTTACAAACTTTAATTAAAATTTATTTATTGTCTACTTAATAAGTTAAATCTAGCTTAGAAAATTATTTTAAAAATCTTTAGAATAGGTGTTTAGTCTGGTTAGATTATTACTGGCTTATTACACAGATATTGATCCAACATTTACAAAAACTATACAGAATAATAGCACCGAGACACACAGCTCATGCTATCAAGGAATTCACAACTTACTGAGAAGCACAGATGTGTAACTGAATGATACTATGTTGAGCAAAACACTGATAAGTCCTAAACCTGGTAGAATATGGAAATTTTGAGGAGACAATAATTCGGCTTTGAGAATAAGGTGAAGTGGAATCTTGACAGACGAGTAGGGCTTCAAAAGCAGTAGGAAAGGGCATTCCAGGCAAAGGGTAACAGGAGCAGCTCGGGCACAGGCCTGCGGGTGAGAGCCTGCCATGTGCATGTCGTGTGGTAAGGCTCCAGAGACTGTGTGCAAGATCAGGCAAAAGCAGAGAGATGTCAGTTAGCATCACCTGTTCCAGAATATCAGTGGACTCAGTGTGGCTGCTGTTTCTGTGCCTAGGATGAAAGAATGTCTACAAATAAAAAGGAAATAAGTATATACAGGTATTTTAGACCACCTGTCTTAGTCTGGGGTAACCCAACGGCAGACCGTCAAAGCTTTGGGGTAAGCAATTTGTTTGGAAGATAAGCAAAGAATGAAGAGACAGGGGGAAATGAGAAAGGAAGAAAGGAAAGAAAACCATCACAAGGTATGTTAAATGAGTGTATCACTGCTGTAGCCAACTCTTGCTCATTTCCTCCAGGAACCCTTAGGGATGTTGTGGAATATAACTCAGAATCAACACATGCTTATGAAATTGGTGTATCCATAAGATGGGGAGAGACAGCGATTAAAGATGGAACTTGGCCTAATTCAGACCGCTGATTCTTGGGACAGGTTTCGCCTCCATACCTCACACTCTTCCTTGGGCTCCTAGACTTTGCACACAAACCTCCTTGGTGAGTTTTGCCACATCTGTGACCCTCTGGTACATTGTTTACTTAACATTTTTCTTTAAATCAATTCACTACTTACTTTCCTTCTGATCAATAATAACCACGAAATCATGGTTGGATGCGGTAACCTCATATATTCCCCCAGTCTCTCATTTGTGGAGGGTTGCTCCAGAGGTGTCAACTCTTTAGCATTTCTCTCCCACTACAGACGATCTGATTGTTTTCCCACAGACAGAAAATGCCTTCAGACAAAAAAGCAAGAAAGTCAACGTATCATCTCAGCGAAATTTTTAAATATATGTGTCAATACTTTACATTATTTGTGGAAACATTGGACTATGTGTAGCATAAAAAAATACCACAAAGAAACTGACTAACTTTAACACAGTAGTTACCTCTGGGGAGAAATGATGGAGAAAAAGGTTGTATTTGTTTTCATTGAATCTCTATTTTTTACTGTTTTAAAACATAGCTCTTAATTATATACATACACGCACAAAACTCTGCAAAATTGTGTCAGTGTGTGCATAGGTGTTTTTAAAATATTTTGTCCTTTTTTTATATGTTTGAAATATTCCAGAATTTTCAAAATGTATAAAATAAAACAAAATGCTTAAATGAGACGAAGAAAATTTGTTTAAATTCTACCAATCACCAATATTTGAATTGCATCATCAATTTGCATTTTTTACAGAGAAACACTATATTAGTATAGAAAAACTTAACACCAATCAATTACTCTACAATTCAAATTACTGTACCCTGAATTTATAACATTTGAATATGAATATGGTCATAAATAAGTACAACACAAATTTCTGTAGACCACAGCTATCTGGGGGAACAAATAACTCCCATGTGCATTTCTGTAAGATCCCGGTTCTAACCAGGTAGATCTTACCTCTGCTCCATTAGCTGTTTCTTCTAGGTTGGTGTCATTGAAGCTCTCAAGGTCACATTGCTTCTTTTCCACATACTGTCCTCTGGCCTTCTTTTCGTTGTCAGATACCTTCAAGGCAATTAGGAGAACATTTGCTTAGAAGGGCCAAGAATTACAAACCCTCAAAATGCTGAGTTGTCATTGAATTCCCTTCATTCTTCTGTTGGACTCTGAAACAGCTCTGGAGTCTTAAAACACTTTCTATAAAAACAGCTTTCTCAGCCTTTGCTTAAAGTTTCCCTACAAAGAGTCAGACCTGTTTGGGGGGGTTGCTCAGAAACGGATCCCACCATGTCCTCCTTAGTTTTCCCCTAAATAAATACTTGAAAAGTTCCATAATGTATCAACTCAAGCAAGAGGATGACTAGTGGGAGGAGAGAGAGTGCCCCACTGCTACTGGCTCTTAATTAATACCAGCCCTGATATCAGTTCCCCTAGAGTGAACCCAGCATATAGGAAGTCAAAACCAAAGCACACATTCCCTGTTCTCTGCTTCTTTAGTTACACCCCTATGTAAATTATGTAAATTTTGTTTCTTTAACCTCCAACTCCCAGAGCTTTACAATAAAACAGAAGTTACAAATTGCTAAAACCCTGATGGCCTCATGCTGGGCTCCCAATAAAGTTGTGACTAATCTCAGGACCTTGAAGTTCTTTTGCAGAGAAACTAATGTCCAGAGAATATCAAGAAACCGAAGCTTCCCAGGGCCAACTCCTCGGCTTCCTGACACCAGAGTCTACTTTCGACCATGGAGATAAACAGCCAAGGACACTCATCTGAGACATCCTTTCTCTCCTCTGCTGGAAGCAGCTCTAGACACAGGCCGATGGGAAAACCCTGACCAATAAGGCCACGGCTCCCCTCTCTACCTAAAACCCCAAATAAAAACCCCTAGCTGTTTCTTGCCAGGGAGCTGGCAAGTCTGGAGGCACTAGCCCTTGATTTGCTTCCTCTGCCTGGCAAAGAGAGTAAGCCTTTCCTTTTCACTCAAGACTCTGTTCTTGTTATTTGTGTTCAGAGACAGAACTTTTGGGAACACGACCAGTTCATCAGCTATTCTCATCGACCTCTTGGGATAGGCTCAACTGGCTTACCACTCCATGCCTAATACTATGAACTGTGGCCATGTCTCTACCTGCGTTTTATAATTCAGGGAGCCATTCCTGAAGATGGGATGCAATTTGAAGGCAGTGCCTAGTGATACATAAGTACTAACAAAAGGCCAACTCTTTAGTATATTTGGGAAATACATAATTAGCGTAATATGGTCAGGTTTAGTTATGCCGAAGTTTTCATTCCTACCAATATTGCCGTTAACATGGTGGTTGCAAGCAGCTTGAAAATTTTGGGCCACTCAATGTCATAGCACCTAAATTCATTATTTGCTGTAAGGAGGAGAAAGAGGGTGGAAGTTACCCCAGGCGGTGGCTTCTCCTTTATAGAATCAGTGAGAGAGAATGAGGAACCCCTATTGCAAAACTAAAGAATGCATCACGAGATGACCTTTCTGAAACTGTGTCATTGCTGTTTAATCATTGTCAGAACCAAATAAAGCTGTGAGTTGTTCATTGAGGCTCTACACTGAAATTATAGTAGATGCTCAGAGGCCCTTTGAATATTTCTGACAAAGATAAGCAGTGAAAGGAGTTGATGCTTCTGTTAGAATGGGATAAAACCACTCTACTGGTGAGGCATTTATCATTACAGGAAAAAAGTATCAGTAATTTTATTCCCCATTCTGAGATTATCACTCACAGCTATGGTCTCCATTATTGCAATAACAAATTGAGAAATAATATTTCCCCCAGGAAAATGTGGGATGTTTTAATGTTTTATGGCAGAAAGACATTTTTGCAGACATAGCAGAAAGCTAATGTCTCCTTTAAATTGGGCTATAATTCAAAGAGAACTATGAAATGCAACTGCAAAAAGTCAGCCAAATAAGTTAGCTTATACTTTCTTGTTTGTTCCTACAATATTTTTGATTTTTGCTACTGTTGCTCATTTTGTGGCCATGGGATGCAGCACCATTTGTTTGTATCACTTGTGTCCTTGATTAGAGAAAAATTAACTGTCCCTAAACAATGAGGTGTAAGGCTCAATATAAGGAGAGCATGTTGTTGATATTCAGTAACTTCTCCACTTGCATTCTGCTATTTTTTAATGCATTAGCCCATTCACTAATTTATAAATTTATATTGAGCAAATGCTGTCTGCCAGACAATACGTTAAAGATGGGGTGCATGTTACTGAACAAAGTACATGGGATCATTACATCACGAAGCTTAAAATTAGTGAGCAAGACTGACAAAAGCAAGTTAAAAGTAAATAATATATAATGAAAATCTGTGGTAAAATGTTCAAGAGAAAGTAAGAGTGGATTATTTCAGAGAAGCTATCTCTATTTTTAAAATATTTGTTTTCTATAGTATCTGCTTTTTCCTTTCTTTTTCCAATGAAAACAAAATTTTACTACAGTTTGATCAGCTATACATTCATCAATTTATTATTTTATTTTATTGTGATATATATCATTAATTTAGAAAAATATATAATGTATTGTAACAATTCAAAGTCTTATAATAAAATTAACCCTCCTATACCCAGGTTAAGAAATAGCGTATTATCAGCCCATGTCATGACCCTTATGTATCCAAAGGTAACCACTATCACAAATATTTTGCTAATTCAATTGCATCTCTTCATAATTTTAATATCTACTTAGATAAGATCACTACCATTAAAAATTATAAAAATGAAATCATAGTATATTGTTCAGTGATTTGTTTTGCAGTTTCTTAAGATTTCGACATATGTAGCCAAAGTTCATATGTTTTAGTGGACAATTATATAACAATATTGCTTTTTCATTGCGTTTTCGACAGATGATGAATTGTTTCCCAATTTTGATTTTTGTGGCAATTATGGACAATACTTGAGTGAGCATTTCTGCACATGCCTCCTGGGACAAATGCACAATCATTTTTCCAGGATACATTTAAGAGTTTTACTGCCGAATCACATGGTCGACTATACGGCATAATGAAAAACAGTTTTAAAATAGAAAATAAAGACATTTAATGCACAATATTAACAATATAAAGAAAAAATCACATAAGCATCTGAATAGATGCAGGAAAAATCATTTGATGAAAGATAATACCTGTTTATTATAAAGCAATAAAACTACCATATTAAAAAAAGAAAGAAACCATATTATCTGATAAAAGATATCCTTAACAAAAACTAAAATAAACATTGTACTTGAAGACAGAATGCTTCAAGCCTTCCCTATGAGATCAACAATGAAACAGCAATAGCCACTAGTGGCATTTCTAGTCAACATTTTATTGGAAGTTCTGGCAAGATAAGGCAATAAAATGTATGAAAATTGGAAAAGTGAAAATAAACTAATAATATGTTTTAAATAGTTTTAAACTTTCTACATAGATGCTCCCATCATTTGAAAAATTGTGGAATTTTTGTTGGTCCTTTCCAGATTTTGTACCTTTTATTTCTTGTTTAGTGACAATGCCGCATAGAAATGTTGGATCATGGACAACTTTGAAAATTGTTTGACTATAGGGGAAAGGCAAAGACTGTATTATTTGAACAGTAAGTGTGATACATGTGTAGATTTATTATAAATACTCTTTTTTTAGTTTAAAAATGTTCTCTCTTTTATTTTATTAAATAAAATTTTATGTAATAGATAACTATCCCACAAATATTTGATTGAATTGCCTGTGAAAAAGATGAACCTAGTATTTTTGTTATAGGAAGACTTTTAACTGTTCATAAGTTGTTTTTAATGGCTATAAAGCATTTCATGATTTTAGTATCTTCTTGAGTCATTTTCAGGAAGTATTTTTCAAAGTACTTATTTTTTTTTGAAAAATTCAAGTTTATTGGCCTAAATTTATTCATAATATATACTTTTTATTTTTTCTTCATTCTGTGGTTCTATCTCCTTTTTCATTTATTTTATTGTTTATCTTTCTTTGCTTTCTCGTCTGATTTTGATGACTCTTGAGAAGCATATGTTCATGTTATTATGCATTTCAGAAAACCAACTTTTGGTTTTGTTGACTTCGTTTGCTTTCAATTTCATTAATTATGTATCCCATCATTGATATTTCCTTCTTTCTACTGCCTTTGACTTATTGCACTTTCCTGTAATCAATATCTTATTTTGAGCTCTTAGCTGGATATTTTATAGTGTTTCTTGTTTCTCAGAGGAAAGCTATTGTATTTCCTTTGGAATACAACTTTAGCTACCTATCAGACATTCTGATGCATAACGCTTTCATTGCTATTCATTTCTTACTACTTAGTCTCTATTATGGTTTCTTATTTGTCGTCAAAGTTGCATTTTTAAGTCTCAAATATGCATATTTTATTTGTTTTAAAATGACTCATTAATTGCCTTTGCTCAGAAAGTGTTGTCTGCATGAACACGAACGTTTAAACCTGTTAAAGCTAACATGTCATTACAGTAGAACTTCCAGGTCTGCAGAGTTCGACCTTTCTTTAATGATCATTTCACCCCTAGCTTTCCTCCTCCTTCACTGCATTCATTTTGGTTCATCACTTACAGCGCTAGCTCACCTGTAAACTACTTGTGTTCCCAATTCCACTTATTTTTACAGGAGGGTCTTTGTGGTAGCTACTCTGCAGGCTGGCATAACTTCAAGTCCTCTGTTTACTTTTTATATAAAAACAGAAATCTTCTGAGCCAGTCTGTATTTAAATTCATTTGCTTGCTTCCCCCATCCACAAACTTCCTGTTCATTCATTTATTCAGCAAAGATTTTTTGAGCCCTACTATTTCCCAGGGCCCGTTTTACGTGCTGGTGATATAATTGTGAACATTCAAAGTTTGTCTCTGTGAAAGACAGAAAATGAGCATTATATTAAAAAAGATATTAGCTACGGATAAGTCCTAAGAAGAAAAACAAAGCAGAGTTAATGAATGATGAGCAAAGGGGGGTGCTGTTGAGATTGATGCTCATGAAAGACTCAGTAAAAGGAGATATTTGAGCTGAGATCTAAAGGGTTGGCCTGAAGGAACCGTATGTCTATTTGTAGGAAGAGTAATTCAGCTGAGAAACACATGAGTATGAAGATAATGACGCAAGAGATGCTTGACATGGTCAAGGTACAAGGAAGCCAGTCTTGTTACACTTGAGGGAGCTTCTGGAGAACAGTCTGAGATAAGGTAGGAGGAGCAGCTAGGTAGCACCTTTGTTAGAGCATTCATATCTTGTTTACAATATTAAAAGCAACTTTTGTGGATGTTGCTGGCTGACCTTTGATATTTCATGGATAAAGGGAAATTAATTCTGTTTTATTTCTGTTACTTTGCTTCTTAAATCTCTGTATCTGCATGAGTGATCATTTGGGACTATTTCTTAAATCTTCAAAATCCAAGCATCTTGCCAGAGTCCATTGATTTTTGCATTAATTTTGCCAAGAATACGATGACTAGGTTTGGCCTACAACTTCAGGTTATTTTTGAATAGTGTTATTTTTGTCTTATTTTAGCTTTTATTTATTTAATCTCCTTTTTATTTTTGAATTTATTGGGCTATTTTATTTGTAGTTAAGATCTTTTCTTACTAATCCTTGGTTTAGGTTAGCTTCCCTTTTCATATTTATCTTTTTTATTTTACTGCAATCATTCTAAGGGAATTAATAAAGTTTACTTTCAAAAATTTCTATTCCTGTTTTTTCAATTTCCATTTGAGATTTTATAGCCTCCAAAGAGAATTATAATCATTATTGCATTTCCAATTTGCCTTCATTGTTTTCTTAATTGAGCAAGTTCTTTTCTTTTTGCAACCTGCCTCTCAGATTTATGTCTTTGCATTTCTGCTGGCTCTCTTCTTATGTTACATTGTTTTATTTTTATAGAAGAAACATCGCCTTGTACTTATTGTGAAATCAAACTAGACCTCTAAGACTTTCTCTTCTATTTTCCATCTCAGTTCTTATTCAGAGGTATTATTTTCTTTAATTTTTCCTGCCAGTGATTCTGCCCACCACGCCGTTCACTGTGCTGCAGTATATTCTCCTTTCCTTCATATTGTCTTAGAGTGGTTCATTCATATGTAAATAAAAATATTAAAATACTTATTTTCCAAATATCAAAGTTGCATTTTTGTTTGTTTGTTTTTTAATGATCCTTTCCCCCTTACTTATTTTTCACAGGATGTTGGAATGAAGATTTGGTGATGAACCACGCAGGAAAAGGGGAAGCCACTAGGAATGAGAAGAATACAGCATAGAAGAAGGCTTCTGAAACCAAGGAGCCACTGGACGGCTCAGAACTACATCATAGCAAATGCTGTACTTTCCGAGGATAGTAACGTCAAAGTTGAATTTATATCTCTTTTCCAATTATAAAAAATAATCATCAAATTAAAGACTGATTAGAAATGTGTCACTACTGTACACAGAGTGAAAAATCAGGTTAATTAATTGAACTACTTTTGAAATTATCCTATGTAAATACAGTCAATTTTGTTTAATTTTGAAGGGCTATATTCCTCAATGTTTGGTATCTTGTTTCTCATGAAAATTGAAGACGGAAGGTTGATATAAAATAGCTAGCGCCCCCACACAACTTTCATTTCATTTGGAATAAATTAGTTACATCTGGATTGTTCATCTTTTTATTAATTTATATTCTATTAGTTTCCCTGAAGAAAATATTCTCCTCAACTAATGTGAAAATAAACTTTCTGATCCATCCTTTCTGGATATTCTGTCTGAAAGCGATTTTTTTCCTCAAAACCACATATTTCCATGGCTATAATATGGCTCTGTCTTTCAACAGCGCACTTTGAGAACAAGCTTTTACTTTTAGCAATGGACTAAAGAACTAAATTTCTTTTTTGAATGACTGAATTTTAAATCTAATTTTATGGCAAGGTATAAAATGTACAGATGGAATTGTGAAGGGTGATCTTAAAATAAATATATCAAATTGAGATACCAATGATTCCTGGCTATTAAATTGTTCTTATTCTTAGAACTAATAAAAATCTCACTGTAATTTTTTCTCTCTCACATAGAAGAAAAGACCTTTTAACCTTGGCAATCTCGCCTAATTCCGATTACTTAGCTAGCTTCTTTTCAATTCTACTTACCTACTTTTTCAGTCTACTGTGAATTCTTTAAAAAATATAAAACTCTAAAAGTCTCTATGCCGATGTCAGATCATCCTTCCCCAGATGTAAACCTCATAAACAGCTCAGCCATATTCTTTGTAACTGAGTAAATAGTTAAATAGTGAAACGCTGGGCTGGGTATTTTAACTCCAGCTACTGTAACATATTGACCCAGAACAGATAGCAGTTCAAACCCAATAGAAGTTTATTCCTCCTGTGCAACAGTTCAAAGTAGGTGTTCCTCTCAGAGGGGATCTCTGCTCCGTGTGGTCATCCAGGAACCCAGGCTGGTCAAGGTGCTACTCAACGTGGGACCTCCAAGGCTGCCGTGACCTTCCTCACCTCAGGCAGCCAAGAAGGAAAGAGGAGCATGTATGAGAGATTTCAATGGGCCAGGTCGGAACACAAGGCAAACTACTTCCATTTATATTACCTACATGGCTGCATGTAACTGTGTGAGGAGTGAAAAAATATATCTAGTATAGTCTAGTGCTGAGACCAGGAAGAAGAGGAAAGAGGAAGTTGCAGAACAGCAAACAACCTCTGCTACAAAACACTGGGAAGAATAAAGTATTCTTAGGAATAAGTTGATCAACTGCTCCAGTTTGCCTGGGATTGTCCTGATTTTTTCTTTCTTTCTTTTCTTCTGGTTTTTTTTTTTTTTTTTATTTTTTTGCTGAGGAAGATTTTTCCTGAGCTAACGTCTGTTACAAATCTTCTTTTTTTGCTTGAGGAAGATTAGCCCTGAGCTAACATCACTGCCAGTCTTCCTCTATTTTGTATGTGGGTCACCACCACAGCCTGGCTGACAAGTGGTGTAGATTCACACCCAGGATCTGAACCCAGGAACCCAAGCCACTGAAGCAGAGTGTGCAGAACTTAACCACTATGCCATGGGGCTGGCCCCAGATTGTCCTGATTTGACACTGATTTTCCTTGTCCTGAAAACTTCCTTGGTCTCCAGGCAAACCAGGACAATTTATCAACAAAGATAGAATACTAATGTATTTTAAAATATTAAGAAAAAAGTGGCTTAATTAATGTTTCAGTTTGAAACAATTTTGTCATAGGCAGAGTAATCTAAAAATGAGTTATTAAAGGGAAATAATCCTTCATATTTTTCATTGTGAAATAAACTATACACAAACTGGGAATTTATATGATCAGAAAAAAAGAAAAATTCTTGAAACCTATGAAAATTGGGCTATATACTTTATGATTTTGTATATATTGATTATCACTTTTTAACATACATACATACATAACTTACATAAAATGATCACAATTAACAAAATACATAAGCATATTTTCCCACAAAGCTAGTCATTTTATATCATTTCAATGTCTTTATGCATGTATTCATTCTTAAAAATTATGAAAATATATTGAGGTATTAAAAAGACAATTCCCCCAAACAAACAAAAAGTAACTCAAATTTATTTTTATACAAATAATACCCAGAAAACACTTGATAAGTAAATATACTACTTTAACTCAGTGATAGAGAACTGTTCATGTTATGTTATAATGTCATATAGAAAGCAATGTTTTCCAATATTATCTCTATTATTTAAAGGTATTTGCTTACATGATATATGAACATAAGTACATGAGAATGAGAACAATGCTTACCTCCAGGTGAAGTCTCCATGGGTTACTGAATTTTCCTTTTGATTTGTAAAATCTTTCTATATATTTTTAAATTTTTGACGTTGAGTATACATCAAACCTATAATAAGAAAATGAAGCATTATTTTAATTAAAAATCAAATAGAGGGGCCAGCCTGGTGGCACAGCAGTTAATCTCATGCACTCTGCTTTGGCATACTGGGGCTCACTAGTTTGGATCCCAGGCGTGGAGCTATGCACCACTCATCAAGCCATGCTGTGGCAGGCGTCCCACATATAAAATAGAGGAAGATGGGCAGGGATGTTAGCTCAGGGCCAGTCTTCCTCAGCAAAAAGAGGAGGATTGGAGGCAGATGTTAGCTCAGGGCTAATCTTCCTCAAAAAATAAAAACAAAACCTCATGTGACTATTTGGCTTCCAAAACTGATTTTTTTTTTAAGATTTTATTTTTCCTTTGTCTCCCCACAGCCCCCGGGTACACAGTTGTATATTTTTGAGTTGTGGGTCCTTCTAGTTGTGGCATGTGGGATGCCACCTCAGCTTGGCTTGATGAGTGGTGCCATGTCTGCGCCCAGGATTCGAACCAACGAAACCCTGGGCCGCCAAAGTGGAGCATGCAAACTTAACCACTTGGTCCCAGGACCGGCCCCCAAAACTGATTTTTTAAAGTACAATTTTGAATATATATTGAAATGTGCCAGGTGTGTGTGTATGCATTTTAAATATTAAAAATCTTTTTCCAAGGATGTATAATATGATGTGGCCAAGTCCGATCCAGTATGAACTCTTGCTTCCTGCACAGCAGGTTTCCAATCAGTAATAATAATAACTTTTAAAACAAATATCTATTCAATATTTACCAAGTGCCAGGTAGCAGGCTAAAAGCAGAGATTTAAAAACATGAAGCTTCATATTCCCTACACTGACGAGAAATGACAGTTACAATTTTGTTACAAACCCTAGAATGAGTTTAGGGATAAAGTTCTGTGGACGCACAGGACAGCACATATCAACTATGCCTGAATAAAGTAGGAAAAGCTTCTTTTATTTCTATAGATGTTTATCAGATGAAATACTGAGCAGAAGGAATTCAGGATGCAGAAATAGCAGGCTAGAAAGAACAGAGGTGTGTGCAAACCTTGTACCATACACAACGTATCCTTTCCACACAGCCCACCTCTCTCATGGTGCTTTATCTATCAACGCCGCTGGGCTCACCCCTGCCCTCCCTCCCTGTAATCTCATGCTGTCTTCTGCATTGCAGGATTAGCACAGACTTGCCCCCTGCCTTGACTACGTAATGACACCAGTCCTATGCTCATCGCCCGCTTCAGGTGTCAGTGATCAGATAAAGGGCTCCATTTCAGTGCAATCAAGAGAGGAACTGGATGCTGACCCCAAGAAGCATGGGTAGCATCCAGATTATCTAAGTTTTCAGTAATTTAAGAGAAAAAAACATAAATCAAGGCAAGTTAGAAGATATTTTTGGACACGGGCATATTAACAAGCTTCAAATAACATATGGCAAATGATCCCCTACTGCTTTTATATTCTACATTTACTTTTCTTCTCAGTGCAGGCTGAAATTTTACCAGAAAAAGAGTATTCTCATCTGCTTATGTTTTTTTTTTCTTTAAACAATTATAATAAAACACAAACGACATTTTGTGTGGAACTATGGTTTGCCGTAAGTGCACCCAATTGATTTGTTACCCATCTTTAAATAAATAAATCCCTCCTGCCACTCAGTTAGGATAATGCTAAATAAAGAGTTGTCTCTACAAGGAACATCTTAGTCACAAACAAGCCTGCAATTTGGAGTGCTCACCATTGCAACAGAAAATGGAAAGAGCATGCCTGAAATCACTGCTTGTTTTCTCTCTTGACACTAAGTTAGCATGTTTGACATGTTCTCCAGACTGGCAGTCCAAGGAAAGCTTGTTGTAAGGTAGAGTCGCTAGGCTAGAGGATAACTGTGCATCATTTCAGTTGTCCTTGAGGATGTTCACAAGCCAACTCTACCAATTTCTATTGCTGTACAAGAACACTGTCCCAAACTTCCCTGCTTAAAACAACACATATTCTTTTCTCATAATTTCTGTGGGTCAGGAGTCTGAGCACAGCCTAGCTGAGTCCTGTTCAAAGCTGCGATCAAGGTATTGGCCAGGATGTGGTCTCATCTGAAACTCAACTGATGAGAGACCTGCCTCCAAGTTCACACAGGCTGTTGGCAAAATTTATTTCCTCATAGGTATTGAAGACTTCCCTTTTTTTTTGCTGAATTTTAGATGGAGGCTACTTTCAATTCCAAGAGACCACCTACACAGCTTCTTTCCATGTTGAATTTCTCAACACAGCCACTTGCTTCCTCAAAGCAACCAAAGGAGAATGAGAGACTCCAGAAAGATGAGTGTTAGAATCTTCTATAACATAATCCCATAATCACGTAGACACAGCCAGGTACAACGTCACCTCTGTTATATTCTACCGGTTAGAAGCAAATCACAGGACTCCCACACCCTGAGGGAGAAGATCATACAAGAGTATGAACATCAGGAGTTGGGATAATGGTGGCCGTCTTTAGAGTCAGCTCACCACGTAAGCCAGTCCACCTTCTCATCACGTTCACAGTCAGTTACAATATATCTAGCTATACTATTTGATACAATAACAAATTGAAGTCTAATTTAGAAAATGTTTGTGTCTTAGATATTGTATTTACTCTATGTCATAATCTAAGCAAAATTCAGAAAATACTACTACGCAACATTCTATGCATTGAAATCCAATTAAATTTATTCACACAGGTAGAAGACAAGTCTTAAATGACAGTCACATTGAAAACACCCATCAATCTATCTTTTGAAGTGGAAAAGTAAAATGAATGCTGATGCCTCTATTATAAAGCAGAAATCACCTGGATTAAAGGAGGAATCTCACATACCAATAGAGAGAGATAAGGAATTAAAACACGCAAATTATTACTGTAATGAAATAAAGCTTTGAATTTACTACATTATTGAATCTATATCCCTATGCCTATTTATTAGTAAATTCTTAATAAATGAATTACAAACTAATATCTATCTTCAATCCTAACTCATTGTGAACTCAAGGATCCTGAAAAACAATGAACACAGTTTTGGGCATTTATTTGAACTATGCTTTTGGTTGAATATATGATTTTGATGAGTTGAACTTCTGGATGTTATTAAAATAATACAACAAAGCTATCTATAATTTTATTCTTATTTCTGTATATACCTCAAATCTAGTCATATATCCAAACCACCCCTATTCCCTATTTCTCTGCCTTAGCATCATTTCCTGCCTGTACTACAAGAAATGTCTACTGTGTATAATGTCTTGATTTCCAAATTTGTTCTCTACAGAGAAGTGAGTTAAAAAATATTCAATTAATGCAACTTGCTTTTGTATTCCCTTTTTAAAAACCCTTTAGATGTGTAGCAGTTAAGTTCAGCACATGCCTCTTCCACAGCCCGGGTTCACAGGTTCAGATCCTGGGCATAGACCTACACCACTTGTCAGCTGTGTTGTGGCGGTGACTCATATATAAAGTAGAGGAAGATTGGCACAGACATTAGCTCAGGGCTAATCTTCCTCATGAAAAATAAATAAATAAATAACCCTTTAGAGGTTTTAGATTCCTTCTGGAGTAAAATCCCAATTCATTAACATTGTCTCTGTAGTCTTGTATAATCTGTCACTTTGTGAGGATTCCCTCACAACTTGCTTTATTTCATGTGCTTTGATTGTATGATATTCTTCCAACTACTGAAAGAGCCATGCTCCTTACCACCTGATTGGCCTCACACATAATATTCCCTTGTTCACAACACCCATACTGTTCTTTCCTCAGATAATTGCATCTCACCCTCCAGGTCTCAGAATATGAATTACTGCATGTAACTAGTATTATAATGATAAAAGGTGTCCGGGGTGGGAGATTCAGCAGGTCAACATTGGTAAGATGCTCACACAGTCATAGGCACATTCCAGAAATGGAAAGTGGACCATGTTTGGGGTAGAAGCTAAGTACAGAAAATGTGTTTTAGTGAAATGTAGATATGGTGTGATTCCATTGTGAACAAATCATAAATCTGTATTACACAAACACTAGATAACCAAAAGGAAGTGTCACCTAGAAGTTATCACTCATTACTGCATATGTTTATCATTTCTGACCATTTTCAGTGCATAATCACATTTTTTATAGAGCACCAGTTCATAGTACATATATTATTTCCAAAATTACTCTTGAAAAATTGCTATCAAATATTAAATATCAAAATATATTTCCATATATCAAAATTTCTTAGCAATATATAATTTCCTTCTTTTTATAATTGAAAAATATTCCATTGAACAATAAATTATTTAACCCAGCCCTTTTAGTTGCACATTAACTTTCTCCTCTAAAATTTTGTTATATTAAATAGTACTGTATTGAGTATTCTTTTAGGTAAATCTTTTTGCATGTATTTGGGATTTTCCCCCTAAAAACCACTATGTAAAGATTAAATGAGTCAAAGAGCGTAGGTATTTTTAAGCTGTCCATTATGACGATACTAATTTATCCTGTAATAAATAGATTGTAGTATAGTTTTGAATCATTTAAATCCTCAAATTGAAAATCATTTAAATCATGAGTCTGAGCTGACTGTAGAAGGTTGATCAAATGCAAAGAAAGACTAATCCCATTATATATAGTATCACCTTGAGGAAAATTAATTTTTAAACTTCTTGATATTTTATATCCCTTCTCAGTAAAAAAGAAAATGCATAATAGCATGATTGATTTGTATAATATTTCAAACAGTTATTTAGACTATGCAGTTCAACAAGATATGTAATAAATTAGAGGGATGCTAATCGGGAAAGGACAACCAGCTCCTGAGCTACCCTCAGGGTTGAATTAACTTGATAATTTTGCCAAAGTTTCAGACTCAGTAGTTTCAAAAATCTTATTCTGACAGGACATCAGGAGCCAATCCATATCTCAGGGGTAGATTGCAACTATTCTTGTGTAGACAACCAGTAGATGGAAAGAACATTCTCCTTCATAAAAAAGTAGATATACAATCAGAGACACTCACACGAACATCACTTCTGTATTTGTTCCTAATTGTAGAATTGTTGAGAATGGCAAGTTTTAATAAATTAAAAATCATGCTTTTGTAGCAGGGAAATATGTGTGTCCTGGTGGTTTTTAACGAAATCTAAGTTGCTGGGCGAGGAAAGTTCACACGGAGTAAATGCTTAGAATGTGGCTTTTCTTTAGCCCTAGAAGATCTCAGGCACAACAGAGACCTATTAAAGAGGACAAGAAGGCCAGCTTTCCAAAGGACTTCCTCTTTCCTTTATGCTATATCTTTCAAAAAAGTTTATGCTTTCTGCCTAATTTTGTCATATAGAAGTGGCACATTTCAATGTTTTATTTTTTAAAGGAGTGTATATGCAAACAGTTTAATTTCATGCTGGACGTCCTAATCACACAGAACATTTCTATTCTAGTATTGCACACTATTGCTCTATGTCGAGGGAATGTGGCTTAATTTATATAGTCACCTAAGTAAAATAGGATCCATGAGAGAAATCGTATGAGAACAGACTTTGAAAGCACTCTGAGTGATATTTTGTCACTGTTTTGGATTATCTGCATTAATATTATACTTCATTAAATGGACAATCAAGAGTTGGCAGTATTGATTGATACTGATGCCAAGAAAGCAGAAAGAATAGTAGTCTAAATTAGCATGCAGGAAAATGGATTTACGACAAACCCTTGGGCATAGGAGTAAATGTGAAACTCATTTCAAAGCAAACACATTAGTGAATGGTTTGATTGACATAAAGCTCTGTGTAAATGAAGGCTGCGTAATTTTTTTCACTGTCTCATTTGAATAATAAGGCCACTGATCTTGTTAATCAATGGTTTATCTCTAGATTTTCACAAGTGAGTTAGTATAACAAGTCTGGGATCAAAATTATCAATTTCAATTTACTGAGTTCAGATTCTGACAGAATTTGTGAGCCTGATTTTCAATAAAATCCATTTCCTTAATACTATCAAAGGGTTAACATAATAAAAATGGAAAAGAGAACATTTATTTTAATTTAAAGGACCAGGCCTAGTATATTTCAGGATATTCTAAGGTAGTTATTGACGTCTCCGAAAAATACTATTGGGAACTATATCCCATAGCCTGAAACTAAGAAAAATATAACAAAACCCAGTATTTCTAAAATCAAATTAGAAGATGATTTAGATCAAATTTTCAAAGCAAATCCAATCAATTTTAGAAGATAAACATTGAATATGTCAAGGGCTTAGGGATACAAGCTTGTGGTGGATGAGATACAGGTGATCAAGTTTCGTTTGCCGGAAAGAGGAATTCTCAAATTCCCATCTTTGCATTCATTGATCATGTACTCTGGACATGAATCTAGGGCTTCCTTTAATCCCAGTTCCAGGGATAGTTATTGACTTTCAGATAGTAAATGACAACTAATTAGATAAAAGTTTTCGTTGTGGTAAAACAATAGCTGGAGGGGAAAAATAATGCTTGAAATGTTTCATTGAGGACCAGAAAGGGATATTATACTTTGCATTATCTTGTACTCATGCTTCACAAATCCCCGAGTGAGGAACTAATACAGGTATACAGGTGCACGTACATTTTCTTGGTTTTTCATGTACTATTCATTAGCTGATTGGGGTATATCATTTGCACTTTCTTTACAATTGTTTCTTTTAGAGCTCATCTGTTTAGGCGTTTTGTGGTTGTTCACTGCTGCATCAGACGTTGCCTGAATGAAAGGCTGGATGAAGGAACAAATGATTCTTTTCTCTGTAAGTTTGCATTTTGTATTGTAGTATTGAAAACAATGAAATAACAGCTTGATTGCCAAGGACTGGCTCTCAAGTCAATTACTATGGCTATGTAAGCCCCAGTGTAACAAGACCCCACAGGTGGTAGATGGATTATTCCATACAGGATGCGGTGCTGTCGCATATAGAAAAGAGCAGAGATATTAAGAAAATGCAGCAAAGGATAGATGCTATGTCTCCAAATTTTGTTCTTGTTTTTCTCTATTAGAAGTCCTAAACACTTGCAGCTCTGTGGACATGGATATTACACAGTTTAGGAAAGCAGATATAAGCAATATAGTACTATACTAATACTAAAAATGCACATCTCAATATCACTTAGTAATGTCAGTGATGTATTGGTCTTATGCACTTGAGAATACAGGAAGTGCTAAATACCTGGTGTGTTCAGAGTTCCTGTCTGAAACTAAAAAATAACATAAGTCAAAAGTAAATCTTTAGCATCATGTCATATATAAATTACTTAAATCTACACAGTCTCCCTCATAAATTGGGCATAGTAATGGTTTCAAATTCGTAGATTTGTCATTAAGATTCCACGGAACAGTATGTGCAAAGTGCTTGGAAACGTGGCAGACACACAGAAAGCACGTGATAAACTTTAGTTAGTTTCATTATTATCACCATAATTATGCTTATTTTGCCAATTGAATTAGTCATATGGCCTTGTTATACTTGAACATGGAATTGGAAACCAGAAACAAGCATATTATCGGAAGATCACCATAGATAGATTGGAGTAATAATACCCTTGTGTTACTAAGGTGTCTAGCAAAGGAAATCTTCCCAGATACGTGGTGACACTCTAATCAGTCTCAGTGTCCAAAGGGTTTTGAGAGTGAAACTGACATGGGGAAGGGAGCAACGTTAGACTCACAGCAGCAGCCAGAAAAGCAGAGCCAGGGAAGCTGCGGCACGCAGGAGAGGACTGAGGAGAGTCGGAAGGAGAGTAGAAATGTTTTAGAGGAGATGACAAGAGGTGAAAGTAGCCAGGGATCCTGTTAAGCCACCATATCTATTATTTAATCCCGAATATAAATCAATTATATTCCACTTCTCTGCCAGGTCACAGAATTTTATATTCTTCCAGGTAGGCTCTTATCACCTGAAGGAAAGAAGTTTCTGTTTCTTAACACACTAATGAGCCAAACTAACATACATTATTTCCTCTGTCTCCCAGTGACCAAGAGGCAGTCTGTGTGTGGCACTGAATGTGGTAGTCACACGTCCATGCCCTTGTGTGCCAAGTCTTGCTTACTCGTTGAAAGTCCAAAATTGTATTTCACCTCAGAAAAGGAGGTCATTACATGTTAGCATTTTCTACATCAATGAGTCATATATAAAATTACAAACATATTCTTGAGGAAGTACAAACTATGATTGTGCTTCTTTTCTTTGTTGTTTTTTGGTGAGGAAGATTGACCCTGAGCTATCATCTGTTGCCAATCTTCCTCTTTTGCTTGAGGAAGATTGTCGCTGAGCTAACATCTGTGCCAATCTTCCTGTACTTTGTGTATGGGACTCCACCACAGTGTGGCTTGATGAGCAGCATGTAGGTCTGCAGCTGGGATCCGAACCCACAAACCCTGGCCTGCTGAAGCGGAGTGCGTGAACTTAACCACTACGCCCCTGGGCTGGCCCAGATTGATTGTGTTTCTTTGAAATAAACAGGCAGAAAATATTTCAATCCAAGTTGGTTTGATAACCTCTGAGACTGTTTTCTCCTTTTAAGAGAGAGTTAAAGAAGTATTCTGGGTTGGGGCCAGTCCAGTGGCACACCTGGTCAGGGTCCACCTGCTTGAGTTGTCCTGTAACCAACTAGGATTATTATGAAACAGAGAGAACAGTAGTTAGCCTGTGTATACATCTAAACCTGAGGTATAATGATAAGACAATGATATTGGAAGCTATCAGGCTGGCTGTATTACTAATTATCTCTGTATCTCACAAAGTAATCTGATTACCCTAGTCCTCAATTTCCTAACCTCTAATGAGATGTGGTTGTAAAAGATTGTCTATAGTAAACTCGCCAACTCTTCAAATCTATAAATTAGTTTCTCAAGTCCCTGACATATCTGAATAATGCTGAAGATGTTATCATACTGAACATAATTTTATATCAGGTATTCATTTACCTCAAACAAGCAATCATGCTCTGAATTTCATGACTTTAAAATTGATACATGGGGGCCGGCCCAGCGGTGTAGTGGTTAAGTTCACATCTTCCGCTTCTGTGGCCTGGGGTTGGCAGTTCCAGATCCCAGGCACAGACCTATATGCCACTTATCAAGCCGTGCTGTGGTGGCATCCCAGATACAAAACAGAGGAAGGTGAGTACCAATGTTAGCTCAGGGCTAATCTTCCTCAGCAAAAAAAATTGATGCCTGCACTTAGCTGAGATGTTCAGAGTTGCATTGTACATTTACCTGTTGTTTGAAATGGGCACAGTTGGACAATATTAGATATGGTCAGTATTATACTAGTAAATTATGCAAATATGTCACTTTTCTCATGTTTCATTAATTCTTGAAAAAATTGGGGAATTTCAAGTTAACATGCTTTTGTAACTTGAGAAGAAAAGACCTTTTCTCTGAATCAGATTTTAGCTTTTGTCTGCATGCTGGCTTTTTCCCGTTGAATATTACATTGAAGAAATGTTTCCATGTAATATGAATAGTCCTGAGTTGCTTCTCTAGGATTTGGGTTGCTCTGGCATTTTAAGGCGTGTGTCATATAGTTTTCTAATGGCAACAAAAGACTTGGATTTAAATTCCATCTCTACTTTCAGTATTTTTTTCCACCTGATTGTGGACTGTTACTAGTCACATTTACTCACTAAGGCAAAAAGAGCAGGGAAGCTATGCTTACACTAACGCAGAAAGCAAAGGAAGCAGATCGGTCACCAAAGAAAGGAAGTGTGACCCTTTCAGCTTTCCCTTCTCTCCTTTCTCAGCCTCCATAAACCCTCTTTACTTCATGAGATCCCCCTTGATGGTCCGTTTGAGGTATCCTCTCTTCCCTTCTCAATACTCCTCTGGAACCATAATTATGCTTCAACTGGAGTAACTCCAAAATCCTATCTTACAGTCATTATATTTGTGAATTTTCTCCACACTAGATTCTAAATTGCTTGAAAACAAGAAACAAATCTCGATTTTCTTTGTATATCCCAGTACAACTTCTTAAAATAAGAACACTATGGATATTTGTTGAATTATATGAATTTGGAAATCCCAAAGCTGATTTTTTTTCTGTTGTTACTTGACTCTTTCTCAGAGTATCTCACTTAGTTTAGAATGGAGGATACTTAATGGTTCAATAAGTAAAAAAGATTTCTGTATTTGTCAGCTTTGCTTAGTAATAAATAACCTCCAAATTTAAGCTAGTTACAATTAGGATTATTTCCTGTGAAATTTAGATGGTGATTTGTGGTTCAACTGTAACTTCCACCCAGAAGCGTTTTTGGATGGTGTTTGGCACGGCTCCATGTGTCTTTTCTGTCTGGAAAGAAGGAAGAAGCCATCCTGTGAGACATGCCAATTAGCAAGACAAAAGGGAAGAAAGCAGGGCTGAGCTCAATCATAAAATCATACTTAAAGTTTCTGCCCAAATGTGTCGTACGTCACTTTTCTTCACATTCCATGAGCAAAGCAAGTCATGTGGCCAAGCCCAAGGTTATGAAGACAAACAAGTCACATGGCAATGAGTAGTAATGTATAATTCTATTACTGAGAAGGAGGGAGCCAATGATTGTTGTCAATAATGCAATAGAACATTTTCCACATTCTTAATGACGAATGTTCATTTTCATCCTTTCTATACGTGAAATGTTATCCCTAGCTCACACAAAGAATGAATTATCAAATTTTTGAGATCAAAGTTTCAGATTCAAATTCAAGGATTGAATCTATGTACAAGTTCCAAAAGCGGCTTACTCTATATGGAGACATATGGACTAAAAAGATGTTATTTTTCTGTACACACCCAATGCACATTAGTGCAGCAAGGAGGAATAACCTCAGTGAACATGTGCATTCAGGAAGAGAAAGAAAAGCTGGCCAACAGCAGTCACAAATTCAAGGTAATTCTGAAATCCAATAGCCCTGGAGATGATTTTTCTTTATTCTTCCCAAATTCTGTTGCCACAAGAGGTAACTCAGTACAGTGCTCCCCATGGCTCTTTGTTGCTCCTTCTGGTAAGCCTTTCCTTTCTTTGTCCATTCGTCTCCTCCCTCTGATATAGAGAAGGCACCGACAGCATGCACTCCTCCAATGCTTCGGACTTCTTTCCAACTCACAAACATATGGGAGACCCATGGATATATTACACACCAACAACTCCATCACTTTTAATCCAGGTTGGAATTGAATTTGTTAGTATAAATATCTCTAGATAAGAACAAAATGGTTAGAACAAAATTATTTTTCTATGCTCATTACGTATAGGGTAAATTAATTTACTAATAGTTTGTATGTTCTTTTAGATTTTCCATAACACACCATGTTATCTGTGTGTAAAGGTCAGTATATAACTTCCTTTCTTATTTTAATTCTTCTTCTTTTTGTCCTATTGTTTAGATAGGTCCTCTGATTTTACGATGAATAGAAATGTTAATACTGGACGCACTTCTTCCCAATTTCAGGGGGAAAGCATTAAATACTGTAGTAGTAAGTATCAAATTTTAATGGTAGATAGGATTTATCAGATTAAGAATGTTCTCATCTATGCTCAATTTGCTGAAATTTAATTTTTATCGTGTGTGTTGAATTTTATCAAATACTTTTTCTGCATCCATTAAGAGGAACATATTTTTTTGTTATATTGTATATTTTTATAGTGTATATATTTTTTTATATTGTAATATATATTGTATTTTGAATCATTAATTGATTTTCAAATGTGTTCCATTTTATATCTATTTAATATCCTCACAGATCGTTTTACCTATACATGATGAGTTATAGTTTTTATATGTCACTGGATTTAAATGGCTAATAACTTGATTGGGATATTTTTATTCTATTCATGAGATTGTCCATTCAGTAAGTGTCTTGTAATTTTTCTTTTTTTCTGTAGTGTTCTTGCCAAGTCTGGGTATTAAGATTATGCTGGCCTAATAAAATGAGTTAACAAGTGTTCCTCTTTGTATGTTCTTTCTTAATTTGTGTAAGGTTAGTAATATTTCTACTTTAGTAATTTGTACAAATTCACTTGTGAAGTCTCTGAGATCTGAGTTCCTTCTGTTGAAAAGTTTTCTTTGTGATTCAATTTTCTCAATAGGTATACAGTTATTTAGATTTTTCTATTTCTTCCTGATTTAATTTCGGTAAGTTGTGTTTTTAATGGATTTTGTCCATTTTATACAAATTGCCAATCCAATTATGATGTAATCCTTTATTGCCTTTTATTTTAATTTTAACCAGTTATATTAATGATTAATTTTCCTATAATAAATTTTACCCATTTTAAATGTACAGTGCACTGCGCTTCTGACCAAGGGTAATTCGTATGAGAAATAGATAGTTTGATAACATCTACTGATGGGTCTTTTCAAATATATCCAGTAATATGGTCAAAACCACAATCAAGATAAAGAATATTTCCATTGCCCCAAATAGTGGCCTCCCACCTTTTTGCAGGCAATTTCCTTGCTCCATGCCCAGGCTACATGAAACCACTAATCTACTTTCTTTCACTATAGTTTTGCCTTTTCTAGAATTTCGAAAAAATAGAATCATATAATATGTAATCTTTTGCATCTGGCTCCTTTCACTTTCAGAATACTTTTGACTCTGCCATGATGATGCATGCATTAATAGATCTTTTTACAGCTGAGTCGCATTCCATTGCAAGGATATGCCACAGTTTGTTTATTGATTTCCATGGTGAGGAATATTTGGGTTGTTTACAGTTTTGGCCATTATGAAGACAGCTACTATGAAAACTCACATAGAAACTTTTATATAGAAGTAATTTAATTATTCTTGTCAAAATACCTATGAATTTATTTTCTGAGTCATATAGTAAGTATACGTTTAATTTCATAAGAAACTGACAACCTGCTTGTCGAAGTAGCTGAACTATTTTGCATTCCCACTAGAATGGATGACAGTTCCAGATGGTTCACACCCATGTCAACACTTGCTGTTGTGTTTTTAATTTTAACCATTCCAGTAAATACTAGTGGTATCTCATTATGGTTTTCATTTTCATATCTAGCAACTGATGTTGAGCATACTGTCCAAAATATCATTTTATGAACTTTTTAATGCCTATATAATTTCAAGTCATCTTCGATTTTTTGTAAAAATGGCCACAATAATCCTTCCCACTCTTGCACGCCTATTCTTTTGAAATATGAATTTGAATATCTTTCCACCCATGGGTGCAGTCTATTTCTTTACCCTTTGGATCTGGGCTTATATGACTTGCTTTGGGCAACTTGCCATTTGGAAATGGGCACAAACATAAGATTGAAAAGCCATAATCAAATGGAATAGCAATCTCCATTTTGAAAAATCCAATGGTTATTTTCTGCTCTCAATTTATTGATCTATCAGCAACATTTGGCATAAATTTTCATCCTTCTTTGAAATATGTTATACGCTTTTTCTCATTTTATACACTTGACTTCCAAAACACCACACTTGCTTAATTTTCTTGCTCTTTTTCCAGCTCTTCTTTCTCCACACCTTCATCCCAACAACCTCTTAAATTGGACATGCACCAGGATACAGTCCCTGGATTTCTTTTCTTTTTTTTTAAAGATTTTATCTTTTTTTCCTTTTTCTCCCCAAAGCCCCCCAGTACATAGTTGTATATTCTTCGTTGTGGGTACTTCTAGTTGTGGCATATGGGACGCTGCCTCAGCGTGGTTTGATGAGCAGTGCCATGTCTGTGCCCAGGATTCGAACCAGCGAAACACTGGGCCACCTGCAGCGAAGCGCGCGAACTTAACCACTCGGCCACGGGGCCAGCCCCTGGATTTCTTTTCTTCTCTATTGACGTCCAGCCTCTTGGTGATCTTATTCAGTCTCATGGGTAGTAATACCATGTGTATGCTGATGAATACCAAAAGTATATCTCCATCTCAGACCTCTATGTATGAGCTCTAGGTTCTTATCCATGGCCTACCTAACATCTCCATTTAGAAGTTTCCTGATTTTCTTAAATTTAACGTATTCAAACTTAGTTCCCAATCATTTACCACCCCCTCGCCCCACCAAAAACAACCTTCTCCTCTTCAAGTTCTTACAGATCTTGGTTGCTCTTGTCAGAATATTGTTGGAGTCATCTTTGATCCCTCTCTCATGAATCCCACCTCTAATCTCTCAGAAAATTCTGTAATCTCTAACTTTAAAAAATGTATGTGGAATCCAATGACCTCTCAATGACTACCACAGAGCTGATCTAATCATTATCATTCTTATCTGGATTATTATGACAATCTTCTAACTCATCTTCTTAATTCTGCCCTTGTCTTTATCACTGCATTTTTACCATAGCAGGCAGCTAAATTATCCTTTTAAACCATGAGTCCTATTATGCTACTGCTCTTTTGCAAGATCCACAGAATCTGGTCCCCATCACCTCTTTGAATTCACCTACTTTTCATTCCCTCACTTTCTTAGTTGCATTTGTGGTGACCTCTATGGCATTTTCCCAACATACTACAACATCATTGTCTGAACCAGCTCCTAGCTTTGGCTGGAATTTCTACCACATATCTTCTCTGCTCACTCACTCATCTTGTTTATTTTTATTCCATCATAGATTTTTCAGTGAGTTCTCCCTAAACAACTTATTTAAAAATGAACTGCCCTCTGCAAATACTCACTCTTTACTTTTCTGCTTCATTTTTCTTTATACAGCACTTACCATTTCCTAACACAGTATACATACACAGTGTACACACTCAAACACATGCACACACACACACTGTTTGTTTGTATTCACTCTCTAAAATATGATCTCCATTATACCAGGGTGCATGGGATCATCCACTTGTTCACAGCTCCATCTCAAGTGCCTGGCAAAATGGTCGGCTCTCTATAAACATGTCTTGAATAACTGAATGCATTAATGAATCTAAATTATACTACCACAGTTACTGTTGTCACTAATATAATAAGATCCCAGTTTCTCTTTGGCTTCATTTCCAATGAAGTGGGTATTTTAAAGGCAGAAACATAAAATTTATCTCTGATTTTTTGTGAACCATTAAGTCTTTCAAATAATGCAGAGACTGAAACTATCTCATAAAACTCACTGAGGCAATTTATTGCTCTAAAATTACAGAGGATAAGTGAAGACAATCAGAATGTTGAAAACATTCTACCAAAGCAAGCATACAAAAAACCTAGGTCAAAAAAAAGTACCAATATTGCATTGCATCTACTGTTGAAAACTAACTCACTTCAGAGTTGAAATATTAAAACTAAATGACTAAACATATTCTCATAATGATTGTTTGACCAACTCAAGATGTGTACAGCACTGTGTACCAAGTTGCTTCCACACATTCTGACAGCCATGTCCAATAATATGGAAGTTGTTTTTGTGTGAAATTGTACTAGTCTTACTTTATGATAGCCAAATAGAAAATCATAATAATAATCAAGTAAAAGAGTAACCCAATATAACTTTTATAAAGCTTCCTCAACATATCCATGGGTTAGCCACTATTCCATATTAGTCAACGATAAACTGCTGGTTATAATTCAGACCTATGGCATAAGAAAAAATTTCAGTAAAACTCTTCATCTGGGCTAGGGGGAGAGTTCATTGAATGATGGGAAAAGGAGACAAGAAAAGGCCTATTTTACAGAAATGGAAATTTCTGTGAATAATCAGTTCAGAAAATGTAATTTTCCAAGCAGGAAATATTAGAAAAATTTTCTAACTGAGCAGCAGGAAGAATTTGGAATTTGAATTTGGAAGGAATAGAAGGGATGTGTCCGTAAAGGAAGACAGTTGCAAATCCTTAATTGCTTATTTTATATGTATTTGACTAACACTTAATATTAATAAGTATGTAATATAAATATTTAGTACTCTTCTTGTACTAAAATGGAGTTGAGGCCGTTTAAAAGAGCTCATGAAACAGAGTAAGCATAATAATATAATAAAATTATCTTAAGAAGGAAAATAAATCAAGAGCAAGATGTTTAAAAATGTGTGAAAATACCTAACATGTATCTTAATTACATAGATGGAAAAGAACAGAATGCTTGCTGTGAGCCTACTGTTCAGACCATTTTGTAATTGAATTTATTTATGAAAAGTGAACAGTTCAGTAGCTGAATACTTTGGTCAAATTAAATTGTTTGCAGAAATGTTATGTGTGAATCTCACAGGAGTGAGATTGCAGCGGATTTAACTAGAGCATGAACCCGGAGCCCCATCACCTTCTTGCCTCTGGGTTTCACAGAACATACTTTCAAAAGTCACTCTTCTAACCTATGTAATATATATGATAAAAGAAGAAAGTACGTGTACAACTATTGGAAAAATGGGAACAGAATGTGCAATATGCTTCATGTGATTTTCTAGATCTATACTAGAAAATTATTAAAAGTAATGTTAAAGTTTACAAATTGGACAATTAGTCTATCTCTAAAAGTCTAATCTCTGAATTTTCCAATACACAAATCCACACACAAAATATAGTCTATATGGGTAAACACAAACATACGAAAAATAAAATAATAAATATACTAAAAAATCCAAATAATTTTGCTGGAATTAAGTTTTATCAAATACTTTCTGGTTCTTAATAACCTAAAAACACACACAAAAAAAGTAAGCAATGTATTTTAAACAATTGGAATATGAGTGGCCATATGGAGAAACAAAAATAAAATACGGGAAATTTTGGCCTGACAAGTTTCTAACCTCTTCCTGTACACCACACGGGAGTTCCTAAAAAAGAAAGTAAGACAGTCAAATTCTGAGATTTCTTACTGATACACTTTAACTAGGAGTCGATTATTTACAGTCTGAGGAAGAGAAAACAACAACAGCAACAAAACCTCAGGTGAGGCAAGAGACCTAGTAATGTTGGCCATTTTTTCGAACTTCCTAGAGTGGCTGATTTGTCAGTAATGGCCAGAGACACAATAGATATGGCTGAAAACTCAATATATGGCACAGAGTAAAGACTAGAGAGATCATAATAAACTCGCATAATATAAACAAATACTTTAAAGCATTTATAGGAAAAAATAAAATATATGAAGAGCAAAGACTGTAAAAATAATCCCCAAATAGAACACCCAGTAAAGAAAACTATCATCAACAAGTGCTGGGGAGATTTAAGGAAGAGAAATTTCCACGAAATGAAAGACAAAGTGTATCTTCATATTGAAAAGCCAAACCTTAAAACAGGAAATTTCTATTCGGCAGGAGAGGTTTAAAGACATAGAGGGGAGTTAGCTGAAAGCTTATCCAATTTAGTGACTCTCTTAAGAAAAGGAAGACAATATTTACATACAAGATTAGGTATGAAAGTAAATATTTAGAACAAGGAAAACACAAATTACATATTTAAAATTTTTTTACTAATTCCACAAAATCCATAAACAAAATGGTATTTCCGTTAATTAAACCCCTGATACACCGTTATAATACTTTTCTCCCCTACATTTATTGGTAGCATTAATTTTTATTTTCTTTCAAAGGATAACTGTATTGCACTACTTTTTCCTCAAAAAGGACATAAAGGTAACTATATCCTTTAGTAATAGGTTACTATTTAATATTAAGAACTTAGAATAACTTATTACAGCTTCTCAACATGTTATTAATAACGCCATATAATTTTTAGGACTTTTGGCAGCTTTAGGAAAACTTCTGTCAAAGTTTGTAGTCCTCCCCACAACATTTGGAAGAGTGTTCCACAGTCTTGCTTCTAGCTCCATACTTTCCGAGCCACTTTCCTATCTACATAATTCGGGTGCTGGGCGCCATAGAAGGTATTCCTATTGTACCATCATTACTGCATCTGTATCTTAACGTGCTGATGTCAGCTCAGTCAGCCCCGTGAGAGGCAGGATTCTTCCTGGAAGTGATTTCAATATCTGGACAGCTGTCAGTTAACTACACACAAAATTGACTGTGAAACACATAAATATATCGCTAAAACCAAAGTGAATTCCATTTTCAGTTAACCCAACTTCCAAAATGCCTCAGGCCACACTAATCTCCGTTTACATGACAAAGGGAAAGTCAAAATTGAATAATACACAAATCTTAACAGAGGGAAGTATTTTATTTTTCCATAAACATAAGACCTATGTGAATATCTTGGTAGTGAGTGACCTTGAAGCTTAATTTTTATTACCATCATAATATATGTGCTTCTTGTGAAGACACATCCAAAGAAAGAAAAGGCTTTTCAGTCATACAGGTTGTCAAACAACTTAACTATGAGGTTGACCTCAGACTTCTCTTAAATATCATTCAAAGCCCAACACAATTAAGCCATGTCTCTAAGTTCCAGAGGATGAAATCATGACTTACAAATATTATAACAAGCCTGGAGAGGGTTGTTATAATGGGGAGACATTTCCAAACCTGAATATACTCACAGAATGATCTTTTCTAATGTACTTAATGATGAAATTAAATCCATAGGTAAATTTTTTAAAGTGAAGGAATAAAGAAGTGTTGGTCAAATATCAAGTAATAAAAAAATAACTAAATAGAGCAATTATGGTTGCAAATGAAACATAAATACTGCACAGCATGATAAACAGAGAATGGAGAGAAAAATATGGGAAAATATGAAAGAATCATAATTTAATCTTTCAGGGAGCCAGACGTACTACTTAATGTTGAAATAAATATTTAAAAATAACTTTCAAAAAACATTCTGACTCCAACCATCTTAAAAAAAATGATTGAAAAAGCTATTTGATCCCTACTCTCACTCAGGACAAATGCCATATGGCATATCCAAATAATATAGTACCAAGAAGCCACTAAAAATATGAGGTAGATTTCTATAGAGTGGCATGGAAAAGTGTGTCTGGTGTTATGAAACAAAATAATAAAAACGATAAGGCAAGTTTCAGATATATAGATATATAATCACACATACATATATCCAAATCTATCTATACACACATATGTATATAATACAATTCACTTTTAAATAAAACAAATGTCTTATCATTTGTGTATGCATATAAATGCTTGTTTGAACAGGCAGAGGAAACATCAGAAAGATTTGCCCACTGCTAATAGAGATTATTTTTGGTGGTGATTGGGTGAGAGAGAGGGAAGGTGAGCAAAGCTGGATTGCAGAGATGGAATATTTTTATTTCTAACTCATATAATTATATATCGCTTAAATTGGAGAAAGACCAGATATTTATTTTAAAATTTATTATTGATAATGGTGAATTAGACAGTGCTCATTCTCAGTGAACTCATTCTAATAAAGCAGATAGACATGTAAACACGCAGTTTTATTAAAATCTTTCATTCTAAAAATATATTTGAATACTAACGACCTGCCAGGCGCCATGTCATTTGTCGGAGATACAGCAGTGAAGACACTAGACAAAGATCCTCTTTTCGCACTATAATCAATACAGTCAAGGTGTGTTCAAGGGTTGCGGGAGCTCAGAGAAGGTTTCCTTCAGGAGGGTGGTCACCAGAGGTTTCCAGAGAATTGCAAGGTAAGCAGTGTCTAAAAGAGTGTTTGCTAAGCACACAATGGGGACTGACTTTTCTGGAAAAGGGGCAGGATATGGAAACGCATTAAAACATGTGAGTGTATATTTGGGGAATAGCAAATAATTGAGTGCTGCCTGTGTGGGGTCTTGGATGGGGGACTGCTGCATTTAAAGACAGGTTAGCCAGAAGCCAAACATAAAAGACTTGTACGCCAGGACAAGCTTCTGATTCTGTTTTCTCTCAAGAAGATAAATGAAGAGCTATGTCTTAAAAGGGTTGCTCTGATAATGAAATGGAGAATGCAATAGAGTGGAATAGAGGACTGAAGATTCTAAATTTAGAGAAAGAAGTCAGGACAAAACACAAGGGACAGGGACGTTTGTGGTCGCATCATAAACTACAGTAATAACAGTAGGAACAGGAGGAAGAGAGAGAGTCAGTAGATGTTAGAAAGCAAAATCAATAGGACGAGGTGATACAAGTAGGGAAGGAGCGATGCACGTGATTAATTTTTTGGTAAAAATAATTACAGGCATACCTTGTTTTATAGCACTTGGCTTTATTGTGCTTTGCAGACATTTTGTTTTTTACAAGATCCTTCACCAGCAACAATATTATGACTTGCTGAAGGCTCAGATGATGGTTAGCGTTTTTTAGCAACAAAGGATTTTTTTTAATGAAGATATGTAGATTCATTTTAGACATAATGCTATTGCACACTTCATAGACTACAGTATAGTGTAAACGGAACTTTTATATGCACTGGGAAACCAAAAAATTCCTTTGACCCCCTTTATTGCGGGGGTCTGGATCTGAGCCTGCAATGTGTCCAAGGTATGTGAGTATTTAATAAACACTATAACACTTATTTCTAGATGCATTGGGTTTTGCTCAATTATTTATTTTGCTTTCCTTAGAAAACGCCAGTTTACAAATTCATTCAAGAATTATTAAGGATTTAGATTAAGCCAATCAACCACCAAATGAACGGATAAAGAACATCTCTCTTTTTGCGTAGGGACACAGCTATTGCTATTTGTGTTGCCCATTTGCTGGATTATACAGAAGAGAAAAAAATGAATAGATTCAAGCATTCAGAATTTTGGCCTCCAAAAAAGCTAAAAGCCACATCTTACTTAGAGATCTCATAGAACATATAAAGGAAGGTAAATAAAGGTATCTTGAAAATAAAATTTATTGCTCCTGAAATAGCTTATTTTAAAAAAGATTTCTAAACCAACTGCAAAAATTCAAGTGAGAGACTTAAGTCAATTCAGTACAGAACATATAATTCCAAATCTTATCTATTTATGTTCATTATGTATTTATATTAGATGTGTGAGTTTACCGTCAGTCATATCCTCAGATAGTTTAAAGATTCAAAAATAGTGCTATATTTGAAGACAAGCTGTTAGTCTTACCAACTTAATTTATCCCAGTATGATTTGGTCAGGATTTGTGTTTGCTCCAAAGTATATCCTTCGAGATTTAATATGAAAGAATATTAGAATTTGCACTGATGTTCATTTATGGTTATTTTTTGGAATAAGAAAGAGTTTGGGACATATGAGTCAATACATTCAGAGTTCAATTGTCCATTGGAGAATTCCTTTCTTGGGAAATGAATTAGTAAATGAACATAGCTTTGCAAGTTCTAATTAAATCAAATTATCTATCTATATTTGTATAAAGGAAAAATATGTGAGAAATTGAACAAAGCTAATTTAATCTTTAACATATTTGACTTAAGCCTTTACGTACAATTATTTGTTAGGTTTTCTTTATGCATGCGTACATTTTCTGCATACCTTTGTGCTTTTATTTCAAATTAACGGATAATTCTTTCCTTGACTGCCAGAATTAAACAACAGAAATAAGACACACAACAGGAAAGCCGTTAGCAAGCCCTACCTGAGTAGAAATTATTTCCCTTTAACTACATCCTATCTCATGACAAATATGGTTTCAATATTACCCATTTAATATTTTTAAAGTTAAAAAAATTAAATTTCCTAAAAATTATGGTTAAAGAGAAAAATCTACATCTGTTACCATTTTACCACTTGACTTAAATCAATTAAATTGTCTCCTTTTACCGTATTGTAATATCTGAAGTTCACTCCGGGAAGTAGTCCTCTTAAAAATATGAACGTGCCCTCTTTATTAAGTATATGTGACAGAAACTGCTGGCTAGTAAATCTATTATTTAAGGCCAGTCAAAATCCATCGGACATAGTCACAACCAACTAAACCAGGATGTCTCAGTTTGCCACCTATATTTAGCAATGATTATTTCTATTATGAGATTTTTTCCACTTTGGAAGAGAATTCATCTCAAGACAACTCCAAACATCAAACAAAATTTGGGAAACTTAAAATAATATTTAATTTGCAATGTTTTCTTTACAATATGTTCATAGACACGGTTTTACGCACTGTAAAGCAATGCCAGCAAAACAATAAAGAAAGGATAAGGACTCACTAGCCGCCTTTAGAAACGAATATTAGGTTAAAAAAAAGGTAACTACCTAAATATCTAGAGTCTATTTTTCTAATTTTAGTCCTTAGTCCTTTACACAAACGTCTACAGACATCAGTAATTCAATTTAAGAATAAAAAAGGCGCTTATTTTAATAGGATTCAAACTAGGAAAGGGAAATGAACCCAAACAGTTTAAGCTACTTAAATCATTTTTATCAGGCTATCTCCCCAAAGGAGGATAATTTAATTCAAACAGATCAGAGTAGTGACTGAGGGGTAGATCCCTAGGTATTTAACAGATAAGTGAAACATTAAAATGAAACCTAGCCAATGTGACAAGACTGAAAGTGGATATTTATATTTAGGACACTTTGAGGTCAGTATATTATTTATAATAAAATAGTGTTTAAGACACTAACTTTCACTGGATATATTAAGAAAGAACATAGCAGTTGCAGACACAAAAAAAAGAGCAATTGTTAGATAGTGGTCGTTACCATCTAATCTGAAAGTAGGGCTTTTCAAAGTTACGTAAGAATGTAAAGTTGTTTATCCATGAGATTGAAGTGGCCTTTTCAAATGTTATTATTAGGGAAGAAGAGGTGACTGTTAATAATTTGGACTCTGGATTCAAAGGTCCTGGATGTATTCTTACCAGGTGAATGATCCTGGGTAATTTGCATACTGCCTCTAAGTGTCAACTATTTCATCTCTAAAATGGTTTTGCGTTGGTTAATTGTAATGAGAGGGGTTACCTCAAGAAGGAGTAAAGATTTAATGATATAATACTTCTAAAACTCTTAGCATAGTGACTAGCATAAAGTAAATACTTAAATGATAAAAACAAGAAAGATCTTGGGGCCAGCCCTGTGCTGTAGCGTTTGGGTTTGTGTGCTCTGCTTCTGCGGCCCAGAGTTTGCAGGTGTGGATCCCAGGTGCAGACCTGGCACTGCTCATCAAGCCTCATTGTGGCTGCATCCCACTTAAGTAGAGGAAGATTGGCCCAGATGTTAGCTCAGGGCCAATCTTCCTCAAGAAAGAAAGAAAGAGAGAGAGAGAGAAAGAAAGAAAGAAAATGAATGATCTCGGTTTTATTGTTTATACAGCTCCTCATGAGCCAAAAATATATCAAAAAGATTTTCATCAACTATATCACCGACTAAAGTCTTTCCTGTTTCTGTTGCAAATGAATAAAGGCTAATAAGTAATCTGTTAGATTACTTAACTAATATTTCATATTAAAGCAATTGCACAATCATATTTCTGCAACAGCCTTGCAAATGTTCACTATGTCTGCCTTCATTAATCATGGGAGTCATTCATTCATTCACTCATTCATTCAAGTGTTCTATTGTCTCTTCTGCTGCAGAGCTTATAGTACAATTGTGACACTAGCAGCTTGTCAATTATTGTGTTTTGTCTTTGAATTCAAGATGCCTATAAAACTGCAGGCCTCCAAATGCACAGGGTGCGAAGGGAAATGTGTCAGATGAGGAGGTGCTCAAGCAATGAAAGCACTTGTGTTTTAGTCAGGCTTGCATGGAATTCCTGCTGGAAAGCCTGAGACTGCTGATGGAAAGATCTGGGAGTCTGACCCTGGTGACTTCTACATGATAAGTAAAACTGCAAGGCTAGAACTGGCTGAAAGTAAAGATAAAATATGAGATTTAGATGTGAAAGAAGATGCAAAGCAATCTTCTTTGAAATCGGGGACTCGCATCACTAATAGCAGGGTGGGCCGGCTGTTTTACTCACCTGTCTGATTGCATGTGCTTTTCTGGCTCTGACGCCAAACAGCAATTTCTGGGGTTGTGGAATTTTTGACATTGATACTCAGCTGCTTGTTTGAAGACACAGAGAAAACAGATGGCTGTGTTGCTAAATTAGGAAGCTGGAAGGATAGAGAGAAGGGAGCTAGAAGTTTCTGGGAAAGATTGTTTATAATGATGGACTACTAACTACGTTATGGGTAAAGAGGAGAAGAAATGCAAGGGGAAATTTACTTACGGATAGAAACTGGGCTTGTAGGGTCAATAAAAAATAATTGTTGCTAAGAATGAACTGCAGTATATAAAGCCAGGATTTATAAATTTAGCAGTAATGAGCTTTCTGCTCATCTAGAAAAAGACAGTATATCCATCAATTCATGCTAAAATTTACACTTAAATTGGGGAAGATATAAGGGTTTTAATGAGATCAATGATTTAAGTTATAGATTTGAGTGTTTACTGGAGTTTCATCATGAATTAACTGTTATATAACGATTTTTCCCCCAATGATGAAATTTCTTATAAAAAAGAATACTAACCAAGCCTATGAGTGTGGTACTGTCCCTACTTAATGTATGATAGCTATGTCCCATCAATTTGGAACTACCACTAAATATATTGTCCTAATATATCAGAATTCAGTATGTGGAAGCCAATGAAATTGCTGGCTACCTTCCATGAAAATAACCTTTCTATTTGGAATAGTTAAATGAGAAAAAACAAGAATAGATTTAGAACATCAGCATGCATCCTTATAACTCAGAGTGATCACTATTCATGCTTAATTTTAAAACTATATAATGTACTTTAAATTACGTATTTATCAAGTACAAGAGAAAACAAATATGGATGAATCTGCAGTGTATCAGGAAGCTCCTGCTTTCAAGGCAAAAACATCTAAAACTATAGAGAGAAAATATCAAAATAATGAAAAAATAAATGATCTTGGACGCGATACTGGAGAAATACAGGTAGTCCTGACAGTAAAAGTAAGTGAAAGAGTTTATCATTTCCACTAAACTGCATTTAGGAAAAGCAAGCATTTGATGTTCTGTTTTACTACTATATTTTGAGAACCTCGGTCTACGACCGCAAAATGACAGCCTGCAACATGGTAGTGTTTCAGTTCTGCAATAGAAATTAACGTTTTCTTCAGAAGTGAGATCTTTTGTCAGAGAGTTGAAGGAAGAGAAAAAAGAAAGGCTCCAGAGACAAGCGAATAAATTGAATAGATTTGATAACTCAGTGAAAGCTTTTGCTTCATGTTAATTTGAACTGCAATGAGAAGGTTATTGGCAAGGATGCAAACTTTGCTTTCTATATTTATGAATTATATTACGTTGTATGTTTATTTGAAAGAGGCTGAATGAGCACTTCCATTCTTTCTCTGAGACTGCTAGAATAAACCGTGGCAGTTTGGCTAGACAAGGTTGGAAAAGAAAAGACCTTAGATTTCCCAGAGACCTCGCTTCCATCACACAGTCTATCATTTTATTCGATGCTGTCAAATCAGAGAAACTCCTCCTAAGATAAGAAAGTGTTTAATTTGAAGGAAAGCATTCCAATGTCTAGTGTCAATTCCCACCTCAGTGAAACATTATCTGCTTTTTCTTTAGTGTTAAGGAAAATATACTACAAAATCATTGGAATGACTTTTTTACTTCCAGAGAAGCGGGCTACACATGGAACAACAAAAACATCTCAAGCAAACCCTTATGCACCCACGCCTATTAAAATTACCCCCACCCTCACGCCCACAGCCAGGAGATCAGCCAGCGTCTGTGGATGGTGGGTGAAAACTGAGAGGTGCTGGGCCCTGTGGCTGAATGGTTAAGTTCGCACGCTCCGCTGCAGGGGCCCAGTATTTTGTCGGTTCGAATCCTGGGCGCCGACATGGCACTGCTCATCGAGCCACGCTGAGGCAGCGTCCCACATGCCACAATTAGAAGGACCCACAGCGAAGAATATACCCACAATGAGGAACTGAAGACACAATCCAGCTGCTTACTATTATGATCAAGTTCCCCAGACCTGCCCACATGGTGATGTGCTAAATACATCTTCTTCTGAAAGAACCACATGACAGATTAAGTAACAGTTCTTTCTGGGGTGCAGCACACAGCTCCCTCACTCATCGATGCCTTTACATTGTTTCCTCCCCAAAAGCAGATGCGTAAGCCTCTGAGTGTTCCTGGTGGGAGAATGAGGGAGGGTTTGTGTAGACTCTGATGTCCTTGGTTCACCTGGGAGTACTAGTACTCAGCAGAATCTACCTACTCAGCGTTGTTTCTAAAAACTCTTTCAAATCCACTGCTGTTTGGTTTTATATTTTTCAATTTTTGTTACTGGGTAAAATTCAGCATACATTACATGATGTACATTTGCCTAGATCATTCTCCCTTTATCCATACATTTCTATAAAGCTTGCCATTTCCAGCTAGTGATATAGTTTGTTTTTAAAGTATGGGGATCATCAATCTGGCTTTGCTGAGAAAATAGCTTTTGTTCACATATTTACATCTTAGCCAAGCTTTCCGCTTTTCAGCTTTTCTCTATTTATGTGACTTTTTTACGGGAATAGTATTTGCCTTGCATGACTGGATTTTTTATTTGAGCTGTGAGTTTATAACCATGCAGCTTAATGTTTTGGACTTTGAAGAAAGAAATTTCAAAATGAAATCTAACCCTTGCTCTGCCAGAACCCTTGGCTCAATTATTAATTTTTCATTGAAGTTATTGGTGTTGCAATTAAGGAGAGGGAGCTTACAGCTTGCATAAATGACATGCCCTCATTTTATTTCAGAATACTATAACACTAAAACTACTCTTTGAAAAACAAATTTAAAATATGACACATTAACCATGGGTGGGCTGGAAAGGACCCGGAAGATTTCAGTCCTTATACCCAGCCAGCCTTCACCGCAAGTCAATCTGCAGAGACAAAGGAGCTACCACTGGAATGGAAAACAGCTGAAGTGAAAGCAGGGTTGTGGGAGAAGTCCACTGAAGGAAGAGAGCAATAGACAATCTGGGTACTTTTAGTGGAGGGTAAGGACAAGGAGAATTTCTAGATGGGTGCCTTATACCCCAGACTGGAAAGAAGGAATACAAGGACAAGAAAGAAACTTCTACCTTCAGAGGCCAGGATGGAAAATCTTCTAATTTTGGTTTGGGATATTTTTCCTATATGTCATTTTAATATTTCCAATAAAAAATTTTGAATTGAGGGTCTAAAAAAGCAATTTTATTAATTGCCATTCGCTAGCAAACCATCTTTTCCTGGTAACTGGCATTAGAAATAAATGGGGTTGATTTTGAGTCTGCTGGTTATAACTAAGGGAACAGAACTAATATGCACATGATTGGTTAGCAACAGAGCATTTTCCTATTTGGGCTTCGTCGGGGGCTATTTTAGGTAGTGGTAATTAAGTACATTAATCTAAGACTAAAGATGGAATCTTTTACATATGTTTTTGCTTTTTCCATTGTGTTCCCTTCATAATCATACATCTCATATTCGATGTACCACATGCAGTTAAATACTATTAATATAGAAAGGACGTGATCATATATTATGGATTCTTCTGTTCATTTTTTTTACTAGAATGGGAGATTTTTGAAGGCAGAATCAATACCTTATTCACTTCAAATTCCCACCATTGAGCCAAGTTGTTAGTACATAGTAAAACCTTAATAAGTATTTAATGTGTATTGAGAGAATGAATGAATGAGAAATGAAGAATCTGAGACCCAGGGATTTCAACTGAAGATGTGTTACGATGTATTCAAAATATTTTAATTATTATTATTTAATTAACTCTGTATTTTTTCAATTAGTTTATTGAGGTCATAACGTTATAACATTGTGTAATTTCAGGTGTACATTATGATTTACCAGTTTCTGTATAGACTGCATCATGATAATCACCAATAGTTTAATTGTTATGTGTCACCATACATATGTGCCCCTTTGACCTGTTTGCCCACGCCTCAACCCCCTTCCCTTCTGGTAACTACTAATTTGTTTTCTGTTTTTTTTTTTAAGATTTTATTTTTTCCTTTTTCTCCCCAAAGCCCCCGGTACATAGTTGCATATTCTTCGTTGTGGGTCCTTCATAGTTGTGGCATATGGGACACTGCCTCAGCATGGTTTGATGAGCAGCGCCATGTCCGCACCCAGGATTCGAACCAACGAAACACTGGGCCACCTGCAGTGGAGCATGTGAACTTAACCACTTGGCCATGGGGTCAGCCCCTAATTTGTTTTCTTTATCTATGTATTTGTTTATCTTCCACATATGAGTGAAATCATGCAGTGTTTGTCTTTCTCTCTCTGGCTTATTTTGCTTAACATCACATCCTCCAGGTCCATCCATGTTGTTGCAAATGGGACAATTTTGTCTTTTTTAATGGCTGAGTAGTATTCCATTGTATATATATACCACATCTACTTTATCCATTCATCAGTTGATGGGCACTTGGGTTGCTTCCACATCTTGGCTATTGTGAATAATGCTGAAATGAACATAGGAGTGCATAAATTTCTTTGAATTGTTGATTTCAAGTTCTTTGGATAAACACCCAGTAGTGGGATAGCTGGACGATATGGTAGTCCTATTTTTAATTCTTTGAGAAATCTCTATACTGTTTTCCATAGTGGCTACACCAGTTTGTATTCCCAACTGCAGTGTATGAGGTCTCTTTTTTCTCCACATCCTCTCTGGCATTTATTATTTTTTGTCTTGTTAATTATAGCCATTCTGACAAATATAAGGTGATATCTCATTACAGTTTTGATTTGGATTTCCCTAATAATTAGTGATGTTGAACATCTTTTCATGTGCCTGTTGGCCATCTGTATATCTTCTTTGGAAAAATATTTGTTCATGTCTGCCCATTTTTTGATTGGGTTATTTGTTTTTTGGGGTTTTTTGAGGAAGATTAGCCCTGAGACAACATCTGCCACCAATTCTCCTCATTTTTGCTGAGGAAGATTGGCCCTGAGCTAACCTCCATGCCCATCTTCCTCTACTTTATACGTGGGCCTCCTGCCACAGCATGGCTTGATAAGTGGTGCATGGGTCCGCACCTGGGCTTTGACCAGTGAACCCCTGGCTGCTGAAGCAGAGCACACAAACTTAACTGCTAGGCCACCGGACCAGCCCTAGGTTGTTTGTTTTTTGTTGTTGAGTTGTATAGTTCTTCACATATTTTGGAAATTAACCCACGTCAGATAAGTGATTTGCAAATATTTTCTCCCAGTTTGTGGATTGTCTTTCCATTTTGTTCATGGTTTCCTTTGCCTCGTGGAAGCTTTTTAGTCTGATGTAGTCCCATTTGTTTGTTTTTTCTTTTGTTTCCCTTTCCTGAGAGATGTTGTATTTAGAATGATGCTGGGTCCCACCTGGTGGCAAAGCAGTTAAGTGCACACGTTCCGCTTTGGCATCCTGGGGTTCGTCAGTTCTGATGCTGTGTGTGGACATGGCACCGCTTGGCACGCCATGCTGTGGTAGGCGTCCCACATATAAAGTAGAGGAAGATGGGCATGGATGTTAGCTCAGGGCCAGTCTTCCTCAGCAAAAAGAGGAGGATTGGCAGCCGTTAGCTCAGAGCTAATCTTCCTTAAAAGAAAAAAAAATGATGCTGCTAAGACCGATGTCAAAGAGTGTACTGCCTATATTTTCTTCCAGGAGTTTTATGTTTTCAGGTCTTACATACAAGTCTTTAAGCCATTTTGAGTTAATTTTTGTATATAACAGAAGATAACAGTCTACTTTCATTCTTCTGCATGTGGCTGTCCAATTTTCCCAACACCATTTGTTGAAGAGACTTTCCTTTCTCCACTGCATGTTCTTGGCTCCTTTGTCAAAGATTAGCTATCTATAGATGTGTGGTTTTATTTCTAGGCTTTCAATTATGTTCCATTGATCTGTGTGTCTGTTTTTGTACCAGTACCATGTTGTTTTGATTAGTATAGCTTTGTAGTATATTTTGAACTCAGGGATTGTGATGCATCCAACTTTGATCTTTTTTCCCAGGATTTCTTTGGCCATTCAGGGTCTTTTGTTGTTCCAGGTAAATTTTAGAATTCTTTGTTCTATTTCCACGAAGAATGTCACTGGGATTCCGATTGAGATTGCATTTAATCTGTAGATTGCTGTAGGTAATATGGACATTTTAACTATGTTTAGTTTTCCAATCCATGAGCATGGAATATCTTTTGATTTCTTTATATCTTCTTCAATTTTCTTCAATGGTGTCTTATAGTTTTCAGTGTATAGGTCTCTCACCTCTTTGCTTAAATTTATTCCTAGATGTTTTATTCTTTTTGATGCAACTGTAAATGGGATTGTATTCTTGACTTCTCTTTCTGCTATTTCATTATTAATGTATAGAAATGGAACTGATTTTTCTAAGTTGATTTTGTATCCTGCAACTTTGCTGTATTTGTTATTTCTAGTAGTTTTCGGATGGATTATTTAAGGTTTTCTACATGTAGAATAATGTCATCCACAAACAGCAAGAGTTTCTATTCTTTCTTTCCAATTTGAACCTGTTATTTCTTTTTCTTATCTAATTGCTCTGGCCAAAACCTCCAGTACTATGTCGAATACCAGGGGTAAGAGTGGAGACCCTTGTCTTGTTTCTGTCCTAAGAGGGATGGATTTTAGTTTTTCATTATTGAGTATGATGTTGGCTTTGGGTTTGTTGTATATGGCCTTTATTGTGTTGAGGTACTTTCCCATTTTATTGAGAGTGTTTGTCATAAATGCATGTTGGATCTTGTCAAATGCTTTCTCTGCATTTATTGAGATGTTCATTTGATTTTTATTCCTCACTTTGTTAGTGTGGTGTATCATATTGATTTATTTACAGATGTTGAATCATCCTTGTGTCCCTGGTGTAAATCCCACTTGATCATGGTGTATGATCTTTTTAATGTATTGCTGTATTCTGTTTGCCAATATTTTGTCAAGGATTTTTACATTTATGTTCATCAGCAATATCAGCCTATAATTTTCCTTCTTTGTGTTGTCCTTGCCTGGTTTTGATATTAGGGAAATGTTGGCCTTATAGAATGAGTAAGGAAGCATTGTGTCTTCTTCAATTTTTTGGAATAGGTTGAGAAGGATAAGTATTAGATCTTCTTTGAATGTTTGGTAGAATTCTCCAGAGAATGCATCTGGTCCTGGACTTTTGTTTTTGGGGACATTTTTGACTACTATTTCAAACTCATTACTTGTGATTGATCTATTCAAATTCTCTATTTCTTTTGATTCAGTGTTTGGAGGTTGTACAAGTCTAAGAATTTACCCGTTTCTTCTAGGTTATCCAATTTGTGGGCATATAGTTTTTCATCGTATTCTCTTATGATCCTTGTATTTCTGTGATATCCATTGCAATTTCCCCACTTTCATTTCTAATTTTATTTATTTGAGTCTTCTCTCTTTTTATCTCAGTAAATCTGGCAAAGAGTTTGTCAATTATGTTTATCTTCTCAAAGAACCAGCTCTTAGTTTCATTCATCCTTTCCATTGTTTTTTTTAGTCTCTATTTCATTTATTTCTGCTCTAATTTCTATTATTTCCCTCCTTGTGCTGACTTTGGGTTTTGTTTGGTCATCCTTTTCTAGTTCTGTCAGGTGTAGTTTAAGATTACTTATTTGAGATTTTTCTTCTTTGTTGAGTGGGCTTGTATTGCTATGAATTTCCCTCTTATAACCACTTTTGCTGCATCCCATAAGACTTTGTATGTTGTATTTTTATTTTCAATTTCTTCTAGGTATTTTTTAATTTCTCTTTTGATTTCTTCATTGATCCAATTGTTGTTCAGTAGCTTGTTGCTTAGTCTCCACATATTTGTGACTTTCCCAGCTTTTTTCTTGTAGTTAATTCCTAGTTTCATAGCATTGTGGTTGGAAAAGATGCTTGATATGATTTCAATCTTCTTAAATTTATTGATGCTTGCTTTGTTTCCAGACATATGGTGTCTTTGAGAATGTTCCATGTGCACTTGAGGAGAATATATATTCTGCTGTTTTTAGATGGAATGATCACTCTATATTTATCTAAGTCCATCTGATCAAGTGTTTCATTTAAATTCACTATTTCCTTGTTGACTTTCTGTCTGAATGATCTATCCATTGATATGAATGTTGTGTTGAGGTCCCCTACTATTATTCGTTGCTGTTAATTTCTCCTTTAGGTCTGTTAATAGCGACTTTATATACTTTGGTGCTCCTGTGTTAGGTGCATATATATTCATAAATATTATGTCCTGTTCATGGAAAGTCCCTTTTATCATTATATACTGCCCGTTTTTGTCTCTCATTGTCTTTTGTATCTTGAAGTCTGCTTTGTCTGAGAGAAGTATGACAACACCTGCTTTCTTGTCTTTGCCATTTGCTTGGAGCATCATCTTCCATCATTTCACTCTGAGCCTATGTTTATCTTTAGAGCTGAGATGTGTTCCCTGCAGGCAATATGTTGCTGAGTCTTGTTTTTTAATCCATCCAGCTACTCTGTGTCATTTGATTGGAGAATTCAACCCATTTACATTTAGAGTGATTATTGATATATGAGGGCTTAGTACTGCCATTTTATCTCTTTTTGCCAGTTGTTCTATATTTCCATTGTTTGTCTTCCCTTGTATTTCTGATGGCCATTTCAGCTTGATTATTTTCTGTAGTGGTTTTCTCAGTTTTCTCTTTATTTGTGAATTGTGGCTTTGCTCTGATTTTTTTGTCTAGTGTTTACCATGAGGTTTGTATAAGAGATCTCATAGATGAGATATCTATTTTTTGATAGCCTCTTATCTCCATTAGCATAAGCAGGTTCCATTCCTTTCCTCCCTGCTTCTGAGTTATTCTTGTGATAAATTATTCTGTTTTGTATTGTGAGTTTGTGACTAATCGAAGTGTTTATAGTATTTTTGATGCTTTCCTTCCCTTTATCTTTTATGCTTTAATTAAATGTTTTCCTAACCTCTTTTGATAGAGAGCTGCAGTTTTCTGATTTTGTCTATTTATCTCCTTGCTCAAAGCTTTGTAGACCTTTGCCTTTTAGTTTCAGGTATTACAGCATCCTTTATCATTTCTTGTAGGGAGCTCTAGTGGCAGCAAACTACCTCAGCTTTTGTTTATCTTGGAAAGTTTTCTTTCTCCATCATATCTGAACAATAGTTTCACTGGATAGAGCATTCTTGGCTGAAAGATTTTGCCTTTCACTATTTTGAATGGATCATTCCATTCTCTCCTGGCCTGTAAGGTTTCTGAAGAGAAATCTGCTGAAAGCAGGATGGTTGTTCCTTTGTAGGTTATTTTGTTCTGTCTTGCTGCCCTTAATATTTTTTCTCTGTTATTGACTTTTGCCAGTTTTACTATTATATGCCTTGGAGAAGGTCTTTTTGTGTTGACATAATTAGGAGTTCTATTGGCTTCATGTATTTGTAAGTCCAGTTTCTTCCCCAGGTTTGGGAAGTTCTCAGTTATAATCTCTTTGAATAAGCTCTCTGCACTTTTTCTCCCTCACTTCTCCCTCTGGACTACCTACAATCCTTATGTTGCTTTTCCTAATTGAATCAGATATTTCTTGAAGAATTCCTTCATTTAAAAAAAAATATTACTTCTCTTTCCTCCTCCATCTGAAGCATTTCTACATTCTAAATCACTAATTCTGTCCTCCGTATCATCAGCTCTATTTTTTAAGGATTCTAGATTTTTTTTCATCTCATTAATTGTGTTCTTCATCTCCAGAATTTCTGTTCTTTTTTTTAAGAGTTTCAATCTCTTTGGTGAAGTATTCCTTCTGCTCATTAATTTTATTCCTGAGCTCATTGAACTGTCTTTCTGAGTTTTCTTGTAACTCAATGAGTTTCTAATGGCAGCTATTTTGAATTCTCTGTCATTTAGATTGTAACTTTCTGTGACTTCAGGGTTGGTTCCTGAAGACTTGTCATTTTTCTCCTGTTCTGAATTGTTACTGTAGTTTTTCATGGTGTTCAATGAATTAATCCTTTGCTGGTGCATTTTTGGTGGTATCCAGTCACACATTCCACCTGCTACTGCTCGGGGGAAACAGGAGCTGTGTTTCCTATCCCACCCCATCTTCTGGAAGTTGTGTGGGTAAACTGAGTGCTCCCACAGGTGAGGATAGCATTTTTGTGTGCACTGGGCTGCCACCGCCTCCACTGACACTTGTGCTGATCACTGTGCTTGCTGGGAGGGGCTTCTTCATGGGATCTGAACTGGGGCCATTTGTTGGGCCGCAGCAGCACAGTGGGTGCTCCCACAGGCTGGGAAAGTATTTGCACATGTGCAGGGATGCTGCTGCCTCTTCTTACAGTCACACCAAGGTGCATTCCCACAGGTGGGAGATCATTCACGTGTGCACATAGGGTTGCCACTGCCTCTTCTTATAGTTGTGCCATGGCACATTCCCACCAGCAGTGCCAGGATAGTTTTTGCCTGCAGTCTGGGCTGACCCCATCTCTCCTTACAGTAGCACCAGCTGCTGTGATAGGACCCACGACCTGGCTGGCTGCCGCCTGCTGCCTGGGAGGGATAGGGGAACACCCACCTATCTCCACTGGTTCCCCGGGACCCAGTCCATCCATCTTCAGATGTATAGCCATTTGGGTCTCTTGGGCATCATGTTATGCTGTGTAGATATGTAGGTATCCTCTGTTGGTCAACAAATTTCCTTTTAGTTGTAAATCAGATGGGGAGAGACAAAGGGATCAGGTCACTCCACCATGTTGCTGACTTAACTCCTAATTAACTCTGTAGTTTTACTTTGCTCATATTGGTATACTTAGGTGACCAGTAACCAAATCAAGATAATGAGCATGTTCATGCCCTCAGTAGTTTCCTCATGCCTTTTCCTAGTCAATATCCTCCTCACAGATGTAACCTATGCATACTAGGATTAATATAAATTATTTTGTACCATTCTCAAGCTACATGCTAATGAATTCACACAGTTTGCACTACTTTGTTTCTAGCTTATTCTGCTCAACTTGTTTTTGAGACATATCCGGAGTGTTACCTGTATCAGAAGTCTGTTCATCATTGCTTCTATGTAGTATTGCATTATATTGATACATCACAATTTTTATTCTCCCATTGAAAAACATGTGAAATTTTTCTTGGTTTGAATATGAAGAATAAAACTGTTATAATCAGTTCTCTCGTACAAAATTTCTCGTATAAAATGTTTTGTGGACTTAAGCATTCTTCTTCTTAGATATATACTTAGGAGTAAAAATGTAGAGTTAGGTTAAAACACATAAGAAATTAAAAAACAGTTTTTTAAGGTGGTTTTATCATTTACACTCAAATCAGAAATCTGTAAAAACTATTGTTGTGAAACATTTCATTTAACACTTTGTATTTTCAGTTCCTTATATTACATTTTGTTTTCAAATAAAAATATTTACATAGAATACTCCTTGTTCATACAGTGCAAAATTTAATTCTGGATTGTCTTCCACCTGCCACCCAATATATTTCCACCCATTTTCCAGACAGATTAATTAAGGGCCAGAAATAAAAACAATTTATAATACTTAACTTTGCCAACAAAAATAGTACAATAAATATTCTGCTGTTGTTTGCAAATATAAATGCTAATTATGTATCCTGCATTCCAAATATAATCATGGATCTTTTTCTTTTATTATATCACTTTCACACACACACAAAATGAAGCATCATAATATAGTTGTCAGACTTTACTGGAGTTAAATTCATAATTCTATACCACTAACATGGGATATAGTTTTAAAACAAGAACTAAACACAACCAACATCTCCTGAAAGAGAAGTTACTTTATGAGACATTCAAGGTGTAAACAGTTTGAAAATATCAATAAACATCTTTCCAAAGAACTTGAATCTGTAACAATATCTGTAGCAGACACAATAAGCAATCTACCAAAATTCATGCTCAATACTCCATAGTATAGGGTTGTTATTGGAAGAAAGCTGTACATTCAGGGAATGAAATAATATAATCTTCTAATGGCTGGTACCAAGTATAATTATTTTTTCCCTAGTGTTGACACAAAGCTTAATACAACATAGGCACTTACTGACTATATAATGAATAACTCTAGGAACCCATGGATAAGTAATATGCCTTTAAAGGTCAATTGTTCAAGTGGCTCATACGAATTAATGCCACACTTACTATGACTGACTTTGTGTTGAAATGATATCAGCCCCAAAAAGATCCCAAAATAAGGCTCAGAAATAGTAGAATTTTTATGCTAGATCATCTATTTATTAATATTCATATATCTGATTGAGGGTCAGCTTATTTGCAAGGGGTTGAAGGGAACTTTCTAACTCTGGTATCCCTGAGCCTTTGTGTTTCAGAGCCAATCTTTAAAATAAATAAATAAATGAATGAATGAATGAATAAAGCATCATCTCATTCTACTGTAGTCGAGCATTGGGATAGAGTGTTTGTGGAAATCTCCTGAGAGTTGAAACTTTGTGAATCAGACACAATGAGAGGGACTAAATAATGTCATTGATGTGAGTCATTAGAAAATGTCCATTTTTAATTAAAGAATAATTACTTACATACTATCGTATATCCTACATCTCACATTCTCATATGGTGGGTGTCACATATTGTCCACATGTTGAAAGAGTGGGCAAGGGCCAAATGCCACAGATTTTCTGTTCTTTACAAGATTTAGTAGATTTTTTTTGAAAAAATTCTGCTTCATTTTCCATATGCTCTTAGGAAAATTTTTAGAAACTCTATATGATATTTTTATAATTTCCTTCAGTTAAATGGTTGTTTTGTTGGAGAGAGGCTCTATCAAACTCCTTATTCTTCCATTTCAGAAGCTCTGTCCCTCTGGGCTATACAAGGGGAAATTAATATCAAGGCACTATTTCTAGACTTTAACAGAATCTATATAGAATTACATTAGAAATATTAGATGGCACATTTAAATCCTGATATGATTGTGTTTGTTATTGTGGGTGGAAATGAATAAATCAGTGACATTTTCATAATTTTTAAACTTTAATGACAGAGATATGTCCCATTTGCTTGTGGAATTTCAGTACCTGTCATCTAATAAATATTCAATTTATTAAATACATATTCATTGCATTACTTAATGAATGATGTGATTGTATTATAATTATTTTCTAATATTTATTTTCAATAAATCAAAAGCTGCATAAGAATAGTAAGTGTGTGTTTCACACACTTACTGTATTCTAAGGTCTTAACTCAGTCCTTAACACTTAATAGAAACACGGGACCTCTCTGTTTATTGCATCATTGAATGATAGATGACAGAAGCCCCATGTGTAATGTGACCAAGCAAACTTGTTCAGCCAGGACAGTCTTTCTGAATTAAATTTTCTGCATTGGACAAGAATAACTGATCTAAGGCTAGACATTAATTTTAGAAAAGTGATGCAAAAGTTATTGCTAATAATGTTTGAAAACCATTTCTTGTTCAGGTGGATGCTGCCAGACAGACTGTCAGATTGCATCAGTGCAACTTCTCGTTCTCTGAACCAGTTGGAAGAAAACGATAAAAAGAAATGGTGTTGCTCTCATGCCTGGACCAGGACTGGGGAGATTGCCAATTTTTGCTGGCAGTTGTGAAGACAATTTTTGAAAACACATCTAAAAAGATATTGTAAAATATTCTACTTTGTGTGGCAGGAAAGTAAAATGAGATTTTCCTTCTTTAGTTCCAGTTTAGGCACCAGTAGACTAACAATAAAATAATAGATAACAAGTTTGTCCCCATAGAAAGTAAAATGATCAACTACCCTCAGAGGACTCTAATAGAAAATGGCTTACACCTGACTTCGCAGAACTTAACCAGCAGCCAACTGAAGGGTGGTGCAGTAGATTGTAGGTTCTCCTCTTTTTCTGGTGATAAAGAAGGCAAAAAGCACCCTCAGTTGCCTTGGAGCTAAGAAAAGCCATGTGACTAATTCTAGCCAACTTGTGTGAGAGAAACTGGCATGAAGCACACCTAGGCTGAAGTAAGGGGATGCAGTGATGAGATCTCTGTGTGCTTCTTCTTCTAGCACAGGAGGATGCTGCAAATTCCAGATGGCACAGCTACATTATGGGACAGTCTCTGTTACCATTGGTGCCTGAGTGTCTATGTGGAGCAGAGTGCCTCCATATCAACCTAACATGAACTAACAGTATAAAAGAAAAGTCAATTATTGTTATATTAAATTTAAAGGTGTTACCACAGCATAAACTTGTTCATCCTGATTGATATTGGTATAAAAGAGATGAGATTAACATGACTAAGAAAGAAAATCCCGGGGTTGGCCTGGTGGTGCAGCAGTTAAGTTTGCACATTCTGCTTCGGCGGCCCGGGGTTCACTGGTTGGGATCCCAGGTGTGGACGTGGCACCACTTGGCAAGCCATGCTGTGGCAAGTGTCCCACATATAAAGTAGAGGAAGATGGGCATGGATGTTAGCTCAGGGCCAGTCTTCCTCAGCAAAAAGAGGAGGATTGGCAGCAGATGTTAGCTCAGGGTTAATCTTCCTCAAAAAGAAAGTAAATCCCTTTCAGGAAATTCATCAATGTACCCATCAGGAGATAGCATGATAATCACCCTATGATTTCAGCTGAGGCAGAGAGGCTTCATAGGTACCAAAATGAAAGCCTGGCCTGTGTAACCTGGATCCTGGCCAGATACAGAGACACTTAATGAAAGGAGGCGGGAAGTTGGCCGAAGGAGTCTGTGGCATTAAAAGACCAGGGTTGCAATTGACTTCCAGAATTGCCTGGTAAGCGCATTTATAAATTTGTTCTTCCTCAAAACTAAAATAAATACAGACAAAATATCAAAAATTAATCTTTTCAGAACTCTGGAAACTAACCACTACCACAGAATGAACTACAAATCACTGATCCAGGAGAAAATACTTAATCTGGGTAAGACATTAGGTCTGTGATATTTTAACTTGGGGCTATTTCCACCCACTTCCACTCCCTTCTCAGTGGTGTTGTAGCAGAGAAAAAAACATCAGTATTTAAGGCAAGGAAGATAACTAACCTCTTTCAGAGTCCCATTGAAAGCACCATCTTAAGAGCTCAGTCAATATTTTGTCCAGACTTTCAAATTCCTGGAAAAATCTCTGTTCTCAGAATGTGGTACCTATTTCATTTGACACAGACCTCAGATCAGCAGGATAGGGTGAGCCAACTTCCAGGGCATTACTGAAACAAAATAAAACTGCTGGAAACATCTCAGCTACCTACAGCTGTGATTTCGATTGGCGTAGTTGGGTCAAGAATTTAAAAGGAAATTCTGGAGAACTAGATGACTATAGGGAACTTTGGAGAGGTCTAACATACACTTGGGGACCTAAAAGTTTTGGTGTATGTGCACGGCTGTGTGTATGCCCAGGAAAAACATGAGAAAGGAGAAGGGAGACCTTGAGACACTGTAGAAGCAGGCAGAGAAAATCAAGGCTGTCCTGTAAATTATTTGAAACTTGAAAGTGTTCTTCTCACACAGATCCCTTTGCAAAGGGTAGAAACCCATAGGCAAAGCAATTAAAGAAATCTTCTGCCTAAGCATTGGCTCAACACCAAAGTATATTGACTCTGATGTTCCCCACAGGAAGCCAGTCTTGAAAATGAGACAAGAACTTAAAAACAACAGCTAACTAATAACTCAGTGGCCACACACTGCAGGGAGTATAGAATCTACAGAATTAGCTCAGGAAGTTGATAACAAATAAGTAGGAACAATGGAGAGAAAAAAGTAACAACAAGAAACCTTGGAGGTTGGGGAGGGGCAGTTGAGGAATGTAACACCAGAGTTGTTATAATATGTTAGCTAGAATGTCTAGTGTTTACGAAAGAAAGATTATGAGACATGAATAGAAACAGGAAAGTCCGTCACATATGGAGGGGGGAGGGAGAAGAAAAAATATCCCTGAGGAGTCACAGACTATGAACTTAGTAGAAAAAGCTTTACAGAAGCCATTAGAAACATGTCCAAAGAACTAGAGAATATCATTTCTAAAGAAGGTATGCCAATAATGTCTCACAAAACAGACAATAGCATTAAAGAGATAGAAATTATAAAAATTAACCACATCAAATTCTGCAATGGAAAATATAATAACCAAATGATATTTTCTCTAGCATGACTCAACAGCAGATTTTATCTGGCAGAAGAAAAAAATGAGTTAACATGAAGCTAGATCAATAGAGATTATCCAATCTGAGAAGCAGAAGAAAACTAATGAAGAAAAATGAACAGAACCTCATAGACCTGTGGGATACCATAATGTATACCAACATATGCATAGTGAGAGTCCCAGAGAAAAAGAAAAAGAGGCAGAAAAAAATTTGAAGAAATGATTATCAAAAACTTACCAAATTTGATGAAAAATGTTAACTGAGACATTAAAGAAGCTCAACAAACTTCAAAAGGGATAAATTCAAAGTTATCCACATCTAGACACATCATGGTAAAATTGATAAAAATCAAAGACAAAGAGAACATTGTAAAAGCAGCAAGAAAAACAATGTACCATATACGACTCATCCTCAGCAGGAATATTAGGAAACTTGGAGGTCAGGAGACAGTGAGATGTCATCTTTAAAGTATTGAAAGAAAAAAAATTATCAACCAAGAATTCTATATACAGCTAAACTCTGCTTCAGAAATGGATAAATTAAGACACTTAGATAAAAACTGAGAGAATTTGTCAGTACTGAAACTACCTAAAAGAATTACTAAAAAAGTCCTTCAGTCTGAAATGACAGTAACTTGAACCCCTAAAAAGAAAACAATTTGATGAAATCCAATACCTTTCATGATAAAAACACTCAGCAAACCAACTGGATGACGGGCATCTATGAAAAACCTACAGTCAACATTATACTTAACAGAAAAGACCGAATGTTTTCCCCCTAAGGTAGGGAACAAAACAAGAATGCCTATTCTTGCCACATCTATTCAGCATTCTACTGGAGGTTCTGGCCAGGACAATAAAAGACAATAAAAAGAAGCAAAAGGCATCCATATTGAAAAAGAAGAATTATAATAATCTGTATTTGATAATGACAATATCATACACAGAAAATCATAAGGAATCTATTAAAAGAAACTATTAGGACTAACAAATGAGTTTGGCAACATGGTAGGATACAAGATACATATACAAAATAATTGTATTTCTATGCATTAGCAATAAACAATACAAAATGAATTAATAAAACTATCTCATTTGTATAGCATCAAAAGGAATAAAATGCCTAGGACTAAATTTAACTAAAAAAATTCAAGACTTTTACATTGAAAACTACAAGACATTGTTGAAAGAAATAAATAAGATCTATATAAATAGAGAGACACTCTGTGCTCATGGATTGGAAAACAGCATTTTAAAAATAGCAATAATTGCCCAATTTATCTTCAAATTCAACACAATTCCTATTAAAATACCAGTATTTTCTTTTGTTTACATTTTTGGCTTTTGGTGGAAACTGGCAAGCTATCCCTAAAGTTCATATGGAAATGCAAAGGACAAAGAGCACTTGAAACAATCTTGAAAATGGAAAACAAAGCTGCAGAACTCACATTTCCTAATTTCAAAACTTACTATAAACCCACAGTGATGGAGATAGGGTGGTATTGGCGTAAGGGTAGACATATAGATCAGTGGAGTAGAATTGAGACCCTGAGATCAACCCTTGAGTTTATGGTCAATTAGTTTGCCACAAGTCTTCCAGGACAATCTAATGAAGGAAAGAATAGTGTTTTCAAAAATGTTCAAGGTCTTATGAGAACAGTTCCTCTTCTTAGATCAAAGTAAACCATGCCTATACAGCAGAATTTCATTGTCACCGCTTCCTGAAATATACTTCAGCAGTCATCCAATTGTACCTGGTCACAGATAGGGTGAGAGGAGCAGGAAGAGAGAAATGTTCAGTAGAGCTGACCATGCTTGCTACTATTAAAACATCTTGGTATCCTGGCACCTTTGAAGTAGTTTAACCTGGCATTAAGGAGTATTTTCTTTTGAAATGCTATGCAATTCACATTCAATTAATTATAGTAGTAAAGTCTCCTATTTTTACCCTTTAAAAAGTCTTGTGCTTAAAGGAGCTACCTAAAAATCCCCAAGAACCAGGTTGGCAAGGTATGAAAAATACAAATTGCTTTTTGAGAAGGGTCACATAATATAAGGATTTTATTATGGTTACTCTGGCAATGCTGCTGTGATGGGACGATTTGTCTTCTCTGTCTTTAAAGAGTAGAATACATAAAAAGAGAGCGTATGTATCAATAAAAGTCTATGGCTCACAGGCTAATTCTGAGCTGTCTATCAAAAATTTCTCTTGCAAGAAGCTGGCCTTATAATTATTTAAAACATAAGTTACTTGCCTCACATTTGAATGACTAATAAAGAAGCCAATGCATGCAGAGATAGGGGATCTTGATTTTTTTTGTCATATCTCATTACTGTTTACAATTTCTTCTACTTTCTCCTAGATAAAGTTTTTTTCTTTAAAAATGACCTCAGAAAAATAAAACAAATCATGTCCCTTTTCAATGTAGTTTTTTTAACTTTGTATCCTAATTGATGTGCTTTTATAGGATGTAAAATATTTGTTAACGAATTAAAATCATTGTATCTTTAATTTGCTCTATTTAAATTTCTTTTCTTCTTTACCTTCACTCTTGAAACCACTGCATTTAGAGTCTTTTGTCTCCACTGCTGCTCTTGTCAGTGTTACTAATAATCTCCATGCTTCCAAATCATTTAGTCAACACCACTTCACATTTTAGTTGATCCTTAAGCAGAATTTGATGTAGTTGATAAATATGACATCCTTTCTTCAGCTGCATGTGATCATCTCTTGGTTCTATTCATACCTTCTCAATCTCTTTGGCCCAGTTATTCCATATGCTGATCTGTAAACACTAGAGCAGCTGGTCTTCAGAGTCCTCTGCTCTCTAAATAGACTCTGTAGGTAGGCTTATCTAAACTTATTACTTTACATATTATATATCATCTGATAATTTCCAAATTTTTATTTAACTTTGGCCCATTTCCACAACTCCAGATTTTTATATTCAACTGTTCATATGCCATCTCCACTTGAATGCCTTGTAAACATCTTCAAGACAATATATCAAAAACCAAACTCTTAACCACCCCTACCTAAATCTGACTCATCTCATATTTTCCATATTTCAGTAAACGGAAACACCATAGTTCTAAATGCTCAGTCAAATGCCTAGGGTTTTTTCTCAACTCTTCTTTTACCATTACAACCCATATCTAATTCATCAATAAAACTGTCTTCCTATTTTTTCAAAATATATCAAGAATCCAACCACTTCTCACCACCACCAAAGCTATCATCCCTGTCAGTGCTATTATAATGTTTCATTGTGTAAATTTAATAGCTTTCCAATGCTCACCCAGCTTCTACTCTGACACCGTTAGAGTCTCTTCTTTGTACGACAGCGAAACTGATATTCCTAAAGTTATAGGATGTCAGCCACATGCTCCACACTTTCCAATGCCTTTCCTTCTCATTTAGAATAAAATCAGAGGTGATTTACATGGCCTACAAGGCCCTATATAGCTTGCACCCACTGGGCTACCTATCTGATCTCATCTTCTGATATCTTCTTCCAAACTCACTCCATTCCGCCTCCATTGGCTTTATCACCAAGCCTCCAATGTACTAGCATACTCTAACCACAGAGCCCATTCTCAGTGCCCAGAATAATTCCTTCCTCCAGATAGCCATATGGCTTACACAATATCTGATAAATCAAAAAAATGATCCCTCTTGTTCCAGTTCTCAAAATATGGTCTATGAAACATTTACACAAAAAGAGCCCATAGTAGTTATTAAATGTGTAAATTCTATTCTCCTCTCAAGATGTATGGAGTTAAAATCTCAAAGACTGTGATCCTGAAAACTTAAAATATCCTCTGAGTTGATTTTGATACATCACAAAATTTGAGAATCGCTGATGGAGCGTTGGAGCCAGATTCAATACAACAAACACAACAATTAAGCTTATTTTGATATGGAGGACAAGTGTCAAGAGATTATGAATCCATAATCTTTAGCCTCAGACTTACGCATTTCAGCGGGAAAGAAGACGAGAGTTACAGAAGAAAAGGTTTATAATTCATGAAGTTGATTAACTGGGCTATAGTTCCTGAGTGGCTAGAGTTCCTGGGTCTAAAGGCAGTGATTTAATACATTCCTTTCAACTTCCAGTTTCCCATGAGATAATACTGACTGCCTTAATCTTTAAAAAAAACCATATAATGAGGAATGCAAACAATTATGTCTCTAACAGAATTAAGAGAGAAAACACTAAACTTTAATTTACACGTAAGTAGAGAATGACAATGTATATAGAAGTGAAGAAAACACCTGAAATCAGCAGAGCTAGGTTGAGAGCTCATGTCAAACGAGCAGTCGGAGAGGGAGACTGTGCAGAGTAGAGTATGGAATCCCAACAGAAGCAAAACACAGACATGATGACCCTCAGAAAGAGAGAGTCTCAACCTGTATGTCAAAGACCCAGAATTAGTCTGAGGTCTGGGGGATCAGATCAGTGTCTACTAAACAACCCAAAGGAAAGGACGGCAAAATGAGAGGGACCAGAGGAGGTAATCATGGAAGGCAATGTTTCATGAGGAGAAGAAAAGATCTTGGAAGAGGAGAGATCACCAGGAGGACCAGTGGTAAAATGGAAGAAGAAAGAAGGTGGTAGAAATTAAATATCCCAAAGAAAAAGAACATCACACATTAGCAGCAGCAGTATCAGTAGCAGCAGCAGCACTCCAAACAGAATAAAACAAAGCATCGTCTATTCACGGAAAGCTTCACTAGATGAAAAAAAATAATCCGGGACTTCAGCAACACAGGAATACCGGGTAAAATCAGCTTTAACATAGTTTGATTTTGACATTTTCCTCAGAGAAACATCTAAAATATCAAAGACTCAGTGGAACCGAAGGAGGTGAAGTCCATGCATTATGTAGCAAATAACTGTCAGGTCATAACGTTAACATCCGTACAAAGAAGCAGGCAGTATTAGCAAGGTCCCCAGTTATTTCTTCCTTTTTCATTGTGTAATTCCAGAGGGTATACTTACATTCAGAAATAATGTTAGTTTCCCAAAATATCCTTAAAGACAGTACAAAATATGGATTAGCTAAATCACAACAGACGTTGCATAATTTATCAGGAGTTAGGGATGCTAGGGAAAAAAATTAATCCAAAATGCTGAAAAATTGGTTCTACGTATCATCTTTGGTGTTGCTCTCAATGGGCCTCAAAACATGAACCTAAAGTCATAAGCTTAACAGTCGATGAGGCTCTTCGACTAAAATCTTGTGACAAAAATCACTTTCACTCCTTTCAGATATATCAGAAGTCTTGGTCTTTTAAGCCCTGTGTTAGAGGAAAATGCAGTGGGCTCTATTGTATCTCTAATAGTATAAAAGGTTTTCTCAGGTGAGTAGTCATTTGTGGTACTCGCCTGCCCAACAGAACATGCCTTTTTGATTGATGGTGTCCTTGTGACACTGGGTAGAAGAGTAGACTAACTTTGATTGATGAAAGAGAAGGAACTGTACTATACAAGAATGTGATCCAGAGGAGTGGCTGTGGGCACTGATTCCTGTCGTATGGTTTTCTTTTTCCATCCTACTAAAATTCCTTTGGACACATATCGCAGGAAAGGGATAGAACATTTGTGGCTACACTTATATAGAAATACCGGAGTCTTATTAAATCAAAGAAAACTCTCTAAAATAAATATGCAAAATCTATTTGCATTGTTAGCTGCTTTTAGAGAAAGTCTATTTCACCTTCAATATAACCAGGTAAGTTATTACTTATATGCAACAATAAACCAAATGTATGCCCCCAAATTAATATTCACAAGAAACTTCCAGTTTTGTTTACCTCCCTTAGGTTTCAAAGACTTAATAAATTTATTGATACCTAGGAAACCAACAAATCTCAACAGCAGAAATATCTTGATATGCTTGGAAATAAATAATAAATAGACTCACAGTAAATGCATTCTCAGCTAATATTTAGTGAAATGTCATACTCTTAACTCAATCTTAGACATTAATATTGCATATCAGAAATCATTACTTTTAAGAAACCCCCTTAGGGATAACAGTGCAACATTTTTGAATTCATTATTTTACAAATTTATATAATCACAGATGTGACCCTGCTGTACCTCACCATACTTATTGGACACACACACATATACAGCACCCAAAGATTAGTAATTATATTATATCATCCTAGAATAATTATATCCTAGAGCTAGTGTTAATCAGAATCTCTCCTTTGTGACACTGCCCCTACTGAAGGTCACAGGATTCTAGAAATAGTTACCTATGGAGAATCAAGGTCAAGTGGGGTAGAAATCTCTATTCCAGTTATGCCATCTGATTCTCCAGAAGAAGAATAAAAAAATGTTTGGATCAATTCATTCAAACGGTTAAGCAGAATTCACTCCTCTTAGAATAAAGGTACATAACAGAAGTTCAACTAACATTTGGAAGCTTGCCCAGTGTCCTTTCATTTGCAACATATTTAAAAATCCTAGCAATTCCATATGCATTCAGTGGCTCCATTAATTATCCATTCATTAATTCATTTAGCAAACATGAATTGATCACCTTTGGTGTGTCAGGGAATCTGTAAGACAGTCACTATGCAGACACTGCCCTTGGCCTCAGGGGTCTCACTAATAACTCCTTGCATTCAGGAGTGATGAAATTCAGAGACCGGAGCTCCCTCACAGAATGAACATGTTTAATGTAACAGTTTGTTGATGATAGGTAGAAGGCTAATTTTCAGAAATGATCTCATATTACAACGGAGGTCTGAAAATTAATGAGTAGCTAATTCCCCGTAATCACTACTATGAATTCTCTAGAAGGATTAACATTTAAGAATACACAGCAAAGGTCTTAGTGACAACAGGAAATATTGAAACAGGAATTATATTGAAATGAGTATAATCCACTCATTTACTTTCTTTTCCCAATTTTAAAATACTTTAGGATAAGAAACAAGATGGTCTATATATGTGCTTTTTTGGATTAATTAAATTGAAAGTCATTAATAAAGCTCTACTTCCAGTCATCTATTTATATATTATAATAGCTATCATTCATTGAGTTCTTCCTTTTTTATGGCCTTATATATATTAATACTATTAATTCTGAGAACAATAATGAGAAATAGGTGCTAACACTTTTGCCATTTAATGTATGAAGTAAGCAGGTTAAATAATTTGCCCAAGGCCTCACTTCATCTAGTAAGTTGGGAGCCAGTATCCCAATATTGGCAGTCTGACTCCACTGCCCGTGTCTTAATATCGTCACCATTTTGTATACATGTATATATATGCATCTTAGTGCATGTTTATATAGTACTATGTGTGTTTAAGTGTTATTTATCTATCTCTATATATGTTTTTGTTTTTCCTCTTGGTGAAGAGGCAATAACATTGAATATCAGATTATTAGAGCTTGCAAGTCACATTTATGAAAAAAAAGTTAACAAAGCATTTCTGAATATATTTGTAAATTAAAACAATAAGAAAACCTATTACATAGGTGACAGTGGAAGTTTGTATACAGATCTGTAAAGGAACTTTCCTTCTCCTTGCAATGAAAAAACAAGAGTATTATTATCTATGTAAATGATTCATCACATTCACTTAAATTATCACATCTTTATGTTTTGATATCATATGTGTAGTTTTTCAGAAAAACCAATCATATTGATGTTTCCTTAATGTCTTACAATTCATTTCTTAACTTTGCATTTTGGATTATGATTCATTTTTTAAAATTATTCCAAGTTGAATCTTTTTCCAAATGCTAAGGCTCACCGATATTGTCTGTCTGAACCTTGTAGACAGAGCAGCTTCACTCATCCCTTTGCAGTCTAGTAAAATGAGAAGGCAGCAGTGGCTTAATGTAAGTACACTGAATTTGAAAAAACCTAAAGATTGACCATGCTAAAGAATACAAATTAGAGGATACTTCTGATATTTTCCAATGCTGAGGTCAATACATTTCTCTAATGAAAGTGATTCTCATTAAAATATATATCATGTTTAATTCCATCTGCGCTTATAAAAAGTCTCAATTACGTTTAGTTTAATGTTGTGTAAGCTTTATCTTCTGCAAAGCTAAAGCTTTCAAGACTGGAAAGTAATTTGATACCATCCAATGCCTTTAAGGTTTGAAAATTTTTACTGTAACCTTTAGAGTGTAGTTGGAATTTATGCATCACTGCATCTTTCCAAAGGTTAAAGCAAGGTACAACCATACATGGTACCAAGAGACTCGCCCACATTTCCTGCTTTTATCCCCATCTGCAAAATAGATTGGTCTCATACATTTCAATGGAATTTAATTATATTTTTCTAATTCTCTCAATGTTTTTATTAAACCAAGAAGTTCATAAGTTAACGGTTCCATTTTATCTTGCTGCTTTTGCATTTTAAGAATATAGTGGTAACAAGGAATAGAAATTTCTACTAATAAACACATTTCTTCTCTTCAACCCTATTATAAATCAGCACATAGCCAGCATTTCAATGCTAAATATGATCTGCTTTGATTTTTCATATGTTGTTGTCTCAGGAAACGCAAAATTTTGTATCAAATCATTTATTTTTGTCTACTCTGCTTCCAAATTCAGTTTCATTGTAGTTTGGAAATTATCTGCATCAATTCTTCAGGTTTTATATATCCTAATTTGACATGTTATACAGTCCTTTTAAATCATTATGTATTTGGTCTTTGTGATAGTACCGTCATACTTTTTAAAAGTATACATTTGATATGCTTCAGTCATTTGTCTGTGTGACTACTGACCTAATTCATGGAGTCCTGTATGCTCTTAATCTTTCAGGGCTCATCCTTTCTGCTTCCATGAGTCCACCTTTCAAACACTGGAGCAACATATGATGCCGTATGAGGCTTTACCACACTCACCAGTTGATTTTCTGGGTCCAAAAGCAGTTAGAGCCAAATCTTCATTAAGCATGCTAATTCATTTTCAACAGTAAAATTGTAACCGAATATAGAGAAGGAAAGAGCTACACATGGAGCACAGAAGTGTTTGAAACTTTCTTTTGCAGAAAAAAAAGAAAAGCAAAAGTGGTCAAAAAAAAAAAAGAGGAAGCTATGATCTCTTAATATACCAGCCTCTTTTTTTTTCCCCTTGATGGCAGTATATGTTGTTTATTTTGCCTGGAACATTCTCCTTACATAGGACCATCAACGTTGTTTCTGGTGATTCTTTAATTCGCATCTTAGATGTCATTTCCTCTGAAAAACTTTCCTGTACTTCCAATATGAAGTTGTTTGTTCATTCCATGTTCATGAATTCCACATGCCAACAGGAGATTATTGCCTATAATATTTATTTTTTGCTTGTATGACCACTCTCTAGACAGATTGTATATGAGAATAATCAAACATTCTATCTTTTTTTCTGTTCTGTACCAGTTTATGCTCCAGAAATTGTATAATCGATGGAAGGATGGATGGGCGCTTACATAGATAAAAGAATTGGGGCCCGAATACCTTGTCCATCTTCTTTTACTTTCAAAGAAATCATTATCTTAGGAAGCAACAGACTAAACTCTCACATGTCTGACCCTTATCTCTTTCTGTTGCATAAGATTCTGCCCTCTATTCCCATTGTAAGTAGACATACTTAGGAAAAGGATACTTCAGATATGCTGACATCTTCCGTAAAGTTTATCTGAGTGAAAAAGTTCTAGATGCTCTTATTTAAACTTCAAACTTCTCCCTATGCAACAGAGACCAAAACAGCCATCTTCCTTTTAGAAAACAAATATAATATGTAAAATGTACTTTGCATCTAGCTTCTGTCAGCTTACTTTTGTTAGCAAATAAATGATGTCAATTTATGTATGACAATGCAATCACAATATTGATAATAGTAAAAATAGGAATACCTGTAATTACCCCTTACAATGGAAAATAAACTGTGTGAAATGTTTTACATGCGTTTTAACCCTAACTAGCTTCTCTTTGAGATATTTGTTTATTCTCATTGCAGATCAAATATATTCATTCTCAAGACAGTATAATGAATTCAGAATTCAACTCAATTCACAACTATAAAAGAAAAAAGGATAAATCTTCATAGAATTGTCCATTGTATAATTATGTAAATACAATTCCAAGCTTCTATATGCACATTTTTCAAACTTCGAGTTTAAGACTTCAAATTCATATTTAAGACCCTTCTTAACTGCTTTTTTCCCCAATATTTCTTATAAGATATATTTATATCTTAAGATCTCTGACTGTGGGCACAGTAAGTTTATAAGACTAAGTCTAAAGTTGTTCTTTTATTTTTCTCAAAAAAAAATCATTTCTGTGAAGGGATGTATTCCTTTAAAATACATCTCAAGAAAGGGAAAATCAAGAATTCTGTGAAAAGGGAATTTAATGAAGTCTCTAAAGAGATTGTGATAATTCTTACTAAGTTTTAGGGAGACATGTATTAGACCATACAAAGTGAGATAAATGCTAATGCAAATAAGAATATAGTATTTTCAATTAGAGGAGCATATGGCTTCAGAAATATAGCACCATGATATCAGTTAATAAGATCCTTTTGGTCTGCTTTTCTTCAGTAATAACAGTCTGGGTGAGAAAGGAACTTTGTGTATGCATGTGTGTGAGCATGTGCATGGCATTGGTGAAGAGCCAGAACAAGAGTGAGTTCCAAGAGATCAAGACAGACTTTGCAACTTTTCTAGTTATCATTTTACCGCTTTTATCTAGTTTTTAGTGTGTATCTCCTTTCTCGACTTTTTTATATACTACAATATTTTTCCTTTGGGAAAACTGAAAAATAATTCTCTTAGGATAATAATGAAAATTACAATTTTGTTTCTCAGTTAATTAAGTTCTAATAAAATAAAGAAGTCATCATAAAAATTGATTACAACTGGAAAACAATGTGTGGCCTAAATCTCTAGGTGAGAAAAATAAAAATGTTCTATTAAATTCTTCTAAATATGAATATCTCCAGTTGTATTGGTTATTTTACTGATTACAAACAGTATTACTTAAAGTATTTTGATTAAATGGATAATTCAACTGAATTGGTAAGCCATTCTTATCCAAATTGTTGAAAAGTTGTTACATTTTGACAAAGCTATGGTAAAGTCTATCATAACAGTAGCTATGCTAATGTGGGCATATTAATACAAATATATCTGTTTACATATATATATTTGTTTATATGTATGTAAATAAAACACTGATAGTGATTTTACCCATTGCCCATAATGCAAGCCCAACGTGAATAAATGACAATGACAAAATGAGAGCGGGTCAAGGTGGACTGAAAACGTCAAAACACTTACTTAGTCTACTTTGAAATTTTATAGTATTCAGAACGAGAATAGCAATCTAAGAATTTCTTTTTGTCCACGTCCTTTTGTTTTTGTCTCTCCATTTCCTTCTTGTTACCATGTCTGACCTCAAGGAAACTTAAAGAAAAACAAGAAAACCATTCTATGCTGAAAGTATTAGTTTACTTGGTTATATCCATCTTTTAATAATAATGGAGAAGGAAAATGTTCCTATTAATGTGCCCTTGCTTCCATTTGTCACCTTTCCTTGATGTTTGTGTAATTATTCATCACTTTTTTTATTCATTGAACAGACTTTCCTAGAAATTGCTAATTAAGACAAAGAGTTATCCATCCTCACTTTTGATTCAGTGCAATTAGATTCTCTCCTAAAGCATTCCTTTTAAATCTTTCTCAACAAGGTCACCAATGAGGATTTAGAGGAGGGAGGAGAATGAGACAGTCAGGTGGTCTCTCTCCAGTTAAGGTAACCACTTCCTCCACTTGCCCCTTCAAGTAACAGGACATGAGGGTAATAGTGGCCCCAACTACCCTGTTTGTAAACCTGGGATACTGCACTGCCTCTTCTGTCTTCCTGCACATTGCCTACACCTATTTAAATCACTGCTTTATTAAATTCTCTTCAAATTATCAAACTTATGTCTGCCACTTGTTGCCTTCAGGATCCTCACTGACCATCCATTTCTTCTTGAAACTATATTTCCTCTTATCTGGTCTAGTAGCACACATTCCTGCTTTCCTTTCTAGAATCTTTCAGGGAAGCAATTCTTCTCCAGATCTTGGCCCTTGCATTTTAGTGTTTTCTAGATGCTCTCCTTATATTTCTGCCTATAACTCTCTATTCATTCACTACCCCATTGTTTAAATTACCATCTATAGTCAAATAAATTACTTATATCTGTCTTACTTGGATGTCACACTTGAACTTCTAGCCCAAGGTCCATATTAAATGACTTCTCCTATGTGTTCCTAACTGAACACATCATCTTCCACCTCACACATTCATTTATTTCTGAGTTCATTGAATGAAGCTCCATATTCCAAGTTGCTCAAGCTAAGAAACTGAGCTATCGTTGGCTACTTCTTCTGACTAATTCCCTACTTGCAGTCACGAAATTCTATCAATTTTACCTCTTAATGTCTCCTCAATCTTATCTTTTCATTGTACTTTCATTGTTATTAGCTTAGTTCAAGCACAAATCATTCTTAAACCGAGTTACTCCAGGACCTTTCTTACTGAAACCTATGACGATGTTCCTTGCCTCAAGGCTTCACTCAGGCTGGGACCTGAGCCCTCAGCTCTAAGCACTCATCTTCACCTGACCCACTCCAACTCCCATTTATGTGTTTAGCTTCAGTGAAGCCACCATCCTCTTTAGAAAGCTGCTCCTTGCCTTCCCATCCTTGTTTACATGCTTAAACGTGCTTCTTTAGCACACTATTCACATGTCTATTAAAGCATTTATCACAGTGGTAGACAAATATCTGTTCATTAGTCTTTGAGACCGAGGATACTGGTAAATGTATCTTTAATTACTAACAGAGTAAAATTACCTGCAACAGTGTAAGCATGCATTCTATTAAATATTATATGAAAAAAGAAAAAAAGATGTGACTCATGTTCTCAAATAACTTATTTTAGTAAGCGTGCAGACACGTGATAACAGCTGTCAGTTTTGCTAGCTTCATTGAAGTTAGCAGCTTGCCCCTATGGATGCTATGATGCCCCAGGATGCAGTATTCCATACCACATGGACTGGTTTTTAAACATGAAATTCAAAATAGAATGAGGAAATTTAAAAACATTTTGAGGTTGTGCAAGTGAAAAATTAGATCTTTAATATAATTGTTACTCTAAATAAATTCTCTTCCTTTTTAGTGGATATGTCACTCTAAAGAGTTGATATTGCGTAAAAAGAAATCAATTGCTACAGGAAAGAGAGCTGTGGATGAGACTAAGATTGTACTTAATTTTATTTCTCTTCAGAGTTCCCATTAATGGGAAATATCTGTAGCCTCTGAAAAGATAGTCTAAGTCAACTAGGGCTCAGATCAATTCTGCTTTCAGCCTGCAATAAAACTGTCATAGAGATTTACCAAATAAAATAAAATAATGATCGGCAAAGAGTGGCAGGCTCAGCAGCTCAGTCAGGCTAATAATATTGAAGATTCTTGCCATCCCGGAGAAAAAGGCAACTTAATGATAATAATAAAAAGTTGCACTTGGTATTGTGTGTTGATGGTTGTGTTTTCCTTTCAAGCTGTAAATTGCAGAATTCAGACTTTTAAGTATTTGTAGATGAAACCAGGAACATAAACTTAAATACTTCTCCTTGGAGAGAAATCAATAGTTACAGTTCTCTCTTTTAAGTCAATATTTTATACTCTCACAAAAAGCAGAGCCATATCAGTATTTTAACATGAGTGTTATACGCATCCTTATTTAGCCACTTGTTTGTAAGTGTCCTCTGAAGACAGTAAAAATGTCTGCGATGGTTTCCAAATAAAGCTCCACAGTAAAAAATAACGGGCCATTAACAGTAACTTCATGAGGATATTTCTGCTTCCTAAACTTAGAATTTAATGGTCATTTAATTATACAAGCATCATCTATCTAAAATAAGAAATGCCACTAAATTTACAACAAAAAATTTATCTTTCCCAATAGCTTTTCATCTAATCAAAATTACAACTAAGAATTCAGATTTGTGTCCACATTTTCAATCTACTGTAATCATTAAATAAAAATAATATAAAACCACACTATCTCAGAAATTTGATTTTAGTTACTACATGATATTATAAAGTAAATACATGCTCAATATTATTCAGCTTAAAAAAGAAGGAAATCTTGCCGTTTGCAAAGACGTGGGTGAGCCTGGAGGACGTTATGCTGGCTGAAATAAGCCAGACACAGAAAGACAAATACTGCACAATTCCACTTATATGCGGAATCTAAACAGTCAAAGTCATAGACTCAGAGAAGAGAATAAGTGGTTGCTAGGGGCTGTGCGGTGGGGAAAATGGGGTTATTATACAACGGCTATAAAGCTTCAGGTATACAACATGAATAAGTTCTAGAGACCTGTTGTACAACAAAGTACCTTCAGTTAACAATACTATATTGTTTATTAGTTAAAATGATAGATTTCATACTAAGCATTCTTACCACAAAAAATAAACACACACACAAAACACAAAGAGACTCAAGGGAATTCTAGGATGTGTTGGATATATCGATAACCTTGATTGTAGTAATGTTATCACAGGTGTTTGCACATGTCCCAAATTATCAAATTGCACATGTTAAATATGTGCATTTCTTTGTATATCAATTATACTTCAATAAAGCTGTTAAAAATAAAATTTAATTTAATTAAAGTTTTTTAAAAGGTAAATATATGCTTTAATGTAACCTAGGGAAATATTTGGGTGTCTTATCTCACTAAGGATGTGTATGTTTGTGTGTGTGTAATAACCAGTTTTACACAATTGTTTAAATTATATAATTAAATAGTTCATTATTCATTGATTATTTTTCATAATTTACTAAGCTGATTATTTAGGTCTTTATCAGGGGAAATTACCAAGGTAAACACAGTCAGAAAGTACAGTGGCTTGTAATAAGGCCAAGTGAGGATCTTGGTAATCATTCATTCCATCTTCGCATTTCTAATGAGAATATTTGATCTCTCCCTTTTAATTGAAATCTTCTCTCAGTACCTTAAATCAATTTTGTAATTTACAGGTACTTGAGTAGCTCGACTCACCTTATGTGCCTCAACAGCAAATCACTCTACATTTTCATTCTATTCTAAAGAGGGTTTCATTTCTGATAATTCTATTTGCTTAGCATTTTAAAGCCCTAGACACTAACAGTGGTGTTTGGGTTTCTGCTAACTAAATGTTGGACTTACTCTCTATTCCCAAATTCCTATTCTAGTTGTCTACCTACTATCCTATATCCTTTGCCTGAAAGGATACAGTGCTACATTTACTATCCTTTATCCTAGACAGTGAGGAGTGAAATTTACCCTGCATCCGATGCCTCAGAATGTGATGGATACCAACAAACCTGCTGGATGCTTGTCTGAACTTTAAGATGTTCTGCATTCCTATGCCATATTTTAGGATATCCTTATTTTGAATTTTCAATCATCTCTGGGAGATAAGATTTAACATGTTCAAAAACGATTCACTGTATTTTGGCCTCCTTTAGTGCAGGACCGTTTCAGAAATGACACCTATTTCCTAAAACGCAGCCACAATCAAGTGCTGAAGTCAATGATTCTGGTCTAATGCAGAGGTGACAGATGAAGAATGAGTGCCACTGGTCCACCTCATTATATAGAGGCAGCCACAAGACTCAGACTTCAGTTCCCTGATCATGACAGATGAGGGACTGCTATTCCCCCAACCATACATTCTGAAGTGGCAGAATAAGGCTGTACGCCAAGTTTTCTTTATAATTCCACAAGATTTGATTCCAAACTCTACTTCTATTAGGCATAGAGATGGTTCTCTCTCAAATCAGTGTTTGTCAAATAGGTGGAGTAGAGCTGGTGACCAAATTCCACAATGTCATGTAATTGTAACCCCAAGGGACATAGTCTCTGTGTCACTTCAGGTGAGGTAGCTTTTCTGTAGCAGACGCAATCCCTGTACGGTCTGGCAGTCGAGTACTGACTTTCAGTGACTGGAGCACAAATCTGCCTTTGCAGGAGGATCATGCTGGCATATCTCGGTGCCCATTTAACGTCTTGATTCCATGTTAATTTGGTGATCTACTTAGAATTGTTATATCTGCCTGGTGGATTGAGCCCTCATCAATATGAAATTGACTCTTCATTCCTTAGAGTCTATCATATATTAATGTAATTATACCAGCTTTCTTTGGTGTTACATACATAGTTTATCTTTTTCCATCATTTTAATTCCAAGCATTTTTTCCCCCTTATATTTAAAGACTATCATTTGGCTTTTTGAAAATCCAGTTTGAAACGCGAATCTTTTAATTGAAATTCTTGATTCACAGTTCTTGTGACTGGGGCTATATTTGGTTTCAGATTTACCTTCTCACCATTTATGTGATATTTGACTTATCTGCCTTATGTTCCTTCTTTCTCCTTGTTTGCCTCCTTTTAGATGACTCTTTGTTTTAAACACCTTATTTTATTATTTTAGTTTAATATTAGTTCTGCATTCTTTTAAAATAAAACAATTTTATTCATTGTTCTCTTACTGGGTAAGTGATTTAAACATATAGTTTTTATTTATTAGAGTATAATATAAAGATTAATTTTATCCTGCCTTAGGACCAGTAAAACTTAAAGCACTATATAGCCACTTATATCCCTCCTAGTTTTGACATCATTTTATATTATTTTATGTATTTTAATGCTACATATATTTTAACTTCCAAAGTGCATTTGAATTACTATTTCATATGTAAATATTTACTTATATTTAGTACTATGTTCACTTTTCATCGCTCCTCATTTTTTCCTTATTACCATGATTCTATTGGGAGTCATTCTTTTTTCTGCCTAAAGAACTCCATTTAATTTCTATTTTATGTGGGGATAGAGGTAATTAATTCCCATAATTTTTGTTTCTCTGGAATTATATCTCTTTTTTCCTCCCATGACTTTAACATGTTTTCACTTTGCCTTTGCTTTTAGACAGTAGGCCAAACTGGACACAACCCAACCATCACATGAAATGATAGAGATGAATCTTGGAATCATTAGGCTGAGTGAAAGTAGCCAGATGGGGGAAAACATGCTATATGATTTCATATCATCTATTTTTTAAACACCAGAAAATACAAACTAATCTGTAGCAACAAAAGCTCTGCATTGCTGGGGCGGGAAGCAGGGAAGGATGGACTGTAAAAATGCATGAGCTACCTTTTTTGGATGATTGAAAGTTCTTAATCTTGATTAGGATTTTTTCCCATGAGTGAAACTACTGTCAGAACTCATTGAACTGTACATTTTAGATGCATGTGTTTTTTTTTTTTTTGTACGTGAAGTAAATATCTTTAAAAATATCTTTAAAAAGTAGATCAAGTTAGGAGGATTAGCTTTCCCAGTTCTTAAGAATCACTGTAAATTTGTACATATTAAGAAAATGTTCCATTGACAAGAGACAAGTCAATAGAAAATAGTAAAAAGCTTAGAAATAGCATAGCTATATAAATGCACGTAATATAATTGCATATAAATGAATGAAAAGACTTAGTCATATATTATATATAATCATATATTACATACAAGATTATATACATCCATATAGGAAATTATGCATATACGAAAACTTCTTATATTTTGTGTTAGAATGTTGACATTTAGGACTGTGTGCATTTAGGTTATTTATTAATTTTTAATAGACCACCTATTATGATTATAATTGAGAATTTTCTTTTATTTGCATTTTTTAAACCCTTTTAGGTAAGAATTTCTAAAGATCATATAATGAATTTTCTGTAAAATCTTAGACTGCCCTACGTTATATTATTTTGGATTTAATTAACTTAGATTGAGCAATAATTAATGCCAATTCCAGGAGATTGTCTGTACATTTGAACAACACACTTTTATAATTATCATTTTAATATATTTATCAAACCTTGCAAATATGTCACAAAATACATGTCATAAACTACAATAATTTATATTATACATTTGTTACTGTAACTACTTCCAAATGGAAATGAAATATTTCACATAAGGTGTAAAGATTCCTTATCACGAAATTCCAAAAACAAATTATATTTTCAAATATACACTTACATAGCCTTCCTGAGTATGTGTCTAGGTTTTCCACTGCTTCTTCAGCCCAGTTTATCAGCTTCTCCTTCTCTCTCTCGTCTTTCATTTGTTATTCTTTTTCAGTGCAGCTACACATGCTGGGCAAGCATATCGGGATATACCACTAAAAATGGACTCTAACAGGTCCTGGATGGAAAGCACTCAGTTTTGCTTATTGCTTATAACTAATTGCCCCCAACTGATTTCTCATCAATTGTGTTAAAGGACATGAAAATTAGTCACAGAATGAAGAAATGTAGGAAGTGTCTTGCACATCGGAGTAAATTAACCTCGTTTGGAGGTTTCTTTATAAACTATCCAGTATCTGCACACAGGCACACCCTCGCCTTTTCCACGTCATACACAACGGCTCCTCCTGCCGCCAGACCCTCCCAAGACTGTACACCTTGAACCAGCCTAAGTTTACACATTTAATTTTTCATTATTATTTAAAGGGGGAAGATATTACCTATACTTTCAGATGAGGCTGCTTTAACTCGGAATTTCAAGCAACGATTTGGTTTAAAGATTAGACCCATCAGAGACTTGAACTCTTGCTGAAACAGATAAATCAGAGTGGGATGTCTCTGGTCCATAAGAAGGGAAAGAGGACAAAAAATAAAGCACTCTTAGTGTATCAAAATGAGGCAAAAAAGGTAAGGTAATTGTAGTCCTAAAGAGAAAGACAGAATTTTATGAACAAGGATTATAATTATCGGTTTAAAACCACAAGGCAAAATCAATTCAACTATGTGGTAACTTTAGTGTATTAACATAATTCTACTACTCTTCTGTCAGATTCACCCAATTTTGTTCTCCTAAAGTCTGGTTCTATAAAAAATTTCCAAGCTCCTTGATGTAATGAGTCTGATTCCCAGTAAATATTAATGACCATTTTAGGGAGTCCCTTGAAATACGTCTATTGTTGTTTTAGTGGATATTTTTAAAAAGCAAAATATACATGTGTATACTGTACTCTACACGAACCAGGTTAATCAAATACAACCATTTATGCAACGACTATATAATAGATACTAAGTAATGGATGAACACATGGCAATAATTTTGATGAAATGCTAACTTGTCTGAAAAATTATCCTTCTCTAAAATGTCTCTTTAGGTTTAAAAAATGTAGACAAACTACCAAACCAGTTCCAGAAATTTCCTGTCATTCTAGATAATGGGCTATAATTACATCCATTCATCTCTTTCAGCATATCCTGTATTTCCAAACTTCCAAGATAAAATATTTTATTGTGAATGGTTTTTTAAAGAAGGTATATTTTAAAGAAGGTAAAAAATCTATCTATTTTACTTTCTTCTATTAAGCATCTGCATAATTCTTTGGCCCCCTGCTGCCTCTCTGACCTTCTGCACATTATGTATATACCTCTTTAAAGAAGGTATATACAACAGATTACATAGCCAGATAAGGTTTTGTTTTGTTTTGCTTTTTAACCAATTACTAGAACTATTTAAATTAAACTAGGGACTTGAGCATAAGAATCCAATAAGGAAATAAACATTCAAACTTGAATGTTAGGCTCTCAAAAACAAAGTAGGAATGTCATCCATATAAAGTATACTATTTATCTTATAATTACAGAAGAACATCTGAAGGATAAGTGGTGTAAATAACGATCATTATGCTGCTTTTACTGGACCAAGTGAATCTAGAATTGCAATCATTTTAAAGAATAAACCACTTGCATCTTTCTTAGAAATTCTTAACCGCAAGTTTGCAATCCTTTCCCCTTCCAGACCTGACCAACCAGCCAAGCCATTTGCCGTTTACCACTGGCCATGATTCATATACATGCACATACACACACACACACACACACACACTCTCTTATCTTTCCACACAAGTGAATGATCAGTTTGACCACTAGCAGATCTGCCCTTTGTGAGGATGTCCCTTCATCTTTGTCTTTTAGGGTTATCCTTGAGCTGGACCACAGCACTTTTTGGCTTGTAACAACATAGCAATCCCATCCATTCATGAATCAAGTTTGGCTTTTTGCCTCCATCACGTCTTCATAATGGAAATCCTCTGCCCCAGTATGGACATAGTTTTGAGTTGAGAGGGGCATCAATAGTAATCTGGTCTACTTACTCCTGCAGCATTTTTGCTTTCAAACTCTGCTTGTGACCAGTCTGGGAAGTAATATTTTCATCTTACATTGGATTGATGCTCCATTCAAACTTAAGACACAATAAGTCTGACACCTCCAGTTCATAATCAGTAGCTCTGGTCACACAGTCCCTTGATATTCTATGGTCAAATATTTACCAAGGCCCAATGCATGCCAAGACCCCATGGATCTATTATTTATGGACTTGGGACAGTACTCCACTTTATTTGTTAGTGCTCATATGCTCCACCTCTACACACAGAGTGGTGGTAGTGGAGCAGTGACAAACATTTAACATCAACCTAGACTTTTAACCCCAAATCCTAGAGTTGTAGTCTCCTTTCCCTATTATTCAGTTACCACAGTAATTGCATAGAGGTCCATTTGGTAAAGAACTGGGCAAATCATTATTCTTTTTACTTTCTATGGACATCTGTCCTCTCCTTCAGTCAATGGTTTTCAGATCTAAAAACTGGCTCAGGCCTGGAAACTGGACAAGGGATCATTATTTTTTGTTGCAATGGATCCAGACTCATCTATCCTTGATTGTTCTTGATAACCTTTATTCAGCAATATCATCAATCTTGGCAATCTATCTATTTTACTTTCTTCTATTAAGCATCTGCATAATTCTTTGGCCCCCTGCTGCCTCTCTGACCTTCTGCACATTATGGAATTTCATCCACCATGTCTTGATTATTAAGCACCATTACCCAGCTTCTATTATTCTGGGATCTTATCATCCCCATTGCTCTCAGGGTCTTCGATTCTTAAAACAATCACTTGCTGTTAGTGCTGACCAACAGTGAGCTTCGCACTGTCATTGGTATGCTCTTCACTAGCATATCAGTTGGAACTTTGGTTAGCAAATTTTGCTCCACCTCTCACCAGTCTACTCTCAATATCATCAAAAAGATACAGAAAAGAAGATGGAACATTTGGGCCTCGTCCTTATTTCAAAGAGTTTCAAAAAGTGCCAAAAACCAAAATGCCCCAGATTTGGGGAAGAAAGTCAGGGAGTCACACACAACAAATCAAACTAGAATGAGAATAGTAAACAACATCCCACAAAAACACTGTATGTAAATATGATTCAAGGAATAAAATAATACTTTTAATGATTATTCCATGCTGTGGAATATGTTAAAAGCAAATGAATTAAATAAAACAAAAGTCAATGATAAGATCATAAAACAATAGAATGAAATGAAATCCATGATCAGCACCTGGGAAAATAAAGCAAGGACAAAACATCATTAAAGAGACAATAAAGTAAAAACATTAAAGAAACCAATAGCTGCTGCTAAAAATAAAAGTATGGACATAGGGAAAAAGTTTGCAAAACTTATGGTTTCACAAGACAAACTAAAGTAATTAGAAAGAAGTTGATTAAAAGACAGATAAAGCTAATCTATCTACAATAATTAGAAAAATGGAGAACTTGAAAATTGACGGAAGTATTTAAAATGAATAAAGAGCTAACAATGAAGATGTGCACACCTCTGACACACATATATATAAAACACCAAGACATACCAGTGAGGAAAACGAGTTATTTATTTATCTGAGAATAAATTCCAAATCATTCTCATAGGTTAGAAATCAGGCTGACCTCACATTTCTCCTAAGCAACATCCAATGCCAAGAGACAGTGGAAGCTTGTCTACAAAGTTCTGAAAGAAGAAAAGTGTAAACTGAAAATATCATTATCAGGTACGAAGCAGACATTTTTAAATATGCAAAAAGTAAGGCCGTGTATAATCCTGGATGTATACTAAAGAAAATGCAAGACACAATAAATATAGTATATTAAGACACGACTCAAAAAAAGAAACTCAGGGGCCAGCCCCATGGCTGACTAGTTAAGTTCGCATGCTCTGCTTCGGCTGCCCAGGGTTTCACTGGTTCAGATCCTGGGCGCAGACAGGGCACTGCTCATCAGGCCATGCTGAGGTGGTGTCCCACATAGCACAACCAGAAGGACCCACAACTAGAATATACAACTAGGTACTGGGGGCAGCTGGGGAGAAGAAGAAGAAAAAAAGAAGATTGGCAACAGTTGTTATCTCAGGTACCAATCTTTAAAAAAGAAAAAAGGAACTCAGGAATGAGCATACATATACAAAAATTAACAGAGTTCAATAAAAACATTTAAATATAGAACTAATCCAAAACATCTTTGTACATTGTGATTATAGAAGGGAATGTAAATATTACATTTCTAGTCATGTTGAAATTAATAAAATAATCAAATATATTGGTGGGAACAAAATGGGGTGGATTTGGGAATTGTTAATCTCATCCACTTTCAACGTAGCAAGTCAAGAGCTAATGTTCAAGATTATTAAAATAATTAAAACTGTAAAAAATTAAAATTATACTTCTTTTGGCCCCTTAATGCTTACTTTTATCTTTGTAATCAACAAAAGGATATTCAGAAAATAATATCTCCATGTAATTTAAAAGATCTTTTATTTAAAACTCTTTAATTTCTTTTATTCTTCCATTTCCTCTTCTTTTAATTTCAAGGAAGTAGATTTAAATTATATTTTTTAAGTAATATATATATTATGACCCCAGTTATCTCACTCCATATCCATCCATCACTCCCTCTCTCATCCATCTTCCAGCTACCTTAGTGATCATGGATTTTATTATCTAGTCTCTCTCTTTTTAATCTACCATTTACCTTTTCTACCTATCATCTATATATCAATCTGCTGTCAGTGATCTACGTATCTTCTCATTATTTTTTACATATCTATCCTCTGTCTACAACCTATCTTCTCTCTCTCTTTCAATCTAAGAATCTTTTATCTCTCCTTAAGGCTATCTGCTATTTATATATCTGTATGTTCATCCATCTCTGCCCTTAACTTATCTATAATTTTTTTGTCTTTGCTATGCTTACACTGTGATAATGCTTTACCTGTTAATGAGTTATTATGACAGATAAAATGGACACTCTTTAAAGTGTCCTTTAGCTAGCCTAAAAGAAAAGACCAAAAGAAGATATGATTAAAATCCATTGAACCATAAACATTTATTTAAGCAAAGTCCTGAAACAACAGAAGGCAGAAAAAAATCTTACTTGAAAAAAAAAAAGTGAAACAAATTACCACAAATTACCACAGATTAAGAATAACTACCTATTTTGGACAACAAACACATGTCAGATTTTACGGTCAATTAATAATCAAAATCTTGTCAGATTTTACATTCAATTAATTATCAAAATTTCACAATAACCGCATGAGGTAGGAATGACTATCTTCATTTTACAGATAAAAAGACTAAACTTTCCAATTGCTCATAACTAGTAAGTGGCAGAGTTAGCATTCAAACCCAAGACTTGCTGAAATAACAATTGGACTTTGATTAAAAGTTCACTAAAATTAATATCCTGCAAACTTAGTATAGGATAAAATTAAGAAAGGATTTACAAGATTTTGGAAATACTCCTTGATTTCAGACCATGATGCCTCCCTAATATAAAATAGAATATTTGGTCATGTGTGCCAAGTTCCTGAAGTCACTGGCAGAGGAGAAAGGAAGTCATGCCCCTTTATAATATGCCACTTGACACTCCCATCAGAGACTCCACAGACAGATGATGGGGGTTGTGGGTTTGACCGACTGTGGCCAAACAGTAGGCTGCCTTATAAGCTAATTTGAAAATAATAGGCAAGCAAATATACGTACGTTTTAAATAAACCAGCACAGGCATCTTGGAAATCTCTTCCAAGAATGATAATTAAAGAATTACTCTTCCAGCATACATTAGAATAATTACCTTATATTATGCTATAATTTAGTTTAGTAAATTGGCATATACTATTACTAAAAATTGACATTTTTATTATAAAATCCTCAAAAAGCTTGGAGTAAATACTCTTTACCTGTTTTACGGATAAAGAACTGAATCTCAAGGACATTAAAACATTTATCATGTATACACAGGTAGTGAATGGCAAAGCAAAGATTCAAAATCAAGCTGTCAGATTGTAGATGATCCTGCTACACTGGACCACAAGACATACGAGATCATGAGAAAAAAACCATGTGCTCAACTCCCCAAGAGCCCAGCCCTTTTTCCTGCTTAAAAGTTCCTGGTTCATACCATTTAGATGAGTCAACTTCCACTTTCTCCTCCACACACACAACCCAACCCAGCAGCCCTCACTTAATGACACCACCAATCAGACACCTAACAGACACACAGACAAAAGAAAGCTGCAGCAGTGGTTTTGCTGGGAAATTTAGCCAGACAGTTACTTTCCAGTGAATTTGAACCATCAACAGAGGGAAGGCTTGGGCTTCTATTGCAGGTGTGGCTCACTGAGATATCAGCAGAGAAGAGCTGGAGGCAACTCCAGACATCCACGGAGGAAAAGTAGGAGGAGAACAGTCTCACCAGGGCTGTGCTCCCCCAAGAGGCTCTGAGGGATAATCCATTCCCTGGCTCTTCTAGCTTTTGGTGGTTCCAGGTACGTCTTAGAGATCCTTAGCTTGTGGTAACCTCACTGCAAGCTCTTGTCTTCATCTTCACATTGCTTTTCCTCTGTGTGTTTGTGTGTCTCTGCTCTGTATATCTCTTACTAGGATATTATTTTTATTTTTTATTTATTTTTTGTGTGAGGAAGATTGACCCTGAGCTAACATCTGTTGACAATCTTCCTCTTTTTGCTTGAGGAAGATTGTTGCTGAGCTAACATCTGTGCCAATCCTCCTCTATTTGGTGTGTGATGCCCCCACAGCACGGCTTGACCAGTGGTGCCAGGTCCGTGCCCGGGATCTGGCCCCCAATCTTCAGCCCACTGAAGCAGAGCACACAAACTACCACTACCACTGGCGGGCCCCTATTACCAGGATGTTTCTATTGCATTTAGGGCCCAAACAGATAATCCAGGATGATCAGTTCTCAAGATCTTTAACTTAATAATATCTTCAAAGACCCATTTTGTTCATATAGGGTGACATTCACAGGTTCAAGGCACTAAAATGTGAATGTATAGTTTTGGAGATGACCATTCACCCTAGCACCCTGGGGAAAATGTTACTTACAGTAATCTCTACTACTGTTTTACATAAAATGTCCAGAACACTTTCCGGGGCCTGCCCTGAGGGGAAAATCCACAAAAGATGGGGAAGTCACCAATTGCTTCTTTCGTTCACATGTACACTCTGCTCCGGTTTCTGCACACCTTTCATTGCTCCTTGATGCCTTCGGCTGTTCGTACTCTTCTCTGTTTTTATATTTAGTCCAAATTTATCATTGTTATCTGCGGTAGTTTCATCTGACGGGAGCTATTCCTCTATTCTTGGAAGACAAAAGTCCCTAAGCCCCATTTAATTTGATTCTCTCAATTCAAATTGATGTCTGTCCAACGTCACCATCAGCATCCCCTGGAAGATTCCTACAGAGGGAGGTTCCCAATCCCCACTCTGGGCTGAATGAAACAAATCTGCATTTTAACCAAACCATCAGCTGATTCTTGGCATATTAGTTTGATTGCTACTTTTCACCAGAAGATACTTTCTCATTGCCGCTTACTCCCACACACTCTATATACCAGTCAGTATGATTCTCAGTATGCCTTGAGATGAAAAGGGAAAATTTGTATGTCTGCACATACCAGAAGGGGTAAGAAAAATTTGGAAAATTGGAGATAAACTTAGGTCATTACAGATTATGAAGTGTTTGTGGTCACCAAGTGATTTGAACTAATTATATGTGGCTCTCAACTTTATTGCCTTTCTATGCTATTTAAATGTTTTCCTCGTTACATATATTTTAAATGTTTTAAGATTTTCATTCCATACAAATATTAGAGGAATAAAATTAACTATTATTAAAAAGACACCTAGGGCCCGCCTGGCCTGGTGGCACAGCAGTTAAGTTCTCACTTTCCGCTTTGGCAGCCCAGGGTTTGCCGGTTGGGATCCCGGGTGTAGACCTACGCACCGCTTGTCTAGCCATGCTGTGGCAGGTGTCCCACTTATAAAGTAGAGGAAGATTGGCACGGATGTTAGCTCAGGGCCAGTCTTCCTCAGCAAAAAGAGGAGGATTGGCAGCAGATGTCGGCACAGGGCTAATCTTCCTCAAAAAAAAAAAAAAAAAAAAGACTGCTAGAACTTTCAACTTAGAAACAACCTTGAAATGACTATTATACGGTTGAGAAAGTAATATGGAACTTTTAAAAACATAACTGTGATTTTATTTCTGCTCATCTTTAAAATTTACACACACATACACACACATATCACTTGAGGCCATATACAAAATGATATGACATCGAGGAACACCAAGTCCCTCCCCGATGCATAGCAGTTCACTTTTTCTTTCTTGTGATATTTTTATTCAAAAATAAATACCCATCTTACTCCTGCTACAGAATCAAAATGTCAGTGGGTGTCTTTCCTTCAATCTTATTCCAGATCACAGATCTGATGAAATTATTACTACGTGGTGGCTCATTTCAAAACTCTTTATGATTCTGATTGATTTTTAGCTGAATACGTCTATGGCTAATCTCACCATAACCAATATTTAGCAAAACCTTAAGGTCTTTGGAATATAAGACGAATGTGACCCACTGAGGGAAGTCAATGATTGACTATCCAAGTTTGTAACCCTTTGCAGATCTAATACAAGCATTGAAAGAACTCAAACTGGAATCATGGTACCTTTAGGAATTAATATTCCTGCTTAACCAATGTTCCCATCCCCTCAATAAAACACCCTGAATATACAAATGTCCAATGATGTATATATTCTTCACAGATCACATTCGATTTGAAATTTCATGTTTCTATCTATACATCTCTATCTCCATCTATCTATCTCATTACTTTGGGGAGGAATCATTCCTCACGTTTAAAAAAGTGGTTTATAAAGAAATTTCCTAATCATTATCTTTAGAAGGGTAATAATCTTTATGAAAGACAGGTAAATGTCAATGTGATTTAGAAGATGTCTAAGAAAGTAATTATGACAAAGGTTAATTGAAATTTATGGAAATGCCTTGACACTATTAAACTCTCAGAGAAGCCAGGGAAAATTTTAGAAAACACAATCATCAACTCCCTTCTTATTTATATTTACACTATAGACAGTAGTCTATTCAGGCACACACATACATCATCCTTATTTCTGAATGTGTGAATGCTGGTTTTGTTTTTATTTGTTTGTTTGTTTTCATTTTTATTTTTATGTAAATAATAATAGAAGTGATCCTCTCAAGGAGTGCTGAAAAGTTTTTCTCTTATCTTCTTCCCTATAGCAGCTGCTTAAGGATTGTTCTATCATCTCTAAGCCTCCACCACAAACTGTCTCCTATTTCAAAATCTGACCAGGCCCTCTCCCTAGACTGGCTTACTGGTGCTCTGGAGCTCATTTTTTGCCTACTCTCTCAAGATTTCATTCCTTTGGGTATTTATGAAAGAAATAATAAGATTTTTGGTATTTTCTTAAAAATAACAGCTGGGAGTAGGAGAGGGGAGGAAGCATAGGAAGTATGGATGAAACAAGATTAGCCAGATGTTGAAAACTTGAAACGGGGTTAGAAAGAGATGGGAGTTTATTGTACTATTCTTTCTACTTTTGTTTATGTGTCAAATTTTCCATAATAAAAATTTTAAAAATATATCTTCCTTTGGTAATCTCCACTCTCTCCTACATCCTCAAGCAGTCCTCTCTTTTTAAATAGTTCCCTTAGCATTCAAATATACTCTATTATTAGCAATCTTTAAAAAAAAAAATCAGCACCCGGTACTTGTTCCAGATGCTCTTCCCTTCTCTATGTACATTGGTGAGGCATTCTTGAGTCAATACCTCCCAAATGTATATGTCTTCTTTATGCTTGAGAGTCAACGTTCAGATGCTCTATTTCCTATTTTTACCTCATTTAAATGTTTTCCACATTCTGAATTTTAAAAATCCCAAGTTGATCTGTTGTTTCACACATATACACACAGATTCTCTGATATCACCTTCACTCTCCCTATGTTAGTAAATGGCGCTCTATTGTTTCTCCTATGGCAGTCAAGAAAGCTAAAAAAATCATCTTTGACGTCTTCCCTTCCCAATCTCCACCCCATCCACACCATAAGGAAATTGTATATTTTCTACTTATAAAGGGCATCTCAAATTTAACCGCTTATTTCTACCCCAACCTCCAACATTCTGGTCTCAAACATTATTATCAAACACCTAGATTATTCCTACAAGGAGTTCTGAACTGATCCTTGGTGACAATCTTGGATCACACTCACACTGCCAATCCACTTGTCTCACAGTAGCCCCAAATTAGTTTTCATTTGTTTAAACACAAATCTTAAAAAAGTTGTTACACCACTCCTTAAAATTCTTCAATAGCTTTTCATTGCCTGTTGAATAAAATATAAATTCCTTACTAAGATCTTTAAGGTTTTACATGTTCTTGTCCATATCTACCTCTGTGACCTCCTCTGCTTTCACTCATGTCTAACAAGCAAATTCGGGTCCCTTGATTTCTTGTTTGTTTGTTTTCAAGTCCTTGCATATGTTAAATGCTTTCCTATTTCAAAATAATTTGCATTTTCCGTTCCCACTCCAAGAAAAGTGTTTCGTCTTACTCTTTGTTTATATTAATTTTCTGTTTATTTGTTGACTATTCAGAGACGTTTTTTTCTGACCACCTTATCTAAATAGTAATCTTCATAAACTCTTTCTTAAACTACTATTTCCTTAATTCCACGTCAGCTTATAAATAGTTCACTTAATTGATTACTTGGTTTTGCATGCCCCTCTCTCTAAACTGTCACCTGTATGCAAGCAAACATATTTTTATTTACTGCCTAGAACAGTGTCTGACATAGGGTCAATCTTTAATGTATTTGTTGAATGAATGAGTAAAATATAAATTTAAGTTGCCAGGAACTAAAATCTTTAGAGAACATTTCAATATTAATCTGTATGGTAATTAATATACAGTATAAATTCATCTAAGGTGTACACTATAACATGTACTTTTAAAAAAGAAAACTATTGTATTTTTTAAAAGTTTTCTGCAACCTTTATGTTTGGGTGATATGATTAGAAACTGTACTCAAAAGCTGTTTAGTATTGAAAGGGAATTTTGGGAAACTGGGCTTCTGGCATTTACATCGGAAGATGGCTCAAGTTCTTTTTGGATATGAAACAATGTGTTACTTAAGAAATGTGGAATGTTTATAAACACTAGATTTACCCACAGAACTTCATGAAGTGATTTGAAACACACAGGGATTTTTACACACAGTAGTTATTCTCCCTTATAATCTTCTGATCTGGAAATTATTTTCTTCTTATGGTATAGGAGTCTGACTTTCAAAGAATTGCAATTGCTTGACCAAGTTCACACAAGTGATATGTAATAGAGACCTATCAGGAGAAAATGTGAATGTTTTTAAAATGAGCAAGAGACAGATTGCTGGGGATCCTTTCAATGGTATTTGGGGCTTTGTCATGCTTTTTGAACTAATCTAATTCTATGGGATCTGCAACTTTCATTTTTTTTTGACTACCACTCTGTAAATTGCTGAAAACTGAAGATAATGCAAGTGGGTTTTTCCGGTCTATGGAAATGCAAATTTCAGGTGTAGATACAACTGTTTTCTACCCATTTGAAAAGGCGATTTCAAACATTGTATCTTATAACACTATGGATTTTAAGTATTTTGCATCTATTGGCAAATTCGTTTGTCATTCCTGATTGTCTATATCTCTGTGTGTGTTTGCCCTTCAGATACTGCTTTGAACTGATTGTAACATCTTATTGGTCTCTTCACTAATTACTATGTTAAATAAAAGCTTTGACTGGTGATCATTTTACAAAAGTCATAATTTTACCTTTTAAAAATTATTCTCTAGAAGCCAGCACACAAATCCTCACGAACTGACTACAGATTGTACGTGCTCTCCCCGTTCGTACCCGAGCTACTTGTGCATATGGGCTGTTGTTGTTAGGGTTGCTGCCTGGAAGGTGGGGAACTTCAGTTGGGAAAGGTTTGAAAAGGCAGGAGAGAGAACGAAGGGTATTTATTTTGATGACTACCGAACGTAATTTGCTAAAGTATCCTTCTGTGTGTGAACAATTCCTCATTAATTAGCAATATGCTCCCTAAGCTTAGCCTCGTCATACTTTGTCAGAATCTTGGGGAACCAAGTACTTTTATTGTTTAAACTCACAGATTTAATGTACTGATAGCATCAACAATTATTTGACTGGTTCTGGAATTGACTGAAAAACAGTGTGCCCCACCAAGCAACTTTTAAGAAAGGAGCCATTGTGATTCGAGACAACAACTAAAAGTCCATCAGACTCAAATCTTTAGTTATAAGTCTGGAAAGAGGGGCTATCTAGTTCAGATTGAGTCCCTGTAACATGCTCTAATCCCATCTTGATGACACGGGACTTCCACATTCCCTTCAAAATCTCATCCATTTGTCACTTGGAATCCTATGTCTGACACACTGGAGTTCATGAACAGACCTGTCAGATTCTTTGGATACAGGTCCCATCGATGATGTTCGCTGCCTGAGAACCCACTTAGAGACAATACTTCACTCTTGCCATGGATGGAGCCTAGAATCATAATAAGGATTTAGCAGCAACAGTCAGTCTTCTAAAGTACCAAACTGTAGATTTCTTGTGATGATACAGGAAACCTTTTTTCAGGGATGTTTCCTGGACTTAAACTGTGTTCATTTTCATGACCAAGAGGACAGAATAAGCTTCTCTTCTATTCTGTGTTACCTTTTGTGTAACACAGAATAGAAGACACTCCCTGTGACACTCTGTGGACCACTCAAATCTGTGATTTAAAAGGAACTCCAGTAGGAGCTAATATAAAAGCTTTTCCTAGGGGATTCAGAGGGAGAAGGAGAGGGAGGGACTGCTGTTACAAGGTCCAAGCAGTGCCATGCCCACCATTCCACTCTTGCTCTCCCAGTTCTCTCTACCTCACCCCTCCCCTTCAATTCACAGGCTTATCTCCTCTCAACTCCGTTTTCCTAATGCAAATACACCCACACAGCAGACGTGCGTGAATGGTCTGATGTTTCTTCATAAGTAGTTGTGGTCACCTCCCAGGGAGCCTTGCTGTATTATTAGTTTTCTATGATGTGTAATGAATTACCACAGACTGGTGGTTTGAAACAACACACATTCAGTGGTTAAATAAACATAAATGTATTCTCTTACAGTTCTACAAGCCAGAGGTCAAAAGGTGGTTTCAATAGGCCAAAACCAAAATGTTGACAGAGCCAGGCTCCCTCTGGAAGCTCTAGAGTAGAATCTGTTTCTTTGCCTCTTCCAGCTTCTAGAGCTGCATTCCTTGGCCTGTGGCTCCTTTCTCCACATTCAAAGCCAGGAGCAACATTGCCATAGTGCTCTCTCCTCTTCTGTGTGTAGTAAATCTGCATCCATCTCTCTCTTGTAAGGACACTGTGATTGCATTTGGGGCCCACCAGGTAACCTAGGATAACCTCCCCATCTCAAAATCTGTAACTTGACACCTGCAAAGTCACGTGTGCCGTGTATGGTAACGTTCACAACAGATCCCAGGGGTTAACACCTGGGTACCTGTGGAACCATCATTCAGCCTGCCACACTTGCTGACCTTTCTCTACTGTTATAGTCGCTGCCAAAGCATCACAATAGCAAATTACCAAACACTCATCAGCGGTTTCATGCAAAACATCCACAGGAAATTAAGCGTAAAATTAAGGAAGTAAAACTTAAAAGCAAAAACTAATAAAATAGAAGTACCACATACTACCAGAAATAATTAAATTATTAATATACACATCTAAATATATATATAATATCATATGAAAAAGATGATGTTTGCCATTTGTTGTTAAAGGGAAAACAATATTTCAAAAAATGGAAAATTACTTTACTTGCTAAAAAATAAAACACTAAGTAATATTTTGAAAGAAGAAACAGAAATTTACAAGACATTTCCAGAATGCTGGGGGGGTGTGGGCAGTACGTGAATCATAAATAGCAGATAATGAGCAAAAGTTTGACTCATTATATACAAAGCAAAATTGACCATGGTCCCAGAAATAACTACCGAGAAAAAATAGAGTTCTTATGTAGATTTATATTATGTAAAAGCTGAGAAGGGAATTCAGTGAAAACAACAGATGAAGATATGTTAACCCAATGCTTGCATTTTTTAAAAAAATCTTTATCTGGAGACTTGTTCAGAAATAGAATGATATAAGCAGATTACATAAACTTAAATAGACTCCAAACTTTCACATAACATTGAACTAAATCTTCCAGTTTTTCTCTCAAATAGGAAAATATTTTCTCTCTAATTCTTGACATCCCTTCTATACGTCATGTTAACAGCATTTGCTGATCTATATGGAAGGTTGACAGAAGACTGTTGAGAATAATCCAGCAACTATAATTTTAAAGCTTTATATTTAATATTAAAATATTTTATTTCATAGCAATTTGTACCTACACATTAACGTGTTTTAAGTATATCTTGTATTAGTTTCCTGGGGCTGCAAGAACAAAGTACCACAACTGGGTGGTTTAAGCATCAGAAATTTATCATCTCACAGTTCTGGGAACTGAAAGTCCAAAATGAAGGTGTCCGGATTGGTTCTTTCTGGCGGGGGTGAGGGAGAATCTGCTCCATGATTGCCTCTGGCATTCCTTGTCTTGTAGATACCATTCCCTGTGTCTTCACATCATGTTCCCTTTATGAGTATCTGTCTCAGCGTCCAAATTTCCCCCTTATATATATACATACTATATGAGATCTCCTAACAACGTTACCTTAACTTGAACATCTGCAATTTTCTAATAAATTCCATATTTCCAATAAAGTCACAGAGGTCAGGACTTCGACACCTTTGGGGGGTATACAATTTATTTATTTGCCTGGACATCATCCATCTCTAGCTATCAACGAATGCAAGTGAGCCAACACTTTGATAAAAATTATGAAGGAAAATATTGAAATGGAGAAAAACCGTTTCTCCCCCCGCCCCAAGAATTGGGATAGGACCAAGATTAATCTATTTTAAGCAGTGAGACCCCATAGTCTAGCTTATTAGAAAATACCAGTTTTAAAGCAATTTTCTCATGGAGGATTAGTTTCCTAAACCAGATTGAGTGAAGACGAATTTCAAGTGTTCATGATAAAGCCACAAACCAAACTCTACATGGGTTGGTCTATCCTGCAGACTTATGAGCACATTGTTTGGTTAAGACTCACATTTTCCCTTTCCTTATTTCATGCATTTGAGAAAAGAGGAAGAATGTTAAACTTTGCTTCTAAGGCTTTTTTATTAGAACCTTTATCTGATATGTTTTCTTTTTTATAGCAGCTATACATTTTCCTTTAAAAACATTTAAAAAGTTTCTTGTGATGATTCTGTTACTTTTTTGTACTGTATAATTCCTCCTGCTGTGTAATTCTACCCAAACTGACTTCATATTTTGCTTTCCAAATCAGTCATCTGGCCTAAGTTCAGCTGAGGATCCTTAATGTCGGGTCCCAGTTAGCTCTCTGTCCATTCCTATGGACTCAATCATTTATGCTTCCTTACCTTCTTAGACAAGCTTAATTGCTTCTTTTCTGCAGCTGTAAGTTTATGCTAGGCAAGTCATTAAGTTTTTGGACATCAAAATTTGCAATTATTTCCTGAAGTCTCTTACATACAAGAAGGAAATCTCATATCTTTTCCGGAGCCTACTTTCTATATAGCAGTTTATCGTTTAGTCATAAATTCTTTTAATATTTAACTGATGTTTATTAGGTGCACATCATTAACTATGCATTCTGCCAGTTGGTGTTATCCCTGGCTTCCAGACAGATCATTAAAACACAACCGATGGGCACTCAAATTCCAGAATTGCAATCCAAAGTTGCTCGTGGTTAACAGCAAGGGTGCAGTCTGCCTATATGTGATCACCTTCACTTACCAGTGAGCCCTTATAACTTACTTCACTTACCAGTCGAGCCCTGCTCGACTATCAATCAGAGCAGGAAGGCAAACTCTGCATTAAAGCAGATCAATGGATTTTAAGAGCTTGCTTGTAAGTGATGGCAATTTTAGACATGAAGATATCAATTCAAGCACCATGAGTTATTGAATAGGCCACCCTCCTGCAAGAAAGCAGCAGCAAGACAAATTGATATCAGCGATACACGTTCTTTGTTCAATTGGAGGGTATGTCCACAATCGCATCATAGTTGAGCAAGTCCTAGCACAGAAGAGGGTTCTATTAACTATTTTGTGTTTCTTGGCCTTTTCTGAGCAAAAGGTCATAATTTCACCATCCTTTTCAAAATGGTCCTTACAAGGCTTAATGAAAATAAACTTCTAGGGACCCTACACCGAGAAAGCACAGTCAGTAGAAGGTAGTTGATATTGTACAATTTTACAGATCACAAATCCTTTGGTACACAAAGGTTTTGATTACCTGATGTGAGGTGTTAGGGAGACAAAGTATCCAGACAAAGTACATTCTGGCCAAGTAGTCTTCAGAATAGTGGGCAATGTGTCAGCATATCTGAAATTAAATGTCAAATCCGTAAGACTTTTTTTGATGTATGAATTTATCTGTAATCTGATTTATTTTGTCTGCACTACCATATGTGCTTATCATAGAATACGTCTGCTGTTTTGTTAGCACTTGCTGTTATTGCATATAAAATGGGTTGTTATAACACGATAATTGATATTGGCTGCTGTATTACTTAGGGTTCTCCATAGAAACTGAGCCAATAGGATGTGTGTGAATATATAGAGAGAGATTTATTTTAAGGACTTGGCCCACATGATTGTGGGGGCTGGCAGGACTGCAATCTGCAGGGCAGGCCTGTAGGCTGGAGACCCAAGGAAGAGTTGATGTTGCTGCTCAAGTCTGAAGGCAGTCTGGAGGCAACATTTCATCCTCTTTGGGGGACCTCAGTCTTTTTCTCTTAAGACTTTCAACTATTTAGACAAGGCCCACACACATTTTGAAAGGTAATTTGCTTTACTCAAAGTTACTGATTTAAATGTTAATCATAACTAAAAGATGCCTTAATAGCAACATCTAGACCAACTAAACATCCAGGCACTATAGTCTAGCCAAGCTGACACATAAAATTAACCATCACAGAGGCTTATTCTGTTCATGTATATACTCCTGTAGGGTAACAACACTATTTTACCCATGCTTCCTATCTGAAACAATATTACTATACCTGGCCAATGAAAACCATATAAAATCTAATATATAAACGTACAGTTGATCCTCACTATTTGTGGATTCCATATCTGAGTATTCTCCTACTTGCGAAAATTATTTATAACCCCAAAATCAATACTCATAATGCTTTCTTAGTCATTCACAGTCTTCGCAGGAAGAGGCAAAAAATTTGAGTTGCCCAGACTTGCACGTCCCCAGGTAAACTCTGACAAGGCAATACTCTGACTTCTCGCTTCAGCCTTCATCCTATAAACAAATGTCCTTTTCGCGGTATATTTAGTGCCGCTTTATTTTACTTTTCTGCTTTTATTTGTGAATTTGCTGTTTAAAATGATCTTCAAAGATACTGCTGAAGTGCTGGTTAATGCTCTCAAGAGCAAGAAGGCTGTGGCACGCTTTACAGAGAAAATGCATATGTTGGAGTTACTGGCTTTAAGCTCAACATTAATGAATCAACAACATATTGAAAAATGTATCTTTAAACAGAAACATACATTTAAAAGGTTATGAATTGATCAGCTGATGAAAACGTTGTAACTAGAGGCTTTTAGGAACCAAAGCCTATATTTCTCTTAGGAGCAATGCTTCAATATTCCCTAATTCAGTGTCTGCAGTGACTTCACAGAACATTACTCTGATGAATAATGAGAACAGACAGAAGGAAATCCTTGTCTAATTGCATTATTGTTCATTTTGTCTAAATGCATTAATGTTTTTATATATCCTTAACATGCATTATTGTAGCTTTTAAGAAGAATTAACAACTAAATATACAGTTGTATTTATTCTGAAGATATAGATTAGCTAGATAAATGGATAAAATTATCAGGAAATACATGAATACACACCCAAATATAAGCCAATTCATACATACATATATTTTCTGTCCATTTCACTACAAAGGCCTAGAAGCAATGACACCCAGTAACACTGAGCACACCTAGTGCCTAGATCTGAGTTGCCAAAACATTTTTGTTACTAAAAGAAATATTCTTCCATGGAGAAATGACTGACTCTGGGGTTGAGAAAGTGGAAGTACAAAAGGACCTGTAATATATTGTGCCAGGAATTAAAGACGTGCTTAAATAATGATGGAAATATGTCAAAAAATTACAGGAGTAAGCTTGAAGTTACTCCCACTGGACAAATCTGTGAAGATTTGAATATCCCATCAAATTGACTTGGAATTCAAGTCAAATTTTGTATAAGTGAATAAATACGTGGGAAAGAATGGATACTCCTTACTCACAGAAGAATGTCAACTGATAAGAATAAAAGAAATGATGGAGTTAGAAAATCACCATTTGATAACTATCATATTCATTTGGACAGTAAAAATCAATGAATGTAAAAAGAGTGGGTGAAAGTTGGATGAAAACAAGGATACTTATTTGTTTGCAAAGTGTATCCCCACAACATACTTCTTAATTTAAAAAGTAAAAATAGTAATTTTTCTATGGAGAAATCTAAAAGACAAATCTTTATCACCAGTAATAAGAAATCGTGTGCCCCTGACATACACTGAGAAGAACACAAAATTGCTTCTGTAACACTCTGCCAAGAATTTGCAACCAGAATCTAATCATGAGGAAATATCAGGCAACTCCCAATTTAGGCTCATTCTACAAACAGACCCTATGTTTGCCAAAACTGTGAAGATTATGAAATACAAAGAAAGACTGAGGAACTATTCTAGATTGAGATACTAATTTTTTTCTTTCAACCCATAATGAATAACATGGCCAATCAAATTTTCTGTCTTTAATCTTCCTCCTAATCTGTGGTTGTTCCCTACTAGAATAGCTATAAGTTAAAATAGAATATATACAATACTAGAATTTTGTCTGAGTCCTCAATTTGAAAAAAAAGGGTAGCATATATCCCAACATTATAGGTAAACTGTTTCCTCAGATGATATCAAAGGCAATCATAGTAGCTTTAGCTTACCTCCATTTTGAGAATATCTCAGAAGCGACTTGAAGATTTTAAAGACACAAAAATTTCATAGTCATCATTTTTGGCTAGACTGTTGGTGGAGCATAATGTCTGCGCCAACCACTCCCAGGCAAATTGAGTTATGTCATTGGAGAACCAACAGAAGAGTTTGGCATATTTTTGAATTTGGAAGATGTAGAGATTGGGACTTGGAATAAAAATCTAAGAATTACAGGCTGTAGCTAGAGTGGTCTGTGGCGGAAGCACAGGGAGAGAGAGGCCTGGGCTGAAAGACACCAGGAACTTTCACCAAATCAACCAGCCCAGAGTCATCATAAACCATCTCAGTCTAGTGGAATTCATCCTGGAGGGAACTTGAGTCTCCATTGATGAATTCGCTGTGTGTACTAAGGAACCATCCCAACATTTAAACACCATCCAACACACACACATACACACACACACCCCACATGCACACACCACACACGCAATTACAAGCCTTTACAAATCACCAAAGCAGATTGTCAAATGTAAGGCCATTATAATATATGCAAAGATAAGACTGCTGAAAACACAGAAACCAAATGGAAAACTAAGGTACCTACAGTTATCTCAACCACAGGTGAGGAATGAAACTTTGGTAAAGTTTGAATTCAGAGTTGTGGAAAAATAAAGTTCTATTATATTATTATTATATTAATTAGTTAGATTAATATAACCAATATTAACTATCATGTTAATATCAATACAGTAATATTAATATAGTGATATAATATTTACATATTAATTATATTTAAAATATTATATATTCTAAAGTCAGATCATTCAATAAAGCAATGCATCCTAAATACTTCAAAAACTTGTCTCACTTTCGGAGGCCTCTCTAGGGTCATCAACTTCCAAAACGTCATTCTCACTGATGAAGTAGATTTCTATATTCGCCTCAGCCTGTACAGATCAGCATATTCTCATTGTTTATTTTTGCTTTTGAGTCTTTACTTGCTATTGTTTTTTTATCTCACCTAATGCTTTCTTACTCTCTAGAGTCAGTAAATGTCCTGTTGCCTCCCTGAAACCCCTGAGATTCCTCTGATAATGCATTCCAAATATGTGCATAGGTCTTAGCACACAACTTTGTTCCTTTCTCGCAGACTGTTGGTCAGCCCTCTGCATTTCACTAGAGAATAAGCTCCTTGGGAGCTACCATCAAGTTTTCCAACTCTGAATGAAATAATCCTGTGTGTATAATGGTAATTCAATGTTTATTCAATGATTGTTATTCGGATCCACAATTCAAAATCATTATAAAGGATGTAGAATGACTTTTGAAAGTGTTTTAACGGCCGTACTTTGAGATTTTAAGAATTTCAATATCCGTAGAGAATTTATTTTCAAAACGTTATGATGAAAACTTCAATATATTAGTGGTCAGAATTTTTATTCTATATATTTTTAGCAAAACAAATTACCCAGAGGAATTCTAAATCCTTCAAATCACACTGGCAGTATAACCAGTGTCAAGCATATCAATACATTATTAATAAATTCCCAGAATTTATGTTTTTATAAATATTTCTATATGCCTTTTATACCCTCAGGAAGTACACAGGTAGTAATATAAAGTAAATGAAAATTATGGCACTATTGACCTCAAAATAAATGTTTTCCAGATGAAATATGGTTATATACGTAAATTTTAACTAGTTATAGCAAATACTAGAAAATCAATTGGAAATTCTTGTAAAATTCTCGTACTAGAGATAGACTAGTATATGCCAATTGCAGAAATCTTTTAAAGTGTGAAACTCTAATGTGCTATTTAAAATATAAATGCATATTTGATTGGCAAAGACTTAGTAAATCTATAAATTTGTGATTCATTCCACCATTCATTCAGCTGTCCATCAATCCATCTATTGGTCCATTCATTTATTCCTGGAGTAATGAGTACATCAGTTAGTCAGCCTCAATCTCTTACAGTACTAGTTGGATACATGGTTAAAGCAATAATTTGTGCATCCTCTTCTTTAAAGAGAAAACAAACTATTCAATTCTTGTGACTCTAATATATATTCTAGTATTACCTATCTGTGTTTGTCCTTCATGCACAAATATTTTAATTTACTCAAAGTGCAAAAGAAAAGAGAGCACTTATCCCTAGGAATAGTCGGCATTCAATGAAAGCATGCTGAACATGAAGGATGGGTGTAGGTGTAATAAACATACCACGGAAATAAAATTATACTAATATTTACACCAGTAAACTAAGAAGAAACACCCTTAGGAAATAGGATGAGAGAAGCACAAAACCTAGGCCTAGAGTTCTAGTTATCTGAGTTGAATATCTAGTTTCCATAAATTAGACTAATTTTATCGTCTGGAAGATGATATGCCATAAGATTTTGTTCAAAATTCAGAAAAATTCCAGAAAAAAATAGACGGTAAAATAAGAAAGGAGATTGTTTCTACATGAAGACAAAGTGGTCTAGTTTTGTTTACCCTAATAGCTCTGTTTAGGGGGGATATACTGGGATATAATTTATTACTATGTTTGCTATATTAATGACCATTTTTAAAGGACAGTCTTGCAAGTGAGACCTGCAAATTGAGTATATTCATCTGGAAACATTTGAATTAGTCTATATGCTGACAAACAAATGCAAAACAGTAAAACTCATTCCTGCAGGCAGAGTACACTAGAGTTGGAACACGATGGATCCCATTTCAGGTTACAGATCAAGAAATTGAAATGGGAGAGATTAAATGATCATCTGAGACATTCAGCTAAACTGCACAACATTTTGTAACATTATAATAAGGAGATTAACAATTATAATGGTGTCCTGTTGCCTAAATTTTATAGATAAAAATGTGTAATCTGACAATAGAGAAAAATTCTTTAAAAGGAATAAATCAAGATTTTCTCAGTATACCTTCAATAAGAGACCAGTAAAAACTCTCTCACAGGCCAGCACTGATACTGGGGTCAGTGTTTAGGAATCATAGACTTATTAGTGCTAAAACTATATTTCTGTCGAGGCAAAATCACCAATAACCATTCTACAGATAAGAGAGATAAGGTGAGTTTTCCTTGAACCAGGTGAGGATTATAACCCAGGAAGGCAGTCTCCACAAAGGAAGAAAGTGTTCTGGAGAAGCATGATTTTCAGTACTGTTTTATACCTTTTTAGAACAAAGAACACACATTAAACATGCCCAGAATACCTATTCATCAGAGTTTCAAAGAGGCACAAAGTTGCAAATAAGCAGGTCAACAGGACCCTGATGTTGGGAAAGGGACTAATATGGGCATTACCAATAGGGTCTTACCAATAGGGTGTAGAAGGGCAAGTATGCATTCTCATCTGCAGAGAGTACCTTCTTTACTGTAATGGTTAAGCAGATGTACAATGTATGCTTGATAGGCCATAAGTCAGGCTTCTTTAGTTCAAGCTGAATCAGTTTTGAACCAGAATAGCTACCCCATATACTTCAATATGTGAAAATCTCTTGTCATTCCCTAACTGACTTTTCGACGATTTTCCCGACCTACTGAAGGAACCCAGGGAAGACTTTCGTCATTCCTCTTCTTTTCCAGAATCCACTTTTATGTTCGTCAATTTGTTTCCAGATAAGACTCTGAATAATTTATTATAGTTCTAAAGGAAAACATTGATCTTTTTTCATTTGTAAAGGCACTCTCACAGAATAAAATATTCCTAGAAGTATTCATACTTCCAGGTGTCTATCATTGAATTAATTCTGCCCTGCATAGGTGCCTGTATTAGCTTTCTATTTCTGATGTGAAAATGGCTGGGGGGTCCAGCCCAGTGGCATAGTGGTTAAGTTCACAGGCTCCACTTTGGCAGCCGGGGGTTCACAGGTTCGGATCCTGGGCACGACCTATCACTGCTTGTCATGCCAAGCTGTGGCAGATCCCACATAAAATAGAGGAGTATTGGCAACAGATGTTAGCTCAGGGCCAATCTTCCTCACACACACAAAAAAAAGACCACAAACTTGGTAGTTTAAACAAAACTAATTTATGATTTTACAGTGATGCAAGTCAAAAATTCAATGTGTGTCTGATCAGGCTAAAATCAAGGTGTGGGCAGGGTTACAGTCCTTTGTGGAGGCTCTAGGAGAGAATCTGTTTCCTTGCCTTTTCCAGTGTCGAAGGTAGAAAAATGCTGCCTCCTGTTAAAAAGAAAAAGTGCACGTGTCCCTCTCCCCAGAACCTGTGAATGAGTAATGTGCCATGAGGAGGAGAAATTAAGGTTGCAGATGCAATTAAGATTGCTAATCAGCTGATCTTGACGTGGGGAGATTATCCTGGATCTGGATGGGCCCAATATAATTACAACATTCTTATAAATGAAAAAGGAAGGTAGGAGAGTCAGAGTCAGAGCCAGGCAGAGATTTAAAGATGGTTAGCTGCTGGCTTTGAAGATGGAGGACAGGACCACCAGCAAAGAAATGCAAGCAGTCTCTAGAAGCTGGAAAGGTAAGGAAATGGACTCTCCCTTAAAGCATCCCTGAGGGTATTTTCAGAGATTTCCAGAGCCTGCACCTTCCCCTGGGCATGCACAGTGACTTCCAATGGCTCACAGACACATCCGTGTGGTTTCTTTTGACTATCACAGTCTTCATTGCATGGCTCCCAAATGGGAAAAAAAGAAAACTGAACGCAGGAGGGGGAAGATGCAGCCTTTAAATACCCAAGAAGTTACTTCTGCCACGGGGAGAAGGGCTTGAACAATAGGGGAAGGTGCAGCAATCATGGTTGAGGCTGCTTTATCTGCATCTTTGTGATTAAAAGCAGCAATCAGCAATGGGAACACAGATCTCTGATACTGGAAGACTGGGTCCATTTTTCCAACCCTGCCTCTCTCAACCTATGTGTAAACTGCTCCAGAAACATGTACACAAACTGCCCACAACAGGGCTAAGGAGTGGGAGAGGGGTTGCTGCTATTGCGTTAAGAGCTGAAATTGACAAAATGAACTGCAGTTCACTGTCTGAGCCTTCCCCCTCAAGTTGCAAGCATTCAGTGGACCCCAGAGTTCCAAAATAGTTAAATCAGATAGATTCTGCTAGTGCAATTGTTATCTAGGTGCCAAATAGATATCTGCTGTTTCCTTCTCTGGGGCGGGGGTGTCACGGGGGAGAAGTTGACCACAAAGGGGACGAATAAGGCAATTTTGAGGGGTTGATGGGATTGTTCTATATCTTGATTGTAGTTGATACCAGCTCAGCACAAGTTGACATAAGAGAAGCCATATTTTAGAAAAGAAACCATGTTGTAACTTTGAATGACCTCTGATTAAGTAACCCAGCTGGATGTGCACCCTCCAAGAGATATACATGCTGTGTAGATTTTTATGGCCCCTCCCAGCTGTGATAAGTTGATAACTTTGTTCTTTTGAGTTTCTTAGGAATGTGATGACCCCAGGAAGACAGCCTATGCTGACAGCCCTCATCAATGATAACTGAAAGATTGGATGTGGTGACTCTGGCTATTCCTTATAATTAAATTAGGGATCAAATGTGTTTCTAAACTGTCTGCATCAGTGACTCAACAACTCCCTCTCTGGAGTCATGGTGGCAAAACACAAGTGACTCTGCTTCATTCGATGATGCTCCTATGCTGATCCCACTCAACAGGAAGTAACCAGACAGACAACGACAATCCTGTTCCTGTTACCAGCAAAAGCTTATGCTGGGTTCCAACTGACAAATAGAAATGGCAAGCAATAGGATATATCAGAGTACATGAGGAAGTCATTTGGTGTAAACCTAATTCGGCCTGACTTTGCATTTCCAAAAGGGCCTGACATGACAGGCATGAATTGTTGAGCATGCATTGTATATCTGCTTTAAGCCTTTGCTATGTCCCAAAGACAAGAACAAATGGCCTTAAGATAAAGGTGCAACTTCCCCCACATTGGCATTTCTTAAGGATAAGCATCTTTCCCTAGGCTAGGAATTGATCGCTGTACTCACCTGTGATCACCCAGCTCTAGGAAACAGACCTGGTACCCTGCTGTGACCACCGAGACAGCAGACCTACTACCTGCTGTTTCCATCAGTGTGTGCTGACAGAGCAATCTCATGACTATTGTAAAAGGGACATTTCAAATCAGACGTGAAACATGCTCTTTGAGGGTATATAACCACTCTGTACACCCCCAATTCTTTGGTGCCCTTTCTCCCTTGGGGAAGGAAGGCCCTGGGCTATATGGTCCTCACACTTAGCTCAGAATAAACTCACCCCAATTTTCATTTATAGATTGCTTATGGATTATTTTCATCAACACAACTGACAGTGGAGAGTTGTTGGCACCACTCACGTAAACAGTAATCTTTACCATACATGTTAAAAATTTTATTCATATTATCTTTAAACTAAATGAAGATATAGGGTGGTGCTCTGGTCTCTGATGCATATCCAGTTAAACAAAAGATTATCAGGAATTAAGACCAGACGTCTGCCCCACCTGAAGACTACATGTCTGCCCCCTCCCCCAGAGACCAAATATCTCCCCCAGCCAGAGACCAGCCCCTATATAACTGGCCTGTAGTCTTTGTTCTGTAAGACAGCTCCTTTAGACATCTTCCCCCTTGCTAGCAAACGGTAATAAAACCCTTTCTCTCCTACCACCTTGCCTCTTGACTATTGACATGTCCTGTGGTGGGCAGACAACCCCCTTGGGCAGTAACATGGTTACACAGCTGCATGCATTTGTCAAAATGGATGCACTATACACTGAAAAGGATAAAATTTATTGTGTGTAAATATCACCTTAGTTTAAAAAATTACGAAATTTGATCCCTGACTACACATTTGGTGATATTAAAGAATTATTGTTAATCTTTAAAAAATGACCAATAGATTTTGTCTTCCTCTCTTCATGAGGCACATACCATATTTTATCACTTTAGGTTTATTATTTTAATTTTTACTGTTAAAATTTTCAAACATGCACAAGTCAGAAAAAAATATAATGAGTTCCCATATATTTACCTCCCAACTTTAAAAATTATCATTTTCCATTTCTGACAATACCATATCTTTTTTTATTATTACAATGGAGCTATTCAATTGAACATTGCATCCTGCATCTCTTGGAGACAGCTCTGAGTACCTTGGTCAAAGCTCTTCAGGCCTAGGTCTCTCCCAGTTCTGTGACCATCACTATCTGCTATGGATTGATTTATCTTCTCCAAAAAAGATATGCTGAAGTCCTAACCCCCAGTACCTCAGAAGGTGACCTTTTTTGGAAATAGGGTCTTTGTCAATTTAATCATTAAAGATGAAGTTACACTGGAGTAGAGTGAGCTCCTAATTCAATATGACTTGTGTCCTTATAGTACGATAGTCATGTGAAGACAGAGAGAAACAGGGAGAACATCATGTGAAGATGGAGGCAGAAATCGGAGTTATGCTGCTACACCCCAAGGGACACTTGCGGCTTCCTGAAGCTGGAAGAGGCAAGAAAGCACCCACCCCTAGAGCCAGAGAGAGCGCTGTCCAGCTGACACCTTGACTTTGGACTTCTAGTCCGCTAGAGAACAATTTCTGTTGTTTTATTCACCCAGTTCATGCCATTTTGTTACCGCGTCCCTGGGAAACTAACTGACCATCTAAGGAACACAGTTTTCACATCAAATGTCCAAAATCTTGGTAATTGGCAGTAGTGAGCTTTGGAGGCTTTAGGGTCCCAGTCACACCTTGCTCTGTTGTCAGTCAGTTCTGCGGCATGATTCAAATGAATGTCCTCAAAATGACATACAAAGAAGGCATCTGACAAGGGAAATTTCCTTTCCATGTACAACAGTACGCCCCCTCAGTCATCCAGTAACAGAGCCTTCACAAGGAAGTGTACATGTGGTTAAACTTCAGATCTCTATAGACATGCATTATAATGTGGATAAGAACGCTGAGCTAGTCCTCATACCTAAAATAAGACTGTGGGATTCCAGTTAAACATTGCCATAAAACACTGTTTTATCCCCTTTCTCTTCCAAAATGCCGCTACCTTTAATAACTAATGAGAAGATAATGAGAATGGTTATGCCTGGCTCTGAGGTCAGCTCTGAGGACTGATTCAAGAGAATTCCCTCCCACGACATACAAGGAAGTCATCTGACAGGAGCAATTTCAGAGGTCATGAGCACTCTCTATCACCTGGTAACTGTAGTATGAAAAAGTTAAATAACCGTAAATGTGATTGGTAAAAGGAGAAAAACTTTAAAAGCACATTTTATTAGGGGAATCTAGACTTTTGCATATAGAATCTCCCACCAAATACACATCACGGATACTTACTATATTTTTCATGGTTGATTTATCTCCTAAATTACCTATCAAACTTCTGTTCTCCTCCTCTATTATGAATAACTAAATAATTTTCTAAATTGTTCTACCATTCCAGTCAGTTGTTCTACATTTCCAGTCAGAAGTATGTAAAAAAAATACTTTATGTATTACCTGCATGTAAAAGTATAATGCTTGTAATCCAAATTCTGCTTTTTTGACATTTATTTCGCAATATGAGAAGAGAACTAGCTACTTCGATCTGTCCTCAGTGATAGATACAACATTTTCTAATCTAGGATATGTTTTATTTCCTTGAAACAGCTGTATAGATTATCTTCACCTTTTTTTTTCCGTCTTCCTGGATGTGTTTGATTTTGTACAAAAATATATTGTAGTCACGAAACATATGTAGCCATGTTTATGCATCCAGTAAATTGTATTTAAATGTGATACACAAACACCTAGGGTACTTTGTATGAAGCAGGTACAAATGGTATAATTGGTGTACAAGCATGCATCAAAAACAGAGAACTTATGAAAAGTAGCTTTCTATTGTTACAGGAATTTACTACAGGAAATTTGTTTATCTATAAACTTCTATACTCTCTAATCCTTGAGAACATAATACCAGACAGCTATTATTGCTACAAGAAGTGCCAAAATTTCTCTTCTCAGGTGTGAAAAGAGTCTTTGAGAATAGAAAAAGGATGGCGTTTTCTTGCTAGTATTTTTTTACAACCAGAAGTAAGTTTCTGGATATATTTGCAAAGTATGTACACCATTATTCTGTCTCAACACAGCTATGCACAACTACAAAAATTGAAACCATTCGTGTAGGAAAGATATAATTAAAAATAACTAAATATCTCAATTTGGTAATTTAATGGAGTAAACATGGGGAATAGGAAAACATCAGACTTCTTCCCGATGTTCAAATCTCGAAGCAGTCGCAGAGGGACACTCCCGACAAGTCTGGTGGTAGTGTTTGCTAAGGTTCTTCTGTGCACTCAACCATTACAGTTATGGGAATGAGATTGTTGCTAGGCAACAAGTCTTCTACAGTCTCGTGAGGCTTTTGTATTTGAGGAAAATTGAGGCAAAGAAAAGTTTGGAAAGCTAATGAGGAAGAAGTGGCTTCAGAGCAAATCGATCAATAGTGCACCTGACCAGAAAATCAACTATTAATGGGACTAAAGGAAGAAAAGTACTTAGAGCTGCTTGAGAGCAAATTTACTATCAGCAGGTGGGTTTAATTGTCTGCACCCTAATTCCCTGTTATCGTTCCGTCTTTCTGTGTATGTAGCAATCCTGTCTTATGTGGAAGCTCAGTAACATGCAGCCGCATTTCTACTCCGTGGGTTTAACAATAACCCAAAACAATGTTTTAATCTCTTCATTTTCTGTATCATTTAAGAATTCAATAAGCTGTAATTGGCCTACTTTCATGCTTGGGTTATATGAATGGTAATAAAGTATGATTTGAACTGAGCTCTGCTGCCTGCAAAAGTGTAGTCATGTCATTGACATTATAGTCAATAAAATTGGAGACTTTTTCTCTAATAAGTTATGAGTCTGGGGGTCGAGATAGGTATAGGAGTACAGAACAGAGTTATAAGCAAATTTTGTGTGTTCTCTTAGCTTTGTCTGTGATGAAAGAGGAGGTGTGGCCAAATCTCGAAGCAGTCGCAGAGGGACACTCCCGACAAGTCTGGTGGTAGTGTTTGCTAAGGTTCTTCTGTGCTCTAGATTGGCAGGCTGAGCTGGACCAACTGTCAATCATCAGCACTCTTTTTAACCAGAGTAGAAGCCAGCATCGTGGTCGTAAGCAAACAGGAGGTCTTTAGGGAGTACTTAAGTACTCTCCAAGGACTGTCAGAAATCCTTGGTGGTCAAAAACTTGAGAAATGAGTGTAATACCTTAAGGCACCTAAGAAGGAAGCTTAGAGTAGGTTTTCTGGCTATTATAAAAAATCATGACCTCTTGCAGGCTGCAGAATTGGAAATATACCAACTAAATAAAAATAAACTAGAATCTGGAATGGTAACACGATTTGGGGATTCAGACACAGGAGACAATCAAATAAGAAGCTAGGAAAACACAAAATCAACATGAAGCGCCAGAGGAAAAGCTGATAAGGCCTTTTCTGTTCTGTCAAATCTCATTACTGCCTGACTCAAAACGTGCGCTGATACAGACCACCCCACGGAACTTAGGGCACATCTGAATTCTCAAATAACCGCAAAACTGCAGTGTTGGTGTGACATTTACACTACAGCTGGGTTTCTTTCTTTCATGTAAATATAACGTTTAATTCTAACACGCTCACTGCCACGCAAAGACCTATTTCACAAATAGCATTTTACTGATGGTTACATTTACCATTTCCTTCAACCCCAAAGAAAGAATCCATGTACTAAAAAATAAAGTAAAATAGATTATTGTTTACTGTTCACCTTAAAACACAGAGCTATTTATTAATTTCTTTCTGTTTAAAACTGTTTATAAGGCTTATTTGAGCACCCATTTTGTGAGAAACTAATGGATTTCAAAATACTGTTATATTGACATTTGTTGTCTCTGGCCTGTGGCTGAAACAACAGGCTGACAAGTGAAGAAACCCACACTTAGTCTACGCCGCAGCCTTCATGGAGACGCAATTAAACCCATTCACATTAAAGAAAAACGCCCCAACACCCACCCAACATCCTTCTCCCACAGACGCTCCTATTCCAAATGTGTTGGCTTACAACTGTGTAAATAATTTCAGAAGTTTTCCATATTACAAAATGAACACAAACTTTTTCACAACCTGGACAAAAACAGACTTGATTTCCATCTCCAGCTCTCCCAATGGCTAGTTTGACTTTCTGCAAGTGATACTGGGGAAGTGTGTTGCCTCCTCAGTAGAGTGCAGAGCTGGGATTAAGTCACTGCGAAAGTCCCTTCAAAACCAAGTGTTCTATGACTGTTTGTGATCTGGAACAATAAAACATAGCCGACGCTTATGTCTAACTTATGCCCTTCCTAATGCAATTAGAAAACAATTTATCCTTTAGAGAGGAAAGGAGAAAATATGAAGCATAATATTTCAGTATCAGGAGAGAGAAAAAGCACTTCATAAATTTATAAATGTGATTTAATTCGCATAAAGTACTTAAATTTAAACATTATATTTTATAATAAATATTCACTCCTAAAACATATTTTAAAATGTGTATAATTGGAAGTATAGACATCAAAAGGACTTTTCCGGTAAGAGCTGTCTATGATATGCAATGGCTGGCATTTTTAAAAACATAATAGTAAGCAGTTTAACTTACCTGTCAAAGTTTTTTGTACATTTCTGCTTTCATTATTAATATTTTATTTTTAATTATCTGACAATTATCATTTTGAGAGCCGCTCAGGGAAAATTAATTTTGAGATTAAGAAATTGCCTACATATGTGCGAGCTCATTCTTCAGAAAGAAATTTTATCTTGAAATCTACCACAAAATGACAATTGGCCAAAATCTTTTGTAGTCTGAGATCACAGATGTTATCAAAATAGTCAGGCAGGCTATTGTTATGATGGTAATCATCCACAATGAGTCTACAGCCCTACCCAGTAAATGACAGTTCCCAACTCAACGCAGGGTTACATTTCCCTAAATTAAATCATTGTCTTTTGTTTTCAAAGAAACTATATCCTGTTTGGAGAGAATGGATAACTGCTTATCTTCACTAATAAAATCATGCAAATATTTCACTCTGGTTTGTAGCTTCAATTTTATCGAGTTGTGGAAGCCAATACTTTGTTTTATAAATATAGAGGTACACAGTGACTGGAAACTCAATTATTCCAAATTATCATAAATAATTCTGAGATATTTCTCAATGTCCTTGAGTCTTGGTTCATACTTGAAGCTACTACATGTAATAATTTATCATTAGTTGATATTACATAGTGATTTTGCTTTTATAGGCAAGTAGGAATTATTTTAATTCAGCCAGATAATCATACAAATATTTATTAAACTTGTATTACACTAACTTTATAGTTTTATATAAATGAACTTACTCTCTCAACAGATCTCCATTACAAGTATTGTTAATATCATCACGCGAATGAGGAGACTGAGGCACGGGAAGATTACATCACTTGTCCAAGTGCATGCCCCAACTGACAGGAATTTGGTCAGCCAAACTGGCAATTGATTTAGTGCTGCTATCAAGGTACCTAGCGCCCCTAGTTTATCAGAAAACTTTTTTACCAATTCAAATGTAATTTTCTTTAAATCTTACCACACAGGAAATTTAATCTCAGTGTTTATTTGGGTTCCCTATGATCCTCCTTCCGTACAGTTGTGCACGTGATTATATAGAGAGATATACATATGTATGTACATTGATACATATACTTTCAGTTCAGAGGAATTGGGTCAGGCCCTCTGCTCTGAGGTTCACACTGGCTGTTGCTCATGCTCACAGGAACACAGGGGACGGTAGACATCTCAAAGCCTTGTCCTGCTTAAGGTGGTTTGTCTTCTAAAAAGGCTCTCAAGACCCATAATTCTTAGTGTTTATTCCCCATCTCTCCCTCTCACATTCAGGAGTCTTCTGGAGGAAATCCCTTTCTAGTGCGCTGTGTGTGTGAATCCCTTTAGAAACTGAATACATCGTTCTCTTTTTATAAAATGCTCTTTCCTTTATCCCAATCCTGTCACCTCTCCATCTTCAACTCCAAGCCTTGGGGCCATTCCAACTGAGATAACACATCATTGTAAGTTTCTCTTTGTCATCCCCACCAATGAAGTCAGGTTTTTCATACAAAAAGGAAAAATTTCATACTTCGTTCAATTAATTATCCTACCACAGTTCTTAGAAAAAATGGAAATATCTCTCAGCTAAGCTTTTCCTGAATTAATACATCCAGTGAACTCATAGAGGTCTTTATTTGTTTCAAAGAAACAAACATAGAAACAAACTAAGCCATCACCACCAACCCCAACACAGATTGACGTGAGTTTGTGTGAGAGGCAGATTTGTACTTCGCTTCAGAAAGATCCGTGTGGGAGTCAGGAAACTTGGTTTGCAATTCACTTTCATCTTCTGAGTGCCGGTGACAAAAATTGATCTTTAGTTTTCTAATTGGAAAATGCAGATGAAACAGATAATAATGGCACACATTGGGCACTTTCAATGCGCAAATACTGCAGTAAGCCTTTTAAAATCTTATCTCCTTAATTCCGCACAAACTCTATTAGGTGTATATTCTTCTTACTCTTCATTTTTCACATGAGAAAATTATAGGTTAGCGATATTAAGAGACTTACACACTTAACTAGCACAAGGCCACATACGTGATCAATGAAAGAGCTGAGATTCAAACTTAGATTTGTTGGAATCGTAAGTCTAGTTCTTACCTCATGTGCCACTCACCTTCCAGAGACAACATAGAATCAGATGAGATCTCGAACACTCTATTGCATTGTGGACTTCATAGCACTTTATATAGCAAAGCATTATTATTATGTGTTTGGCTCACCAAGTATATTATAACTATGTTAATTACAAGATCCGTGACTTTTGTTGCCTCTCCTTTGTCGATTCTCTTAACTTTATAAATATTGACTAATGTATTCACACCTACTCACCAATTTCCTTATATGATTAAATATTGTGCTTTATAAGATTGTCGTATTAAAGAAGGGAAAAAAAGGTGAAATAGGAAAACTTTTCTCTGCCACACACTTAGATTAATATCTAAATTTATTATTTGTTAAATCAAATGAAGACATCAGATATCATTGAAGTGGCTACCATACATATACCTCCTGGTACATGTGTTTTTGTCCTTATTGGGAATTTTTTTATACATAAAGAATCACAGCTTAGATTTATTAGCAAGAGCATCAAGATTATGACACTATTTTTTAGCCTAAAATGTTCTACTTCCCTGGAATATAAAAATATTAAATCTCAATTATGAGCTGTCTATTATTTTTTAAAGTTTCTAGAAATATAAGGTTTTAAAATTAAACAATTATACACTATTTTCTCTGTCAGCTCTCTTTTCTTCAAATTTAAGTCATTTTATCCACAAATCATCCCACATGGTCTATCATGATGATTTTCCTCATTCCAGGGACATACACAATATGCGGTGTAACCAACACAATTTTTCTCTAAAGCGAGTGTGGGTGAGAGGCTGTCGTTAGTGAACAGTGTCCTAGAGATTGCTTTTCACACTTTGTACACCAGGATTGCCCTGCTCCTGGCCCCTGTGCACTGATTTGTTCTCAGCCAAAAGCCATTTTGGTAATTTTAATTTATAAATTTACACTTTACACTTAGAGTTCCCCTTGATAATCAACCTTAAACTTCAGAGCAAACCTGTCTCAGGTGCCACTATTTTTTTTGTTTTTTTGATGAGGAAGATTGTTGGTGAGCTAACGTCTGTGTCAATCTTCCTCTATTTTGTATGTGGGTCAATGCCACAGCATGGCTTGATGACTTGATGAGTCATGTGTGGGTCTGCACCTGGGATCTGAACCTGCAAACCCCCAGCCACCAATCAGAGCATGTGAACTTAACCACTATGCCACCAGGTCAACCCCAGGTGCCACTATTAGTGAGTCTAAACTTCCTGCTAGTAGAGGCTTCCAATCCTCCCTAATTTTGCTCCTTTCCTCTCCTGTGCTCCCTCCAATGCCCACCCCCTCCCAATAAACCCCAGATCCTCTCTGGTATCCAGAATTCAATCACTCTTTCTAGCTCTCAATTACATGATCACCTACACCAAAGCTTCCTGGTTACTAGAGAAAATGAGGTCCTTTCAGGGGCTAATTCCTTATTGTACAATGGTAGTTTTTAGTTTTATAAATTAAGACAATTAACACAAACCATTTGACCGCGTTTCATTCAACATAGTCCCTGAATTACATAATAAAGTAATATCTTTATCCTTAGCCTTCAGTAGTGTTTTCTAGCTGAACATGAAAGTTATTGTGGATACAGTGGATATAAAATTTTGTTGTGCTGATATGAAGCAAAACTTCATTGCATGTATACTATGATTTTTTAAAGCCAGGTTATGAGATGCAAATGTTAAGCAACAAAGCAAAATAATAATTTTTTGTAGTTATTTACATTTTTTTATAGTAACTACAGGTGTCATACCCTTTCTCAAAGACCCTTTTTTTTTTCCTAGCAAACAGATTGAAAGCCATACTGGACTCAAAGATTTACCCTTTCAACAGGATTTTTGACTTGACTTAGATTAGTGAGAAAGAAAATAAACACAACTGCTTTGATGATATATTGCTGTAATGCATCATCAGAGTACTGCTCATGTGATAAACTATAATATTAGTGTAATTCATCACCAGGAATGCTGTCACTCTCAGAAAATATTATTGTAATACATCAGCAGCCAGCATCACGCACTGCCACTTCCAACAATGGTTAAGGAATTCTATTGTGCTACCATCTGCCAGGAAGCAGAGAAAATCCTATCTAAACAGGAGCATAATGTTAATTTTATGTTAAAATTGTTTCTAGAAACCCACTTTTTTCCATATCTCTGTCTTCTCAATTTCTACTAACTTTTCTTCCCCTTCCATTCCTTATTCACAAATTAATTCATGAGACACAGCATTTAAGAAACGGCTTTCGTATCTCACCTTCATTCTGCAAGTTTTCAGACAGTGGGCGGCTGTCTACTTTGCATGAAGCAGGCCCAGGAGGAGGACTGATGGGCACCAGCTGGGCTTATCTCTAATGAGACTTTATGTTACTGAATTTATTTTTGCTAGGCTATTATACAACAGCTTCTGGTATTCCATAGTAGATTTTCAGAAAATAAAACCAGAAACTTCCTAAGGTCACGGGTGTACTTTTTATGGAAATGGTTCCCCTTCTATACATGTCACTAAATTTTCCCCATCATATTATCCTGCTCTCTGATAAACCACTGTCTCTCTACTTCTACTCACTCTCCCTTGAAGAGTTCAATATCATTTTCAATACTTTTAGTAGTTTCCCTCCAAAGATGGGTGCCTTCTCTTCTCATTATGGTCCAACACCCTGAATGATGTGCTTTTGTTTATATATCTCCTTTCCAAGCTGCTTTGAAGGGTTTGCCTCACATCTGGTCACAATAATATGTGCTGTGGTAGTGTAACGGAAAGTTCAGTCTCTGAACCCAATGCCAATCCAAATAACAAGAACAGAGTCTTTTTTCTTTTCAAAGATTTTATTTTTTTTCCTTTTTCTCCCCAAAGTCCCCTGGTACCTAGTTGTATATTCTTAGTTGTGGGTCCTTCTAGTTGTGGCATGTGGGACACTGCCTCAGCATGGTTTGAAGAGCAGTGCCATGTCTGCGCCCAGGATTCGAACTGACGAAACATTGGGCCTCCTGCAGCAGAACGCACGAACTTAACCACTTGGCCATGTGGCCAGCCCCCAAGAATGGAGTCTTGAGTGGAAAGGAAAGGCTTTACTTTGCCAGTCAGAGCGAGCAGTGCAAGGGCTGGCGCCTAAAAAATTGCTAGCTCCTCATTAAGAAACGGGCAGGGTAAGGATTTTTATGTGGGGCTTTGGGTAGGGGAATGGGGCATGCAGCCTTGCTGGTGGGCGTTTTCCCACCAGCCTGGTCTAGCCTTGAGAGGCTGCTTGCAGGCAGCAGGAGATAAGAAATTCTACAGGTGGCTGTCCTTGGCGGATTCCTCTGGGAAGCTTCGATTTCTTGATACCCTCTGAACATTAGTTTCTCTGCAAAAGAACTTGGAAGACCTGTGATTAGCCACGACTTTAGTGGGAGCCCAGCTTGAGCCCACCTGGGCTTTAACAACTCGTGACTTCTATTTGTTGGTAAAGCTCAGAGAGTCAAAGGTTAAGGAAATAGATATTTACACATGAGTGTAACTAAAGAATCAGGGAACTGGGAATGTGTGCTTTTAGTTTTAACCCCATATATACTGAGTTCGCTGTAGGGGAACTGATACCAGGGCTGGTATTAAGAGCCTGCAACTGTAGCCAGGGCTGAAAGCAGACTCTTATGCAGGCGTTTATTTTTAATCACTCACTGTCCAGCATATACCTCTCTGCCTTTTCATCCCAGCTACGTAACACTACCTTAGAAATATTAAAATGAACTGGGTGTTAGATATTAGGAATAATTATTAATTTTAGGTGTTTGTGGTATGAAATATATTGGAGAATATCTTTTGTTGAGATGTGTTATGAAATTTTAGGGGTTAAGTGTTAGGATCTCTGCAATTTACTTTACAATAGTTTAGCAATATAGTTAGATGATTCCATAGATGACAGATAAATAGATTTAGATATAGATTTATCAAATATAGCAAAATGCTAGCAATTGAATGTTGAAATTGGATAAAGAGATTTTCATTGCATTATTAGTTTCTACTTTTATTTATATATAAAAATTTTCCCAAAAAGTTGCACAAAAAAATAGACTTAAGAAATATAAGAGGAGGTACTATGAAGACCTTGTTGGATCCTAGCCCTAACAAACCAAATGTACAACTATTTTGTAAACAATTAGTAAAATTTCAAAGTGCCTGGAATATTAACTGAATTTAAAGAATCCTTTAATTTGTTAGCTATCACAATTGCTCTGTATTGGGGAAGTCTTTAATTTTAGAAATACATGTTAAAGTATTTGGGGATGAAATGATATGATTTTATAATTTATTTTTAGATACAGATGAAGCAGAAGAACGTAATATATTAATAATAACTTATTGCAATAAGATTACAATAATTATTTTTATCAATAATAAATATTCATACCTGTTGGATATGTATATGAGGGTTCTTTATATTATTTTCCATTGTTGTCTGAATGTTAAAAATCCATATATTAATACTATTGAAAAACTTAGAGCAACTTTCTTCCAGCTAAAGTTCAAAGATTAAGAACAAGGATTTCAATATTTATTGCTTAGACACTAATTTCCAGGTATTTGGCTAGTTTCTTCATATTCATTTAATTATGTATAGAAATGACATGAAAAGATATCATTGCTCATGTCTCCAAATAAGAAAATTGAAGCTCAGAGAGGTTAAGCAATGAGTCCAAGTGTACACCATTAGTACGACAGAGGGATCTCAAGTGGCCAACTGCATCTCTGCTTCATGTCATCTCTCTGGACTTCAGTGCTGTAGCAGCCCCTACCTGGGACATTATTGGTCTCGGCGTTGAGGGAAAAGGAACATGGCAAGTTCTGAGCTAACTGCAAGCTTCTGCTCAGAAAAGGTTTGATGCCCATCACTCACACTCACAATTTTATTGGCCAAATTAAGTCATATAGGAAAGAACATCAAAATGGAAAGGATAATAGAAATCTCTTATAGAACATGACATGACCGGCAGGAGAGGAGGAATATTTGGTGTAATAGTACTGCTACGTCATAGCCATGTTACGTAAATGTTACATAAGTGGTTACATAATATAAAAGACACAAAATGTGCAAGTGACTTCTTAATCTACAGAAGTAGGCATTATTGTTTTAGAATTTATTACATCAACTTTAGTATGTGGGTCGCATGCCAAAATTTGAAATTTAGAAGAAAAATAATAGATTTTACACAAAGTTTTGGATTTTTTTTTAACTTTTTCCTTAAGTATAATCCCCTGAATCCACCGTACTCTGGGTGAAATACCATTCAAAGTTGCAGTGTGCTGAGCCGTGCGCTTTTGCTGAGATAAGCAATGCATACCATTCCAAATAAATACTATTGTAAAATAGCCTCAAGACTTTGAATATATTTTATAGATTGAAGAGCGGAAAAATTCCAGAAAATCAGTTGGAGATTCAGATTTTAAAAAGTGCTTTTCATCTAGTTCTCTAGTTATTGGGAAAAAGAATATTTTTATGTAGCTAATAATGAATTTGAAAGATTAAAATCACTTGCACTTGTAGATTGAAAAGGAATTTAGCACGTGACTCGAGATGAAATAAATTATGATTGCAATCTGATTTATTTGAGATTCTTTGGAAGAATTGACATTGGCTTAAGATAATTCAGTCGTCTTCCACAAAAGTATTAGAAACAGAAAATAAATGATATTATAAATCAAAATGTATGGAAATATTTATTTATTGAGCCCATACTATGTGTCAAGCAGTGTTTAGATTTGGGGAATAAAATGCTAAACAACATGCAGTTTACCTACAGAAATCTCAGATGTGATTAGTTGGGACTATGTGGAAAATGGCATTTCTGATTGCAAGGAGAATTGCAAAAATGCTTCTATATTTAATCATTAAAATACTTTTTTACCCCCTCTTGATCCTTGGTGACTAGTTAGAAAAATTAGTTTTGTTTTTTTTAATTGTTACATTTTCCGTAGGAATGTGTATTTTAAGACACAACAGAACACTACATTAATATTTTGCTCAGGGCTCCCATTTACAATGTTACTCTGAGAAACATTTCAGATGACTTGGATGCGTTCTAATTATTTCCTTCTTTATATATTTCTGTATTTTCATATTATTTTTATCATTGTGTGTTAAATTTTTCTGTCTTTAGTTTCAAAGTCAGATGACAAGAAAAATTCATATTGTAGTGAGAAAACAAAGATTAAAAATAAGATGACATAGTAATAATGCTTCATTAAATTTATTTAGCACCAGTGGGAAATAATACAATTTTCATTAAACTGCTTTCCCAATAATGTAAACACAATCAAGACGCTCCACACATAATAAAATCAGTATCTTTTTCCAAATAGATATCATAAACTACTATTTCTCTAAATAAACTGTGTTGAAAATAAGTTACTTTGTTGATGGATTAGAATACTAGGGACAGCAAGTATTAATTCTATCATGATGTCAGTGATTCTATGATGTTGCCACTGAGATTTCTAAGGCATTTCTTCTCTTCATTGATGCTGAGGGTTGCTTTTTTTTTCTCCTTTCCTGTTCTGGTCTCTTCTCTTTCTTACTTTTTCTTTAATGCTTGGAGTGAAATTTTATAGTTCTTGGGCTCTGGTATTACATGATACCTTTCCTTCCTTTTTGCATCACTACATCTTCCTCCCACAGCTCCGGTAATTGATTGAATTTTGCCCCCTAAAAATGAGTCGTGGAAGTCCTAAGCCCCAATATCTCAGAATGTGACCTTATTTGGAAACAGGCTCTTCACAGAGATAATCAGGTTAAAGTCATGTCCTTAGAGTGGGCCCTAATCCAAGATGGCTGGTGTCCTTACAAAAAGGGGAAATGTGAACCTGGAGACAGCCATGTGCAGAGGGAATACGATGTGAAGGTGACCATGTGAAGATGGAAGCAGAGACTAGACTGAAGCAGTCACAAGCCTAGGAACACTCTGGATTGCTGGGTGTCACTAGAAGTTTGGGAAAGCAAAGGAAGAATTCTACACAGTCTCAGAGATGGTGCAGCCTGCTGACCCCTCGATTTTGGACCTCTAGCCTCCAGAACTGTGAGGCAATGAAACTTCTGTTGTTTAGCCCACCTAGTTTGTTGGCCTTCGTTCAGGCAGCTCTAGCACACTAAGAGTCCTATTTTTCATGTATGTTTGAATGAAGTTGTGTAGTGAAAACAGGATAAAAAACTTGATAAGATTTTTGTAGCTCATTTACAAATGGATTTCAAGTAAACATAAAGGATTTTCTTAGAACTTATTTTCATTTTGTAATATAATTTCTGTAGATTTATTGACAATTTGCAGATTGCTAGTTTAAGAAATTATAAACTTCAGACAAGTGAGTTTTAATGAGTTCATGTTGAGGTCAGTTTTATGATCACGTGCAAAGGAGTGTTAATATGAAAAAAGAAAAAATTGCCCTGATAATAATGTGATGCTTTCTGAAATAGCATTGTCCTGTCCAATGTACAAGAAGTGAGCAAAATGGTGTAAGACTAGGTGATGAAAATGATTCCATTGCCGCTTAAAAGATGCTGTTTTACCAAAGCTTTAACAACTTCGAGAATTACATCAAATATAAAAATTTAATAGAATATTTTGGAAGTAAAAAATGTTTCTAGTGATAGCGTAATTCACTAAGTTTCTGAGGTTTGATTTAATATAGCCTATCATATCATAGAAAGCTAAAGGAAATTGCAATTATTAACTTTATGCCAGGAAGAAAATTAAACTAAAAATTATCATACAAAGTAATAATAACTTAAAAAGTTGGAGAATTCAAAATAATAGCATAACAGCAATTGACTCATTGAAAGTCACCATCAAGGTGTTAGATTTCCTAGCAGTTCTAGACATATGCTCTAAATGTGTACAAATGTACAAGGTCATCTACACGTACATATATGCAATTAAATGTAAAACATAGATCTAAGTGCTTGAAATCCCATTAGGTATTTTCCATTTCTGCTGTTAAGTAAAGCCTCCTGGGTAACTCAAATTGAATCTTTAAAATAAATTGAAAGAAGAAAATATCAAAACACTCTGGTAGGAATGTAAATATTTTTTAATTAAAAATATATTTGAGGGGCTGGCCCCATGGCCGAGTGGTTGAGTTCGTGTGCTCCGCTGCAGGCGGCCCAGTGTTTCGTTGGTTCGAATCCTGGGTGCGCACATGGCACTGCTCATCAAACCAGGCTGAGGCAGTGTCCCACTTGCCACAACTAGAAGGACCCACAATGAAGAATATACAACTACGTACTGGCGGGCTTTGGGGAGAAAAAGGAAAAAAAAAAATCTTTAAAATATATATATATATATTTGAAAGTTTTGTCTTTATCACCCACTGGAAATGATTTTATATTTCAACACTACCTTACAAGTTTACTACCATAAATATTCTCTTGCTATAATAATCAGTAACTATATACATACATACATACATACACACACACACACACACACACACATATATACATTTATTTAAGTTCCTCCTGTGGAAGAAGGTCATAAGCTTGACTTGGTGGTGATTTTCAAGGTCTTTCTTTCTTTAACTGCTATGAGCCCTGAATTTCAGAAGCATATACTGCCGTCAAGCATGAATGATTTGCTAATTCTCAGTTCAAAAGAATTGCATTCAAGGAAACATGACTTGGGTAGAAAAAAATATCTCTGTTAGATGTTCATAAATTTTACCCCGAGTGGGATAGTCTCAATTCAATTTTTTAAGTATATCAATTATTAGACTTTGTATAATGATGAAAAGTCTAATTCTGCAAGAATGAGATAGCCATTGCATTTGAAAAACAGGTGCATTTTAGGATAGCTGGTAGATGTCTGAGAAATATTGTTAGGGAATGTTTAGAGAAATCTCTTCCATAAGAAAGGTGCACTCTGACACAGACCAGCCTACACCAAGATTTCTTCCCCATAAACACAATATTATAATGAAAGTGGGTGCCACTCAGATGACACTCCCCCAAAGAGAGAGGAGTCCTAGGATTTTACTCTGTAGAGGATGTGTTAACTTTAATTACCCATCTATTTTGGCTTCAGAGAACAGACAATGATTTTTCAATTGGGAATCACCCTCCCTGAATTACATAGCAAACTACATAGAAACTAAATATATCTATATAGGAAAATATAGATATATTTAACTTCTACACCAGCAATGTTGGAAATCTTATCTTGCTAATCAGAGCATTGTGTCTCCTTGGCCACAGTGGTCACTCGATGATGTAGATGAGACCTAAGCTAAGCTTAATACCTCAATAATGACAGTTTTCTAAAATCACTGTAATGAGACTTTCTCCTGTGACTATTCAAGATTAAGGTGGTGGAATCTTGACTGTGCTAGGGCTACCACATGTGGTTTGGAATAATTCCAATAAAGAGAAAACCATTGCCAAAGATGAAACAGAATCCTACGGATGGACATCTTTTGTGCCTTTGGATCCATCTGGGAAATTCCACCTAGTCTATTGTCATAGATGCCCAAGACCAAATTTACTAACGTGTATCAGTATCACTATGCCTTAGGAACAAATTTCAGCCAGGCCTGAGAATAGGCTGGGTGAGATGATGGTAGACCTGGGATATTGACGTTGGACTTCTCCATGCAGGGAACACTTGAAATGTGCTGGGCTTGTTTCCTGTTACTTGTCCCTGGACATTATTAGTGCTCTCTGTTAGGAAGAATCCAACATCAATATTCCAGGTCTACCATCATTCTGACCAGCCAGGACTGGCTGAAAAATATTCTTAAAGGTATTAAAATAACCAGTACACATAATTAAAGAAAAACAAGATCTCTAGAACAGATGACAGAGACCACTAGGGTCAAGTAATGCCCATAAAATTGTAAGGACAGCTTTTCAGACAGGCTCTTCAAGCCATCAAGTGGTATTACAGGTAGGAGGTTCCTTTTGGGAACTTCCAAAGGTAGGGTTTCCTGCTCTTTGTCACTAGAGATGCTAAATGGTGTGTACTGACTGTATCCTTTACTATATCTTTTACCCACATTCAAGTAACATCAATTTGCCTGGGTATCTTGACCACATTCTATCAATCTTGTCATCTTTGAGAGAATCATGAAACAAGGAAACCACACTTTTTTTTACACAAAAATTCAACAAAATTTGAAATCTAAACAAGCATAATTTTGTGATTGCTAATAAAGTTCCACTAATTTTAAAATGCATTTCTTTTTTGTTTCCTGTATTGTCTCCAGTACTAGTTAATTGATTGGGCTCTGCGAAATCTGTAGTAAAAGAGAAAACTGTTTAAGTATGTTCAAAGGTTAAACAATCTAACATATTTCACCAGGAAACTTTTTTCTATCATTTTCAGGAAAGGTTTTCCTTTAGCCACAAATTGAGAATAACTCACCCAAGGATCCAACCAATACCATTATAACTGTCATTTCACATGTTCTTTTCGTGGCTGATTTTGCCCAAGTGCAACGTACCAGGTCATTTACTCAATTTTACCAGTTACACGGGAAAGATTCCTCTAATCCTATACATAAACAAAAGTGTGGATCACCCCAAATTTGGACTGCATCATATAAATGCCAAGTAACATTTTTACTCCCAAATTCATTCTTTCAAAATAAAATAAAACAAACTGATTTCATGCACCCCAGGGTACACACAAAGAAATTCCTAAGTGAAGAGGAAGAAAAATATTGGAACTTCTATTCCCATCTATATTTATCTCTATTTTGTTTATATTCTCTAATGTTCTTAATAGATTAACACATCAGTATATGTACACAAAAATTCATATACATGTGGTGGGGATGTTTCTGCCCATAGTTTTACTAACAGGGTGCATAGTGTAAAGTTTGAAGAGTCAAAATTCTTTCCCTTTAAGCAGAATGATGTTTCATTTTTCATTTGATTACTCGATCATTCAATAATATACCAATTATATAAATTGAGGTATTGTAGATTCATCAGGATGAAACAAAACAAGTAAAGCAAAATTAAAACAGCAAAAATCGCTGGCTTCGTGGAGTTTACAGTCTAGGACTCTACCGGGCAAACTCTTCAAATGAGCTGGTGTTGGAAATGTCTGCCGACTTGCCCTTCCTTCCCACTGAACTGTTAGCTTCCATAGGGCAGCAACCGAAAGTCTTCTAACGATCTCATGCTCGCTGTGCTATCTGCCATTTGGTAAATGTTTAATACATGCTCTTTGAATTATATTGAACTAAACCTTCTGCTTCTCCACCATGGAAAATCCTGGAATTTTCCTCTTCTGTTAACCTTCTTGAGTGTTCAGATGACTTTGGGGAGGGTGTCACACTGCCACTTACGTCTGCTGCAGTTTCTTGATGAAAGTCCCCTCAGCTCTTAACATTTCCTCTAATTTTGATATCGACCCTGATATCAGTTTCTCTATATTAAACCCAGCATATATGGGGTTAAAACCAAAACACTCATTCCCTGCTTACTCTCTGGATTCCTGGCTCCAGAATCCACTGTCCTCCATAGAGACAGACACAGTCAAGGACAAGCACCCGGACTATCTCCTCCTGCAAAGAGATACAGGCTGGTGGGAAAGCTGCTGACCAGCAAGGTCACAGGCTCCCTCCTCTCTGCAAGTGTCTCAAGGCCAAAGACAGGCTGGTGGGAAAGCTCCGACAAGCGACGCCATATGCTCCCCCTCCCCTACCTAAAACCCCAAATAAAAACCCTTCCTTTTAGCTTTTCTGGGAGTTTGGGATTTGAGCGTTAGCTGCCCTCTCTCCTTGCTCAGCGTTGTGCAAAAATAAAATTCCTACTTTCTTCCACACACCCAGTGTCAGAGATTGGCTTGCTGCGCAACCGGTGAGCGAACTCACTTCAGGTTCGGTAACAATTTCATCTAACCCCCTACCAGAGGCTTTTTTTTCCTCCGTTCAGACTATCTCCATTTCCCCATTTATGGAAATGCATGTTTTTATATCAATGATAATCACTATCTGGATGACAATTTTCACTCTCATCTTTTTACCTGTTTAAAGAATTAAAAAGAGACAATGGATACATTTCATTGCTTAAACGATTTTGCTTATCGTCAACACAAAATTACTTTGGATGAGCGAAATTCTACCATATTTTATTTTCCCCTAATGACCTACGGTGGATTTAGTTTCTATAATTACATAGTTAATTGAACAGGCAAAAGTTAGCGAATTTTTCCAGAGCCCTTAAGAATAACTTGTTCCCAATTACTAGGAAGGAATCTTGAGCTGAAAAAGAGAGGAGGCTGCCTTTTATTTAGCACTCTACTATGTTTCAGATCTTTCACGTGTATTTTCTCATTTTAACCTTACCAACCTGAAAATAAGATTTCTAATTCCCACGTCTTAGATGAAAAAGCTTGTCTCAGTTCCCCGAGTCCTGTAATGACTCTGAAGACCTCATCACCCCATCCACGGCTCTATCCCGCAACATCATACCAATCAAATTTGCAGTTAAGAGATTGAACTTGACACAGGTGACCATGGCTTTCAGCCACTTTATTTCACTTTAAAACATACTCTCTTTATTCATTTTGAATTGCTCCATACAACAGATTTCCTCTCATCTCCATAATTGAAAGGTTGGGTCTGAAGACTGCTTATTTTCTGTGTCCTGTGGGAACGAAGTGCTCACTCGTGATTGCTTGACTGTAGTTTCATTAAATTTATGTCTTATGAATTTAAAAACATTTGGCCACTTCTGTAACCTCACTAGTAATATTAGGAACTGATCGGCATGGCTGCCTAATTTTAGGAGCCTGAATCAAAATTTGGGCATTCTGAATTTCCATTTACATCAATTCTGCCTCCTTTCCTTCTGAGTTATACATCACTGGTCATGGACCTTCCTCTGTACAAGCAGAAAAACGTGTCAAACAGTGCTGTGACTGAATACATCAGACTAGATTTTTAAGAAATAGAGGACTGGCTGCAATGATTTCACTTCTACAAAGTATAGGGTATTCTCCCTTGATTTATCCATCCAAAGCTACCACATGTAAATAACTCATTTGTTCATGTGTTTTTAGCAGAGGAAAGAAAAAATAGACCAAGAACAAAATACAAGCAGTCAAGTAAGCAATGTGAGAGCAGGGACAATAACTATGAAATTCAGAGATTGAATACTGTTACACAAATATAGGTAAATATTTAAACTAAAAAGCAAAGGAGACCTAGTAAATTATATGTTAAGTTCTTAAAGTTGCTTTTTTCTATTGAACTAATAATGAAAGATATTTGATTCTGGATGAATAACATTTAAATCTTACCTTAATTGCAAATCAGAAATTATTGCAAAATGACATGATCTCTGGATTGACCGTGTGGCATATATGCTTTGGAAGATTAGGTAATTCAACAAAATAGTTAAAAATTAAATGTTACTTATTGTGAAGAAAAGATAAAACACCAAGAGCCTACATCTATAGTAATATTATTTTTCTCAGCATTCTCTTATAATTTATCATTTGCTAGAAGACGAAATCATTTCAAACTTTTATCACAATATTTGTTTGTCTTACATAACACCACCTCCATGAAGCCTCCGTTAATTCACAGAAGGAGAATAATTAGTAATCCTTTCTTAAACTAAATACATTACGGCCTGAGCTCCTGAGTTCTGAGCACCTGGGGTCATTCTTTGTTCAAGTGTCAACTTTCCTCTGCTGGAACAGGACCTTTCTAAAGGGAAGGCCTGCGTCCTATGCAGCAAGAAAACTTCAGGACATAGCATTGTACCCAGCACAAAACAGCATTGCTCTCAAAGTGAGATGAAGAGATATACACCAACACACATTACGAATACAGCACATGCTTGGTAACATAAAATTAAAGGAGTTTGGTAACTTTCTCTGGTAATATGTGACCTGCCATACTAAGGTCTCTAGCTAATAACTTCAGGGTCTCATAATTTTCTCATAATTGTTTGGTTTCTTTTTCCACCTCCCAGTCCCATTTGTCACAATTCCATCAGTCAGAAAACGAGGAACACAACTCTGTAACTTGTTTCTTGATCCCAGACCCGTGAATGCAGCTTAAGCCAATAACGTGTTGTGAGAGTCATCCCTGCACTGAACCAACCTATCTGATCCATCTAAATAGACATCTTCCTCCGTGAAGTACGGTTTTCCTCATTTTGCACTCTGTGGAAAATCTTAGTGAGAAAGGTTTTGCAAAAACAAAGCATCTGCATAAAGTCCTGGATAAAAGACTCTGTTCTCTATGCTCCCAATTGCTTACAGCTGAGGCTCTTTGTTCCAACAATAGATCACGGTGTGCATTACACCAGAGAGTGCCTGGCTTTTCCTTCATATAAATGCTATCAGCACTGTGGGCATACAAGCTCCGTTTTTCTGCTAACCTGCATGAAGCTATTTCACTGATTCTGTAATAAACTATGTCAGATTCATTTTCACACGCTGCACACACTGAGAGCCTGGTGCCATTCAGGGCAACTGGTTCAGCAATGTTTTCTTTCTTTTTCTACCCTCTCTTTTTTTCTCGGAAACATTTCAAAAAAGAACAACAATGAATAGGTCTTGCAATCAACGTGTTAGCTGTCCAAAGAGCATTAAAAGAAGGGTTTTGTTTGTGTATTGTAGTTGATATATTTGTCACTTTTGATAATCCAGGTTTAATGCTAAGGGGCTGATATCATTCAGCTGCCCAATTTGCCTCATTTTTTCCATGTTACCTTCATACTTCCTGGACACGTTATATAAAATAACTTACATTTTACTTTAGGTGAAATTAGTGTCTGCTGCAAGATTTAAAGTAGTGGACTGACGTAATCTCTTTTCTTTTAAAGACCCTCTCTAGCTGCTGGTGGGAAGTGGATTTGGGTGGAGGTGAGCACAGAAGAGAGGAAAATAGGATACTCAAGGAGGCCAGGCTGTGAGCTGAACTAGGTTGATTGGGCAGGGAGGGGGAGAAGTGGATGGCTTAAGGATATATTTTGGAAGAAAAGTCAAGACATTTTAGACGAGAAACTCTTCTTTGAGGCTAGAATGCACTTTCATCCCTCTGTCTAGCTAAATAATACTCTTCCTTCCAAGCCTCCATATCCAGCAAGCCTGCTCTGCCCTTCCCGCACCGAGTATGGTCTCAGAAGGATTCTTTAGCACCATGGCTTCATCTCACAAGGACTTCTCTCTCTGAGCATTTTTCTCCCTGTTTGTCATCCTCCTGAGACTCTGAAGTGTTCAGAATCAAAATCAACATTTTCCATTTCTATAACCCTAATGCCAAAAGAACTTTTGACACACACTAGGCTTATTAATTGAGAATGTGTTTGGCTTAACACATTCTCAATTAATATGTTAATATGTCATAGTTAAACAGAATACTTAACTTTCAATGACTTAAATATTTATTTTCATATAACAAGATGTACAGAGGTAAATGTGCATTGAAATTCTTTCAGTTACCCAAAGATGCTAAGACTCATATATCTGTGATGATTTTTCCTTCCCTTCACTACTGCAAGATAGGTTCCCTGGCAGTAAACATCATTTCAAAGTGAAATAAACTGGGAGATCTGGAGACAAACATTATCTTTTCTTTTTATCACGAAAAGCAAAACTCATTCCAGAATCTCCCCAAAACTGCCGTTTATGTTGAATTAGACAGAATTATTTCACAGAAACTCACAGGCTCAAGAAAGGCTAGGAAAGCAGGTATATAGTTTTCCTGTCTTCTGGATGGACGTGAGAAGGAAGAAAGGAATTTGAAATCCTTAATGACTGAGTAGGTCAACCAGAGTTACTTCACCAGATGCTCAAAAACATAGTTTAATAAATTATATAAATATTTAATGAGCAACAATTTTCATGTAATTTATACATATATGCTGAACTAATAGAAGACAACTAATGATTCTTGATACTCTTTGATAGAAAATTATGCTCAAATGAAATAAATTTTAAGTATTCTTTTCTGTTGTGGATGTTAACTCAAACTTGACAATCATCATAAAACTTAATTTTCAGACTTTAGAGATCTCAGCCTATTCATTTATATATATCTATTGTATTAATTGGTTTGGACTGTCATAATAAAATACTGTAGACTAGGTGGCTTCCACAACAGAAATGTATTTGCTCACAGCTCTGGAGGCTTCAAGTCCAAGATCAGGGTGCCAGCAGGGCTGGGTTTGGTGAGAGCTCTTTTCCTGGCTTATAAACAGTCACCTTCTCACTGTGTCTTCACATGGGGCCTGGGGGACAGAACAAGAAAAGGAAAGAGAGCTTTCTTCCCCTTCTTATAGGGCCACAGACCTATTAGATTAAAGCCTCATTCTTAAGACTTCACATAACCTTAATTATCTCCTAAAGACCCCTCACCTCCAGAAACAGTCACATTGGGAGTTAGGGCTGCAACATATGAATTTTGGGGGAATATAATTCAGTCCATAGTATCTGTATAGCCAGCTAGCTATTTTCTATGAATTTCTGAAAAAAATACAATTTTTCAGCCAGTCCATGAATATATACATTTGGATATCTGGCATTAATTTATCCTTTATCACTTTTATATTCAAATGCATTTCATTTAGAATGGTAAGGTCAAAGATACTGTATTTTTTCCAGCAGTTTTATTGGATAATAAGTCTTAACATACAAAACACAGAACACCCCTGAGAGATCGTCGTGACGATCACAATAGTATATCCATCACCCTTAACTTCTTTCTCATGTTTCTTCATAAAATCACTGGTGTTCTCCCTCATGCCCTCGTCCCGTGGTAACCACTGCCTGGCTCGCCATCAGTATACTTGCTGTCTATAAATGTTATCCAAATACAATCAGACGAGACAGAATTTCAGTTTTTTCTTCTTGGTCTGGGCTCTTTTCAGTCAACAAAATTACTTTGAGCGTCACCCATTTTTTCAGTGCATATGGATAGTTTATTCATTTTTATTCTTCAGTGGCATTTCATTTATGGCCATAACGCAATTTTATTTAACAATTCACCTATTGGTGGACATTTGTTGTATCCATTTTTTGGTAAATACAGATGCTATGAACTTTTGCATACACATATTTATGTGAATATATGCCTTCATTTCCCTTGGGCAAATATTTAGGAGTGGAATTGTTGGTTAGTATGGAAGGTGTACGTATAACTTTTAAAGAACTAGTCACTCTTTTCCAAGTACTTGAACCATGTACATTTTCATGGTTCACTTTCAGTATATCGGGATTCCAGTTACTCCACATCCTCCTGAACACTCCATATGGTCAGTCTTTCAATTTTAGACAACATATTTGGTGTGTTGTGGTATTTTATTGTAGTTTTAACTTGCATTTCCCTGAGGACTGATACCGTTGCATATGTTATCATGTGCTTGTTATCCATTTATCTTATTTATAAAATATATGTTTAAATCGCTTTTCTCTTTTTTTAGTGATTTTTTTTTTATTGTTTTGAGAATTTACATATATCCTAAATATAAGTCCTCTATCAGATGTGATTTCCATGTAATTTCTTCTGGTATGTAGCTTGCCATTTCATTCTTTTAACAGTGAATTTTGAAGAACAGATGGTATGAATTTTGGTGAAATGCAATTTGTCAGTTTTTGAGGGATCATGCTTATGATGTTGTATAAAAGGAACTTTTGCCTTACAAATATCACAAAAATTTTCCTCTATATTATCTTTCAGAAATTTCAGTTTTAGGGGCTGGCTCCGTGGCCTAGTGGTTAAGCTGGCGCGCTCCACTGCGGCGGCCCAGGGTTGGGATCCTGGGCGCGGAGATGGCACCGCTCATCAGGCCATGTTGAGGCGGCGTCCCACATCCCACAACTAGAAGTACCTGCAACTAAGATATACAACTGTGTAAGGGGGAGTTTGGGGAGATAAAGCAGAAAAAAAAAAAAAAGATTGGCAACAGTTGTTAGCGCGGGTGCCAATCTTTAAAAAAAAAATAGTTTCAGTTTTAGGTTTTCCATGTAGGTCTATATTGACTAAGCTTTTGCATACGGTACAAGGTATGGGTCAACGTTTATCTATCTATGTATCTAAGCATGTATGTATGCCTGTGTGTATATATGTGTGTGTGTGTGTGTGTCTATCTATCTAAAATTGGTTCAGCACCATCGCGGAGAAGTTTGTCTTGTGTTAATTATTAGAGTAATGCTGAATTTATAGAAGGAGTTGAGAAGTATTTCTTCCTATTCAATTTTTTGGAGGGGTTTATGTACAATTGATTTTAATTCTTCTTTAAAACATCATGGATGTCATGAGTGAAACTATTTGGATCTATCTTTTTAACTACAAATTTGATTTAATATGGAGAGTATTATTCAGCTGATCTATTCTTGATTGATTTGGATTTGTCATTTTTCTGGGAATTTGTCCACTTTATACAAGTTGTGAAATTTGTTGACAAAAAAGTTATTGATAATATTCACTCGTATCCTTTAAATATCAGTAGAATTTGCAGCAATGTCACCTCTCTCAGTCCTCCTATTTGTAACGTGTCTTCTCTCTTATTTTTCCTGCTTAGTCTGGTTATAGGTTTATCAGTTTAAATTCTTATGTGAAAGGACTCATTTTTGGTTTCTTTGATTTACTTATTATTTTTCCATTTTCTATTTTATTGATTTCCATACTAAACTTATTATTTATTTTTTACTGCTTACTTAGGGCTTAAATTGATCTTTTTCTAACCTTGGTTTTTAAAGTGGAAGGTCATTAATTTCAGATCCTTCTCTTTTACAATAAAGGCATCCAATACAATAAATTTCTCTCAAAGAAATACTTTACCTGCATTGCACAAATTTTGGTATGTTGTATCTGTATTTTCATTGAGTTAAATATATTTTCTAATCACCATTTTACTTGCTCTTCTGACCTATAGATTTAAAAGTGTATTATTTAGTTTCTGAATATTTGAAAACTTTTCAAATTTATTTCTGTTCATCATTTCTAATTATTATCTTTGTGGTCTTAGAACATGCATTCTGTGACTTGATTACATGGAGTTTTATTTAGATTTGCTTTATGGTCCACAAAATGGTCCATCTTGGTAAATTTTCTTTTGTGTACTTGAAAATAATTTGTATTGCATTGTTATTAGGTGGAGTGTTCTATAAACGTAAGTAAGGTAAAAAATCTGTTATTAGATGACAAATCATTTATAATTATTATTTTCTCATGATGAATTGACTCATCTACCACTATTAAATGAACCTCTTTATACCTGTAATATTTTTGCTATGAAATCTACTTTGTCTGATAGTATAATCACCCAACCTTCTTTGATTAGTGTTAGCATAGTATATCTTTTTCCATCCTTTTACTTTTAATCTATTTTTGAGTTTACGTTTAAAGTTTTCTTTTTTTTTATTTTTATTTTTTTCAGATGTACATCATATTTCGAATTCTGTATACATTACATCATGTTCACCACCCGAACTCTAATTATAGTGCATCCCCTCACATGTGACCCTAATCACCCCTTTTGTCCCCCCCTTCCCCCTTCCCCAATGGTAACCACCAGTCCAATCTCCAATGCTATGTGGTTTTTTTTTTTTTTTCGGTCGTTTTTATCTTCTACTTATGAGTGAGACCATATGGTATTTGACTTTCTCCCTCTGACTTATTTCACTCGGCATAATACCCTCAAGGTCCATCCACGTTGTCACAAATGGCCGGATTTTGTCATTTCTTATGGCTGAGTAGTAGTCCATCATGTATAAATACCACATCTTCTTTATCCATTCGCCCCTTGATGGGCACCTAGGTTGCTTCCAAGTCTTGGCTATTGTGTATAATGCTGCAATGAACATAGGGGTGCAAGTATCTTTATGGCTTTGCGTTTTCAAGTTCTTTGGATAAATACCCAGCAGTGGAATAGATGGATCATATGGTAGATCTATCCTTAATTTTCTGAGGATACTCCAAACAGCTTTCCATAGTGTCTGCACCAGTTTGCACTGCCACCAGCAGTGAACAAGGGTTCCCTTCTCTCCACACCCTCTCCAACATTTGCTGTTTCCTGTCTTGTTAATTATAGCCATTCTGACTGGAGTGAGGTGATACCTCTTTGTAGTTTTGATTTGCATTTCCCTGATAGCTAATGATGTTGAGCATCTTTTCATATGCCTGTTGGCCATCTATATATCTTCTTTGGAGAAATCTTTGTTCAGATCTTTTGCCCATTTTCTAATTGGATTGTTGGTTTTTTTGTTGTTGAGCTGTATGAGTTCTTTGTATATTTTGCATATTAACCCCTTATCTGATATGTGGTTTGCAAATAACTTCTCCCAATTGTTAGGTTGTCTTTTCGTTTTATTGATGGTTTCCTTTGCTGTGCAGAAACTTTTTAGTTTGATGTAGTCCCATTTGTTCATTTTTTCTTTTGTTTCCCTTGCCCGGTCAGACATGGGACTTGAAAATATGCTGCTCAGACCAATGTCATAGAGCGTACTGCCTATGTTTTCTTCTAGAAGTCTCATGGTTTCAGGTCTTACATTCAAGTCTTCAATCCATTCTGAGTTGATTTTTGTGCATGGTGTAAGGGAATGGTCTGCTTTCATTCTTTTGCACGTGGCTGTCCACTTTTCCCAACACCATTTATCAAAGAGACTCTCCTTTCTCCATCGTATGCTCTTGGCTCCCTTCTCGAATATTAGCTGTCCATAAACGTGTGGGTTTATTTCTGGGCTCTCAATTTTGTTCCATTGATCTGTGTGTCTGTTTTTGTGCCAATACCATGCTGTTTTGGTTACTATGGCTTTGTAGTATAATTTGAAATCGGGGAGTGTGATACCTCCAGCTTTGTTCTTTTTTCTCAGGAATCCTTTGGCTATTAAGGGTCTTTTGTTGTTCCGTATAAATTTTAGGATTCTTTGTTCTATTTCTGTAAAAAATGTTGTTGGAACTTTGATAGGGATTGTGTTGAATCTATAGATTGCTTTAGGAAGTATGGACATTTTAACAAGGTTAATTCTTCCAAGCCAAGCACACAGAATATCTTTCCATTTCTTTGTGTCTTCTTTGACTTCTTTCAACAATGTTTTATAGTTTTCGGTGTACAGATGTTTCACCCCTTTCGTTAAGTTTATTCCTAGGTATTTTATTCCTTTTGTTGCAATTGTAAATGGGATTGTATTCTTAATTTCTCTTTCTGCTACTTTGTTGTTAGTGTATAGAAACGCAACGGATTTTTGTACATCGATTTTGTATCCCGCAACTTGACTGTATTCCTTTATTATTTCTAAAAGTTTTTTAGTGGACTCTTTAGGGTTTTCTAGATATAAAATCACGTCATCTGCAAAGAGTGACAGTTTCACTTCTTCTTTTCCAATGTGGATCCCTTTTATTTCTTTCTCTTGCCTGATTGCTCTGGCTAGGACTTCCAGTACTATGTTAAATAAGAGTGGTGACAGTGGGGATCCTTGTCTGGTTCCTGTTCTTAGAGGAATAGCTTTCAGTTTTTCTCCATTGAGAATGATATTTGCTGTGGATTTCTCATATATGGCCTTTATTATGTTGAGGTATTTTCCTTCTATACTGATTTTATTTAGAGTTTTTATCATAAATGGATGCTATATCTTGTCAAATGCTGTCTCTGCATCTATTGAGATGATCATGTGATTTTTATTCTTCATTTTGTTAATGTGGTGTATCATGTTGATAGATTTGTGGATGTTGAACCATCCCTGCATCCCCGGAATGAAACCCACTTGATTATGATGTATGATCTTTTTAATGTATTGTTGTATTCAATTTGCTAGTATTTTGTTGAGGATTTTTGCATCGATGTTCATCAGTGATATTGGCCTGTAATTTTCTTTTTTTGTGTTGTCCTTGTCTGGTTTTGGTATCAGAATAATGTTGGCTTCGTAGAAGGAGTTAGGAAGCCTCCCCTCCTCTTCAATTTTTTGGAAGAGTTTGAGAAGGATAGGTATTAGGTCTTCTTTGAATGTTTGGTAGAATTCACCAGGAAAGCCATCTGGTCCTGGACTTTTATGTTTTGGGAGGTTTTCAATTGCTGTTTCGATCTCCTTACTGGTGATCGATCTATTCAAATTTTCTACATCTTCTTGGTCCAGTTTTGGAAGGTTGTATGTTTCTAAGAATTTATCCATTTCTTCTAGATTATCCAATTTGTTAGCATATAGCTTTTCATAGTATTCTCTTATTATCTTTTGTATTTCTGAGGTGTCCGTTGTAATCTCTCCTCTTTCATTTCTGATTTTATTTATTTGAGCCTTCTCTCTTTTTTTCTTGGTGAGTCTAGCTACGGGTTTGTCAATTTTGTTTATCTTTTCAAAGAACCAGCTCTTGGTTTCATTAATTTTTTCTATTGTTTTTTTAGTCTCTATTTCGTTTATTTCTGCTCTGATTTTTATTATTTCCTTCCTTCTGCTGATTTTGGGCTTTCTTTGTTGTTCTTTTTCCAGTACCTTTAGGTGCACTTTTAGATTGTTTATTTGGGATTTTTCTTCTTTGTTGAGGTAGGCCTGAATTGCTATAAACTTCCCTCGTAGAACCACTTTTGCTGTATCCCACAGATTTTGGCATGTCGTGTTTTCATTTTCATTTGTCTCCAGGAATTTTTTTATTTCTTCTTTGATTTCTCTATTGACCCAATCATTGTTCAGTACCATTTCGTTCAACCTCCACATTTTTGTGGCTTTTCTGGTTTTCTTTCTGTACTTGATTTCCTGTTTCATACCTTTGTGGTCAGAAAAGATGCATGGTATTATTTCGATCTTCTTAAATTTATTGAGACTTTTTTTGTGGCCTAATATGTGATCAATCCTGGAGAATGTTCCATGGGCATTTGAAAAGAATGTGTATTCTGTGGTTTTTGGATGGAATGTTCTGTATATATCTACTAAGTCCATCTGGTCAAATGTGTCCTTTAAGGCGAGTGTTTCCTTATTGATCTTCTGTTTGGATGATCTATCCATTGGTGTAAGTGGAGTGTTAAAGTCCCCTACTATTATTGTGTTACTGTCTATTTCTCCTCTTATGTCTGTTAATAATTGCTTTATATATTTAGGTGCTCCTATATTGGGTGCGTAGATATTTACAAGTGTTATATTTTCTTGTTGGATTGCTCCCTTTATCATTATGTAGTGCCCATCTTTGTCTCTTATTACAGTTTTTGATTTAAAGTCTATTTTGTCTGATATAAGTATTGCTACCCCTGCTTTCTTTTCTTTGCCATTTGCATGGAATATCTTTTTCCTTCCTTTCACTTTCAGTTTGTGAGTGTCTGTAGGTCTGAAGTGTGTCTCTTGTATGCAGCATATACATGGATCTTGTTTTTGTATCCAGTTGGCCACCCTATGGCATTTGATTGGAGCATTTAGTCCATTGACATTTAAAGTAGCTATTGATAAATATGTATTTATTGACATTTTGTCACTTTTTCTTTTTGGGGGGGTGTTTTAGTAGTTCTTCTCAGTTCCTTTCTTTTTCTCTTGCTCTCTTCACTTGTGGTTTGATGGCTATCTTTAGTAATATGTTTGATTTATTTTGTCTTACTTTTTTTCCTGCTTGTTATAGGTTTCTGGTTTGTGGTTACCATGAGGATCCTATTTAATACACTATGCATATAGCAGTCTATACCAAGCTGATAGACTCTTTAGCTTGACCTCTTTCTAAAAGCTCTACTTTTTCACTCCTCTCCTCCCACATTATATGTTTTTCACATCATAGATAGTCTTTTGTTTAGTGTGTGTCTATCCATTACCCTCTTATCATTGAAATAGGTAATTTTAGTACATTTGTCTTTTAACCTTCATATTATCTTCACAGGTTGTTGATCTGCTGCCTTTACTATACTTTTACCTTACAAGTGATTTTATTGCCTGCTTTTTCTTCTTGTTGTTTTGGGGTTTTTTGATAATTTTTTTTCTTTTATCTCTATTTGTGGTCATTGCTTTCCCACTCAAATAAGTCCCTTTAGCATTTCTTGTAGAACTGGTTTCTTGGTGATAAACTCCTTTAATTTTTGCTTCTCTGGGAAGCTCTTTATCTCTCCTTCCATTCTGAATGACAGCCTTGATGGATAGAGTATTCTTGGTTGTAGGTTTTTTCCTTTTAGCACTTCAAATATGTCGTGTCATTCTCTTCTTGCCTGTAGGGTCTCAACTGAGAAGTCCGCTGACAGCCTGATGGGCTTCCCTTTATATGTCACTTGTGGCCTTTCTCGTGCTGCTTTTTGGATTCTCTCTTTGTCTTTAATTTTAGACATTTTGATTATAATATGTCTTAGTGTGGGCCTCTTTGGGCTTCTCTTGTTTGGAGCTCTCTGTGCTTCCTGAACTTGGATGTCTGTTTCCTTCCTCAGGTTAGGAAAATTTTCCTCTATTATTTCGACAAATAAATTTTCTGCCCCTTTGTCTCTCTCTTCTCCTTCTGGGACCCCTATAATCTGAATGTTAGTATGCTTGATATTGTCCCAGAGTTCCCTTTCACTGTTCTCATCCTGTCTAATTCTTTTTTCTCTTTTCTGTTCTGCTTGGGTGATTTCCTCTAATCTTTCATCTAGCTTGCTGATCCATTCTTCTGCTTCCTCTACTCTGCTATTGAGTCCCTCTAGTGAATTTCTCATTTCAAGTATTGTATTCTTCATTTCTGATTGGTTCTTTTTTATATCTTCCAGTTCTTTGCTGATGTGCGCACTGTGTTCATCCATTCTTCTCCGCATATCTGTGAGCATCCTCATTATATTTTGTTTGAATTCTTTGTCAAGGAAGTTGCTAGTTTCTGTTTCACTTAGTTCTTTTTCTGGTGTTTTGTAGTGTTCCTTGGAAAGTATTCCTTTGCCTCCTCATTATGTCTCTTTTTCTGTGCTATTTTCTTTGTACTAGGTGAGTCGGCTATGTCTCCTGATCTTGGAGAAGTGGCCTTATGTATGAGATGCCTTATGAGGCCCAGCAGTGTGCTTCCCTCTCGTCACCAGACCATAAGAACCAGGAGTGACCCCTTTGTGGGCTAATTGTGTACTTTTGCTGTGGCAGGGTTGCTCCCACTGCAGGTACCCAGGGAGTCTGATCTTTCCTTCCCTAGCCAGCTGTCTGTAAATCCAGTTTGGAGGGGCCTCAGCACTGTTGACTACAAAGTCTATTAGCACAGTCTTATTGCAATTGTCCTCTTAATTGGGTTGGTACCCAGTGTAGCTGGTTGCTAAGCTCAGGGGCCAACAAGGCTGTTGTCAGTTCTCTTAGGAGTGCAGCTGAGTGAGGCTAGCCCTTGGCATAGGGGCACTCAGTTGTTTCAGGCTTTGGAAGGTGGGGCTGATTCTTTTTATGGCTATTTGTGAAGCACAAGTCTTCTGCCACTGATAAGCCTCACCCTCCACTGGACCACATACACTGTCAACACAGTCCTGGTCCGTGCACACTTCTCAACCCCCTGGAGTGTACCCCAATGCCACACTGCAGAGGCCCCCACCTCTGCCCCAATGCCCCCCACAGTTCACCTGGTCCTCACACAAGCCCTGCCCCACAGAGGCAGATACCCTTGCCTGCCTGTAGAGGATCAAGGCACTCAGTCGAGGCAGGCTGAAAAGTAGCCTGAGGGCTTGCTGTTAGGTGGGGCCAGTCCTTAGGGTGGGTTGCCTGCCCTGGCTGAACTGGATTAACTCTGTGCTGTAGTGGGTGTGGCAGACCCCTGGGCTAACAGCCCAAGGGATGCACCTCAATGGCCCCCACCAGTATCCCTATCAGCACCCCTTGACCAGCTCAGAACAATGGCCCCCACCAATGTCTCAGTCTCCGAAGAGGATCCTCCTCTCAGCAAGATGCTCCCAGAGCCCACCAGGTGAGTCTTGTTTCACCAAAGGACAGTCCGCCTTCTCTCTGGTGATTTTAGGTTGCTGCAATGAGTGAGTTTGTGCGTGGGCCCTTTAAGACCCGGATCTTTTCTGCTTTTGGCCAATAGCTTTTCTGGGGTGTCCTTGCTGCTGTTAATAGCCCTCAAAGCCAGACAGTAAGACCCCCGTCTCAGCTGGGCTGAGTCCGAAGGATGATTATAGCCGTATGGCCCCCGCTCTGGACCTCACTCCTCCAGGGAGGGCTGCGTACCTTAGGTTGACTCCCGCCTGGCCAGGTGAGAAGCTCCACTGCTCCCAAAGGTGGCTTTTTTCCTCTCCTGCGGAGTTACTGCCTCTTCTGCTTTCGTTAGGACTGTCCCTTGTCGTGGGGATTCTTTTTATCCAGTTTTCAGTTTTCAATCCAGGGTGATTCTTCCCAAAATTGTTGTAACCTGGTTGTGTTCATGGGAGGAGGCCAGTTTAATGTCTGCTCACAGCGCCATCTTGACAAGATCTTGTTTTCTTTTTGACAGTATATAGTTTGTTTTTGCTTTTAATCCATTGGACAACTACTTTTTAATTAGATCTTTAAATCATGTACCTTTAATATGAACATTGATATGATTATGTTCTTATATATGTAATTTTGCTATTTGTTTTATGTTTATTCTGTTTCTTTGTTCCTCTCAAAACTTCTTCCCTTCCTACTTCTTGCTATCAAGAAAGCAAAGGATATGAGTGGTACTCATTTTGACTTAGTCCTCTTCTGTCCAATCTGATAGCCACTTGCCACATGTGGCGATTGACTACTTGAATTGTGAGAAGTTCAAATCAAAATATACTCCAAATATCAAAGACTTAGGAAAAAACTAAAAATCTCATTATTTTGTTTATTCAAATTTATTTCACATTGAAATCATAGTTTTTTGATAGAAAGGGTTAAATGAATTACATCATTAAAATTAATTTTCCTTGTTTATTGTTACCTTTTTTAATGCAGTTTCTAGAAAATTCAAATTACATGTATGACTCACAATATATTTCTAATATATAGCACTGTCTTGGACCATGAGCCAGTAAACTTTATTTTTTACAAAGGACAGATAGCAAACGTATTTGGCTTTGCAAGCCTGTAGTCTCTCCACAACTATGTAACACTGCCATTGTAGCATGAAAAACAGCCTTAGACAGCACATAATGAATGGGTGTGGCTCTGCTCGAAAACAACTTTAGATACAAAATGTGGCAGATACTGGATTTGGCCTTTGGTCCTTGATTTGGTGACCCCATTTTAGACACAACTTTGAGAACTGAAGCCATGTGTTATTTATAAGCAAGGAACAGAAAGAAAGAAGCCTTAGTCCCTGATGATATTGGAGGCTACCCTATCAGCAGCCCTTGACTGACAATATTTTAGGTATGACAAAAAAAATATTGCTATCTCATTTAAGTCTCTGTTAAATTTTAAATATGTGTAGCTAAATCTAATTTTAATGATATTCACATGTCATGATTCAATTATATAATTTTACAAGTTTAAAATTTATAATTCCTCAGTCCAAACTTGGCCACTTTCATGTTCAATGTCACTGTCATATAGCTAGTTAATATCTAACTTGTCTTACTATCTTTTTGTATCATCAACCAATATCTAGTAGATTTGCTTTGTATTCAGGTAGTGTTTAATAAGTACTAGTGGAGTAAATATTGTTTACTCCTCTGGTAATATACTGGATTAAATATAGTCCAAAATAACTACTAATGGAGTGGAATTAATATCAGGCAAAAAAGTGTCTATCAGTAAAGTTTCTACAGGTAAGGAATTAACCTCAGTGAATGAAGAAAAAAGAAGTTCAATTAGTAAAATAATACTACCAAACATCTAAAAAGTTCATTTTTCAAAACCCTATTTAAGCAATTTTCTTCATAGTTACAATCCTTATGAAAAATTACTCTCATTAAATATGACAGCTCAAAGTTTACAACAGCTGATACCTTGTTTCATGTCCTGATTACAATATGAAACATCATAACTAACTGACTCTATTTTTTAGCCCTAGTTACCTATACAAGTTGTGTGACTTTTGTTAAATTTGTATATGTGCTCCCAAACAGCAGATGATGTGGCAGTTCTGACCAGCTTATCTGTGGTTGAATGAAGCCAGGTTGAATAATTTCAAAATGATACAGCAAGAAAATAAGTAGGACCAAATGATGTATAAGTTACCACAATTATGCATGGAGTTAGTGCTAATAATACTCTTACAGAATGCCAAAAAATCTCTAGAGTAAAAAGATTTGTATCTTTCACAAACAAACCAAAATATCTTCCTGCTGCACTATTTCAATGTGTAAAATTCCAACAACCTATAATCAGGGACTAATATGTAGCAAAGACAATTTTCTTTTATTAAGACTCAGAATACCACTAGAAGACTCCGTTTCATACCCCTTGGGAATGATGACAACGAGAAGAGAGAGGCAAATAGATTAAACAGCAGCAAGCTCCACTCATTGCACCACAATTTGCTAAGCTCATTCTTCAATCTTCATGACATCCCTGCATTGTAGAAATTTTTATCCCACTATATTCTTTATATATAAAGAATCAGGCATATAAGAAAGGTTAAGTTACATATCCACTGTTGCTGAGCTGGTACATATATTTAAATTCAAGTCTAGTGATGTAAAAACTGATATCTTGACAACAGAGTCCAAGGCAGTGGATGATAGATATACCTTTCCGTGAATTATAATCTCTTATAGAAAAAAGGAATTACTTTCAGGCACCAATGAGGAAAGAATGAATTGTCCAGTTGTCACTGCTTATATGACAATGGTGTCAGTGAACTTATAGATGGAAACACACCCAATGGATTTTCTGTGTTGCTAGAAGTCAGCTAGAGCAAATATAAATGTGACATCTATAATGCTTAACTCATTTTTTCTTGTCATGGCATTTTTGATGAAAGTTTCACATACCACCAGCGTACAACTGGTTTAAATTGGCTTCATAACCCCAGGAATAAAACTGACATTACCTCTTCATTAAAATCTCAATTTCCAGTGGCTACAGACTTCTCTCCTGGTTCGCATATTACACTCGATATATTTTTCTGAAGTAACCATCTTCACATATTTTGAAAGAATTCCTAAGGCTACTTTCAGATGCTCAACAAATTCAATAAGAAGGAATTGGTAACTAAAATAAATACCACTAAATACTAAGGAGAATTTGTAGCCATCATCAGCATCAGCTGAGATACCAGTTGAGATACTAAAAATGCCCCGCTGTGGAACTGCTGTTTTAAACTTGCACACACACACACACACACTCACACATATACACATACTATCATGGCAACCAGTTCAGGGTGGATTCTAGAAACAGCTGTTGTCTTTTTTTGGAAACTACAACAACAAAAAAACCTTTGAGAGTTAAGTCCTAATGCTGAATCCAGGTCACTCCCAAGACTTCCTTTTCCCTTATAACAAGCTGGGTTCACTCTCAGGACATCCCACTGCTCCTTCCTTCGATGAGACAACCATCAGCTCCACCCACAGTGCCCACCTGCCTTTGTCCATAGCAAACGTTTTTATTTCCATTTATATGTTTCTAACATTAACTGGATAAGGATTTAAGCCCCTTTATTCACTGGGGGAGTTCAATGCTTCTCTATAGAGTGAATTCAGATGTATATGTAGGGAAAATGTGCTGCCTCATTGCACTCTTTAGCTTTAACAAAATCCTTATTTTAAAATGATTAATTGGGAGAAGGATGACACCTAATTCAACACACCATCGAAATAAAAACCTCATCCATCTGCTCAGCTGAAATATCCCGTTGGACGCATATGCACGTGTGTGTGTGCTCGTGCAAGTGCGTGCATCCCTCCCCTACACACACTACAGTATCTCATTTTTATTTCAACTAGTGGTTTGTTTTGTTTTTTGAATGGGAATAATGCTTTCTGGAGGAAAGAATGCAGGGAGCTAAAACTTTAAATGCTGTGTCTCTACCAAGTTATTAGGAAACATACATTGAAGCAGTAATAGATTAGGGACCAAATTCTGATGAAGAGAATGCTCAGGAAGGAGGTCTGAATATCTGCTGGAATGAAAGAGCTATTAGTATGTTGGGATTTTACCAAAGTTCAGCGATACGCTACTGGGGTGCAGTATATCTGAGAAGGTTAATACAATACTTAACAGACTGAGGAAGATGGTGAATCCCCTGGAAGAGAACTGCATCAAAGGTAATATAATTCCGGATTTATTGGCTTTTAAAGATTCACCAAGTGGGAATCCCTCTCAGAAGAGTTTGGCAGTTTTATTTTCTCTTACTATGGGTTTTTATGGCTTACCTGAGGATGAAAGCCATACTTTTCAGTTTCTCTTATATTAAGAAAAGCAGAACAACCTTCAAAATCTTCCAATAAGCACAAAGCCTAGTCAACAGACATCCTATGCCAATAATGACAATGGCATGTGAAAGCTTGAAGTTTCTTATAGTACATATTGATCATTCATACAAGTTGCTGAATGCTGCTGGTTGTTCACACATTTCTGTTGGTGACCGGTACGCCCAGTGCCAATACAAGCAGGGGTTTTACAAAAGGCACTTGACTGATTTGAAGCACAGATACTGGTCTTACTCACATAGAAGGATCAAAGAATGGGAAGGAAAATTACAGAGGAAAAGAGAGAAATCAGATAAGAACGATAAATATTGTGGTTCCCTGGCAAACTGGATGGGAGCGCACGGAGGGACTTGAGAATGCTTGGCCTGCATGATCTTGCTATTTCAAAAAATCAGTTCAATATCTGTTGAATGGCCTTGTGAAAACCAAATATTTAACCAAGTAATGAAAATCACTGGGACACTCCATTTTCCAGTTTTTCTTTTTTTTTTATACAGAAAAGCCCATTTTTACCAATCAAATCTTGTGCCGAGTAAGGCTGAGCTATGAGATATATATAATTCATCCATAATATCTGGATTACACAGACATAAAATTTAATTTCTAAATAGCATTACTACACTGCTATAGGCTAGGAATGCTATTCTAAGTTGTAAAAATTGGGTGGCCAATTATTGAAATTAGCATGGGGGATTTTTTTCTGTATTATTTCCAAGTCACAGGTATAGTTTAGGAATCTGGACGGGACACTTAATAGCACTTAGTCAGGTTATTTAAACCATCTGTGACTTTGTCCCCTTCCTGTAAAATGAATATCTATTTCAGGGGAGTATCATAGGATTAAATGAGATAATAATAGCAAACACATACCACTCACAATGTGCCAGGCACTGTTCGTGTGTTACCTCATTTAATCTTCATAGCAACTCTGTGAAGTAGGTTTTATTATTATCCTCACAAACAGAGGATAAAATTGAGGCACAGAAAAGTTAAATAACTTTACCCAGGTCCCATGGTATGTGATAAAGCCTGGATGTGAATTCAGGCAGTGGAGCTCCAAACTATATGTCTCCAACCACTATGCGTGTTGTTGTAACCACAGGCCCATTTAGAGCCAGTTTGAGGAGACGCCATCTCTTATCAATACAGTGATTAAGGATTGTCTTTCAGAAAAACTGCAAAGTTGCACAGCCAGAACATGCCCAAAAGAAGAAATTGTGACCTGAAATGACCAAGAAACCAAAGATCCTCCTTCCCACATAAGCCAAGGACCAGGACATGATTGAAACTTGAAAGTTGGATTCTTATCAGAAGTAAGGGGTCCCTCATTCAGGGAGATCTGATCTTAAAATTCCTTCCCCACCTCATCAAAAATCTTTAGAACACTATCATAAAAGTTCCAAACTTCATCAGAAATGTTTAGAACCTTACCATGTTTGAAGCCCACCAGTCAAAACCTGTCTCACCAACATTTCTGCATGCCAGCCTGTTCTCCCTAACCTCTTAAATTTCACCCCAAATCCTGAATTGGGGAGACAGACTTGAGGGCACATGCCTCCTGTCTCCCTGCAGATTGATCTTTCAGAATAAAGCTGATTTCTCCCCCAAAAGCTGATGCCGTAATTAATTGGCTTTTTAATTTATGCACATGGGACGAGAGAACGCCAACTTTGTCCAGTAACATTGTTTCTATCAAATCAGGTATATAAGTGCTCAGCACAGTGCCTCACTGAAACTTAAGCTTTCAAGTGATAGGCAATATTGTTAAAAATGAACACACTGTAATTTATAACTTGGTGTAACATCTCGGGAAGCAAAATTTCAATATAACTTCTGGTTTCAGCTCCAACATATAAGGAGTTTAGAAGTCAGCAATCTTATTTTTACAGTAAGAAAAGGATGAAAAGGTCACTGAAAATCAATGACTTTTCCTGGGCTCCTCAGACGATTGAGGTCACAGGGAAAACTCCTGCTTTGAAACCTGGAGAAACAAATCCAGAGCCACAGCTGAGATCTGTTTACCAGACTGGAAGCCCCTAGAGCTTAAACTTGAAGGAAATTTAAATGGTACTTTTGTGGAATTGCTGGAGGATAGTGTGGACTGACTTGAGAGTGAGAAATTCCTGGGGCTCTAAGGGGGAATCCTACATTTTCCAGGCTTTAACCTCCAGGGACTCCACCAGTTTCTCTTGATGAAAAGCCAAGAAAGATTCCCTAATGACAATGGCTGGGGCAGGGGCTCAGCAACCTTGAAATAAGCTCAGCGTGTTCTCCATAACAAAGGCAGACTCTCCAGGGGAAAAGCACTTACCAGGGTTTTTTCTTCCCTGTAGGAAAAGGATTCCTCCAATTCCAGACCCCTCTAGACTCCCCATTTCACCTAAGGGGTGGGAGCGAAGAAACATTTGTGAAGGTCACAGGCTAGACACACAGACCTGCTCCTAAAAATCTGAGATTTAATCATAGGATTATAGAATGCTTTCCATCCTTCACACCTTAAAACCACATCAACAGGGCTCCAGCGTAATAACAGCAGCTCACAGCTGACAAAGCTGCAAATCACAGACTCTGAGGAGCAGTTGACAGGGAAGCCCGAAGACTACAGGGGAAACAAAAATAAGGGCCCTCATATTTGAAGCTTCTGTTACCCACAGCTATAGCAAATATCAAACACAGTCCAATCCCAGACAGATTAAAGACCAAAGGCCTGTTGTCCTCAGTGTCTATTGCCCAGTGTTCAGCAATAAATTACAAGGCATGACAAAGGCAAGAACAAAACAATCTAAAGAGACAAAGAATCAGAACCAGACTTAGATAAGATACAGCATTTGAAATTATCAGATGAGGAATTTAAAATAACTATGATGAATATGTTAAGGGTTCTAATAGAAAAGTAGACAACATGCAAGAACAGATGGGTAACATAAGCAGAGAGAGGGAAACTCCTAGAAAGAATCAAAGAAATACAAAAATAAAATTTAAAAAAACTGCAACAGAAATAAAGAATGCCTTTGTTAGGTTTGGTAGTAGATGGAACACAGCTGAGAAAGAAGCAGTGAGCTTGAAAATATGTCAATAGAAACTTTGCAACCAAAAATATAAAGAGAAAAAGAATAAAAATAATAAAGAAGAGAACATGCAAAAGAATGAAAATAATAAAGAGCAGAACATGAAAGAACTGTAGGATAATTTTAAAAAGTATAACATTCCCATAATAGAAACACTAGAAGAAGAGAGAAGGGGCAGATACAACATTTGAAGTCATGATGACTGAGAACTTGCCAAAATTAATAACAGACGCCAAACCAAACATCCAGGAAGCCCAGAGAACAACAAACAGGGTAAATATCAAAAGAATATACACCTACGCATATCATATTCAAATTGCAAGAACATCTAAAACAAAGAGAAAAATCTTGACAGAAGGCAGAGGAAAAAACCCCACCTTGTTTAGAGAGGAACGAAAATAAGAATGACATTGGACTTCTCCTCAGAACCCATACAGGCAAAAGGAGAGCAAAGTCAAATATTTAAAGTGTTGAAAGAAAAATTACAATACGATAGATATTTATTATCTAAATATTCATTATACAGAGTTGAGAACCAACAATAATCATTATATGAACATATATGTTAATAATCTGAGCATTCATAATATTAGCCCTTGTTATGGATTGAACTGTGTTCCTTCAAAATTCACATGATGAAGCCCTCAACCCCACTGTGACTTTCTTTAGAGGTAGCATCTTTATAGAAGTAATTAATTTTAAATGAGGTCAAAGAGGTAGGAACTGAATCCCCTAGGATTCCTGCCCTTATAAGAAGAAGTGACAACAAAGAATTCGCCCATCCTTTCCGTGTACTCACAGAGAAAAGGCCATCTGAGGACACAAGGAGAAGGCTGTCATTTACAAGCCAGGAAGAAAGATCTTACCAGAAACCAACTACACTGGCACCTTGATCCTGGACTTCCAGCCTCCAAAACTGTGGCAAAATAAATTTCTGCTGTTTAAGCCACTCAGGTTGTGAGTTTTTTTATGGCAACCTAAGCAGACTAATAGAGTCTTACACAAACCAACTATCCCTATTTTATAATAAAGTGTACCACTGCCGGGCTGGCCATTCTAATAATCTTTCTATATATTAAATATCACAAAATATAATGGAAAGTAAATGCAAATTGATTATCAAGTGAAATGGCAAATTTTGCCTAACATACAGGCTTTCAGGAAGCTGATAAAGGTCATGTTAGATAATTTCTGGAATTACATGCAAAATCATTATCCAGCAGAGCTAAGCCTTTAAAAAGTAGAAGAATACTATATTCTTCTCAAGAGAATGTTATCAATAAGTGATTATGGTTTGCTGTTGTTGTTAGTGCCACTGAGTTGATCTTGCCTCCTAGAGACCCTGTGTTCTGCAGAGTGGAACTCTGCCCTGTCTTTTTGCACCATCCGCTCACCTTCTGGTGCTGCATCAGTTGATCCTCCACTGTTATTCCTAAGGTTTTCATGGCCAATTTTGGGGGAAGTAGATGGCAGCCAGATCCTTCTTCCTAGTCTGTCTTAGTCTGGAAGCGGTGCTGAAACCTGTCCACCATGGTGACCCTGCTGGCATTTGAAATACTGGTGGCACAGCTTTCAGCATCACAGCAACATGCAGCCACATGTTTGACACATGTAGCCACAGTATGACAACCAACAGGTGGTTGGTGTGCTTCCTTGACGAGGAAAGGAGCCATGGACCAAAGCAGTGAGAGCGCTGAATCCTAACCACTAGACAACCAGGGCCAGCTAAGGGATTATGATAGAATAATCAGAAGTTTAATAATGCCCTAACATTTTTATTAGATCACTTTCTCTAAATAGTATAAAAGGATCACAGGTTTTTTTGTGAAAAAATTGTCAAAAAGAAATTTCAAGAAAAATAAAGAAGTATTTAATTTTACCAAAATGTTTCTATGTCTTAATCAATTGTAATCTGAGGTTTGAAATTAAAATACATTCTGGTATTTTAATAGAGTGTTACTTCCTGACTTAAGAAATTAAACTGGAAATATTTGATTAATTCTTTGTTGATGATGAGGACCAAGAAGAATCTTGGGGAGATTTTATCTAGAAACTTGTTTCTAATTAGCACAAGCATTTTTGAATTTGAAATATATAAATAACAGATGGTACTCTTTCTTATGTTATCATATGTCATTAGGTTTTGTGGGGATAACATTAAAATATATACAGTTGAACACACTCTTCAATTTATCCTTTTTTTTTTTGTAGGGAAGGATTCACCCTGAGCTAACATCTGTGACCTATCTCCTTCTTCTTTTTTTCTCCCCAAAACCCAAGTACATGGTTGTACATCCTAGCTGTAAGTTGTTCTAGTTCTTCTATGTGAGCCGCTGCCACAGCATGGCTACTGACAGACAGGTGGTGTGGCTCCATGACCAGGAAACGAACCCAGGCCACCGAAGCAGTGAGAGTGCTGAACTGTCACCACTAGACCATCAGGGCTGGCTCTTTAATTTATACTTTTAATAAACATTAAACCAGAAGCAGATTTGCCATGTATCTAATGAAACTTGAGTTTCAAGGCTGTTGCTTACATAGCCTCTTCTAAAGGTGAGACGCTACAATTGCTTTACATGGCCCTATGATTGTGTTAAATGTATTCAATCAAAATATTTTAATCACAGTTAAGACTGATAATCTCTTTAGACAACAACTTCACCTCTGTTCATACCTCTCCTTGTGTCAGGGAGCATTGGAGTGGTCATGGGCAATATGGCTATCTGGTTAGCAGAAGTTAAATTGTGGACACAAAAAAATTTAGTATTTAGTAGATGTGACCCCTTTCATGTATGGTTAGGCATTTTGAACATGCTGTATAGAAATGGTGATTACTCCCAAGGGCCACTGTGCTGAGTCACTCATTATCGTGTCCCAAAGGCGTAGGGCCATAAATCATGATGATATATATTGTGCCCCAGGGGTCTCAACAACAGAAGGACGTGAAAAATGGAGGTATGAAAAGTACAAGCTCAAAAGACTTTTGTTGTTGTTGGAATATTCTTGCAGTCCTAAGAAGTACAAAATTGCAAGAGGAGTATTCAGTTCTCACCAGCACCTAATCAAGCAGAATTTCTCTCTGTGAGGCTTACACTTGATAATGTACATGACTACAAAGGCACCAGGCATTTTAAGAGCTGGGAATTATGTGAAATAGCATGTAAGAAAATCGCTGTGTTTATAGGACACGGACCTGAAGCGATACTATAGAGAGTACATCTGAAATATTTTACACACAAACGAAACTTGATGGAAGTTTCCCAAGTTTGAAAATAATCTTTGAAATCTACATGACATGATCACTACTTATTTGTGAAATTGAAAGAACTTTTTCTAAATTGTCATTATTAATTTTAAAATGATCAACAATACTAGTAGAAAGACTGAATTACATTTCCATTCCCTCTAAAGAAAATAATAAGTTAAAAGTCTTGTAATATAAAGAAGTGATTGGAGAATATATATCCAAAGCCAAAGAAAAAGTGCAATAAAGGACGTGTCGAGCAGTTAATTAATAGAGGGTGGATTTTGTTATGTATGTGGAATTTGTCAGCTTCTTCAAATTTACATTTCATTGTGCTTTCTTTGTTAATTCCAAATGAATGTTCACAATCATTCCTATTTTGTATTCTTTTCCTTAAAGAACATTTCCAAAAGTGCAGCTTTAGGTCCCACAAACCTGGATTTGCCCCTGTCTATGAGGCAGATAGAACTTGATCATCACTGAGACTGAACCTCAGAACAATTAATCATCTTACCCTAATTTTCAAGGAAATAAACGTTGAGACTGGAATTTCAATCTAAGATTAAGTCATTTCCAAGTCTCTGCTAATGCTGCCACTCTTCCAGACACTTCTCACACAAGGTGAGAGGAATAACAGCCCTTTAACAGAAAGATGGAGACACAGGCTGGATCTATCTCCCTGTACCCTCAGCCAGTTACCTACCATCGCTAACATTTCCTAAGACAGTTTCATTAAAGCACGCTCCAGGCAAGAAATGCTTCCTACTGGGGACGTCATTGATTTGAATAATAGGTCACGGTGCGTGGAAGTGCTTCTATGGGATGTGCACCAAGTCTTAAGTTGCCAGTACACTGTAAGTTTTTTTCCACCTAACAGCATCTGCAACGTTAAGAATGAATGAAACTTTAATTAAAACACTCAAGTATGCTTTGTGTTTTATTATGTGGAAAGTATTTCAAACTCAGTCACTATTTATTGTCTCATAGCCCATGATGTATTCTGCTTATGCCTCTTATGGTAAGTTGTGCCATGTTCTACTACTATTGTAATTGCTTTAATTAACTAGTCAATGCTATCCTAGCAATACATCTTAATTATATATACAGAAAGGTGGACTTATTTTACATATGTAAACTAATTAGTTGTCAAAGCAAATGCAGATTGTATTCTGCAAGTAAAGGCTTTAATTTTCCCTCTAAAATTTCTACGGGTATTCTTTAAATGAAATTTATATTCAAACTGAAGCCTCTAGTCAAAAGACTTGAGTGTAGGTTAAAGCTGCTTCGTATCTTAAACATAATCAAGAGTACAACTATAATATTCCATGGATGTTATCTAAAATGGTGGGATCCCCACTGCCTCTAACCTGCAAGCTTAAATATATCTGAGCAGAGGGCACAATACTGGATTTGAAAGAAAAAATTCTGGGTTTTTATATAAATGCTTCATAGATTCATCTTATGATTTTGAGCACTTAACTATTCTAAACTTTACATCCAACAATCATAAAATGGGCATAATGGGTCCACACCAATGCTGATGCCTTAGCCATTCTAAGAATCTTGTCATATGATATAAATGAAAGCACAGTATAAAGTCATCTCTAGGCCATCTTTGACCTGTTTGATACAGAAACATACACTGTGTTTTATACAGAAACTTACAAAGAAACATCCTTTCTGTTTGCAAGGTTAACATCAAAGCAAATACCAGAAAGAGAATTATATCCTTGATGCATTTTGTCAGAAACATACAGATAAGAAAAAAATGTGCAAACAAGACAAATGATGAACATGCGCTCAGAAACAGGTTTTCTTCTACTTTTTCCTTATGGTGCCAATGGTGTGTCCTACCATGGAGGAAAATAAGCACTTCGAGGGGAGAACCAACTAGTTCTCCCTCAACCAAAAAGTCTTCCAACACGACTCCAAGATCGTAAAGAACTCCTCACACATATTTTGAGGAATATTATTCTTTAATTCTCTACCAATTCAACACATCACTTCATTTCTCCATGGCCCAGCGTCATCTGGAAGAAGACATTCCCTATTTCGGTGGCTCATCCAGTTTCCCGCACCCGGCTGACCCGACAGGAACCTTGGACGGTATCCTCTGCTTCTTTTCTCTCTCTGTCAGCAAAGTCTGTTTATTTTACCTGTTTAAAGTTCACTGGCTCCTCCTTCGTTTCTCCATTTCCATTTGCCACTAACCACCAGTCATCTTACTGGCTTTGAACTAGATCTCAGCAACTATTCTGAATTCCACTTTTGCCTTCTTCGTCACCGCAAGCCACCATAGTGAAAGAGCTCTTATAAAATTTTAGAATTGTTCCTTCTACTTCTCACCATGAAGGAGTAGCAGGAATGGCATTCCCTTCATGCCTTTAACAACTAGACCATCTGAAAGAAAGTATAAAACTGGTTTGCAGACATTGAACACACAGACGGCACTGGATTGTGATTTGGGGGAGAATGGAAACAAACAAGGTGACTCCTGTGATTGTGATAGCTCACTGCGAGGAGGCAATTTTCAGGCCATAGCACAAGAAGGAAAATCTAGCAGAGAACCTGAGGCCTCTCAGAGTTAAGGCCATCAGAGTTTGGAAAAACCAAGGTAGTGAAAATTTGACAGGTCAAATATGAGAGAGGAGGAAGCTGTCCAGAGAGAGTGAGCTTTGCAGATCTGCAGACAGGTCTCTTCAAGCCTTTCACTGAATGCTGGTACATGCCTGCGTGACAGGAAACAAACTGAGACTCAAGAGGAACCACTGGAAAGGAGTAGCAGAATGATTTCCAGACTTCACACAGTGCTAAGAATAGTTTGCAGTCACAGCATCCAGAGTGGACAGGTCTTATTATTCTTGAGGCATCAAATAGTATCCATATAAGGATATCGTCTACGTGGTGAGCAGAAATTAGCCATAGCTTAAAGGCCACTCTGGTTCTCCCTTAATAAAGCTTCATCCAGTCCCTCAGTTACTTCTGACCTAGCAAACAAGCGTATTTGAAGGCCAGAGTGTACCAATAGCTAATTAAAGCTGAAGTCAGGGGCAGTTGGAGCTTTGAACAGGCTGACCCAGGGAAGGCAAGGCCCAGCAGGAGCAAGGCCAGGCATGTAGGAAGGAGTTCCATGTCAAGGTAAGGCATGGACGGGTGAGTGCCATGTCCTCCTTGGGCTGCAGCCTTTCTCTGAAACTCTACCAGTTGCTTCTAGACTTCCTACTCAACTTCTGTCTGAAAATCTTCCCAATCTGCTTTGTCAACCCTTTCTATTCAGAAGATGAATACTGACTGCTTCAGATTCTAATTGAAGTCCTCATACAAATGCGGCATATTATCTAGAACTGTGGTTCAGTCACGACCTTGACTCAGAAAATACCATGGGCCAGAAAGAGTAGATACCAGATCCAGCTCACTAACTGAAATCCCTTTCATTTCACACCAGTTATTTGACCTTACATTTGTCATGATCCTGTACATGCCGTGATTTAGAAACTTGATTGCCTGCTACTCAACTTCCAACATTAACGGTAGTCAATTTTCCATATAGATAAGTGGTTTTATCCCTGGCCCTAATACTCCTACTTGCATGCAAATGAACAGGAATACATGACCCATAAGGAAGAGAAAGCAATCAACTGAAACCAATCCAGACACAGATGTGAGATTAGCAGACAAAGACATTAAAACAATTATTGCAACTGTATTCAGTATGTCAAAAAAATTAATTGGAGCTATTGAAGAAAAAAAAGGACCCAAATCAAATTCCTTGAGATAAAAACAATGATGTCTGGAATGAAGAATACATTGGGTGGCATTCATGGCAGATTAGACATTGCAGAAAAAATACTATTGAAGTTGAAGATAGAGCAATACAAATGATCTAAAATGACACACAGAAAGAAAAAAACGTAGAGAGCTGTGGGACAACCTCAGGTGACCTAACATATGGGTAATTGGAGTCCCTAAAGAAAAGAAAAGAGAAGGGCTTGTGGCAAAAGTCATGAAAGAGAGGGGAGAAGCTGTGAAGGAAGACAAAATTGAACTAGAGAACTGATGGATTGTAAGTCAGTGAGGAGAAGGAAGATGTGGAAGAAGACTGAGGCTTGTTGAATTAGAACCTAACCAGTAGGAAGATCATAATCCTAAGTATAATCTGGAATTAAGTTAAATCAAAAAATAGGAAACTAAGGCATGTACTAATTTAAACTATGAAGAAGATTGGAAGATTGATAGAAGTTCATACAGATCTTGTTTGCTTCTTTTCTACAATCAAAGTTCAGTTCCTTTAGCCTCCCAATACTGCATGATGATTCCTTTTGCAAATTAGACTTTTGAGCTCTGTGATAAAATGAGCTGGATAAAATATGACCCAATTTGAGAAAAATTATCCACAGGGATATTCAGATTGTGATCCCATATTATTGGCTAAACTTCTGATTGACACTAATTTTTTCCCTGGTCATTTACCACCTAGAATTACTAATCACTGCCAGGAAAATTTAAATTTATCATATAAACTTTTTAAAAAATATTATACCTAAATAATCTGTTGTGTTTAGAGAGTCTTTCTCTAAAATTTTAAAAGATCCTTGGAAAAATGAAGAGATCTTCAAAGTTAACAGCCTAAATCCATAAAAACTCACTTATTTTATTTAAAGAAAGAATAGAAGGTAAATTCACTGACACAAAATTATAAACTTGTCTAACAAATATATTTTATATAATTGGTGGACTTCCTGACTAAATAATAACGCCTACAATTTGCCAAGCACTTTGTTCCAGCTCCATGATAAGTGTTTAACATGGAGTCATAATAATTTAACCAAAAACAATGGCAGAAAATGTTTTTCTTATACAGATAAGTAAATTGGAAAACTGCTAAGTATATTTTCCTAAGTATACATAACTTCAAATGTTATATTGTTTGCTATATAAAATAGTGCTATTGTAATATGTTTTTTATTTACATGAAAGCTCCATTTTTATAATATGAATATATTTGTTTTATATTTAAATTAACAACATTGCAATGGTAAGTTTATTTAGTATTAGTATTTAGTATTTAGATACATTATCCTAATGAGTAATCTTGAAAAAAATGTTCAATTGCTAACCATAATTCCTTGACAGAAACAATCAATCTTAGTAATTTAATTCATATTCCTCCAGAATTTTTTCTTTCTTTCTCTCTGTCACACTCACAGACACACACACACATGCATGTTTAAAAATACATCATGGAGGGGCTGGCCTGGTGGCGTAGTGGTTAAGTTTGCACATTCTGCTTTGGCAGCCTGGGATTTTCCAGTTCAGATCTCAGGTACAGATCTACATACTCCTTGGCAAGCCATGCTGTGGTGGTGTACCACATATAAAGTAGAGGAAGATGGGAACGGATGTCAGCTCAGGGCCAGTCTTCCTCAGCAAAAAGAGGAGGATCGGCAGCAGCTGTTAGCTCAGGACTAATCTTCCTTGAAAAAAATCGGTATATCATGGACATTTTTCTAGTTCAGAACTTATAAATACATCATCATTTTTAATAATTATGTACTATTTATTGTACTACCACAATACTGATAGAGATTTAAATTACATCTTTTATTTGACTATTATAAATAGCCCTGAGAAGAACATAATATGAATATTTTTGCACGTATTCTGCTATTCATTTATGCACATAACGGTTGTCTACGTTTTGCTTCATGTCCTCTTTCAGTGATAGCCCCATTTCGGTAGTCTAGCTTGATTTCCACTCCTTCCACCAGAGAGGGCCAAGGATGACTCTCAGCGATGTGCAGCTTGGTTCAAAGTGAGGGAGATTCTAGGAAACGGTTAGTCAACATAATTCCATGAACGGGTGATGATAACATATTACTAAAGCAGTGACCACAAAATGGAGAGCACCAAAAAATCTGAGAGGCGTTTCTGACATGGATAAGAGATTCTCCAGGTTAAGATCCTCTTCAGGATGGAGACTGGCTCACACTTCTCCATTCCCAGTGCTTATTGCAGTAACTGGCACATAGTAAGGGATCAGACACAAAAACAAAATATGATGGAATGAATGAAAAGAGCATTTACAGCAATGGGTGCTTAAATTGTGTAGACACTGAGTGAGAGTGAGAAAATGAAGACTGTTTTTCTTTCTTTGTTTGAGTGTTTCTGTTGTAGAAATAGGAGGAACTGTGCTCACACACCACTTTGAATGCTTTTTTTCATCATAGCATGTATACTAGAAACCCCTTCTAGGAATCTTTCTCTGTTCATCCAATCATTGCCCCAGGGAACATGAATTTTTTCTCTTCCAAGTGATAATAAACATTTGCTGTTAATTTCTACTCAATACATTTGATTTCTTCTATTTGATGGCGATATACTTGACAAGTAACTTATTTTTCATACTTAAATCTCCTACACTGCTTAGCGTAATACCATGCATACTACAGATATTGTTAAATCTGCAAATGAAAGGAATATGTGTGTGTAACTGTATTCTGTATATTACCAAAGTTATAACTGATGTTGTTTATTTTTAATAAATGAATCTAGTTTGCTTACTCAATTTTTTCTTCATTATATTTTGTGAGTCAGGGAACTGTGTTCCCATGTGCTGACCTGCTGTTTGATTTATGGCATGATGAGTCACACTAAGATTTCCCACAATGTAGTCATGCACCGCAGTATTCGACTCGTCAATCAAAGTTATTTAGAAGCTAGAGGAGTAATAATAAAGTATGAGAGAGCAAAGACATGGAATAAGAATATATAAAAGAACGACATTCTGTGTACTTTCAATATGTTTCTTGTTACTAAACATTAATTTCTTAATTTAGCCCCTAAATGTCTTACTGAAGAATTTGCATATTTCACTAGGAGGTAAAGAAAAACAATTACTTCCTCATTAAGTAAAAGCATTGGAAGGTTATTTACTGACTTTGCTGGCTAAGACAGATCATCTCATACAATGAAGTGACATCACTTTAAAATAATCAATTTTCTCTTGCTAACTTGTACCTTCAGTAATTATTTTGGATTCCAGTGAACTACAGTGTTAAAGGAATTTCCATCTTATAAACGAAGTATTGTCACAACAAAAGAGCCAAAAATCTTGATCTTTGGATATAAATGTGGGCTCTGTACTCAGAATATATTTCTTTGACTCTTGGCTCTGTTATTTTATTAGGTGTAGGACCATGGGTAAGTTACTCAACCTCATTCAGTGTCAATTTTCACAAATTTGTTAACAGATAGAAATATCAACTAAGAGTGTGGTCGTAAGGATTAAAAGAAATAAAACAGTTGATGTTTTCACACAGTCTGGCACATAGAAAGTGAAGAAAAAATTTCAATTATCATTGGTACTGGGTTAAGGATTCTCGCCATGGTCTCCAATACATTTGATGCTGTATAGATAAACATCTTTGCTGTACTTTCCAAGTATTTGACATATTCGAGTATTTCCTAACCCTGGAGCTACTGCATCTCAAATGTGACCTTTATTAAATGGATCATATTATCTAACTAGAGCTCTCATTTGAAAATATCCTAATGGCATGACAAAGCATAAATAAATAAATAAATACTCAAGAGGTCATTGCAAGTTCTTTTCATGAAGAGAACTATCTTTGTTTTTAAAAACGTCCAATGGATATGGATGATAGAGAAATAACATCCTCTAGGATTGGTTTGAATGGGCTGGAAGGAAAATAAGTCTGGAGGGAGAGAGGGGCAACAAAAGAATAAAGGAAGTACACCGAAATTCACTGTGGAAATATATGGCTGAGGATTTTTTAAGACTGGGGAATGTTTATATTTTTTATTGATCAGCTATGGTTTATATTTTCCCTCAAAGCTAAAATTATACTAGAAATATTTGCTTAGTATTTTCTATAAATCTTGGAAGTGGGGCTGTGCTTCACATTTGGCTAAACATAAGGCATAAAGAAGGCTATAGGCATTATTGGATGTGTGATCATTATTACAATGGGAGCAAGAAATTGAGAAGAGGAGACCTTGGAAATGAGAACGTAAGCCATCAGTAGATACATCGGGTATTAGATTTTTCACAGGACGTGGATGAGAGGTCAAGCCAATTTTATTTAAATTAAATATGTCAATGTCAAGGTTACCCCAGAACATATATCTTAGTAGGATGCTAATTACAGGGTATTATACTCTTCAGAAGTACACTTTTAATTTAATCGCATGTTATTAGTTTGATATTATCAGTCTTCCAGTAGGTGAATATTATTGTGATAATTATCTTGCGTACCCTTCCAAGTAGGCTTAGAGAATGTTCACTGCTGCTCATTGATGTTTCCCCTCCTGGGTATGTATTTTACATATTATAAATCATAATATTTATACAATTTGAAAGATTTTTCTGCTGAGGGAACACAACATGTAGAATACTAGAACTGGATATTATGTACACCTCTTTTAGGGGTTAATCTTTCCCCAGTTCAGTTATATGTCTGTACTAGGAACAGTCATATTTAGACAACCAGTTTGTCCCCTCAGTACATTTCTCTGATAGGAGTAGATACTGTCAAGAGCAGAGCTGAGCTGCTAGGTGTTGAAGCTGTCAATTAAAACAAGCCACACTGAGAGTGAGCCAAGACTTTAATCACTTACTGCTGTAGTATAAGAAAGAGGCTAAGCCTAGAGAAAGAACAGCTCCTCCTCCACTGTTCCTTTTTCCCACAGAACTACACTGGGCAGGGGTCAAGTGGATCAGCATGGATGTGGGCATCCCTTCACTGCAGAGGGAACTTCAAATACAAAGATTCTACCACTTTAAGGATCGGGGCCAGGGAGGGAGGAGAGCAGAAGGGCTGGAAGTGAAAAGTACTTAGTTCTGAGTCTGATTGGAAGAAAGTGTCTTCAAGCTTCTCCCCATAAGGGTATATAAGGAGTTTTTCACCAATAATGTCTTAGAAATCCATCTAGATTACTGCATGTATGAATATTGTGTTTGTTTTTGTCATTGAGTAGAATTCCATGGTATGGTTGTAGCAGAGTTATTTAAACATTTACCCACTGATGAACATTTGGATGTTTCCTGTTTGGGGTTATTACAAAACTCTGATATCAGGATTCACATATACGTTTTAATGTGAATGCATGTTTTCATTTCTCTGAGATAATGGCCTAAGAGTGTGAACGCTGAGTTGTCTTGTTGATATGTATACTTTTATAGGAAATTGACAAATTATTTTCCAGAGTGGCTGTATCATTTTTCACTATCACCAGAAATGTATGAAAGATTCAGTTTATCCACATTCTCACCAACACTCAGTTTTGTCATAATTTTTTTAATTTTAAATGTTTGAATAAATGTGTAGCAATCTCTCATGGTGACTTAACATGCATATCCTTAACAATAAGTGATATTGAACATATTTTCATGTGCTTATTTGCCATCATATCTCTTCTTTGATGAGATGTCTTTTGCTGATTTTTCTAATTGGATTTTTTTTGACTTTGCCTTCTGAGAGTTCTTTACATATTCCAGATGTAAGACCTTTATCAGATATGTGATTTACAAATATTTTATCCCAGTCTGTAGTGTTGTTTTTTCCTCCTCTTTATAGGGTCTTTCACAGTGCTGTTCCTTTTAATAGAGCAGAGTTTTTTTCCCAGTTAATTAATAGGAAAAAAATAGAAGAGAGCAAATATAAATTTGCACCCTGAATTTGTGGAGCTATTTGTATAAGGAACTTAACCACTACTTATTATATTACAAAAATGAAAAATACATTCCAATTTTCAAATAATTGATTTATACATCACTATTTAGAATACAACCCACTCATGAGTAGGAGGCTTCCATTTAAATGAACAAAATTGGAATGAAAACTGCAATTACTTTCTTTTCCTAAACACAAATATTTTGACTTTCTCTCACTCTTATGTCAATTAAAATGCAAAGAAATTAATGCCCCAAACACCTTTTCATATATTTTCTCTCTGAGCCAATATTTTGACATTCATATGTGATATTCATCCAAAAGAATCTAAAATTTCTTTTGAAATTAAGATCTAATAATATCCATGGAGGTCTTTGTAAGCAATATTTTAAAACTGTTATTTCCATTTTTAACAAGATTGAATTTCTTAGGTGGTAATAGAGAAAAAGTGACATATTCACTTAACCTACAAATTTAAGATATTACCCCTAACATTATTACCCATTATCCTTTCCCTACACTCAAAAGAAAATATTAAATTTTCACATTTCTGGGACATATTTGATTGCATGTTCACTTTAATTTTAAGATAAAATGTTCTCATATTGCTTTTGCATTTCACAATATTACATCAAATTAGAAAAATGATGAAGATTTATTTATATGATACATGATAAATTTGGTGTATGATGCATACTTCAACAAATTTTGGTTACATAAAATAAAAATAAAGAAACTGAATTGGTAGAAACCCTTTTTGGTTAAATTCAATTAATGACTATTGTCATTTCTCAACCAGCCATAAAAATATTTCCTCCATATTTATCACACATATTTTTTATTTAATACTTTGAAAGATGAGGAATGAGTTAGAATTAGGAGTGAACATATAGTGTAGCTATTTTCTTTGCGAGGAGGCTGAAACTCTGAAGAATTTGTATTTTTGTTTTAAAGCTTAAATTTATTGGCCATCTCTTCTCTGTCTAGTATTGTGCTAGATATTTTGAATGTGTGAGATTGAAATCTGATCTCTGAAATCAGGGATATTACTTTCTTAGAGAGTTAATATGACTATGAACCAATTTATCATTAATTAAGTTCGTAATAAAGTGTTAAACGCCGATTGTCAGCTAAAAGTGCTAGAATGAATTTTAAGGATACACAGGAAAAAAATATATACTAAGATATACTAATGGGAAAATAAAGCTTAAACTGAATGCTATAATATTAGGAGAATTTGGATTAGCTGGTCACAACACCACTATTAAGAAATACCAAAGGAGATGCAAATGAGGTAGTTAGAGAGGAAGGAAAAGCAAAGATGTTTTCTTTCTCTACAAAAATTTATTTTTGAGATCTCATCAAGATGGTGGCATAGGTAGACTCTGAACTCATCTACTCTCATGAACACAACCAGGTTACAATTATTTTTGGAAAAATTACCCTGGATAGAAAACTGAAAACTGGATAAAAAGAACCCCCACAACAAGGGACAGTCCTGACTAAGGCTGAAGAGGCAGAAATTCCTTATGGAGAGAAAAAAAGCCATCTTCAGGAGCAGCAAAGTTTCACAGCCAGCCAGACAGGGGCCACCCTAAGGTATGCAGCCCTCCATGGAGGAGTGAGGTCCTGAGCAGGGACCTGATACTGCTATAAGCATCCTTCAGACTCAGCACTACTGAGACAAGGGTCTTACTATTTGGCTTTGCTGGCTATTAACTGTAGTAGGGAATACCCCTAGAAAACCCATTGGATGAAAGCCAGAAGATCCTGGGTCTTAAAGAGCCCATGCACAAACTCACCAATCTCAGAGAGCAACCTAAAATCACCAGCAAGAAGGCTCACAGTCCTTTGGTGAAAAGACCCTCACCTGGTAGGTTCTGGGAGCATCTCCTTTAGAGGAGAGACCTCTCTGGAGACTGAGATGTTGGTGGGGGCCATTGTTGTCACCTAGTCCAGGTGTGCTGACACAGAACACAGCAAACACCACTGAAGTTCTTCCCCTGGCCTGTTAGCCCAGGGGTCTGCCACAACCACTAGAGCACAGATTTAATCCAGTTCAGCCAGGGCAGGCAGCCTGCCCTAGGAACCAGCCCCACCCAACAGCAAGCTCTCAGGCTACTTGTTGGTCTGCATTGACTGAGTGCCTTGATCCTCTACAGGGAGGCAAGGGTGTCTGCCTCTGTGAGGCAGGGCCTGTGTGAGAGCCAGGTGAACTGTGGGGGGCTTTGGTGTAGAACTGGGGGCTTCTGCAATGGGGCATCAGGGTACACTCTGGGGGTGGGGAAGTGTGCACAGACCAGGGACTGAGTTGATGGTGTGTGTGGACCTGTGAGGAGGTGGGGCTTATCAGGGGCAGAAGACCTGTGCTTCACAAATAGCCATAAAAAGGATCAACCCCACTTTCCAAAGCCTGAAACAATTGAGCACTCCCATGCCTAGGGCCAGCCCCACTCAGCTGCACTCCTAAGAGAAGTGACAACAGCCTTGTGGGCCTGAGGCCTATAGAAACTGTAAGCTCCTTAGCCTAGCAATCAGCTACACTGGGCACCTATCCAATTAATAGGAAAACTGCAACAGGAGTGTGCTTTTAGATCTTGTAGCCAAGGGTGCTCAGGCTCCCCAAACCAGATTTACAATAAGCTGGCCAGGGAAGGGAAGACTAAACTCCCTCGGTACTTTCATTAAGAGCAACCAGGCCACAGAAGAAGGAAACAAGTTGCCCACAAAGGGGTCACTCCTGGATCATTTGGACTGGTGACAAGACGGAAGCACACTCCTGGGCCTCAAAAGGCATATCTTACATAAGGTGACTTCACCAAGATCAGGACACATAGCTGACTCAGCTAATACACAGATATAAGCACAGAGAAAGAGGCATAATAAGGAGACAAAGGAATACATTCCAAGCAAGGGAACAGGACAAAACTCCAGAAAAAGGACTAAATGAAACAGAAATAAGCAATCTGCCTGACAAAGAGTTCAAACAAAAACTCATAAAGATATTGGGAGAAGACTGGATAAACACAGTCAGCTTGTCAACAAATAACTGGAAAATATAAAAAACAACCAATCAGAAATGAAGAATACAATACTGGAAATGAAAAATTCACCAGAGGGACTCTAGTGAATCCCTCAAGCAGAGTAGATGTTACAGAAGAATAGACCAGCAAGCTAGATGAAAGACTAGAGGAAATCACCCAAGCTGAACAGATAAAAGAAAAAAGAATTAGACAGAATGAGAACAGTATAAGGGAACTCTTGGCCAATATCAAGTGCACTAACATCTGTATTATAGGTGTCCCAGAAGGCGAAGAGAGAGACAAAGGTGCAGAAAATCTATTTGAAGAAATAATAGCTGAAAATTTTCCTAACCTACGGAAGGAAACAGACATCCAAGTACACGAAGCACAGATTGCTCCAAATAAGATAAGCCCAAAGAGGCCCACACCAAGACACATTATAATTAAAATGTCCAAAATTAAAGATAAAGAGGGAATCCTAAAAGCAGTAAGAGAAAGGCAACAAGTGACATACAGAGGAAATTCCATAAGGCTATCAGCAGACTTCTCAGTCAAAATCCTACAGACAAGAAGAGAATGGCATGACATATTTAAAGGGCTAAAAGGAAAAAACCTACAGTCAAGAATACTCTCTCCAGCAAGGTTGTCATTCAGATTGGAAGGAGAGATAAAGAGCTTCCCAGACGAGCAAAAATTAAAGGAATTTATCACCAAGAAGCCAGTTCTACAAGAAATGCTGAAGGGACTTGTATAAGTGGGAAAGTGATGACCACAAATAGGCATTAAAAAACTATCAAAGGGGCCAGCCCCATGGCCAAGTGGTTAAGTTCGTGCACTCTGCTTTAGTGGCCCAGAGTTTCACAGGTTCTAACACTGGGCACAGACATTGCACTGCTCATCAGGCTATGCTGAGGTGGCATCCCACATGCCCAACTAGAAGGACCCACAACTAAAATATTCAACTATATACTGCAAGGATTTGGGGAGAAAAGGCAGAAAAAATCAAAGAGGACTAGCAACAGTTGTTAGCTCAGGACCCAATCTGAAAAAAAAAAAATTATCAAAAAACAGGCAATAAAATCACTCGTAAAGGTAAAAATATAGTAGCATATCAAGCACCTATGAAGATAATATGAAAGTTAAAAGACAAAAGTAATAAAATTACCTATTTCAATGATGATGTAAAGGATAGACACACAGAAAACAAGAGATTAGATACGATGTCAAAAACATAAAATGTGGGAGGAAGGGAATGAAAAAGTAGAGATTTTAGAAAGAGGTCAAGCTAAAGATTCTATCAACTCAATATAGATTGCTACATACATAGAATATTATATGAGATCCTCATGGTAATCACAAACCAGAAATGTATAATAAGTAAGCAAATAAATAAGACAAAATAAATCAAACATATTACTAAGGAAAGTCATCAAACCACAAGGGAAGACAGCAAGAATAAAAGAAAGGAACAGAGAAGAACTACTAAAACACCCCGAAAAAAGTAACAAAACGGCAATAAATACATATTTATCAATAGCTACTTTAAATGTCAATGGACTAAATGCTACAATCAAAAGGCATAGGGTAGCCAATTGCATAAAAAAACAAGACCCATATATATGCTGCATACCAGAGACACACTTCAGACCTAAAGACACTCACAAACTGAAAGCAGAGGATGGAAAAAGACACTCCATGCAAATGCCAAAGAAAAGAAAGCAGGGGTAGCAATACTTATATCAGACAAAATAGACTTTAAAACAAAAACCATAACAAGAGACAAAGAAGGGGACTACATAATGATAAAGGGAACAATCCAACAAGAAGATATAACACTTGTAAATATCTATGCACCCAACATAGTAGCACCTAAATATATAAAGCAATTATTAACAGACGTAAAAGTAGAAATAGACAGTAACACAATAATAGTAGGGGACTTTAACACTCCACTTACACCAATGGGTAGATCATCCAAATAGAAGATCAATAAGGAAACACGGGCCTTAAATGACACATTTGACCAGATGGACTTAGTAGATAAATACAGAACATTCCATGCAAAAAACACAGAATAGGGGCCAGCCCCGTGGCTGAGTGGTTAAGTTCGTGTGATCTGCTTTGGTGGCCCAGGGTTTCACCAGTTCGGACCCTGGTTGCAGACATGGCAGTGCTCGTCAGGCCACAATGAGGCAGTGTCCCACATGCCACAACTAGAGGGACACACAACTAAAAATATACAACTATCTACCGGGGGGATTTGGGTAGAAAAAGCGAAAAAAAAAAAAGATTGGCAAGTAGTTAGCTCGGGTGCCAATCAAAAAAAAAACCAACACAATACACATTCTTTTCAAATGCACATGGGACCTTCTCCAGGATTGCTCATATATTAGGCCACAAAAGAGGTCTCAATAAATTTAAGCAGATCGAAATAATACCCTGTATCTTTTCTGACCATAAAGGTATAAAACTAGAAATCAACTACAGAAAGAAAATCAGAAAAGCCAAAAAAATGTGGAGATTGAAACAAATCTTACAGAACAACGATTGAGTCAATGAAGAAATCAAAGGAAAAATTTAAAATTTCCTGGAGACAAATGAAAATGAAAATAAAACATGCCAAAATCTTGGGGATACAGCAAAAGCAGTTCTAAGAGGGAAGTTTATAGCTATTCAGGCCTATCTCAACAAAGAAGAAAAGTCCCAAATAAAAAACCTAACAGCATATCTAAAGGTACTAGAAAAAGAAGAACAAACAAAGCCCAAAATCAGCAGAAGGAAGGAAACAATAAAACTCAGAGCAGAAATAAACGAAATAGAGACTTAAAAAACAATAGAAAAAATTAATGAAACCAACAGCCTGTTCTTTGAAAAGATAAACAAAATTGACAAACCCTTAGCTAGACTCACCATGAAAAAAAGGGAGAAGGCTCAAATAAATAAAATCCAAAATGAAAGAGGAGAAATTACAACAGGCACCTAAGATATACAAAAGATAATAAGAGAATACTATGAAAAGCTGTACACCAACAAACTGGATAATCTAGAAGAAATGGATAAATTCTTAGAAACATACAATCTTCTAAAACTGGACCAAGAAGAAGTAGAGAATTTGAATAAACCAATCACCAGTAAGGAGATCAAAACAACAATCAAAAACCTCCCAAAAAATAAAAGTCCAGGACCAGACGGCTTCCCTGGTGAATTCTACCAAACATTCAAAGAAGACTTAATACCTATCCTCCTCAAACTCTTCAAAAAAGTGAAGAGGAGGGGAGGCTTCCTAACTCATTCTATGAAGCCAACATTATCCTGATACCAAAACCAGACAAGGACAACACAAAAAAAGAAAATTACAGGCCAATATCACTGATGAACATCAATGCAAAAATCCTCAACAAAATTCTCGCAAATCGAATTCAACAATACATTAAAAACATCATACATCATGATCAAGTGGGTTTCATTCCAGGAATGCAGGGATAGTTCAATACCTGCAAATCTATCAATGCGATGCACCACATTAACAAAATGAAGAGTAAAAATCACATGATCATCTCAATAGATGCAGAGAAAGCATTTGACAAGATACAGCATTCATTTGTGATAAAAACTCTAAATAAAATGGATATAGAAGGAAAATACCTCAACATAGTAAAGGCCATATATGACAAACCCACAGCAAATATTACTCTAAATGGAGAAAAATTGAAAGCTATTCCTCTAAGAACAGGAATCAGAAAAGGATATCCATTTCCACCACTCTTATTTAACATAGTATCGAAAGTCCTAGCCAAAGCAATCAAGCAAGAACAAGAAGTAAAAGGGATCCATATTGGAAAAGAAGAAGTGAAACTGTCACCCTTTGAAGACGACATGATTTTATATATAGAAAACCTTAAAGAATCCACTAAAAAAACTTTTAGAAATAATAAACGAATACAGTCAAGTTGCAGGATACAAAATCAACATACAAAAATCAGCTGCATTTCTATACACTAACAACAAAGTAGCAGAAAGAGAAATTAAGAATACAATCCCATTTACAACTGCAACAAAAGGAATAAAATACAAAGGAATACACTTAGCTAAAGAGGTGAAAGATCTGTTCACCAAAAACTATAAAACATTGTCGAAAGAAATTGAAGAAGGCACAAAGAAATGGAAAGAGATTCCGTGATCTTGAATTGGAAGAATTAACATGGTTAAAATGTCCATACTTCCTAAAGCAATACATGGATTCCATGCAATCCCTCTCAAAGTTCCAACAACGTTTCCCACAGAAATATAACAAGGAATCCTAAAATTTATATTGAACAACAAAAGACTCTGAATAGCCAAAGGAATCCTGAAGAAAAAGAACAAAGTTGGAGGTATCACACTCCCTGATTTGAAAATGTACTACAAAGATATAATTAACAAAACAGCATGGTACTGGCCCCAAAACAAACACACAGATCAACAGAACAGAATCAAGAACCCAGAAAGAAACCCACACATTTATGGACAGCTAACATTCAACAAGGGAGCCAAGAGCATACGATGGAGAAATGAGAGTCTCTTCAATAAATGGTGCTGGGAAAAATGGACAGCCACATGCAAAAGAATGAAGGTAGACCATTCCCTTACACCATGCACAAAAATCAACTCAAAATGGATTAAAGACTTGAATGTAAGACCTGAAACTACGGAACTTCTAGAAGAAAACACAGGTAGTACACTGTTTGACATCGGTCTTAGCAGCATTTTTTCAAGTACCATGTCTGACGGGGCAAGGGAAACAAAAGAAAACATGAACAAATGGGACCACGTCAAACTAAAAAGCTTCTGCCAGCATAGGAAATCACCAACAAAATGAAAAGACAACCTAACAATTGGGAGAAGATGTTTGCAAACCATATATCAGATAAGCGATTAATATCCAAAATATGCAAAGAACTCATACATCTCAACAACAAAAAACCAACAACCCAATTAAAAAATGGGTCAAAGATCTAAACAGTGATTTCTCCAAAGAAGATCTATGGATGGCCAACAGTCACATGAAAAGATGTTCGACATCATCAGCTATCAGGGAAATTCAGATAAAAACTACAATGAGATATCACCTCACTACTGTCAGAATGGCTATAATTAACAAGACAGGAAACAACAAATGTTGGAGAGGATGTGGAAAGAAGGGAACCCTCGTACACTGCTGGTGGGAGTGCAAAATGGTGCAGATACTATGGAAAGCAGTATGGAGGACCTCAGAAAATTAAGAATAGATCTTAATAGTGGAATATCACTGCTAGATATTTATCCAAGGAACTTGAAACTACAAGTGCGTAAAGATACATGCACCCCTATGTTCATTGCAGCATCATTCACAATAGCCAAGACTTGGAAGCAACCTAGGTGCCCATCAAGGGACTAATGGATAAAGAAGATGGGGTGTATATACATAATGTAGTACTAGTCAGCCATAAGAAATGATGAAATCCAGCCATTTGTGACAACATGGATTGACTATCCACTTGTAGGCTAAATGAAATAAGTCAGAGGGAGAAAGTCAAATACCATATGATCTCACTCATAAGTAGAAGATAAAAATAACAAACAAATACATAGCAATAGAGATTGGATTGGTGGTTACCATAGGGGAAGCAGGGAGGAGGGAGGGAAAAAGGGGTTATTAGGCACACATGTGTGGTAATTAGTTTTTGGGCACTGAACATGATGCAATCTCAACAGAATTCCAAATATATTATGATGTACATCTGAAAGCTGCATAATGCTATAATCCAATGTTACTGCAATAAAAAAATAAAAAATAAAAAAAGAATTTTGCAGTGCTATTCAATAATATGGGACTTTCTATTTGTTTTCCCTTTAGGTGTTAGTTTATTTTTAATTTTGAAAGATAAAGATGAGCATATACACAACATCATCAGACAGAACATCTGCAATGAACATAGACCTGTCTTGTCGAAAGATTTTTTAAAATCTAAATAGCATAGGCATATTGGAGCAAAGAGTTAGACTTTTTGTTAACCTAAAAATGAAGACTGAAATACTAAAATTTACATTCAATGAGAATTTCAATTCTATGTTGGTAGTTGAGTTGGTTGAAAGCAAATGCTGTGAGGAAAAGAAAATCCAAATAAAGCAGCACAGAAAGTTACTTCCCTGAATGTACAAACACAATTTTAAAGAAAGTTTTATCAATTAGCTTAGGCTAGGTTATGCTGCATTAAAAAGCAATCCCCAAAATCTCAATGGCTTACATGAAACATTTTTCCTCCTGTGTTACATTGCAAGTCAGTTGAAGTAGAAGTCTGTCTAGGAGAAAAGGCCCCTGCGGCAGAGAGATAAAGAGCAAGAGGACTAGGAAGGACTCCCAGAGCTTCTGCTCCACAATACTACCCTCTTATCCACTCCCATTTCATGGTCAGAGCAAATCACAAGGTCAAAGCCAATGTCAGAAGAGTAAATAAAAACCAATTTCATGGTGGGGAAGGGCAGTTAAATTACTGGAAATATGAAGTCAATCAACTAAAGAACAATTACAAAAAGTTCATCATCCAAGAAAAAAAATATTCAAAGTACATAGACAAGTGTTTCACAAAAGGGACTATTCAGATGACCAAAATAATGTAAGAAGTAATTCAAAATATTTAGTATTAAAATAAAGGCAAATTAAAATGATGAGGTATAATTTTTTTAGCTATCAGATTGATAAAGCGTAAAATGTGCCGCTAAAATCTGATTTTGGAGATATTATGAGGAAAGATATTTTATGATCTGTTCTTTGGAGTATTAATTACAACATTTATTTTGGGAATAAACAAAATATTTTGAGATGTAAAACACACTTGATTTAGCAATGAGTTTGAGAATCAATATTAAGAATATAATTACACAAATGAAGAAATATACTTGCACAAAAACATCATTTCATTATTGTTTATAGTAAATCAAAATTAGAAATATAAAAAAAAGTCCATTAATGAGAGCCAGATTAAAGAATTCACATGTAAAGTTTGCAATTCTGCACTATGGAAGCACTTTACTTAAGTAAGGAAATTCTCCCTCGTCTCTCTCTCTCTCTCTCTCTCCATGACATATTTTTGTGTATAAAAACTTTTAAAAGAGTAGTATGTCATGATTCTATATATGTGAAATTAAATTTGTTTTATACTTGTATTATCCAGAGTACGCAGAAGGAATTAACTGGAAGGAATACCACCAAAAATCTCACTTGAGTGTTTATAAATAGCGATAATTTGAAAAATTTGTTATAGAGTGGCTGTTTTACAATATATAAGTACTATTTTAACCCTAAGAAAACAATATGTACATTTTCTTTTTTAAAAAATGTAGGGCTTTCCTTGAACATAGCAGCTGTAGTTACTACTTTCTCCAACAAGCTGCACTAGCTAGACCCACACTCAGAAACCATGTCTCAGGTACCTACAGTTGCAAAGGATACTGGCACCATCTAGTCCAGTGTGGATAGCGTCCAGCATAGGATAGTGGAGATAACTGCCAATGATTAGGTGGATCACCTGTAACTGTTATCTTAATTGATATTGCACAATTGATTGGTGGTGTGTTTCAAGGAATCAGACCATGTTTGTTTGGACATGGATTTGATCATGCTATTGTCCAATCTGACATGAACCACTGGCCCTCCATGGTGGTAAATGACGCAAGAAGGCCCATGGTCAGATGGAATAAAAGGGAGAGTCCAGAAGCTTCTATCCAGAGGAGGTATCTTCTACAATTCTAGCAAAGATAAAGAAATCACAGAAGTCTACCTTCGGAAGACTGTTAGCAAATTCTGTTGCCACAGCATTAGTTTATTAATGACTCTCAACATCAGGTTTCCAAAGGTGTTGGGCCCATTGCTGGCCTCAATATTCTCAGAAGGATCAAAGAGCCATTGACGACTGCTGTTTCTTATGGATTGAACAAGATCTTGATGCAAAACAAATATGTTGACCTTTTTCTTAGAAGGTGTACTTTTAATGTGTAAATCCTCACTATTGAATACGAAATATTTTTGGTCAAATCTACAGCTGAAGACTAATGCTTAGGTGCAGAAGATTTTAACAAACAAAAGATTTCACTGCAGATTTCAAGGCTGAGCACAAGAAGGCCATCGGTAAGAACAAGAGAACTGACTGCAACCTCTGGACTACTGTAAACATGCTCTAGGTACTTTCTTAAAAAAAACAGGTCAAAATTGGTACTAATTCTCTGCAGGAAAGATTGACTTCCACACTTCCATTATCTGTGCCAGTTTGAAAACTTGAATGCTGACCTGCTTTGTAGCATTCCGGACTCCGTGGAGAAAACCCTTTACTATGCCAAGTTAGACAAGTCACAGATACATCACCTCACCCACATGGGTGAGTATACACCTACCACTAATATTCAGAAACTTCCACAAGTCTTCTTCAATGGAGAACAATTGATAAGAACAGCAACGCCGATGAGTCTACTGTTTATGATACGTCTTTCCAGGCAGCAATCACATCCAGGGACAAATCTGATGATGCTCAAGATTAGCTGTTTTTGAATATCACTACTTTTTCCATTGACAGTGAAACTCCTGGTGGGGTCACCATTGCCGCGATCAAACACACTATCAGCAGGCCTACAAGCAGACACAGACCTTCACTACTTAGTCAGACAACCAGCCCTGTTTCTTATTCTAGTTTATAAAGGTGGATGTGCCCTGGCAACCTGCTTGGCAAGTTTTAGTTCATAGTCATACGACTGTTTGCCATGGTATATCTCAGATCATAATCTGTGGATAGCAATACAACAAAAAAGACCAAGATTCCTATCACAAATCCCAAGGTCTTTTGAGCAAGGAAGATATTGAGGTACAATTTAGGAGGCTAAGCAATACAAAGCTGAAATGAGAAGTGGTGAGACAGGATGTCTTCTAAGTTTTCTCTTCAATCCTACATCTTCAACATGAAAGTGATGGTTGAGGGTGCAAAATATCAAAGGCAGTCTCAGCGACGAGGACAAATGGAAGACTTTTTGACAAGTGTAATGACATCATCAACTGGCTCAGTAAGAATCACATTGCAGAGAAGGAGACATTTGGATATCTGCAGAAAGAGTTGGAGGAAGTCTGCAACCCCCTCATTACCACCTGCCTTAGAGTACAGAAGCATGCCAGGAAAAACCCCAGGGGCTTCCCTGGGGCAGAGATCTTTCATCTGGAGTTGCTTCTTCTGGATCCATCACTGAAGAGATTGATCAAGCCAACAAGGGCATAGAAACCCTAGCATTATTCCACAGTAAAAAAATGAAGAACACATATTTGTAGCGAATTCAGTGACAGTTAAAAGTGATGAACCGATCCATTGCATTTTTCAGCAGTCTCCATACATAAATGATTGTACAGGGGAAGGAGATAGGAGTGCGGCTCATCAGCACTGTATTGTAAATTAGTAGAAATTGCAATGCCCTAAATGAAAACTGTATTTAAAATTTGCGCAGAGAGTTATAATAAGGAATACAACAACAAAAATCAGTAAAATAAAAACCAATGCACACAATTAACAATTATCCATTATATTTCAAATCATAGGTCATGATTGCTAAATTTTTAAAATAAATTCCTCCTTTCCAAATTGATAGGGAATTAGTTAACATGGCTTTTTGTTTTTGCCTCTTTGTAGATTCCACAAATTGAAAATAAAGAACATACAGAGGAAGAAAAAACAAAAATAAAAACAAAGAAAAAGATGAATAGATCATTTTAATCATTACCATAATTTCTATTTTTCATATTAATAATTTCTTCTTCTTGAAAAAATTTAGCAAATTGAAATCAAAAGATAAAATTAAGCATTTATTATTATCTTTTTAATGTGGCATTTGGCTTACTAGATTTCTCCTTTCCTGATACTAATATTTTTGATTAAAGAATTAAACACAAGGTACTATCAATTAAAAAAATCAGAGAAGATACTTGCATGCAGTTATCTCATTTATGGTTATATTACTTCTAGACATATAAGAAAATCAAGAACTGAGAAAACATGAGATGGAATGCTTGGCACTGGATATGCACAATCTATCAGAAAAGGGATTTTTTAATTTATTTTTTTTCACTTGGAGATGTAAAATTACTCTATTTGCTGCCCTTGTCAGCAGGATCAATAAATAAGAGTTTAATGGCATGAAGTCTGTAACACTAAGAGAAGAAATATGAGCTTTCTGTAGTTGAACTGTGGCCAGACTATTTCTCATCACTTTAGGTACTCATGTTAGTTTCATCTTCTATAAGTACACAAATGGAATATTTGTATGCATTTATTCATACATAACTCAAACACATGCTAATAAGCATATTTTAAGCACATTTTAATTGGACAGAAACTGCACCACTAAAAGAGTAAGTTTATTGACACCATACATACAGACATCAACTTAGCACAAAGCATCAAGAATATAGTAAAATTGCTTTTTACTAAATCTCAAAAAGTTTTTCTAGATATTAACTTAGATGCTATTTTTCCTGCAAAATTTGCTACCCCCAAATGTATCTCTTTGGCTTGATTATTTTTTTTTTTTTTTAAGATTTTATTTTTTCCGTTTTCTCCCCAAAGCCCCCCAGTACATAGTTGTATATTCTTCGTTGTGGGTCCTTCTAGTTGTAGCATGTGGGACACTGCCTCAGCGTGGTTTGATGAGCAGTGCCATGTCTGTGCCCAGGATTCGAACCAACGAAACACTGGGCCGCCTGCAGCGGAGCGCACAGACTTAACCACTCGGCCACGGGGCCAGCCCTTGGCTTGATTATTTTTAAGAACAAAAGACTCAGGAAGAAAATTTGACCTTCCTCCTATCTCCTTAAAAGATTTTAAGATAGCTTCAGGAAGGAGCTATCAGCACAGATAACTGCAGTATAATATGAACTGGGTGTGGTAAACAGGGAGGAACCTAGCAAGGCCCATTTGATCAGAGTCCTCTCCGTGTCCCACTGTCTCTGCATGGCATGGCAAACACTTGTTTATCAAACATTTTCTTTTCCATCTCCATGTGAATTGCCTTCCTTCCCTTTGAAGTCCCAAACCACTACCCTTAACATCCTTCTTTGTCTTTAGATGAAGATGGTATTTAAGGTGAGTGCTTCGACCATTTTAGCACATTACCCAGTTTTCTTGGGTTTCTCCCATATACACATGCTATTAAACATTGATTTTCTCCTGTCATTCTGTCTCATGTCAATTTAATTCTTAGACCAGCCCGAAGAACCTAGAAGGGTAGATTATTTCTTCCTCCTCTACACCTACTAACATATATAAATCATAATTCACATACTTAAGAGACTCTCCACTATTTCCTTGTTAAGCCTGAACTTGGAACTTTGGGAATTTTTTGTGAGGCTGGGGGTTTCATGTTCTTGTTTCTCCACACACCATTACTGCCCAGGTTTGGTCATCTGCCTCGGGCACTGTCAAGAATCAGGGAAAGAGTCTCCACTGCTCCAGGCCCCCACAGACTATTCTCTTTTCCATTCTTGCAGGGAAAATCCACATTTCTCTCTCCCCTACAGCCTTTCCCTGTCCCATGGATCTTTCCTTTTCTTTTGTTTGTTCTTAGTAAGTACTCATGACCTATAGCAATCAAAAGACATTAGCAACCAACAAACCAAGGAACAAAGAGGGGTTTGGTGTCCATTTAAAAGCAAACAAAACAACAAAAACAAACTTCTTAAACAGTGCAAATGTTCACATATTGTCACTTCTTAATTATCAGGTACAACAATCCAGGTGAGTTTGACACCACAGTCAGAGTTCTTAACCAAGCAAACTGGAGCTAATATAACATTTGCCTAGTAACATAGCCTTGGAAGTCAGACTGTTAGCTTCAGTTTCCAGCTTGGCCCAGCAAATATTGCCATGTCTCAGTTTTCCTTTAAAAGAGTGATAATTACTTTGCTGATAGAACTTGTCTTCGGGGTTTGTTGTGATAATAAAATGCAATGACACACTTGAGGAGCTTACAGCAGTCTGTGGAGCATAGTCAGTCCTCTAAAGATATTGGTGTATTGTTCTGGGACAATACAGACCTGCCCCTACTCTGTGCCTTCCTTCTCTTTGCTCATGCTGGCTTTGCCTATTGATGCATCCTGACTTGTACCTTTGTGTTCATCGGACTTTGATCTGAGTAGGCAACGTTGGAGAGTATGGGGAGCACAGGTTTGGGAGAAATGTTGACTCCGCTATTGTAAATTTGTATGATTTTGGATAAGATACTTAAACCTTCAATATCATATCTTCATTGGTAAAACTGGAAATTGTAATACTTCCTAGGGCTTCTGTGAGGATGAGTGAGTTAACATAATAAGGAACTTTTCTCAGGTCTTAGTGATCCTCCTACTACATCAGCAACAGCAGCCACAATGTGGTGAGCACTATATGTGGCCCAGATATTTTTGAGCCATTTTATAAAAATTACTCTATTTAACCCTTGAAACTACTGGCTTAGGAAGTTATTAATCTTGATACCTTAAAATCAAAATTCTGAGCCTCAAAGAGCCTTAAGTGACTTGTGCTTAAGTGACTTGTCCAAAGGACTACTTATTCACCAGGACCTTGAAATAATGCAATTCTGAGGTGTATATTCAGGTATTACAGAGCTGTAGAATTCAAGATGGTGGTCATTGTCATTTATATATTCTAGAAACTGGGAGAAGTATAAGTTCCTGTTGGTATCTCAGTTTGCCATGGCTTCTAGTTGCAGGAGAACCACCAGCAGCTAGTTTAAGAAGAAAGGAGTTTTATCAGAAGATATTTACAGGTCTCGGACTTGTTGATAGAATCATAGAGTTAGGTGTGGAGGCTACTCCAACAATGACCTTCTTGCCTTTATGTTGGACACTCACTGTGCAGTTCACAATGCTGATGCTGGGTACTCTACAGTCAAACCTCCAGTGGAGCTGTTACTCCTGAAAGCCAGACTCCTGTGCGCCGCCACACCAGAAATGGATTTCCTGGTGTTGCCTGCATATTGATGTCTCCTGAATTGATGTCTCATGTGGATCGAGCTGACTGGCAGACAAGCCATATTCCTGTTACCTAGCCTCCAAGGAGAATAGAAGCAAGTTATGCCTCTGCCTGGGGAGACAGGACTCATAATATGTGAAATTCCTCATACCAAAGAAGGGTTTGGAAAAGGCCAAGAGGCCGAGATGCATGATAAATTTCCAGCACACTTATAAAACTTCAAATCTTATTGTTATTCTATTCCAGGGCAATTTTTGGAACTAGCCCCCACCTCTGTGTTGGGCTAGTTACATTTCCTCTGAGATTTATATCTGCCACTGCCTTTAATAGAAGAGACAGGTGAGTGAATGACTGAATGACGAAATAAGTGCTTTTACAAAACCACTTGCATCAGCACATATTTACAAGACATGTCGTAAAGTGGCATTAAAATAGAATCTAAGAGTTCCTGTTTTGGCAGTGAACTAACCATGTGTACATCTGTTTCCATCATCACCTCCGTACGACTATTCTTCCCTAACGCCTGTGCTACCCCCTCATCAGAAAGGAAGGTCCTGGTTCTGTCTGAATTCCACTGTCTTCTGAATTAGTATTGTTACAGGTCATGCTCAAAAAAACTGAGGGAGTCCAACTACGTCTTTTTCTTTCATTAAAAGTGATTGACTATATAAATCTCCTTTGCTCATAGAAGATATATTCCTTCTTTCCTTTCCCCAGAACAACTGCTACCAGGTGTGGGGAAGCAACCACAGAATTTGCCATGTGGTTTTTCTTGCCCAAACTGAGATCTACGAAGGAGTGTGGTTTTAAACAGCAAGAATGTAGAAGGAAAAGATCTCCTTTCTTGTTGCCCTGAGTAACCACTGAAAATGTTTGCTTTCAGTTTGACATTAAGAAACATAAACTGTCAAGTGCCAGAGGCCCTACGAGGTAGAAATTAAACATCGTGATTGTTTCTGAAATTTTTTATTTACTTGTTTGCAAAGAAAGTTAGGCACTCATCATGTGATTCAATACTCATTGTAATAGGTCAGCACAATGAGGATTAAAAGCACTTTGATGAAAAGCAGTCAGAGAAATTATGCTTTTTCAGCTTCCTGTAGAGTTACTTTTTCCTTTAATAATTTTACCAAGAATTCACTCTCAAACTAATTTATTGGAAAAAGCCAACATTATCATAATTCCTTTCAATTGAATTCTACAATTTTTAGAGCTACAGTCCATCATGCAGAAGTTACCCTTGTAGTTTACATATACTTAAAATCTGAATTGCATCATACAATGTATCAGGACCTGTGAACAATAGCAGGACAATTCTGACGTGTCTGATGTTTTACTCACTAGCCATAGGACGTCCCAGAGCTGGTTGATAGCTCAAGAACTTTTTGTGTATTCCCACTTACATTTAGGACTGATATAAATATTCAAGACATAACAATTTAAAAATAGTAATACCTGAAATTTATGGCATACTTACTCTACATCAAGCACAGCTCTAAGTCCTTAGTGTCCGTTCATCTATATATCAATTCTGTGAGGTTGGTATGACCATCACCATTTTAAAATGAGAAAAACAAAACAAACAAACAAAAACAAATTCTAGGGCACAGAGAGCTTTAAGAAATTCCCAAAGGGTACATGGTAATTAGCTGTGAAGCTCTTAAAGCCCTCTACTATTGGGTTAATTTTTAGTTATTTAACAGAATGTTGGAAATGTGTACAAAACATTTGAAAAATGTTGAAAGGAATATACAAATGTGTAAAATGTGGTTCTTAATTCTTGGCCTTTGTTGAATTCATAATTAGTGATAGATGGAGCATGGTGAGAAATAGACATCTATGCAATGTGACTAACACCATGTAAGTAATATGCTCACATGGTGCAAATGATTAATTCTGTCTCTGGTCAAGGAGGTGCACTGAGCCTTGGGGGATAAATAAGTATTTGCCAGGCAGAAAATGGGGAAGATGACGTTCTGAGGAAATGTTTCTGGACTTAAAGTATGAGATTGTAAAAATAGAAATAAGATCCTCAGTATGATCATAGTGTGTTCTAAGGAGCATGGCAAGGAAGTGGGGAGGAATTAGCACATATAGCTTGAGGAGTTGGTTGAGGCTAGTTGGGAAAGTAATTTGAATTCTCTTATTTTAAGAAATTCTTTAAGCATTGAGGAGAATGACCAGATATCTAGACAAACCATTTTGACCTCGACAGCATTTTAACAATATATTTTTAAAGACCAAGTTGAATACTTAAAAATGTATCAACACTGATCAATCAAACCATTTCTACTTATTATGTTACCTATTATTATATTCTACTTAAACACTTATTGAAATGTATTATTTTCTGTAAATATTTAAAATTTTTATTATATTTGTTATATTTTACTATTATATATTATGGCTAATGATATTTCTTTCTGTAGTTTCATTACATATGTAAGGGAATATCCATACCTAAGGGCCTAGCAGCTACTGGTTTTTCCCAAAAAGAAAAAGAGCATAAAATTAAGAGCCAGCAAAACCGGGTTTGAATCAATTTTCATTTTGTGTATCTCTTTGATTTTTTTTCAGTTTCAAATTTTGTTCTATAATTTTCTGTCATTGTAAATTCGTGTGTGCATGTGCCATGTCTGATGGTTGAGGGTAAAAATATTGCAGAATTCATTTCTATAATGAGAAGCTTTGGTCATTGCTCATTTTACTTTATCTTAAAGACAGGTGCCGGTAATATTCATTATGAGATAGGTGATGAGTGTTTCTTCCCTGATTAACCAAAGAGAAAAATACGACAAATTGCCTCCAGCTGTTGTAGCAGTGTTTCTATTGACCAGATAGTATGTCTTCTGTGCTAATTCTGTCTTTGCCACTCTTCTCATTGCTTTACACATGATCGTGTAACTCTTTCCACCAGTAGCAAAGATGAAACAGAAGTTTCAGCAATGGAGTCAAAATGTCCTTGAGCATAAAAATCAAAGTGTTAAAATATTTTGCTATGATGTGATCTTATCACAGTTGCTTGAAAAGGGAAATATGATTTAAATACTTAAGAGAGATAGCTGGTGGCATCATGGGTAAAGTCTTGAGGTATAGAGAGACTAAAGATAGGAAGACTAATAAGCAAGGTTTATTAGCTAAAACCGGTGATTCTGAATTGTCCTTAAGGAGTCAAGTCAGGCATGTAAGGGAAAGGGATGTGCAAAAAAAACTACAGAAAACAAAGTCTAGCAACACATTATTAGAGGATGATGATATGCAACAGAAATCATTGTTTTTCAAGTGGCTCAAAACCATGAAAATGAAATTCCAACTAAATATAACTTGAGAATGGAAAAAAATTGTCTCATATATAATTAAAAATCTTAAGTGCAGAAAAGCAGATGTAAATTGATACCAGTTTTGTCCAGATGACAATTAAAGATGTATTCTCAAGATTCCTAAATATGTCTGTGGATATATAATTTCACGATTGCTGAAGCCGGGTACCTGAGGGTTACTGCAGATGTTAAACCAATTTGCTGTTTTCCTGCTTAACTTCAGGGGTGAATTAGGGGTCTCCAGGATTTGTCAGTTTGTTTTGCAGAAGAAAGAGCATGCCTTCAGGGGGAAGTTGTGATCACTGGATCACTGGCCCTCAGCAGCAGCTAAAGCCCAGAAGTCAGAATGCCCAGGGGCCTATTGGGAGTGACCCCTTTGTTTCTCCAAAGCTCCTTCTGCCAAGCCCCTTAGCTCTATAACCCCACACCCCCACCACCGGTTTCTGTTCTTGGCAAGCAAGATTTGAGTGAACCCAGGCTCCCACCTTCTTGTTTTGGCCAATTTGAATAAATCATTCTCTATCTCCAAGCACTGATGTCTCCGTGTTTGGCTTGCTGTGCATCAGGCACACAAATTTGAGATTAAGAGGTTTGGTATCATTGCTATGGCTTCTGACTTCATGATTCTGATTCCTTGTAACTTTCCATCCCAATCAAGCCTCATATATCCATGATTCTTCTCCTGGTTTAAGGCTCACTCAGCTGATTGTCCCTTTCACATACACACACTCACACACACATATCCTGAGGGGGAGAGGGGTTTTACATCAATGATTTCAGAAACTGTATATCAAGCATCTCTTCTTACAATTCCTTCAGTTACATCACTGACCCTAGAAATTCCTAACTCCATCTTTCCCACAGGTTTCAGCTTCTTTCCAAGGATTAGTGCTCTCTAGGTCCTCTCCCCCCCTTTCTTGTTCACTCTTTTCCTCCTCAATTCCTATTGACATGAATGGAATTTGCATTGGCTGTCCCTTTGGATCTCCTGCTAACCTGTGACTACCTTTTGATGCCAAACAGTAATTTTTCCTAAATGTGGAGATTCTCTCCCTAAGAAGGATTTATTATTTTTATTCTTATTTTTTTTACTTTGTTTGGATGTATTTCCAAAATCTACTTTATACTGTTAAATTTTGCGCTACGCTGATGTTTGCATGTTATATTTCCACTGTAGAGTTTGATTGGGTGTTTAACTTCTCTGTTTGTAAAGACAGTGATGTTTCTCCACAACCAGCTGTTAACTGCCTCATTTCACTTCCTTTTCAACCTGTTTTACCAGTCACCTGAAGGAATTTATTAGTGATGGTTCAACAAAGGTTAGCAAGAATTATTAGATAGTCCTGCTGACGATGAATGCCATTCTAAGGAGAGTGAGTGAACTTGCTCTTTCCACACAATGCAGTCTTTTATTATTTAAAATTTTGTTTTGAAGTCTTCATTCATTATTCGTTTGAGTGATGATTCTGGGCAATGCCAGCTATGCTGCTGCTCTTACAGACTCTAAAAAAAAATCCTCACAAATCTTCTCCCCTAGCACAATAGAGATAGACTTTTCAGTTCATGTGTCCTATGAAACTAATTCAAATAGAGAAAGTGATTTGAACCTGGCAATGCTAACACTTAGTTCAGGAATCTATGTAGTTTTCTTGAGATGCAATCCCAAAAAGGCCCTGGGTGATGAGGACTGTGAACACAGTCAAGACAAATGACCACGTTTTCAAATTGCCTCGTCCATAAATGTCAGCAAAACAGAAACTAATCATTGCCCTCTTTACAAAGAAATTAGTTAATTCATTAAGTCAGGAAACACTGCAAAGCCTTGGAAACTAGAAGCTTGAGATCTATTAAACATTATGTTTCTTAATAAATCACTTATCAGATCTACATATCAAAAATCTAAACTTGGTTTTATTTGACCTTCTCATTACTCATGGGTGTGTGGTGAGAATGAATGAGATAGGGTAAAAGATTGGTTTTGAATTTCTTGAAATAAATGTCCTATATCTATTCTAGGAACTATTTCAAGAGATGGATTTCAGAACCTAGAATCTTAAATTACCTGATGTGTGACATGCTGCAGCATAATGTCTTGGATTCTTCCCTTTGCCCTGGAGCAGCAGTAACCAATATTTTTTTAGGCTGTGACACAGTTATGGACTTCTGGGGGCACATTGTAAAAACAAATAGAACTTCCCAGAGTTTCCTCAACTTTAAGGGAAATTGTATTTATAGACCTTCTACTATCAAGAAACATTGGGTAAAGCTTGTTACATGTATAATTACATTTAGTATTTCCCACAATTCTACGCAATGGGTATTATTTTAGAGCAAACCAGGAGACAGAATATTTTAATTACCAAGCTGATTTTCAGCTTACCAGTTGTATTACATTGAGAAAAATCTCCTAACTTTTATAATTGACTATGAGGCTGAGGATGCTTTGCCATGTATCACATTAATGGCTAAATGCTTTCTCCCTCCATCCCTCAATTATTAATATTCATTCTCTATCAAAGAGGTCAGTCTTCCCAGATGGAGATTGGTTCTTTAACCAAGAATTGGTCAGGGTAAAGAATTGGCTAGAACTTCCAAGCAGATTCTCAAGACTTATTTCTCATGTATTAAATGTCTTGTCTTAGTTTCTGTATTTCCAAAGTAATAGTTATCATGAACCATTCTGTGCTTAAAATTAAATTATACATGTAAATTTGTATGATAAAAATTAAAGTATAATACAAGTATAACATCATGAATAGTCAGTACTACATATAACAGAGGAAAAGTGAGCTAGGGAGAATATAAAGCAAAACAAAATGTAAGTGAAAAAGCAAAATTGCATACACAGATGTGGGTGAAAGATTATTGCTTCACAATTCTGCCCACACTTTTAAAATCAAGGTCATCAGTCAGCCTAGTCCAGCTATGTTCAGGATCACAGACATAAACTTGAACAACCCTACATGCTGCCAATCTTTCTGCTTTATAGACATATCCAATGAGACCAGCCAATGAGTTAGTTAAGGCTTACGAAAGCTGGGCAAGTCACAGTTTTGTATTGGTTTAACATAATTCGATTTTACTATTCCTCCTCCAAAATCTCCAAATAATATGGGGTATTAGGAAAGTTTCAAGTCACATCTGACAATATCTCCCATTTCTTACAAAGCTGATTAGCTTCTGGTCAGAGGTTGACTCTACTGCTCTTTGCTTGATAAAACAAGATATAGTATACAAAATTCTATAAAGGATATATGTTTCTCTTTATCAGCTAGCCATTGATTTATAAAAAATAATGTTTATTGAGCAGCCATGGCATGGCATGGTGTTTATTAAGTGATTACTGTGCTCAGAGTGCCATCTTACCAAAGTAGAAATCACGTGGGGTTGAATAATAATTATCCACTCTGAGATTTAGTGGGTCAGGGCTGTGCTTAATGCTTAGAGTCATATTAAGTGTATGAAGTATAATCCTTGTAACACCTCAGTGAGGCAGGTATTACTATTCTCCTTTACAGATAAGGAAACCAGAGCACCAAGTTTTATGTCTGTTGCCTGATACACTTTGTGGAGTCAGCAGCAGAACTGCTGTTTGAAAACGTGTGTCTACTTTTGAAGCACTCTCATACGTGAAAGCATCTGGGGAGTCAAACCATATTTACAAACAAGCTACTGTTTCTAAAAACAGTCCATTGGTAACCTTGCTGTGTCTTTTTTCACTGGTTATATTCTATGTTTTATGATTTATGAAATTTAGTTTTAACAAAATAATTTTTACATAAGCATAAAGATTTTCACTAATGCTGGTTATCTACATATTCCTTTATACCACATCTATTATGTTGTATGATATTTCTAAAATATGACAAAACTTTTATGCCAGAAATAGTGTAAAAGTCATTATATACATTCCAAAATATGTATTACATTTAAAATTTGAATAGACTTTCATCAAGTTGAAGCCAATATAAAGTCATTTCTCCTGCTTAATTAGATATTAATTTTAGCTAATGCATAATCTAAATATTTTCATAGACCTATACATAATTAGGTAGAGTTAAGTGCTGACATTCTAAAACTAAAGTCGGTAACTGTCACAATATTTAATGTAAACGATTTTTATTAATTTTTTAAAATTCGGTACTTTTCTTGGTATAGCAAAATTATTCAGGATGTGAATAGATGCTAAACACCACTAACTGTCAGGGAAACACAAATCAAAACCACACCGAGATATCACCTCACACCTGTTAGGATGGGTATTATGAAAAAAACACAAGACAACAAGAGTCGGCAAGGATATGGAAACATCGGAACACTTGTGTACTGTTGGTGAGAATGTAAAATGGTAGAACTGCTATGGGAAACAGTATGGAGGTCCCTCAAGAAATTAAAAATACAATTACTATAAATTCCAGAAATCGCACTTCTGGGTATTTATCCAAAATAATTCAATCAGGATCTCAAAGAGATATTTGCACTCCCATGTTCATTGAGGTACAACAGCCAAGAGGAGGAAAGAATCTAAATGTCCATCAGCAAATGAGTGAACAGAGAAAATGTCATATATATATATCTATATGGAATATTGTTCAGCCTTAAAAAAAGAAGCAAATCCTGCAATATGTGACAATGTGATGAACCTTGAGGACATTATACTAGGGAAATACGTCAGTTACAGAAGGACAAATACTGCATAATTCCACTTATATGAAGTATATAAAACAGCCAAACTCACAGAAGCAAAAAATAGAATGACAGTTGCCAGGGGCTGCAGGGAGGGGCATATGGGGAGCTGCTCTTCATTGGGTATAAAGTTTCAGTTACACAAAATGAGTAAGTTCTAGAGATCTGCTGTACAACACAGTGCCTATAGTTAACAAGACAATATTGTGCATTGCAAAAGATCTCATGTTGAGTGTTCTTAGTACACACACGCGTGCCCACACATGCAAAGAGATGCAAGGAAACTCTGGGAGGTGTTGGGAGTGTCTATTACTTTTATTATGGTAATGGTATCACAGGTGTTTGCATATGTCCAAACTCATCAAATTGTACACATTAAGTATGTGTGGTATTTGTATATAAAATCTCAATGAAGTTGTTTTAAATAAAAAAGAATGAATACATAAACAACCTTCCCCCCAAAAATAAGAGCCCAGAGAAAAAGTTGAGGCATCCTCTGAAACAATGCTGGAAGGTTTTACAGCAGGATAGGTATGCATTGCTTTCTAGGCCTTGTTAAGGATTTTGACCTGTTTTTGAAGGGCATTTGGAAGCAATTGGAGAGTCTTGAAAGGGAGAGGGAATGGAGCGACATTAAAAAATTTGCTTCTTGAAAAGACAAATGCTCCCTGTAAATGCAATAAAGGGAACTGATTGAACAGGGGCAAAAATTGATGTGGAGAAACTTGTTCTGAGGTTATATAAACAATGAAGAAGAGAGACGGTCAGGCCCTGGAATAAGGAATAATAAATAAAATGTAGAGAAGGAAGCAGAATCAAAATATATCAGCAGAATGACTTAGAAATTGGGAGATTAATTAGACACAGGAAATGAGGGAAAAGAAGACATTCAAATAGATTCTTAGATTTTGACTTGCACAACTGGATGGATGGTGTTGCCGTTCATTTAGAAAAGGGATGCAGAAGGAAATCTAGGGGCAGAGTGAGTGATCCTGCTTCTTTCTGATTATATTGAGTTTAAAGTGACACTGAAGCTTCCAACTGTAGATTTGAAATAGACATAAGGGTCTAGACCTCAGAGGAGATACAGATTAAAGATGTAAAACAATGAGTCATTTGGATTTTAAGTATTAGTTAAAGAACAAAAGAGATGTAATTTTGGAGACAGAGATTACATATTGAGAAGAGAACCTAAGACTGAGTCTTAAAGAACTCCAACTTGTAAGAGTTGAATAGATGAAAATGAGTGCATAAAGAAAAAGAGAAAAAATAGCTAGATTGGCATGAGGATGCCAAAGGGGTGTAGAGTTACTGAGGTTGGGTGAATACATTATTCTGAGAAAGAGGAGGAAATCAATGAATGCTGCCCAGGCATCAAGGAAGAGGAAAAATCAAACAAGCTTGCACTGACCTTAGTGAGATCATAATTTGTCAGAAGCTAAAGTGAAGTGAATTGAGCAGTGAATGAGGAATGATGAGAAAAAGAGTGAGCAAAAGCAATTCTTATTAGAAGTTGTCTTCAGGAAGGATGAGAAAGAGACAGGGATTGGTGTCTGGAAGTTTGGGGTGGATGCTTATTTGTTGTTTCCTTATGCAGAAAGTGATATGAAAACACTTAAAAGTAATGTGCAAGACCCAGTCACTCCCAAGATACTATCTTCCAGAACTCCCTCTCTGCGATAAAATATACAATTCAACATCAGGTCTGTTAGGTTATATCTGAACGGGATTCAAATTCTTGACCATTGAATTCCTGGACCCTACATAAATCAAGAAATTTGGGCAGGCAGCTGTCTAAACATCCTTAAGCATCACGTAAGAATTACAGATAATTTTTTCCTGCCGTAGTCTTATTCAGATAGTCTTTTAAAATAAGTAGTGTTGTTTCTAACCAAAAATAATTTTCTACAACATTAGCAATTTTTATTACTGTTATAAAACAGGATATCATTAAAATATTAGTGTACAATGTAGAATGCTCCCATTGAATAATTTAATCAAATTTTACATAAAGTTGTGTTTTTTTTGTTTTTTGTTGGTTTTTTTGCCAGCTGATCGCCCAGTGGCCCTGAGAGGCTGTGCTGGCTTTAAGTGCCTTCACAAGCCTTTGTGCAGTTCTGGTGTTTTATAGCAGATGTCTAACCCCATCATTTTTTTTGTTGTTTTGAAATGGCTAAAATCACAATTTTCCTTTCATGTCTGTCCTGCAACTTTGATTTACCATCATCAGAGCCATGTGGATAAGCCAAAATAGATGGAGAGCTAACACTCAGCACCAACAGATCGAGATGAAAACACACACACACCTGTAGTATTTGTTTTCAGCTTCATCTGAGCAGAACAGAATGGAACATTAACTTCAGCCTCCTCACCTCGCCGATCCCGGGCTAAAGCTTTCCAGTGCGGTGTTGATTTTGAACTCCATTAGTCTTTTATGCTCAGACTGTGAGAAGATTCATTCTCATGCAAGGCTCGGAACTGGTTGCTAATAAAATCCTACCCTGACAAATAAATGGACTGTGATAGAACCTGCTTCAGGGCACTGAGATCTCAACCACGCAAACATGATCTGCAGCAAAGCAATAGGCATTTCACTGCCGTTCCCCTGCAATTCCTCCAGAATGTTGCTCTATCCCTTTGCCCGGCCCAAATTTCTCCATTAATGAAACTAAAACCACAGATCATCTGCCATAGAACTGCACTGTTCTTTTGCTATGATTTCTAAGGTAAGTTCAAATAGGATAGCTATTAAATTTAATACAAACCTGCTGTTAGAGCTATAAGCAAAATTTTAGGATTTTTTGTACCAATCTGCATGATGGAGACCGAATCAGGTATAAGATTGGTTTCCGTAGCAAGCTGAAAGATGAAATTTTCTGCTTCTTTCAAATAAAATAATATCTCCACAGAAGCAGGCAGTATCTGTTTATTCAAAGTTTGTGATTATAATTTGCCAAAATATGAAATACATAAAAAGCGAGTGTGAGACAGATGTGGAACACATGATTATACTGAGGGGAGGAGGTTAAGAAGGTTATAAAGAACACCTGATAGAATTTTCTGTCTTGTTTTCCTCTCAGGGATGCTGTGAGGACCAAATGTGATAATGTTAGTAAAATTGTGTTACACATTATAAAACAATAGACAGATGAAAGTTATGATTTTTACCAAACAGAATATGATCAGTCCTTAGCAGAAATAATTCCAACTCAGCTATGAATCTGATACCATAAAATATAATAGTATTACAAAAGGAAAAAGAGTATGAACACACAATTTATCGTTTAGGGAATTTACATAGTTCTCCACTGTTAGAAACAATTGTTTTTCTTTCTCTCTGGTAAACCTTTCTGAAGAGCTCAATTAATACTCATTACTGGTAAGTTTCCTTCTTGCTTGTGTCTCACTAAGGAATTTCCTGGTACCATCTTATTAATTTGACTGTTTGCCTGGGTTTTGAACATGGATTCAGTTTAGAATTGGGTAATTTAATGTTTTCTTCACAGAGAGGTTTCCGTGAAGTAGGCTAGTCAATGGGTTCTTCATCAACAAAGTGGAACGTCATGAAGCACAAACTCACATGGGAAGAAGAAACGGAGAACCATGAAAGAGGAGGTTGTGAAGACTCAGGAGGGTCAATAAGGTAGGCTTTCAGGCCGGGTGCAGCCGTGGAGGCAGAAGAAGTGGTCGGTTGGGAAGAATAGGGATGAGGGCACAGCAAGTAATGATAATGCCATACAACATGCATACAGCAATTTGTGTGAGATCTGTGCAAGATCATCTGGCTACATAGCTGCACAAGTAGATGAGCCCCAAAGGAGATTGGGAAAAGAGGAAGATATTATTTAAAGTCCTCAAGCTCTTGGAACCTTTCGAAGTGAAATGAAAAATTATATTTTAGTTTAATTGAAAACAATATGTGTGACTTGGCATGGATCACTTTACATCTCTAAGTGTTGGTGTTCTCAGCTGTAGTAAGAAAATAACTGCAGTCAGGATCTTTAGGAGGAGCTCTAGTTAGTAGCTGTTATCATTGAGCGATCATTGACTAAGAAGTGAAACAGTGATGCAGTGTATGAGGAAGATGAAGAAGGTTATTTAGAAAACAAATTTCTTTCACTTTTTTCCAATTATCAAGTTCCTCAATTGCAATTGAATCACACATGAATCATAGGTTTTATGGTAGTCATTTCACTAGGAAGTGTTTCAACAATAAAAACATTGTCTATTACAAAATGGAATTAGTCATTCCAGAAATGTCTTCAAATCTAGGATCTCTCATTTATTATGTGGTTTTCTAAGGTATTTCTTATTTGTACAATAAGTTGCACAGCTGTATTTGTAACTAATGCAGAGCATGGTGACTACAGTCAACAACACTGTATTAAAAAAAAGCTATTCGGCCCATAATTCTATCAATACGGACGTTTAACATGAGGTCCAATGAATATAAAATGTAGACTGGGATTCTTCTAAAAGAATTCAGTAGCCCTCATTAGAGAAAACTGTTTTCCCTAGTTTAAGCTGAAAAGAAAATCATCTATTTCAGCTCTTTATTAGCCTGAAAATTTATCATTTAATGGTTGTCAGTATCTCAAGACATTACTTTCCTGAACCCTGCTTTTAGCATAGGTCTTTGGAAGGGAGACGGGGAACAATATAGAACATTTTCTTTGACATGAGATCTTGTGTTCACCTCTATCTCTGGCAATATTCAGATGACACTATTTCTAAGAAAAGCAAATAGTCTGTAATGTTCTACACAGGGCATAGAAGATTATTCCCAAAATGTTAATCGGATTACAACCCGAAATAATTAAAATAGTTGATTGTTTTTGGTAGCAGCACTTTATAATTTAGGATTAACTTTTTGCAAAAAAATTCAAATTAACAGGGGTGAAAATTCAAAGATTATTATATAATGGGTAATACTTAATATTACAACCAAAATGTGCTGGAAGGTATTACATGTACTTTACAACAAGGCTTCGAGGCTTGCTGGCCTGTCAGCACCGGATGTTCTGGTCACTGCTACACATACCTGGACCTTGACTTATTTATTAGTTATTTATTATTTATTAGTTGTGTATTATTTATTACACAATTAGTTCAATCATAATCCTTAGTCACTCAATTTATTAGGCTATGAGCTTCTTAAGAAACACGCTTTGCTTTTATTTTCTTGGCTTTGAGTTCACCCTTTGTGTTTAGTGAATGAATGAATCACCAACATTTAGGAAATGACTACTATATGAATCTTGGATTAAGACATTCATTTCCTAAGCATGTAAGTAAATTATGAACTGGCTGTGGAGAACAGGCACACACATGTGAGGAGAAGAAACAAGGCAGTGATCAAATTTGAAATTAAAAGTTATCTGGCACTCTGTTTGCAAAAGACTATATATTAATTAATCATGATTGGTTGATTTTTTGCATGTGAAACCCTGAATTATGCACTAGGTTTTGCTTTGAGGTTTTATACACACACACACACACACAAACACACACAAATATTTGTAACTGAGTCATATTCTCCTATGTTGACTAAGAATTGACCTTCAGAGCAAGTACAAAATGGATCCTGATCAGGCATTTACCCATCTTCTCATTTGACAGGTATGTAAGCTCTCTGGGATCAAATGTTAGAAAAGAAAAAGGTTTAGAACAGTAATTTCTAACTGATTCACTAACACATATCCTGTAAACTTTCTCTTCTTTGGGTTCCATATCATGAAAGATTAAGCCACTAATTAGCACTTACTACACAAGTAATTTATTTTCCTGTTTATTTAAATGCAAAACACATGTACTTGCCTAGCAGAACTTGTAGCATTAGCTACATACACCTTTTGTTATCACAGCAAGTGGAAATCATTTCTGTTTACATACTTTGGACTCTTCAGCTGGTCACAGCAGGCTTTCCGGTGCTAAATGGACTCTGTCCTATAGGCCCCTTGCAAGAGCAGACATTGCTTGTGGGTCCCCTCCTGCCCCCATTAGTAGCCTCTGAGTAGCCTAAGAATGCGTGAGCTCAGAATGGGAAGTACTGGCTTCCAGTTTGTAGAGAGAACCAGGACTACTTTGGAAATAGAAGAATGCAGGGATAGTCTTTAAAAGGGGTATTATAGCATTGATACTTCCAAACCCTAAAACTGTACGGGCACAGGACTATGATGAAATGGAGTACATGTATAACATATCTTCAAAAGATGACATTCTATTGTTATGATTCTATTCTATTACTATGATTAAATTTTGGAAACCAATGCCATATACATTATTCTGCTATGTCAAACATGGAGTTCCTCATAAACCCATCATTTCAATCATCTGCAGAAAGCAGGGAAACAACCACTTATTTGGATGAAAAACAAGGTTATTGTGCCTGTGTTGAACCCTTTGGAATGTAGACTCTGATATAAAACTAGGCAGTAATTGCACTCTAATTCAGTATTTAAGAAATCATAATCAGGTACTCAGTTGACTATTGAATGAAAATCTACGTATACTTCATTTATCAGATTTAAATGCCTGTATGGAAACCAGAACGTTATTTTTGTTTTTTAAAGCATATTTCAAAAGTAATAAATAAGAGTAAAAACACAACATCATACTCCAACATCACTTTAATATCTAGTTGTGTGCGTATTCATATAAATACAGTGCAGCCATGAGATTTAGGAACCAAGAGACATGTTTTAGACGTGTGTTACTATTTACATTTATCCATGCTGATCCAAGTAAATAGTAGACTACATTGCCTGTGATAAAGGGGTTTATGCTCATAAAGAAAACTTCTATCCCAACCCCAAAGTCTCCTTTTGCCAATGTCACCAGAGCGTAAGTTCCAATGAAATGGCCTTGCTCTCTAACGAATTCTTCCAAAATTCTACTACAGTACAAAGTATACGTTGCATCAAGGATGAAATGGAATTTTCCTAGAGAAAGTACAATGCAGGAGATATTATTTGTGGCTTTTCCAGTATAGATTTAATGACAATAAATGCTGCATGGGATAATAAAAAGCATGGACCAGAAGCCTAGAATCTATAAATGTAAGATTCTTGGTATTGTGGATAACACAATGCCAGCCCCTCCCAAATATCTCAATGCCCTTGAGCAGAACACGTCAACACTGTGCCTCTGTTTATTCATCTCATAATGAGGAGTTGGATGAATCGGCCTTTTAGGACCCTTCCTGATCTAATGCTCTATGCTAGTCCACCTTTTATCACAGTACAACAATCACTTTTATTCTCCCTTTTGTTTTTACTCAGGAACTAGCAGAATATGCTCTTTTTAAAGGATGTGTTGCCACCTAAGTTAGAAAATGAGATGGTGCATCATTATGGAGGAAAATAAACTCCATACTAGAATATTTCTGCTAGAGTGAATCAGATAACACCTCATTCAAAATTTAAAAATGTTGTTACTGTCCTATCTTCCAGTTTGAATAAATACCTGTTTGTGCAATGATGTGGTTAGTCCTTCTGACTTGTGTCCAACAGCTCTTTCTAAATGCCTTAAATCACACCATAACCAATGATTAATGGGTCTTTCTAGAATCTCTTTGATGCACATAAACACTAGTGCTGATTTATCCAGTGTCTCACAAGTCACAGGAAGCAAAAGGGGCGCAAATTGAGAAGGCACCTTCTGCTCTGGGCTCTGAGTCTAGCTAGTAGATGAAAGCTGTCTATTCTGTCTTTCCACAGTTGCCAGACTGGATAAAAGAAACACTCTTTGACAGCACAGCGTCTCTCCGTGCTCACTTCAGCTATGTAAATACCGAGACGCTGTGAAAGCGAGGTCAGAAAGCCCAAACCTATCATTCTTTTAGCTTCTCAAGCAGACGCTTGTAGCTCCCAGGCTGGGAACAATTTCAATTTTCTTTTTTGAGGCTCCCATTCTCCTAAGACTATGTGCACATGACCCAAGTTGGGAAGAGCCACTGCAAGGAGCGCGGGAAGAGGTATTTCAAGAATGTTTCATGGAGAAGTTGCAAAGATATTAAAATCATCTTTCTCACTGTGATTGTTGTGATGTTTGCACCCTTTTCCCTCAAGCTGTAGAAGAAAATGTAAATGGAAAGCATTCTTTATACTCTGACATGGCAAGGAGCTGGCAGCAGCGTGGCAGAGGAATGAACTGAGGACATGCTCCATTGCCAGGGTGTTTACTGGGGCTTTGGCAGCACAGGAATTTGATTTGTTATTTGAGAGCAAACAAAGCTAGTTAGAGGCTTTCATTTTTTGTCTCTTTTTATGATATAGGAACAAATGATTTCATCAAAATGATGAATTTTGGCCATGTGGAGAAAATGCAATATTTTATTTTTGTCAAGGACATAATTCTCAAAAAACCAATTTTATTTGGAAAAAAATGTTGTGCTGCTGTATTTTAATAAAGCTGTAACTTGATACCTATAAGCCAGATGTGTTTTAATGATAAAAGGACAATGACAACTCTCTGTTCGATAAACTTCACGAAAACTGAAAAGCGTGGTCATTGGAGGTTGGGCATAGGAATTTAATGGACATGGCTGTCTTTCCAGTTAAGCTTCTATGAAAATAAATTATTTAACCTTCCTCTTAAAACAACCATCTAAAAAATTTAGCAGATGTTTTGAACAACACCATCAATATCCTATAAGTAAGTCTTTAATTCTCTAGATATCATACTGCAAATAAGTCTTTAGCTAATTTTTAGTTCACCTTTCAAAGTTCTAATGACCTTTAAAATAGCTTACTATTAGAAAAGAAAGAGAGGGAGGGTGAAATTGTAAATGATTTTATGCCAGCAGTGGGAAAAAATATATATGTTAGTAGAAATCAGAAAGGAAAAGAACGCTTCATCAAAAACGTTCAAATCAAGGATGAACTTCAGGTTCCCTAGGGTTTCCGCGAGCACTTAACCAAAGAAGGGTCTTTAAAAAGTCACATACATAGCATTCTATACTGAAATCAAGCACTTAACTAATTTGTTTCAAAGCTGACCTTTTTAACTTCAGGAGAAGGAGCGACTCGTTTTCTTCATATATAGTGGAAAGCCCAAGGTGACCAGGCATATTTTGACCCAGAATCCCCTATTTCTCTGCCAGCAGCCTTCTATGTCTTTCTGCATTTAATTTCCCATCATTTTCATCACTATAAAGAGTCACAGCTGTACTCACGAATGTGTCCCATGTTAATTGAAATCCTCATTTCCCGTGAATGGGCAAGTGTCAAACTCATGAGGTAAGCTCTAAACATATATCTGTTGATTTCACTTTTATTTTAAAATTCTGTTCACAGAAAAATAAAACCTTAACATGTATAATAGACATCACCCATAGACCTGATCACCACCAAAGTCCACTGTGAGTGTTTTATCATATTCCTTTTAAGAAAGAATTTTTGTTTTATTGTTTGTATATCACCAAAATATACTTTTGTAGCCTTTTCTCACTTAAACTTTTCTACATTTGCTTAATCATCATAGCCTTAGTTCTAACCACTTCTATGTGATATTAATATTTTATGACTTAAGAAGAGCTCCAATTAATTATCTTAAGAACACTGTGCTACCTATGTGACCATTCCAAAGTTGTTTGGACTATTTAGGTTGTTTTCAGTTGTTCTCTGCTGTAAGTAACATTAAAGTGAATTTTTTTGTATTGTGCCAATATTAACTCTCAAATACAGAGTATGGAAGTTCTTCTCACCATGCCAGACATGGCCAGGATTAAAAAAAATATTTACAATTAGTTATGTGAAGATCAGGTCTTATTTTTAAATTTGGATTTCTTCAGTTATTCATTAAATTAACATTATGGCTCATGGTTATTGGTCATTTGCATTTCAGTTTTTATTAATTATTTTGACTTTTGCATTTTACTAGAATCAAGGTGCCAATTCTTTTCTGGTTTTATAAAGCACTCTACATTTTAAAGCTATCAATCTTTATGGTAAATATGTTCTCAATGTCCAGTTTCCTTTTTAATTTTGTTTAACAGTATTTCCTGTTACATCTTTTACATTACTAATCTTCCCAAATCAGAAACAAAGGGGAGAAAATAGGAAAGGGTTTTCATTCTTGCATTCAAAAAACCATGACATTTTCACAGTTTTTACTATGTTGTTAGTCACACACTGGTCAGCTGAGTCTTACGTTGTTTGGACATTTTCAGACAGAAAGATGCTTCCGGCCCCTTCAGTAATAGGTAGGCTGCTATTCTGATCTTGCAGAAGGAAAAACATCGCACCTCCAAAGCGAGAACAGGCTGTCTGTGTTCCCGCCAGAGCTCTTCACATACTCTACCTCCAGTTAGTCTTCAAATTCCTAACCAAAAACACCAGCTATCATGGTGAGCCTCCCATCACAGTTATTTTCCAACGAGACCCACCTATATGCATCTGTTAGAACACTTAAAAGTCAAGTCTATAATTATTTATTTATAGGTATTTCTTCCCAACAAACCATGAAGTACTGAGGAATATGTATTTTTTTACTTTACTATGAGGCCCAATACAGAATATGTATCTAATTAATATTAAATGAATAGCATAATTACCTAATTCGTTCAATGACAAGAAGCAATTAGAGAGTGAAATATAGAGGGACAAGAGTAGAGAGAAAATGCATAATTATACCATCCTCTGTCATGCCGGGGAAAGGCTAGCAAATCATGACACTTGCAGGCACCAAACAAAGAGAAACTGTACTGTGTCACTCATTCACCTCTTCGGCCAGAGAGGAGGCTGAGGGACTCCGAGCAGCTTGTGCATTACCCTAGCCTCGATATCCTCTGTGGGATATTCTCACAGTAACAGTTCTGCTGCTAGTCAGCTGCATCAGAGCAGTGTGCGGGCCTTGCCCTCTTTGGGGCCATGCTCCCTTTTAGACCTGCTTTCTCATATTTCTACTATTATGATTACACAATCAAAAGAGAGCTATGCCCGGGGGCTGGCCCCGTGGCCGAGTGGTTAAGTTCGCGCGCTCCGCTGCAGGCGGCCCAGTGTTTCGTTGGTTCGAATCCTGGGCGCGGACATGGCACTGCTCATCAAACCACGCTGAGGCAGCGTCCCACATGCCACAACTAGAAGGACCCACAACAAAGAATATACAACTATGTACTGGGGGGTTTTGGGGAGAAAAAGGAAAAAAATAAACTCTTTAAAGAAAAAAAAAAGAGAGAGAGAGAGCTATGCCCTTGAGTGGAGTACAATTCCGTTTCCTATGGAAAGATCCACAGAGATGCCTCAGACACTGTGTGGCAGTTCATTCACGCTTCCCAAAAGAGTGGTCCACCATAAGATCAGCCTCTTTTAAAGAAGATCAGGCAACTGCAGCATATGAATATTTTTAAAAGAAAACACAGGAAATAGGAATTAAATTAAGGAAAAAAAGAGAGAAACTAAAGTAAAATACTTTGATAGTAAAGCAAATAAACATAAAAATGCCCTTCAGAGATCGAAAACCAGTAAATCTGTGAAGGAGAGTTTCCTGAAGGAGTAGATACATCTATTACTTTATTTGTAAGATGATTTTGATAGTTACAAGGTAATATCACACTCAACAATCTGCAGAAATCGTGTACTATATGTGAAGATCTTGTGACCAATCAGTTAACTATGATCTAGGAAGACTGGTTAGAAACGTTTCCTTAGAGAAGAAGGAGCTTCTCATCAGTTGGAGCATTTCATCATACCCTCTTTTATTAAACATGTATTTATTAATCATAATATAATAGGAACTTAAAATTTATACAATTCATCTAGTGAGCAAAAATATAAGAGGAATTATTGCAAATAGACTCTGCTTGTTTATCATCTCCATATCCGTTTTCAGAAAGAACGAAAAAGTTTTCACGGAAGGCATTTAGCCATGTTTGAGTTTAAACTTAATCTTATTGTTCCAGTTTTAAAATGGTGATGACAGAAGAAAGAAAATGATGTACCGCATTTCCTTTTGGATTTCACACAAAATCAACAAAGAAAATCAATGACTGAAAAACACCATCCTCAACAAAACTCTGGTATATCCATAAGACCAAATCTAATAAATGAGGAAGGACTGAAAAATTGAGTAAAGACATGTAAAGAAGCTCATGAATATATATCTCATAAACTCAGGATTCCCATATCAACAGTATATCTTGTGCAGCAAACCAAAAATTCCTGATTTTTAACAATGGAACCCAAGGCCAGGGCAGTGGCAAAGACTTCTATAGACCCCATTCATCAAGACTGGAGAGACAGGTAAGATGGAGCTGATCTAGGAAGAGCCTAGACAAGTCATTTTTGCAGAAAGCAAACTATCTGTATATTGGTGTAGAGAGAAAACACTGCATTTTTACCAGCCCTGCCCTTTTCAGTTTACTGGGGAGACGAAAGAGCTAAAAAAGATACACTCACGGGGCTGGCCTGGTGGTGCAGTGGTTAAGTTCGTACGTTCCGCTTCTCAGCAGCCCGGGGTTCGCCGGTTTGGATCCCAGGTGCAGACACAGCACTGCTTGGCAAAAGCCACGCTGTTGTAGGCATCCCACATACAAAGTAGAGGAAGATGGTCATGGATGTTAGCTCAGGGCTAGTCTTCCTCAGCAAAAAGAGGAGGATTGGCAGTAGTTAGCTCAGGGTTAATTTTCCTAAAAAAAAAAAAAAAAAGATACACTCACAATAACTAGATCATTAAGTGAAATTCTGCTGCCATGGGATCTCCCTCAAATAGCTGGTCCAGAAAAATCCTGCTACTTCCAAAGATGAGTAGTATTACAAAGTGGCAGCAGAAATAGGCCTATTTGAAGATCCTTCTTTCTATAAGAGAAAAAAAGAAGGGAAAGAGAAGAGGAGAAAAAGATGAAAGTAATAGGAATGTAGAAAAATGTTGCCAAAGAGAAATTGGAAAGTATAACCAAATTATATACACTATATATATATATATATATATATGATTATATACATATTATATACATACAATTATATATATATATTTTTTTAAAGCAAAGCATCAGCATCAGTCTCTCAGAATATACTACAGCTATCCCATCAGAGCGTTTCTACAAAGTCCCCATTCAGGGCACGCGGAGCAGGGTAACAGGCATGGTGGCTGGGGCAGGGAACAGGTCAGCTTCTGAACTCTGCTTCTGTCCTCAGCCTCTGCCTCTCTGTCTAGGCCCCTCCTTCCTGGCTCAGAGGGCGTTTCCTCTCTTTGCTGGGGTCAGAATGGTGTCAGTTTTCCTACCGGATGGCTTCCTGACAACTTCTATGCTATAGTCTTCCAGGCTTGGGGCTCTCAATATTTATTGTTTGCACTTTCAGAGATTGTTCTTTGCAGATTAAAATGCTTGCTTGAGCATGCACTTTGAAAGTCCCATTTTCAAACCCTGAACTGCATGGCTACCTTCCTTAGGCTTTAATTGGAGGAGAACACCGAGGCAACTAGGAACAAGTATAAGTTATTAGGAATACAAATACTTCAGCTTAATATATTCAAAAACAGTATCCCCGGTATAATAATGTAATGATTAAAGTTTTATCTGCAGTGGGAAATTTGAATACATGAATATCATAATAAATTAGTTTCTTACTCCATAATACAAATACATTGAAAAATTATTGTGAAGAAACTTACTATCTCTAATTTATATATTAATTCAAAAACATTTAATCCATTTTTACTATGCTCCAGATATTTTGCTAAGCACTAGAAACAAAAGGATAAACGAGCCACACATCCCTTCTGCCATTTCTTCTTTCACTGGGCTGGAGCATAGGGTTTGTCTCAACCTCTCTCCTCCTTCGAGAGTTGTCTTCACTCCATCATTCCATTTTGGGGAAAGGCATTATATCACCAAGTAACACGTTTGGGAAAACATGTTTATTCTACAAATTGTATCTCCTTAAATTCGGTAAACAAGGCTTTGAAAATACCAGCCTGTGGATATGGTACTGATGTACACTGAGATATGATAACAATGGAATGCATATTCGTATTCATGTCCCATACATGAAAATTATTTCCTCACTCAGCCTTCCGGGGATTGCTCCACATTCTCTTGCTATGTTCACCTGCTGGTCCTCACCACCCTCTAATCCTGTTTATTTCTTAAGGTACATACACTCTTAACTCCCATCCTGAAGGACTGCAAAGCCAGAAACATTTTGCCTAAATTTGTCCCCATTTTCTTGGGGCAAAACACTCCTGACTTGTGATTACCACATCAAAGTTCTTTCAGTTTATGTTCTTTGAGTGATTTCTGTAAGTAAGTGCATATATTTTTCAGATTGCATGCAGAATTGGATATGACTCTCAGTAGTTCTTATGGTTTCCCCATTGTAAAAATTGAGTTGCCTATTTTCCTAGAAGTGTTTATTGAGACCACATTAATAATAACAATAACAGTAGGAGACAGTATAAGCTCATTGAATTGTCGCAACATTCCTCTATGGTAAATACAGTCAGCACCCTTGTTTGAAGAGGAAAAAACTGGATGAGTAAGATGTTTGCTTGTGGTAATTTAATCACATTCACACAATTAATTAGTGGAGGATTCATGCTTCCAACCCAGGAATCTGGCTTCAGGCATCCAGCGTTCCTGTGTTCTCTAGTAATATTTCAATCTCCTGGGTCCTTGGGACCCCATATGGCCTCTCTCAGGACAGAAAAGAGTGTGACCAGGGAAAACAGGGATATGAAGGTATGGAGAAACCTCTCAGAGAGTCTAACTCAGGAAAAAGCATGTCTACTGAGAAGTGGGAAGAGAAAATTTAGCTTTAAGAGGAAAAATATATTTAGCCACTGGGACAGGAATAAAACTGCAAAGAATGATAGATTAACTTTGTCACCTAATTAGACGAAGAAAGTTCCAAAATCAATAAAGAGGAGATGGGAAATCCTTTTCATTTCATCTTATAAACAAAATCTCCATGTCTTCTACTTTTTTAGGCATTATATAAGACACATGGACCACAAAGATATTCTTGATATTGAGGATTTTACACTCCATTATATAAACAAATGCAACCAATGCACATTCTACGTAACTGAAAGGATGGAATTAACTTTAGATTCCTGCAGAACAGAAGCAAGATTTAAGCACTTTCTAAAGTCTCCGTTCCCCCTTATTCCAGTACTCAGTACTGAATATGTGCAAAATAAATATGTAACTTGATATGGTAAGTATTTGTGGAGCCTGTTCCAGGATTAGCTACATTGAAAACACAAGGAATAAGAAATACGGTCCTGCACTGCGGAAGCTTGAACACAGCTCTTTCATACAGAAGGCTCAAGCCTTTGATCGTTTGTTTCTGCTGCAGTGGATGTTACGAAGGTCTAATGGGGTGATGATGTATTAAATATTCATTCTGATGTTACGCGGATAAATTTTTATATAAAGAGTTGTGATGCTACATATCTCAAGATATCTCTTTGTTACTAATAGTTTGCTTCTTGTTCTGTTTTAGTGCCAACAGATTTAGACTAGAGAGAAAGATGTGCATAGGAAAGAAAGAGAGGGAAACGGGATGCTTAAAGAATAGCATTTCATGAGTTAAGCAAAATCAGTGCTATCAATTTTTATACGCGAAATTTATATTCTAAAGTAAACAGCTCCTTATTTATTGAGACTAGTGATCCAGAGATTGGAATACTGAGGGCTGATAGCCTGTCTAAGTGAGTGCTCCAAATATGCAGGCCAAGCAAAGTATCAAGAAAAACAGCAAAATTACAGAAACTCTGGTCTGGTATGTTTCCTTACTCTAGACATTTCAATCAGTCTGCTAACGGTCTGAGGCCTTAAAAGCCAGCAGTGGGCAATATTAGAAAAATCAGAAGTTACTCCCCTGCTAACATATCTGTGAACATCCAATGATCTCAGTGGTTTTTCCAAATCTGCTTTTCTTTTACAGTCAGGGGAGAATTCTGCTTTCTGTACAATTTACAGATTACCTCAGGCACCTGAGTATGAGAGTATTCAGATGCTCATAAGTCTGTTATCAATGATAAGTTTGATAAATTGATGACTACTTGCCACATATTTACCTAAGGCCCATATACTGCATTTAACAGCGTAATCTAAACAGTTATTGAGTCTTGATTCCACTTAATATACTGGGCTAAATACTTTACATATATCATCACATTTAATCCTAACAACAACTCTTTAAATAAATTCCTATTATTATCTTAATATTTTAGTTGCAGAAACTAAGGCTTGGATATTTTTAATGTAACTCACTAGCTCCACCCCCAGCTTCTGATCTAAGCCATTATCATCATCCCTTGCCTCATCAATTACTCCCCACCTCTTCTCTTGACTTACTTTCCTCTATCATTCAACATCTGATGTCCTATTTCATATACGCTCATGACTTATTTATTCTCTCTCTTCCTTTTCATAGTATCAAAGTCAAATTTATGCCTTCTAGGCAGAAGGATGGGATTTGATTGTGGTGAAAAGATATTTTGAAATGTATGATGTATGAAGAAATGAAAGATGATGACTTCAAATCCTGGAGTTAGAAACTTTCAGTTCTGTGGTCATATTGGATTGAAGTTAATCCACAACTTGAGAATTTTACATTGGGATTTCATCTAATTACTCATTTAATCAATTTATAAAAATTTATTAAGCATAACTTTATTCAAGACGATGTGTTAGGAGTCAGGAAAACCAAGTATAAAATATGAAAATATTTCTGCCTTTGTTTAAGGAGTTTATAGGATATAGAAAAGCAGATCATGTCATTGGATTCTCATTCAAAATGTATCCATTAACTGGTTCTAGAAATGTTTATTGAGTGTCTGCTATTTGTCAGGCACAGTTGTGTTGCTACACACAGAGACTTGAACAAGAGAGACACAGGTCTCCAATTTCATTGAGTTAATACGCCAGTGCAGGTAGATATAGAGTAACAGTTAATATAGTATGTTAGATGGAAAAATATATTATGGAGAATAATAAAGCAGGAGGTCAGATAACAAGTGCCATCTTGGTATGAATGCCATTTTAGATAGGATGGCCAAGAAAACCTCACTGATAAGGTGATATTTGAACACACCCCTGAAGAAGATGAGAGTGTGAATCACACAGATATGAAGGGGAAATAGCTTTTTATCATGAGGAAATAGAAATAGAGAGTTATAAATCAAAAAAGACTGTTTTCATATGAGAGGGGATAACATGTAATAACAGAATAATTCAAAACCAAGATAGTGAATAAAATTATCATCGTGTTCAAAGTCATTTGTTCCTTTATCTGGTGTTGTCTGGCTATTTCAAATGGAATCAATGCAAAATGGTTGTAAATACATTGTTTCCTAAGTTGTAAATTCACTGATGTCTGAGCCAAGTAACTCCTTGAAAGGGGATGAAGATGGAAAAAAAGTTACATCAAAACATGAAATATTGGCATGGATTGGATCACACTGTCCTTGTACTCTTTCCAGAAAACTATTTTGCCTCTAACATAGTCCTGTGCACTACAGCAATCTTATCGAGAAATTCTGTCTTTATTTGTAAACTATATAAAGATTTTCTAAATTAAAAAATAATGTACACCATACATTAAAAACAAACAAATCTCCAATGGCCATGTGCTGTGGACATTTTCCAGGATTATATGGATGATTTTTCTTCTATTAAAATTAATACATTTTAGGGTTCACATACAGGTAGAAAATGCCCTACAAAAACTCTATCAACAAACAAATGAAAAAGCAAACACCTGACTCAGTGTCTGATCCATGAAAGGACTCATTCCTTATTAGATGAATGAAGGAATGAATAGTGAATGAATGAATAATGAATGGAAGTAAAACCATTTAGACATTGAGAGATTTAGTGACAATTACAAATCATGATTAATGGTGCAATTCACTTGTCTGCAGCTAATATATTTTCTTAATGACCTTCCACCTCTGTAATGTATTTATGTCTTAATACACTATCACAGCATACAGCACATTTCTACTTTGTAGATTTTTCATGCGAACTTTGTAATCAACTTTGTTGACATACTAGGACCTGTTTTAAAAAGTATGAATGATATCAGAAGTGCAGAGCCAAGCTGAAATCTGGCTGGAGACAAAAGGAAATATTTCTAGGGAAGAACAAAGGAGGAAAAATAAACAGTAGTATATGAAAATAAATTCAAAGGAAAATTAAATTTTGATTTCAATGCACAAGATAGTAGAATAGTTCTTTGAATTTTTTCTCAAGGTATTCTTTTCTTAAAAATAAAAAACCCAAATAAAATTGAGTTCATACATGTAGATAAGGTGTTTATCCTCAAAGGAAGGGAAGACACCAAATCAGTTCTTCTTTGCTAAGATTTTTGCGGTCAAGCCTTCTGGCATAGAAATTTTTGGTGGTATAATGTTCTGTGGCAACTGGAAATTAGACGCTACTTGGGACCAGCTCATTCAGTTATACCACAAAGCTACTGGTATGAGTCATGCTACTTAGCTTTTACTCTCACATTAGCTCTGACGTCTTCAATGTTCCCACCTATAATTTGTCTCTTGCCAAGCCTAAAAATATGGAAATGTGCATGTTTGGTCCTAAGGATAGTGGGAGGAAGTCGTCGTTTTACTTCAACTTAAAAAAAATAGTTCAATTTAGAGCATAAGCCCTATTTGTAGTGATTGATATGTACCTTTCTACCAGAAAGAATAAGCAATGGTCACAGTTACTAACATAAATTTTAAAAAGTCATCTATCTAAAGTACCATTTCAGAACCCTTCTCCATAAACATGACTATTTAATTCTCATTTAAATACCAGTAAAAGTGTAACAGTAACCTCAACGGCTTAGCAAACTTGAAATAGAATGCTTCTTTGCATCTTCTCTATTGTTAAACTTCCTAAATAAATAGTCCTGTGAATCAAAGTCTAGAATACCACAGCAGTGTTAATCTCTTTTTGCTTCTATTTCTCCATCTGTTATAATTCAGGAATTACATATATATTTTTATTGGGTTTTTGTGTTATTTAGATTAAGTCTAAACAGCTGATGTCAACTTTCCCCTCACCCACTCCTCAAATTTGTCTATTTTTAAAATACACATTAGAAATATTATAAACAGTGAAAAGTACAAAGAAAAATAATTCTCCCACCAATTCCAGGCCTTGGTTCTCACTAACAGATATCACCAGTATCACCCAATTGCTGTATAAATTTCCAAACATCATTCATGAATATACACGTATATATACATATGTGTGTGCATGTGCAGGTGTGTTTATTCACATTTGTTTACATATGTTTTCCACAAATGAGAGGATATCTCACACATTGTTATTTAATTGGCTTTTTGTCCACTCAAGCTTAACCTGCATTTCTTATCTAAATGGTACTTTCAGTTCTGCCTCATCCTTCTCAATAGTTGGATATTATTCTATTTCATGGTTGCTGCCATAATTTATGTAACTTTTGTTTTAATGACTAATGCTGATGAAGATTTAGGTTGTTTCAGGTAGATTTCTATTACAAGGCTGAAACAGTGTCTTGTGCATACATTGTTGCCTTTATGTGCTAGTATATGTAGGATACATTTGTAGAGGTAGGGCTGATGTGATAATTTGTTTTGTTTTGTATAGCATGTTGTAGCAAAAAATGAAAGAGACTTGTGAGATCTCAGATGAGACCCTCACTACTTAAAATAGATGGTTAACGTGAGAACTGTGCTAACATCTTTATATCATCTATGGCACATCCAGTCTTACCTCCAGGTTATGTCTACTGAAATGAAAAGATTGACTATTTGATCCCTGAATTTATTTTTGTTTGGAAAAGCCATTTGATTAAATAATGTTTTCTCAGTGTTAAGTAAAGATATGATTTCACTAAACTGTATTTAATTTTGATTTCATCTCTTCAGAGAACAAAATATAAAATGGACGGGATCCCTTTCCATCTTTGATTACAAGCTCGAAGAGGTCAAGCATAGCGATAATTGTCTCCTTACTGTTTCCCCAGCACGTATCACAGTGATTGACAGATTCAATAATTCTCTCCTGAGTTAAAAACAGTGCAGTACCTTCTCAAGAGACCTCTCTAAGAGGTGGAAAATAACACGTTCTGTAAGAACAAGGAGTATCCACTGTGCATCTTTTTAACTCTTGTGCTTTGCACAGTATCTAACTAGAACAGAATAGTCAGTCTGAAAAATATGTATAAATTTATGGGTTCCTCCTTCAAGACTCAGGAAAATAGTGTCAAATTCAATTAGCAATGGAACATCGCATTATATCTTAACTTTACACATTTATCACATTTTCTAAGCTTGGGGGGCACAATTAGTAATTATATACGAAATAATGTTAAAGAGAAAAGAAGGTAGAAAAGTTTATGAAAAATTAAAGATTAATATTAATAATATTAATCAATCTCACAATAATTGTTCCAAATATTTTTAAATGTTATGTCTGTAATATATGTTTAAGCAAAATGAAAGATAGGCCTTTAAATGACATATACAAAATTCTTAATTTCCTGGCTGAGGCAAACACCATTTTTAATGCTTGTGAAAAATAAACAAGATATGAATATTATTATTTAAAAGTAAATAATTTTTGATAAAATTTTACATGGAGATTGGCTGACAGACTCAGTGAATTCTTGAAGGTATTATGTCTCATATGTTGATAAATGTTAATAGGGTTACCACTACCCATTAATGAAAAAAGGGGGGAAATTCTGAGTATAGTAAATAAAAGCTAGACACAGTAAGATGTTTGAGAAGATGTCTGATGTCATCTGGTGTGACTGACAACCGTGGAATGACTTGTTTCAGAAAAGCTCTTTTGTAAAGTTCAATCAGAAGAGTTTGGAAAAAATTAAGAGAAACATAAACAGTTGTTTGAAGATGCCAGGAAGCTGCAAGGCAGTCAGGAATTGGAAAGTGAAGATCCAAGAAATAAAGGAGGCCAAGAGAAAAGACTCTAACATTTGGTATAACATTTACTCTTGAGAAATGAAGAGACTGAGAAGTTGCAAAGAAAATGGAAGCTTGAAAGCTGAGAACATTTGTAGAGCTTTAGATCATGTCACAGACCCTGGAAAATATTTTGAATTCAGGGTCCTTCAAGGAAGAATTCTGCTGGTAAAGACCCCAGGTTTTCAGTTGGAAGAATTAAGACAAAATAAGGGACAGTGAAAGGCAGAAAAGTGGGAAAAGATAATTAGACAAAACAATGTGGATGGGGAAAAAAGAGAGTACACATGAAACTAAGATCTGAGCCAAAAATACTATAAATTTAACTTCATTTCAATTCTAAACAGAAAAGGAAATTGTTAAAATAAGTTTCCCACCCTGTTAGCATTTTTCGATATTCTTTGCAAGCATCTAGAATCATTGGCTTTAAAGTTTCCTTTGTTTTGAATTTTAAGGCTAATTGAAACAACTCTCCAAAAGAGATGAAGAAGATATTCCTTTATCTCAGAAGACTCTTTTGAAGATATGATGCATAACATTCCATAACATTCAATGTTTTATTATAAAGCTCTATGGCATGGCCTGGGATATTTTGATAGATAGCTCAAATCATCTGCTAGAAGAGAGCAATGAATCTCTCTGCTTTTGATGGATTTACTCCAAAGCTCCACTCTTTTAGCTTCATCAGTCATGTGGTACATGAAGAAATGTGATACCCACGTTTAGAGAAAACGGTAGATAGCATCATCCCATGTACAGTATGGTACTGACTGATTCAAAAGATCTTGAGAGGATCAACTTAGAATTTCACGTCATTAACTGGCCTAAGTCGGCTGGGGCATACTGACTGGGAGCGTAAGGGAGAGTAAAATCTGAAGAGGTAGTTAATTTAGCTGCCATATCAAGGATGATTTTCTAGTCCAAATACCTAAAATCATAGAATTTTTAGAATAGGAAAAGCTTTATTAATTATCTATGGTAACTCATTTGTTCATGTGCTAAGCAGAATTTATTTAATGATTATCTGTTATTGGGTGCTTTGTTAGGTATAAGAAATTGAAAGTGAAAATATGTCTACTTATCTTCAAATACTTGTATGAAATAAAAGTCTAAGTAATATTTCATAGAAATGTGCACACAGTACTCTGGAATAAAAAAGGAGTTGGTAATTACATTTAATGGGATGAAAGGGTCAGAAAACATCATATGGAGAAGTCAACTTGAACTGAATTTTGCAAAATTAACAGATGCTGTCCAGTTGGAAAAAAAAGAGAAAGGAATTTAAGTAAGAGGGAGCAGCACGAGCAAAGGCATGGAAAGGTAGGAGAAATGAGAGGTGGCAAGACACACAGGGTTCTTGGCATGTTACTCCGGGTAGCTTGGATATGCCCCTCCCCATCGACAATGAGGAGATTTGAATTACTCGCATGGGAGTGGCATGATTAAATCTGTATTTTATCTGTGATAAAAATACCAAGGGTGAACTTGCAGAGTGTGAGATTGCAGGGAAGGACAATTAGGAGACTAAAGATTCTCGCAATAATCTCAAAGGTACATTTTGGGGATGAGAGAAGAGTGGAGATGAAGACACATATTAGAGGCTGTACAAAGAAATCTGACACATCATCAGCGTGTGATTTTTTAAAAAATTTTATCAATATACAATATATTTTTACTCAAATCACTAACTTCTGGGTTTGCATAACTTTAAGTGGGAAGTCAGTCACTTTCAAAACCAATTCTCCATTCCTGGGAATATTGTAGCTACAGAAATAGCTGGCTTAGTGAGCAGATTTGTGCTTTAAATCTAATAATCTGTCGTTAAGCAAATAATTTCCATCGTAGGATATCAATTGTGCTTGTGCGAAGGAAGATTAAAGTTGAGATAAATAGTATCACTTCCCTTATTTGACATAAGATCCTAGAATTATGGATGATGTATGTGTGTTTGTGTGTGTGTGTGTGTGTGTGTAGTTCCAGGTATTACATCTTAATTACCATGATTATTGAACAATCAAATACGGAAAAATAATATCATATTAGGAAGCCATTTGCACATCAATAGCAAACATTCAACATTAGGCCAAAAAAATGATTAACAGAAAACAATAAGCCAAAACAAGCTTTAAATCTGTAGAACACTGTAAAAATCAAAGATTCTACAAATCCCAAAGAAATCCCCAAAGTATCTTGCATTAAACTGTTATAGTCAATGGCGATGAGGAAGGTGTTTGTCTGTGGGTTTTATGCCTATGGTACTAGCACAATTATTAATAGCATCCTTTTTCAGTTTCTAAAGTGACCACTTTGGATGATAAATTATCTGTTCACCCTAATTTTAGGCCTCTCTGACTTTCGCTGAATCTTATCATTTCCTCATATTTCTGCCGTGGCTCTCTCACGTTGCTGCTTTACACATTAAGTCAAAATTAGCAGTTCCTGAGACAGCAGAAGTGTATGTGCTGGGGGGGAGGGTGGAGGGAATTGCTTACAAGAGGGAAAGTGCATTATTTCAGTTTGTTTTCTGCATATATCCTTCTGCATCTTAAAGGAGCACAAAACCTATTGCAGTGATCAAACTCCAGATCGGAGCACCATAGAAGACAGGTAAGAGAGAACATAAATTTTATCAAATTAACAATGGCTAAATATTCAATAATATACGCTTATGAAAATTTCCCAAATTCACTTCTATAGCACACAGATTTTTTTTAAATGAAACTAAATTATGGAACTCAAACTGTATCTTAGCTTATAGTGGTTTAAATAACACAAGGGCAATTTAAATGTGAAAGGTTTATGTAGGGAAATGTTAACAGGCAGGGTTTGAATGTACGTGAAAATTTCTTGCTTTATAACGAAATTAGTTTCTTAAAAGTAGCAATGTGAATATCCTCTTGAGCATCTCTCATGGAATGCTAAGCATATCAACAAAAGGAAAGTTCCAGAGCTGAGCTTTCAAGGGTCCTTCAACACAAATTGTACCACTTATCCAACTTTTTTCACAATTATTACTTAAAATATCCATTACTGTGATTGAAATATATGTAAATACATGATTTATCCATATTTTGAAGGGTTTATTAATTTGAGGTTAGAGACCACGTCAATATATTTTTTCACCTTTGCAAACGTCTGCTTCAGGGTATTGGCTCCATAAAAGTTTGCTTGATGAGTGAAGGAGAGAATGAATTGTAGTAACTCAAGGATGTGTGGAATGGCACTGTTGGAAACAAGGTTAGTATAATGATCTTTTTATACAAAATATCACTAATTATGATATAAATATAAGATGATAAAATGGAAACTAAATTTACTAAAACATACATGGCCAAGTCAACTGGAAATAATATAACTTCTAGATACCACTACAAGGTGTCATGTATATATTAGAAAAATCTGGGAGCAAACTCAGTGTACTGAATGTTTTGCCAAGAGGCTAGGGGCTTAACACTTCTCTAAAGTAGTTGCATGCTGCCAGCATCTACTCCTTGGTCACAGTCTTCTTAAAATTAAATATTGGGTGTCTGGTAAGGTATAACTCACTCTTGCAATCAGGTCTCAAAGACTTGAGCATTGCAAGGCATTTCTGTGTAATTTCTAGAACCCTCAAACTATTTCTCAGATGAGAAACAAATATTGAAACCTTACTTCATGTATGGAGATTGAAAGATAAAACTGTTCAACGAATTATTGGTTTAAAGTTAAGTAGCAATTACAGAGTGAGGTGAAATACTGACTTTTGAGCCTTTTCTTTTTAGATATTTTGTTTGTTTGTTTCCTACAAACAAAATATCTACTTTTGGAGATGAATTCAATGATTGATCCTGAACAATGATTCAAGTACAAGAAAAGCTCATTCATGTGAATGCTGTCATGAAGATGGTATTGATGACTGTGATACATTTGGACTTTTATCAGCTTCACATATTTGGGTTAACATTTACCTTTAAATTATCACCGTAGTCTAGAAAAAACAAGGGAGTTTGAAAACAGCCCCATCTTCTATAATGTATTGTTACTCTTCCTTTGTCAAATGACTCCTCCCTTCTGATCCTAATTGGATAAAATGCTAGTAGAATGCAGACATTAAAAAAAGAAAAATCGGGGGCCGACTGGTGGCACTGCTGTTAAGTTTGCATGTTCCACTTCAGCGGGCCAGGGTTCTCCGGTTCAGATCTCGGGTGAGGACCTATGCACTGCTTGTCGAGCCATGCTGTTGCAGGCATCCCACATATAAGGTAGAGAAAGATGGGCATGGATGTTAGCTCATGGCCAGTCTTCCTTAGCAAAAAAAAAAAAAGAGGAGGACTGGTGGCAGATGTTAGCTCAGGGCTAATCTTCCTCAAAAAAAAAGAAAGTAAAAATCAATCATCAACAAAACGAAAACACAACTTAACAACTGGGAAAATATATTTACAAACCACATATCTGATAAGGGGTTAATATCCAAAATATGTAAAGAACTCATAGATCTCAACAACAAAAAAACTAATAACCCATTTAAAAAATGGGCAAAAGATCTGAACAGACATTTCTCCAAAGAAGACATACAGATGGCAACAGGCACATAAAAGGATGTTCAACATCATTAACTATCAGGGAAATGAAATCAAAACTACAATGAGATATCACCTCATGCCCATCAGAATAGCTGTAATCAACAAGACAGGAAATAATGTGTTGGAGAGGGTGTGGAAAGAAGAGAACCCTGCTATACTGCTGGTGGGAGTGCAAACTGGTGCAGCCACAATGGAAAACAGTACAGAGATTCTCAAAAAATTAAGAGGAGAACGACCATATGACCCAGTTATTCCGCTGCAGGGTATTTATCCTAAGAACATGAAAACACCAATGCATAAAGATACATGCACCTCTGTGTGCATCACAGCATTATTCACAATAGCCAAGACTCAGAAGGAACCTAGGTGCCCATCAAGGGACAAATGGATAACAGAGATGTGGTATATATATACAATGGAACACCACGCAGCCATAAGAAACGATGGAATCCAGCCATTCATGACAACATAGATGGACCTTGAGGGTATTATGCTAAGTGAAATAAGTCATAGGGAGAAAGTCAAATACTGTAAGATCCCACTTATAAGTAGAAGACATAAACAATGACAGACAATCACACAGAGACAGAGACTGGATTGGTGCTTACCAGCAGGGAAGCGGGGAGGGAGGAGGGCAAAAGGGATGATTAGGTAGATGTATGTGGTGACGGGTTGTAATTGGTCTTTGGGTGGTAAACATGATGTAATCTACACAGAAATCAAAATATAATGATGTGCACTCAAAATTTATATAATGTTATAAACCAATGTTATTGCAATAGAAAAAAGAAAGAAAGAATCAAAGAAAATCAGGGCCAGCCCTGTGGCACAGTGGTTAAGTTCGACGTGCTCTGCTTTGGCGGCCTGGGTTTGCAGGTTTGGATCCTGGGTGTAGACCTACACCACTCATCAGCCACGCTGTGGTGGCAATCCACATACAAAGTAGAGGAAGATTGGCACAGATGTTAGCTCAGGTTGAATCTTCCTCAGGAAAAAAAAGAAATTCAGAGACTTCTAAAGAGAGGATTCAATGTTAGCTAATGATCTTTGCAAGACTGAAGTATCACAGACTGTGCACGGCATGAATACACAAGGAATATACAGTTCTGTGTTACATGCATCCATATGGCTGGTGTGGCTGAGTCTGTGATAAGACAATAGTTAAAAGCAGTGGTTCTCAACCACTAGTAAATTTTACCCTTAGAGACACTTGACAATGTCCGCTTATCAAAACAGGGGGTGGGGCATACAATGGGCATCTAGATCAAGTGAGTAGAGGCCAGGGATGCTGCTAAAAGTCCTACAGTGCACAGGACAGCCCCACAACAAAGAATTCCCCAGCCCCAAATAACAAAGTGCCAAAATCCAGGTCAACCGTAAGGAAGGGTTCCAACAATTAGTCATTAGAAATAAAGAACACTTAATTGAGAACAAGCAACAGAGCCCCCTAACATCAAGTAGTGTCGACCTTTCTGGAGGGTCAGTGCAGGAACAGATGGTTAAAGATTGTGTCAAACTATTGTTGAAGTCATTGTTTAATATTACACAATGTGCCTATTGTATGATTAATGTGGTAAAATTATACTCACAATTACTAATGGAAAATATTTTTCTGTCTCTTGAAGCATCCGTTTCATTTTATTTGAAAGTTACTTTTTTCCTTAATTTTGGCTTGAAGAAAATATGAAAGATTTATAATATCTCATCATACAGTCCCTTAACTGCATTAGATGAAGGCATTGGTGTCTCTTCTTGTGTCCTCTATATATTCTTTCCATTTCATCAGTCTTACCCTAGTTCTTGCCTTTCATATTATTTTTTACATAAACTAGAGGAATCAATTGTACCAAGACATAGAATAAATAATATAACCCAAAGTTCTTAGTATTTTGCCTGATTAATTAAATTCTAAATCAATAAACTAACCTTTGTATGTAAACTGGAAATTGTTATGAAATTATTAAGGTCTAAAGGATTGTAATAAAATTATTGTTGATCATAAAATTGCTAATTTACAAGTTTGTCAAAGTTCTAATTGTTCAATGTTATTAAAAAAAATCAGAAGGGAGAAATATTGTTTAGAAAATTTACACTGAAAATGTAAAGATTGAAAAGAGATTGAAAAAGGCCTATTTCAAAATTACGATTTTCACGTAGGTGAAGCCAAATACACCTGCTCTCCCTTTTGACATTGGGAGCTAAAAGGTTACTAGCAGATATGCATTAAAAGGTCATCTAAAATCTTGAATAATTTTTAAAGAAAAAAACTGGAAATAAATATGTACACATAAATGTGAGTACAGGAGTATGTTCCATATATTAGAATCACCAATAGTGAGATCTGTAGATAGATAGATAGATAGATAGATAGATAGATAGATAGATAGGTAGATAGACAGATAGATAGATCTCACTATTGGTGGTTCCAATAGATGGAAAATTTAGTTTAAAAAATTAAAAATATAGTATAGAGATATGATTCCAGGAAAGGTGGGAGGGGATGTGTTTCTCAGACCTGCCTTCCTATGAGAGCTCTCCTGCTTGTGTTGGGAAGAGAAGGAAAGCAATTTAATGCTGGAAATAATTTACTTCCAAACCTGATGGCAAGGCTGGAGGTCCTTGGCATCTCAGGCAGCCTCCCCTGTCCTCAACTGGCTGGAACTCTGAGGCAGTGAGGCTAGAGCCGTGAGTCTGCCCTCTGCTGCCAGAGAAATCACTGCTTCCGCTTTCCTTCTTGCGAAATGCTTGAGAGAGAGAAACTTAGACTGGAACCTGTTGTCAGTGTATCGGGAAAATGCAATGTCGACCCTTGGGGAAAAGTGTACAAGCGGGTGGGTATGATGCAAGATGCCAATGGGTTCTCCAGGGCTCTGATCATTAATGCAGTGGAGGAGTGGAGATTACTGCTACTCAGAATGGAGGAATTTCCCACTTCCAGCTTAGAATATAGATCACTTATCGTTTAAGTACTCTTAACTTCCAACTCTCAGATGTGCTCATGATAAAGAAAAAAAAAATGAAAATTTTCTTTCTACTAGCTTTGGAACAAGTTAATTTTTGGTTTATACATGTTAAAACCATGCACAAATTTAAAATATCTTCCACAAATATCAATGATCATGATACACTAAAAAAATAAAACCAACACTCCTGTGCCATCTGTACACTGCTTTATAATTCCTAAAATCATTTTGTCTGGTGTGATAACCAGACATCACAGCCGACAGCACAGAACCAAGATTCCGTTGCTGCTGCTGGAAGCACTCTGTTTTGGATCTCCAAGTCCCAGGTAACTGGGGCATTGATCTGTTCCTCTGTGGGAGTTATTCCCCTAATCTTGTGCCAGCCTCCCTGGGCTCCTTCTCCAGCTAGACTTCTGTCTCATTCTCCAGTGCCAGTATATCTCTCTGCTTTTCTATTTATCTTTTGTGGAACTGAATACTTTGTCACTCAGCTGTAGTGTTCCTGAGCCTGGATATCACCGTGATCCTTTCAAATTCCTGACACTGTCCTCCAATTTCCTGAAACCCTGCAGTTTGCCAGTTACTAGGAACATTAACCGCGTTGTAGGAGACTGGACTATCATCCTCGAAAGCGTGAGGTTCATTTCTGATCTAGAATTCCAACAAGGTATGAGAATGGAAATGTGCGGGTTGTCCTCAGCTGGGGGGTTCAGTGCAAAGGAGAAATAAATTCCGCCTCCCAAGGAAGGTGGGCTCAGGAAGAAAGGGCTTGTGCAAAAGTTCTGCAGATGAGGCTACATGAGACAGAACAAATAAATTTCAAAGGTGGAACACTGGAGATTACCTGGTCTAGAAGGAGGCAGAGGGGAGACTTTCGTAAAATGTTTCTCAGTAGATTAAAGGGAGAAAGAGACATTAGCAGGGCACATTTGGTTAGAAGTGTTTACAGCATATTAAAAATTGTCAGCACTTCCCAAGCTTGGAAAAAAATCGAGAGAATTGTGTCGAGTGGAAACATGATTGCAAGGATGCCAGTCTGCTGGTGAGTGACTCATCTCTAACGCGTGCCCGTGACTCAGGTCTTTTCTTCAATCAAACTCATAGCCTGACCAGGCAATCATTTCCAGATTATCACTCTTCTCCGGCTAATCCTGAACAAGCTCAACTGCCAGCTATAGCATATGACTAAAACAAGTTTTAACAGAATAAGAAGTGCAGATTTTTCTCATTTATTTTACTGTCCTTTCCAATAATCTTAAAGGCAATATTAATAAATCAAGGCAAATAAACGGAAAATTCACAGGTTGATAATTCAAAAGTGAAGATAAAAAGAGTGGCATTTCTTTGGCGTGAATAGAGTATAGACATATGTGTAAGAGAGAGTGATTAGAGTCTCTCAAACTACAATCGTTATCTTATGGACCAGTGTGGGAAAGAAACCATTTAAGATAACTGCTTAGACAGGCTTAAACGAATAAGTCACCCAAATATAACCTAATTATATGCCTATCTATACTGTAAAATCATACTCTCCTATTATATCATTATAGTCTTTTGTGCCTATTTTTTGTAGTTTTACATTTTTTATTTTTTGAATTCTTGATATGTGAAGCTCATTGCTTATGATCTTTATCATACTCATCATAGTTTCCTCTTCCTTCGACTTAAACTACTTTATTTTCTAGTTCTTGCTATTTCAAGTTTCCTCTTTGAAATTAAACACTTACTATTCAGATTCATTAATGGACACTTTTTTCCTTAAACTCTTTACTTCTTCTAGTTTTCTCTCCTTCCAATACTGCTTAATTTATTGTAAAGTAGGGCTGCACAAATCTCCTTTATTTTGTGTGGGGGGGTTCAGGCATGATTCTCTGTGAAGAGCAACTTTAAATATAAAGTTTGAAACAGATTTTCATCTTCCTGTCTTACGCTTCTTCATTCAGAAAGAAAATCTTTTGAAGATTTTTTTTTTCTCCCCATCAGATGATGCTCATGGACAGTACTAAGTTTAATCTATCTGTGTCCACAAAAATAGACAAATCACTTGATGTGGGCTTGCCTTTTCAAGGTAAATAATCCAGGAGTTAAATTTTCCAGTAGATTCAAGGTATACAAAAAAATTAGCTGAGAGTGTCTGCCGTAGCTCCTGTTTCTCGGGTTGGATAAGATTGGTATAAGGAAGTGTGACAGAGAAGCCTGCAAAGTGATGTCCCGAGGTCTTAGAAGTAACACTATTTCTGCCAAAAAGAAATCATCAAGGGCCAAGATATGAGCATCCAGAAAAGTAAAAACAATAGCAATAATGAAAAGAAGCCTTTTATTTTCCTATCAGCTGTCTCGATGTGTCCAGTTGATATCAGATCAACTGATAAAAGGGAATGATAGAAAAAACTTTTTCCAAGGACTGTAACATCTTTAGGTCCTACAAACACTGGAAATGTAATAGAAGCAATGGTGTTAGTAAAATATACACGTCATATTTATGTCATATTTAACCATCGTACAGATCATGTTTGCCTATTATAACACACATACATCTCATGCATCAGCTGACTGACATGGACAATGATGATTTTTCTCTCCCAGATGAAGGAAGTGTTATGCATCCTCAAAGGTAATTTAAGTATTTGATAGATGGTTCTGTTATTAAAATGAGGAAATGAGGTCCTCTATCTTGTCCCAAAGAGGCATGTGGTCACATCCCTCCCCCCTTCTCTCCCCACTCCCCTTTCCAGTTGGATGAAGGAACTCTTTGAAGCTTTCTAACAACTTGAAACTTGCTTGGTCATGCTGGCCTCTAATTCAAGACACTTCCAAACTCAACGTATTTTACCACCCCAGCCCTTTGATGATTGGAGTTGAGTATGTTTCTTCAACCCACGAGGTATGTGTGAGTGGGTAGTCACTGGCCAGGAACAGGAATACAGAAACACAGAAAGGGAAATTCCTCTCTCCAAGTCTCTAGCATCCATTGCAACAGATTACAGGTAAAGCAACACGACTTTGTGAAGTCTGCTTCTCACCTGGGCTGCCAGAGCAAAAGGAAGGCAGCATCTTTAGGAGCAAGAATATAAAATTTTACAATACATTTTATCTTTCTATGAATAGAAATCTAAGTTATAATATGCAATTTTATTGCTTCATTTTCAAATGTGTTTTTAATAATCTATTGCAGATGGAAGTGTGGGCTCACCCACACCGCCAGCACTGTAGTCATTGCAAGCCTAGAAATTATTGGGACGTAACTTCCTCACCAACTCCTTATAAGAAAAGGACCACTTTAAACACTGAATGAGAATGAGGTGTTATGAGGAAAGCGAATTTTCCACTTCAGTTTTCTTATATGAAATCTTCTGTTAATTAAACTTTTTAATATAATTCTCTGCTCAAGAGTGATGGTTAGATAAGGTGTTCAAAAAACAATCTAGGCCCTTGAGTAAAGTAACATATTCAACGGAAAAATGACTAGGGAGAATTATCGCAACTATGACAAGATAAAAAAAGATATGTTCCAAACACATTCACATTTTATTTTGCACATATTTGCATATATTACATATATGTATATTAAATACATTCTCTATATGTACATATATACAATCTAAATCTTTCTCAGTATATGTAGTCACTTATTTTTTATTTGATCAAAGAATTTAAAAAGTTCAATTATCAGCTATTCCTAAGAGTTGTTTGCAAATTTGTTCTATCTCATGTTTTAAAGGTTAAGTTTGAATCTTTTCAGAAAAATCTATGGAATCCTTTAAATCCCTGGAATATTTTCAATGACCTTTAAAGAGTTAAGATATCTCCATCAGAATTAAACATGATAAATTACAGGAAACAAAACCATCAGATCAAGACTAAATAAGACACCGGGGCCAGCCTGGTGGTGCAGCGGTTGAGCGCACACATTTTGCTTTGGCAGCCCAGGGTTCGCAGGTCAGATCCCGGGTGCAGACATGGCACCGCTTGGCACGCCATGCTTGTTAAGCTATGCTGTGGCAGGCGTCCCACATATAAAGTAGAGGAAGATGGGCACGGATGTGAGCTCAGGGCCAGTCTTCTTCAGTAAGAGGAGGAGGACTGGCAACAGATGTTAGCTCAGGGTTAATCTTCCTCAAAAAAAAAAAACAACGACTAAATAAGACACCTTAATTACTGCTGTATGTCTTTAGTTCCCAAGCCAAAAACTATTCTGAATTTCCATGCATCAGATGTTCCAGTATTTAAATGTCAATGGATTTATTTGGGATTATGGTGAAAATGAAAGTACTGGCTACTAGCTACAGAGGAACAGTATATGCTACTAAAAGCAGAATGAATGTGTATGCTGCTGAACACTTTACTTCAATATAAAAGTAAAAATGTAAGTTAGCCTAAAAGTGAAGACCAACCTTTCAATTACATTTACTTCCCAAGCTCACATTTACTTGCCATGTCTATTGAGAGAATAAACATACCAATACATGTTCAATAAATATACCTAATAATTGACTGGCATATTGGTATTTTATTGAAATGGAAACTTAGGATCATGATTAATAATGATAGCAGCTATCTTTGTACAGGGGAGACAAGTTGGCCAGCCACAAATTTCCTTCTCACCATGAACATGCAATTCACTGAGCGAAATGAAAAAAATCAAAACACACCACATGGTAGAAAATTACAAAACAGACTTGGAGGAGGCAGGTGTTTTAAAAAGATCTTAGTTTATTGAAATGGCATCCCTGCACCTTTGAACTCATTAACATGGGAGGGAATTTTCAATCTCCCACAGAAAACCCTTTCTTATCATGGTCAAGATATATAAAAGTGTAATGGATGATTTTATAAATTATTGCTGATGGCTATTTTAGTTATGAACGCCTTGTTATCCAGAAAATTCCAAAAGTCAAAACATAAAATTGTTTTAACTTTGCTTAGTATAATGGGAACTTGATTCCTTTGAATATAAACATAAAGAATCATATTATGAGTTCTGATTAGGTTAATATAATAAAATCAAATGATAAACAACGTCCTCATGATGAAAAGTTTATGAAAAATTACCATTTCAAAAATTGCACTCCAGAAATACACACACACTTACAGACACAACCACCTTGCACGAAGAGTTCATGGTTTCCATAATTCATGAGTGAGGTCGCCACGATTTAAGTGAAGCAAAAGGAAGAACAAGAAGGAATCTGATCATTTCTGGTGATCTTTTGGACAAAGTCAAAGCAACTTCCTGAACTTCTGCTTTTTTTCCATCTGTGCTCTGCAGCGCAAGTACTTGATACATCTCGAGGCCAATATTTCTTTTATCATCCGCGTCATCTCGCTTGCGTCGGTTTTGGCGAGGTGAGGCAAGGCTGCCTTTTATCATGAAGATCTGTTTGATCTGAGGGGAGTGCACTTAGCAGGTTATTAACGCCTCAGAGAGGACTTCTTTCCAGCAAAGCAATGAAAATGTAAGCTTCAGAGATCCTCTGTAAACTTTCCATTCTACCTTTTGCTTTTTTCCCTGATAAAGAAAACTGTAAATTCATTTACCTAATCATTACTCCATAATCCATCGTTTGTTACTGTGTTTTTATTAATACAATAAGTTTAGTGAAGAGTCTTACTATCCTGGGCTATAAAAATACGTAATAGATTTATTTTCTCCTATCACTATTTTTAACTACGTTTTGTCAAATCCTCTTTTCCTATTTCTTAGCAACAGCTTGAGTAGGTCTCATAACTTGTTGGTCATTTCTAATTATTAAAACTTAGCAAACTTTTAATCTTCCATCTCAAGACCAATTCACAGTCGTCCTCTCACTCAGTGCAGGATTAATATGCGGGTTGAGGGTTTGTGAGTAGGGACTGGGGTATATCCATCTCTTTACATCTTCTAGGTTCTAGAGAGTGTCCATTATTGAGTGAAGAAGGAGAGGAGCACAGGGCAAATGTCCCTTAACAAACTGAGCCAAGTAATAATAAGTGTGTTCTCTCTTTGTCTCGTTGTGTTTTGGTTTGTTTTTCTCTAATACGCTGTAGCTGGTCACGGAAATCATAACCGGGGACACCATATTGCAGGCATTCAAGGACTGACTGTCTTTTGTGCATATATGTGGATTCTTCAGAGTACCTCATAGACCTCCTCATTGCACAGTTCTCTGCTATGGGAAGTATGTCTCAAAATCAACCTCTCATACCTCTCTTCACAAATTATGATCGATAGTCTGTTGTGCAATATTTATTATGGAAAGTCTCTGCAAAATGACCACAGCCTAGTTCCCTTTCATGCTGAACACTCAATCTACAGGAATTTTGCAAACTCGTGACAAGTCGAAGCATGAAACTTCAGGCTATTGCACTGCTACTCCTTGTCTCAGGTCACCTCTCTCCAATTCTGAATTTGTTCAGGTAACACAAAAAAAATATGAGCACATGTAGTGCCTAATTAGATGCTTAGTCCAGGAAAGAAATGCCAGCCCACTTCCTCCAATTTTTGTGAGTACCTCCTCTCACTTCGCTTTCGGGATGGGATATCATTCCTGGTTTCTCTGGAGAACCTTTCACCACAAAAAAGATCATTCAGTCATCTCTCAATCTCCCCGTCTTCAACATATACAGAAAGGAGATTTGTGGGGTAGTTAGGTTGGATCAGACATGGCATAGTAAATTCTGTTTGTGGAATCCTGAAAGCTTGTTGGTTGTTTTCTTGAAAATGTGCAGGTATTTTCCCCTCTTTGGGCCTTGGCCACAATTCCAAGACAATAGGAAAATTTTCACTTAATCTATTATCGCAATAATAACTGTTTCAAGTTCTCCTTCCAAATAATCCTTGAGTTTTATACGGGTAGATGCTCCTCAAGCATATTGTCCTCCAAAACCATTGGTTCAAAACTTATGCCCACAACTGACATTAGAATTTCTGTCTAGTGGATTTTCCAGCATTCACAATTACTAGATTGCTCCTTGGCACATGGATTTCAGTGACTCATTGTCAGTGGAAGTGTCAATATTTGACCTAAAACAATTTGCCTCCCTCCATAGAAAGCAATTTCATGTGATTCAAATTAATATTTCGGAGAAATAAACGGGCCAAATAAGAACAGACAGAGACAAATGATGTAGCAGGCAAACCATATGTGTAGATGAAATTATGTGTGGCTACCATACTGTGTCTTCTGTTTTTCTTATAAGACCCTTTGCTTACCTTTCTCCTAATTTTTAAGAAAAATACTCTCTATTTCTTTTATAAACAAAAACAAAACCATATTTGACTATTACATATATGCCTTTTGCAAATGAAGGATAAGAGAAAGCGAGAACAGTAAGAAAGAATACCTGAGAGAGGCAGTAAATGAAGGGCTCGAGATATGTGAGGGATAAGGGCCTACCATTCTCTTTTGGTGTCATGGAGCCCATCTCAGGTCCATATTTACGTCCCATCTCTGGCACTACTCTCTTTTCTCACACTCTTACCCATCAAAACAGATGGCTGCAGCCACAGGGGCAGGACTATCATTCCCAAAATATGCTTGACTGCCCAAGAAGTTTGACCTGTAAGATCTGTTTTATCCTATCCAAAACAACACTGACCTTTGGATTAGCTTTTCATTAAGTCTTGAATGTTCTCAGATTTATGCTTTTGGTTTATTTGCTTATCATTTTTTCTCTCCAATCTTCCAATCTCCTTCTATCTCTATTTCTTTCTTTTTTTTTTTTTTGGTGACGAACATTAGCCATGAGCTAACATCCATGCCAATCTTCCTCTATTTTGAATGTGGGATGCCTCCACAGCATGGCCAATGAGTGGTGTAGGTCTGTATCCAGGATCCAAACCCGCAAACCCGGGCTGCCAAAGTAGAATGCACAGAACTTTAACCACTCAGCTACGGGCTGGCCCCTTTCTATCACTATTTCTAATAAAAGTAGATTTAACTTCCAAATTCCTTTTTGGAGATATCAACGATGAGTTTTTCTAAAGAGTTACATATGTCCCACTAGAGCACTGCCAAATGTGCTCAGGTGACGTATAGACGAATATCTAACGATTGCTTTTACTGTATTTATCTTTGTTGCTTTGTATTGCCCATATACCATTCAAGGCTCTTAGTTGTATGCAACAAAAACGTACTTTGGTTGATTAACGTAGGAAAATATTTTACCAAAAATAATTGGAAAAATTAGTGAATTATTAGGATTTTGAGGAAATCATCTCAGAAAGAATTGCAGAAATACAGGTAGTCTAGTCAGCCAGAATTATGCATGAGCCATGCCAGAGAACGAGTATGATGGAGACTTTGTTTCTGCTGCTGCAGCTGCTGAGCCTCCCAGCACAGTGCAGACCCCTGCCACCTCCAACTTCGGCTCCAGCTCCTGTTGCCTGCAGCTCTGCCATTACTACTCCTAGAAACTGACTGGGGCTATGGCCATTGCCTCAAACAAAATGAATTCTCCTGGAGAGACCTAGCTTTACATTAGAAATCCAAGTCAGCCGCCTCAATCAGCAAGATGCTTGATGGCCAGGAAAGCATTTCCAATTTCTATGGTACAAGGTATATTCTGTCTACCACCAAGACTCATACCGAGAGGAATTCCCTCAAAATAGGAAGGGATTACACACAAGAGACAGACAAAAGCTGCAAAATGCAAAAGATGCTTTTTGTCCACTATGGTACTAAGATAAAATTTCTTTTATAGAACAATTTATTTAGCTAAAAACATATCTTCATTTACAAAATATAAATAAATAACAATTATGGTGGAATGCCAATACAGCAATATGTATAAGGAGATGCTGAAATGCTTGGATTTGGGGTAAAATTGATGTAACAGTCTGGCGCTCAGTGCTGTCAAACCTACTACGGGGTCTGTGAGAAAGACAGGTGTTTTGGCGCTGTGCTTGCAGTAACTGCACCCCTGTTAACTCTCTTTTTTTTTCCTCTGCAGGTTAATTTAACCCAGGTTAAGATGCTAATTTGAAGAATTCTGGGTTCCACCTCCTTAAACCTAAAAGCCTCACATAGTTAGCAGAGTCATGATGTTAAAAGCCATGTTGGTATGAAAGTAATGGCTGAGAGAAAAGAGATGTCAGGGCTTTAAAATATATGTAATGTTGAATATTCAAGTGGCTGAACTCATCCTCGGTTTAGTTCATAAATATTCAGTGGGTGAAAGTGACCACAGGAGTGTCAAATACATAAAAATGAACAAAAAAGGTATGTGGTTTGCCTTAATTTTCGTTGAGGAAAGGGGAAGGTCCTTCATATTGAATGAAATTTAAGGGATAGTGGAAGGTGAAAATAAAGTTACCCATGTGTATATAACCACAAATACTGTTTGTTCATGTGATCAGCTCCAGAAGAATTGAAAACTACACAAAAGTGTCAGACAGATAGGGGTTGATTATCAGCTTTATTCCTGAAAAGGTTCTTGGATATGTGCCCACAATCAGGTTTTAATTTATCATGTTCTAACACCCCATATTCCAAGTACCAACCAGGAATAGTCTTGCTGCAGACTGTAAGCCAGTCAGTGCCAGAACCGCCAGCTCACCTCTCCTCTTTCCCCAGTAGCGAATCGGCTACAGCTGGTTCTCCTGAGCTGCGTCTGGAAACCCATCCTGCACTGTGTGCATGTTGCATGGAAGCCAGAGAAGGAGGGCGGGGAGCATCTTTATCCTGCAGGCAGCCTACCCTAAAAAGAGAAGTAAAACTTTCAATTTTATATTCATAGGCCTTGTTTCTAACATTATTGATTAGATCGGTGTAACTGCTTCTAATTACATGCGATGGAGAGAGGGACCAGAAACATAGCCCTGATAGTTTTCTCTGAAAGCAGATAACCTCTTTCAGAATTAGGAGGACAAAAGGATGGCATTCTTAATGCTGCCCAGACTTGGTTCTCTAAACCCATCAACCTTAGCAGTCAGTTGTTGTTAACCCTGAAGTTGTCCCCTTAGAAGAAGAGCACAAAAATATTTAATGCAAGCTTGCCCTCGTTTTCATACCACCCCCAAAAGCCAACAACAGTTCCTTCATGCGTGTTCTAGAAACCATGGTTGAACAGTGCAACCTTTGTTCTAGAAGGTTATGATGTATTATACCAATTAAATTAACTTTAAGGCCAAGCTTCCCGGTGCACTCGAGCTTCATTTACTCTTCTATTACTTATTTCAGATTATATCCAGCCAAATTGTCCAATAAAGCTCCCTAAGCATTATATAACGGCAAAAATCAGCAATATAAATCTTTTAGAATTTGTTCAATAGAACTCCCTTTCTATTATCAGATACCTAGGGAGACATCGAAGTCCAACAAGAGTTAGCCTTCTCCTTGAAAGATAAAACCAAAGTAAACAAACATCTTTGTTTCTTTCTAATCAACTTTCTTAATTCTGATCAATCTCAATCATTATTAGTCATTATTAGATAGACACCTGGGTGAAATCAGGCTTAATCAGCAGCTTTATTATTTATTTTGGACTTAAGATTTTTAGAATAAATTCAGAATCTTCAATATGCTCACTATTTAAAAAGGCCAAAATGATGACAATGCATATAAGATTATTAGAGTTCACAAAATTATAAATATGCAAAACAATTTCCAGGCCCTACAACAATTACCCTATGAAAAAGCAATGCTTCCATATCTTAATATGTAGTATAATTCAGACTCACATTGCTTACTATTGTCAGAAAAATAAAAGGAAAAAAAAAGACTTAGAAGTTTCTCAGGGAAGAAAGGAGCATGAAAATCTTAGAGGAAAAAAAACGGTTTCTTGCATTCTTCCTCACCAGGATTTTGGTCTATTGCAGTCATCAAAAAGTCAATGAGGGGGCCAGCCCAGTGGCATAGCAGTTAAGTGTGCACGTTCCGCTTTGGCAGCCTGGGGTACACTGGTTCAGATCTTGGGTGCGGACTGGCACCGCTTGGCAAGCCATGCTGTGGTAGGCATCCCACATATAAAGTAGAGGAAGGTGGGCATGGATGTGAGCTCAGGGCCAGTCTTCCTCAGCAAAAAGAGGAGGATTGGCAGCAGTTAGCTCAGGGCTAATCTTCCTCAAAAAAAAAAAAAAATCAATGAACTGAAACAAAATTGGGAGAAATCACCCATGGAGTGGTTGATTGTGGTGCCATTATTAACCAGTCTGAAGGAAAATCTGCCTATGCTTCCTGCCTTATTTCAAAGAGAGGAACATCCAATACATTTCTACTTTCTTGCAAAATTCTAGAAAAATGCAATGATGATCTCTTTTGTCAACTGCTTAAGGGTCGAATCTTCCCCATGCCACATGCTTAAAATCTCTTCAGTCATCTTCCACCTTTGAACCCTTTTTTGGACATTCCAATGTTGCATGAAATGTGGGCTTTCTTTGAGGCCATTTTCTCTCTCTCTCTCTCTCTGATGAACAGAGACTTTTCGGTGCTTTTCGCTTTTGTCATTACCTGCCTCTATTTCTAAATATTTAAAAATTCACAACTTGTTTGGTATGATTTTCCCATTGTGCTCACGTTGCCTTCTGGTGGAGAATTACCCATCCCAGAATCCCGAACTGAAGCGTCTATTGGATCCTTGAAGATGCTCTCCTTGGGCTCCAGTGGGAACAAACACCTCTGCTGTGTGCTTTTTCCCCAACTCCCCTCCTCCAAAAAAATCCACAAAATTTCCCCTAGATCTTCAATTTTCCCAGAATTGGGTAACTTGCTAACTTCAGTAACAGCAGAAAGATTTTGCCAGCCAAAACACATAGTCCTCCGGGGTCCCACATTTCTACTGTTCTACTCACACCCCTTTCTAGAAAACTCAGCTGAGCTTCTTAATTTTATAAATTTCTTCATTCACTTCCTTTCTTGTCTACTAAGTTCAGGGCTGGTACTGTTTATTGGATCTGACTGCTTGTTTGTTTTCACTTTTCTTTTCCCTTTATTTATAATCCGGACATTTTTTTCCCTAGTATACTTTTCTAGAAGTCGAAGAGTTTAGAGTTTGCCAAAATTATCCATTTTACAAATGCATTGAACTCCCCTGCTTTAAACAGCCCCACTGAAGAAATCAATCAGATCCTGGATCACACGGAAGCCTGAATTTAACATATTACTATCCCCTCTGGGTCCTCTGTAAAGTATCTCATTATGCCAGTGCTTCCCCTTGGCAGTGTACCTCGATATGGTTCCTAGGCATGGTCTCTTCATACCAGCATCACCTCCTGTATTAACTGTGTTACCTTGAAACTCAGTTAATAATGCTCTCACATACAGTCTCAATTCTGTCTAAATTTTGTCCCTACAGCTGAAATAGTGTTCAAAATTTTAAAGGTGAATTGCCCAACTGCTCATATTAGTGATTCCCTATCTGTAGCTTTAAAAAAAGTGCCTTTATATTTTTCCCCTTTCTGAGTTCTCTCTAGGTCCTTTAAACTCAAAACCGTGAGTAATACTTATGCAATACAACCCTATCACATGCTAGCTCGATACGAGTGGCTGATCAATAACTTTAGAACAGAGTGTCTCTAACCTCCTCCCTTAAAAAGAAAATCAATATTCTCTTGGTCCCAGATACAGTTTAAAATAATATAAAGAGGCAAAGAATTTGAGGCTGTTAATCTGATACTATCCACAAATGTCCACCACTTGATATTTACAGCTAAACGTATCATACAATATTAATCTGTACCTCATGTACACAACTGCCTTCTACAGTTTAATTCCTAGCCTGCAATGCAAGTGGAAAACCACAACACAACACAGAGAATAATTAGGGATTAAAAGATAACTCTTTGCAGACTATTTAAGTCTGTGCTACTCTGAAGTAGGCCGATGACAACAGCTAAGGCTCAAACAGTTATGAGGTACCAAGGCCAGAAACATCATACCAGTTAAAAAATAACCACATGACCATGGAGAAAGCCATGGGGGAAAGTGGCTGTATCCTGCCAAGGAAAGGATTGAGTTTACTAATGTCTCCTTCAGTAACGGCTACACTTTAATCTCTCCATATAATTCTATTTGCTCTAGTTACTAAATGTAAATCCCACTCTATTTCTCATTGTTTTCCAGACAAAACATCATTTGTGGTGGATAATTACTCATATCCTTTCAAACACTGATAGTGCTAGTACAAATGGAGGAAAATGCACACACACAGAGACAAACACAGAATCATAAAAGGTAAATCAATGTATTAGCTTTAGTACTAACAAAATTGATTGATAAAAAGTAATTAAAGCTGTGATTACAATTGGTTTTCTTAATATTGCCTCTATTCCTCATGGAAGGGTGTTTTAATACATTGCCTGAAAGGAGAATTATCTGACCATCTAAAGCGAAGAGAGCATAATCTAAAGAGCTTAATGACGTATGCTCACCAAGCTCCAGGAACGGGGAATGCAGACAGATAAACCTCAGTCCCCACGAGATGAGTTTACCATGTAGACTAAGAGAGGGGAGGGCAATTTTCTCCCTCTTGTTTTCAACCTGGACTGATTGAGAGAGAAACTGGTGCTGAGGGCGGGCAGACAGTAACCTTTTATCCCACTGCACCAATTAGATAAAGTCTTGCTCTTTGAAAAACGAGAGAGGAATGGGTGAACGTATGGGTCAGAAGTGTTGATTCAATGACAACACGGGAACTGTTTGTGTGTTTGTTTGTATATTTGCTGTCTTCTAAGTGTGAAGACAAGAAAAGAAAGACTGACCTTTAACTTCCTTTGCTATTTCTTATACACTGCTCAAAAGAAAATTCAGGAGAGTGACGTCATCAGAAGTGGTGGAGTGGGCAGTTCCAAGGCTTTGTCCCTCCACAAAATCAACTAATGAGCTGGCAATAACCCGAAGAGTCAACTGTTACAGGATTCTGAAATCAGCCAAAAACTTACACAAACCAGGGAAAGACCAGCTGAAGAAAGAAGCTGCTGCTTCATGGTAAGACCATGCTGTGGCTTTTTCAATTGTTCACCTTGCAGCTCCTAATCCTGATTTCGGCAGTGCTGTCAGGATGGCAGCCCCAGCCCTGGTGCATGCTGCTTCGCCAGAGCTAGCAACACAGACCTGATTTTCAAGGAAATGTGGTTGTTCATTTCGGCCAGCCAAGAAACTGGTGCAAGGACTTATCTTTGTTTAGCCCATCTCAGAATGTTCTCAGGGCTGGGTGTCATTTGCCAAAAGCATTGAAGGCACAAGTACTGGCCTCAGCAGACTGATCTAAAGGACATTAGTCAGGATAAGCAACAGACAGGATGTAAAGAGAAATCTGAAGTAAGATAAGAAAAGGGATATAACTGAGAAAAAAATAAATGACCTAATTGGGAATATTTTGTGATGAGGATTCATAGATTAGTGCACTCCACTTAGAGGAAATTTCAAATGTGGTAGCTGCCCAATAAATGAGCATTTGATTGCTGATGAGTGGATTCTTGCAAGGATGTCTGGGTAGGTGGATGGAATGAAAATGGTCTACAGTCATTAGTTCTTATTTATTATAACTTGAGTTTTATTTATCTTTTGTCTTATTTATATTCTGTTTAACACATATTTCCATATAGAACCATAGGACTCTCTCCAACTACCGTTAGAATAGCCAATCAATAGAGTGTCATATACATAACACTATACAATGTTATATATGTAGCATTTCTTAAATGCTATCTACTTATTTAAGCTGTTATCTTATACTACTTTCTCGTTTTTTAAGAAATACGGTTAAGTTATGAAAATGTGCAGTTGGATACCTGTTATTGCTAAGAAATGGGCTAGCAGTTATGAATATGACCTTGTTAAATCTTCACAGTGACCTATGATGTATGCTTTAGATATATTAGACACAGCTACAGATGAGGAAGTTGAAGTTCAGAAATTGTAAGAAAAAGAAAAAAAACATCAGGGTGGTGCACAAAGTAAGTGGCTCTGTCAGGATTTGGAACCAAGTTGGTCTTTCTTTAAAGCCAGGATATTTGTATATGCTATGTCCATGCAGAAAATAATAATTAAGATTCACGAACAAATATAGTATTGACATTAATGCTTGAACTATAAATCAAGTGATTTTTGATTGTATTGTTTTGATGACAGTTTTGCTCATGAGCAAGATTTACAGACTAAGTAAAAGTTAGAAAAAAAAAACTTGGATTAAAAATAGTAATACATCAAGGAAGTTTAAATTTCTTGTGTAACAAAGTAAAGCAAACTGCTTAAATGTATAAAGACGAATTAAATAGCATTTATTTTGTAAATGCTATGTGCTATGCACTGCCACATATTTCATTTCCTTATTTTAGATTAAAACTCTAGATTATAGATATCCAAACTCATAAATGATAAAATCCAATCCCAGAGGATATAAACTGAGTGGCAGAGATGACATTCAAACTCACAACTAACACTTCTAAGCCAGAGATTTTTTCCCTTTTAATAATAGGTCTTGAATCTGCTCCAAGTGTTAAGTAATTTTTTTTTAGCAATGTATTGATGACAGATTTAAAGTAAATTCAGTATTGCTTCTAAATATAAAGAAAAATTAACCCAAAGAGGAAAAGTGTTAAAAGATTAGATCCTATAATCTTAAAACAGATTAAATCCTATTTTGAAATGGAAACCAGTGTATTTCTTCTCACCTTGGCTATATCATCCTCTGCTTGATATTTCAGCTTTTGTTTTACAAATATGCCAAGGTATTTAAAATGTCATTATTTATTCCTAAATAGTGAGCGTGCTTGCACCCAAAGTATGTGATACAACTGAGGGGAAAGGGACAAGGCTGATAACATGCGCCATGAGTGACTTAGGTCCTACACATATGTTATCTCATTTTAACCTCATTATTATCTTATGAGGTAGATATTTTAAATTATATTTAAGTGAGAAATATTCATAACCGAGAAATAGAGAAGTTATAAACGTATCGGCATGCATCACATTTTTTATGAAGTGTTCAATCACGCACACACAATATATTGCAAAGCATCAAACTCTCCTTTCCTATCAGCAGTCTCTCCCTACCCAACACTGCCAGCACCCTGAAGGCTGGAAGGATTCCGGAGCTGTGCAGCCTGACAGTGCTACAGACACTGCATGTCAGGACTTGCCGGGTACCAAACCCCGTGCCCTGAAAAGAAACCGTAACAAATGTTTCTACACGTTCCTATGCCATTTTTACAAGAAATCTTTGAAAAAAAATATATATCTTCTATGCTCATTTTTATAAATAATATTTGTAAAAAAAAACATTTGAAAGTAATCTGTGAGGAAAGGTTGGAAAATACACATTGTCAGGAGCCCATCTAGAATATTTTTGTGAATGATTTATTCTCTAAGAAAGACTGACGTTGTTCTTGTCTCTATTACTGGACAGCTTCGTGGGGATAACAAAATCTGTCCAGTCACTGCCACCCGGATTGCTGCTTGTCCTCATGTTACTCTCCGTCTCTCGATTTGACTAGAAGAAGGTACTGTATGGGGGCATATTTATCTTATTAATCTTACAAAGTGTCACATTGTTTGTGATCTACGTGTTTACACATCTGACATTCCCACTACCTCCTAGATTTTAAGTTCCCTAAAAGCAGGAGACGTTTCTTATTTTCTTTGTTTCATAGCCCTTCACCCATTTCTTGTTACGTAGAACTTACTCAAGGAAGAGTTTATTGACTTAAACTACATAGACTTCTTTTGTGTAAAAATAGCTTTGTCTTGGAAATAATGAACTAATTTTCTTTTAAACTACTTTGGTGCTTTAATATTCCCTCAGGAGGCTGATTTACAGATGAGGGATAATTCTGAATACAGCGAGGAGTAACAGGGACACATACCCTGTAATGGAGGTCAACGCTTTGACTTTCCCCAAATAGAACTCAATTTCTTTCTTGCCAAGGGGAGTTATTCTAGTTACCATTAGAACCATGGGAAATCTAGAAGGTGGTAATAACTTCACAAAGTATCAAGTTTAAATTTAAACACACATGGAAAGTATCAGGGTCTTACTTGACGTGCTTACTTACAACCACTAAGACAATTTTATTGGGATAGAGAGATATACAGACAGAAAGAATCTCTGGACACAGGGCTTTTATATATGCTTTAAGAGATTAGAAGTATTTTCTTCCAGAAAGAGAATTATCTTGTAGATATATTGCCTTGTTAGAATGGATATGTTAGTGTTTTAAAATACATGAATCAAGATTGGGCAAGTGGGGCCAGCCCCGTGGCTGAGTGGTTAAGTTTGTGCGCTCCACTGCGGCGGCCCAGGGTTCGGATCTTGGGCGCGGACATGGCACTGCTCCTCAGGTCATGGTGAGGTGGCATCCCACATGCCACAACTAGAGGGACCCACAACTAGGATATACAACTATGTACGGGGTGGTTTGGGGAGATAAAGCAGAAAAAAAAGATTGGCAACAGTTGTTAGCTCAGGTGCCAAACTTTAGGGGAAAAAAAAAAAAACGATTGGTCAACTACTTAGGATTTAATGAATTAATAAGTGATACATTTGATACAAGTTTCGACAACCAGTCTCAATTCTAAAATAAATGTAAAAAGTGGTTAAGGATTCGAGCAGTATCACGTATCATAATTGGCAGTTTCCTATATATTTGAGTGCATGAATAAAATGTCCATCTTGGTGGAGCCAGCAGGAGTTCTTTCTGAGAAAGATGGGGTCTATATTTACATATTGTTATTCCATCTTTGAACAAATAGCTATTACATGCTGATGTTTCTTAATAATGCTTCTTTGCATTTAGTGTCTCGCTGTAGAATTTTTTTAAAAAAAGATGTATACCTGGTTTCTAGAAATGTTTCAGGAATGAAAGAATTAACAAAACCTGCAGTACATAAAGAAACAAACCAAACCAAGAAAAGTTGGCATAGAGTTTTTACTTTGTGTTTTCAAAGGCTTCTTCCTAAATACTTATTCAATTCATCTTGGATCAGATAAGTGGGCAAATTCATGGTAAAGATTCATTTACTCAAGAGGGTGGAGAGATGTTTCCAAGGGCATCTCCAATGTTTTGGATGAGAAAGTTCCGAAGAGGTTGAAAAGGAGTAGGCCCGAGGTAAGATGAAAATATGCAGAGTGTGGGATCCCAAAGCCAAAAGAAAAGAGTTAAGAGGCAGATTCTGCTAAAAGGACAATATGACAAAAAATGAGATTTGACTCTTGTAGTTGTCATGAGGGAAGGCTTTGATGACCTTGGTCAAAGTAGTGTCAGTGGTCAAAATTATAGTGTATTAGATTGAGTTAGAGAAAGAATTGTGAAATACAGGAAGTAGACATAGTTAGCAGACACTTCTTCTGGGAATTGTTTTATAAAGATTGGCAGAGAATTGAGCAGTAGCTAGAGGAGAACTTGAAGGCAAGACAATTTTTAATTTTATGGCAGGAGATGCAATGTGTTTTTGTTATGATGATATTTATTCAAAAGAGAGAAAATATTTATAACACAGGCACAGAAAAAGATAACTCCAGAGGCAAAGTGTGAATAGAAGGAGCTGGAATCCAGTGCACAGATGGGAGGGTTGGACTGAAACAGTCATAGGAACTGACATTTCATTGCGGGAAGATTTTCAACATCCATTTACAACAAGATATAGAGAAGAGTGAATATATATATATATTAGATTCTTTTTTAGTCCAATCTATAATCTTTTGATTTTGGCCAAGCGTCCTGATTGCCTTTCCTTAGACTGGGAATAAAGTTTGATCTTCTCAACTATTAGATGTATAGCTCAAGAAAAATATAAGTTACACCCAGGAGCTCAAAAATAAGTTTATACAGCCAAGGAAGTTCAACAAACTTAAAATTAGTTGTAATTAGGCCCCTGCAGGCTGTTAAATTCTCTGACTTTTGAACAGCACCCAAAAAATGTTGAGTGTGTTCTAGCTCTAACAGTTAAAATAAAATAAAGACTGGCAATATGATATTATTTTACTCAAAATTCTCCCTGCTGAGTAAGGAATATGACAAATAGATAAACACAAATGAGCTTCAGGAAATAAGTTTTGTTTGAATCACTATTTCATTTTCTATTTGCTGTACTGAGTATCGATTAAAAATAACTACTAAATGTTTTCACAATCCTTTTAATTTTCTTACTTACATTAAAATTTGAAAAGTGGATTGCAAATAAATGACAGGGAAAGGAGAAATACAAGTGCAAGGCGTCAAGCTGGTCCCTATGGAGTTGCTAATTTCATTTGAGGATAGACACAATTTTGCATCTGGGTTTGCTATTAAATATTTGACTTTATTCAAGGAAATGTCACCGAAAGTAGGTCTGTGTCGTGAATTTCAATGTGCAACCAGAATTTATGGTGGTTTACAAACTTATTTAATAGAAAGAACTGAAGTCAAAGAGCATATGATAGTTCAAAATATGAGAGGAAAGCTCCACTGGTCTGCTACTGGGGTTCAGATTTGGCAAGACTCTTCACAGATAAGTTTAGTACCTTTTCAGCCTAAAATATGTCAAAGGAACCACAACAATAGGCAACGTTTTCAATAACAAAGCAATTACCTTAATCTCGATTACCATAATTTATAAACCCATCATTAGAAGAGCTTATAAAACGTTTCTCTCCCTCAAACCTAAAATAACATTCTGCTTAGATGAAATATATAGAATTTTGAAGGTCTTATCTAATGTACCTACATATTTATGCTTCTTATGGGAATTTCTTATTGTTTCAAATGTTTTAGAAGTTTTGAATTTTATGGACTGTTTATTTTTATTTACTTGGTTAAAAAAAATTTTTTTAAAACCCCCACAGGCCAAAGATGTAAAGTGAAATGATTCACTCCCACCTCTAGTCCCCATCTAGACTGTTCCTATCCCCTGTCCACTGGTAACTATATTAATTTTTTAATATTCCATGAGTTACATATGCAAAAACAAGTGTAATTTCCATGGTGTGAATTGTCCTGGCATGGCTGACATCGCGCTCCCAGTATGACATCACACATGGAACTGAGAAGAGATGAGCAGTAGGGTGCCACAATAGCGAGCATTTCTACTCTACAGAAATGAGATAGTAAATGTAAATAATTTTAAGAGTATAGATTATAGCAAAATGTAGTGGAACAAATAGGAAATAATGAGTTTCAAGTGTTTACTTTTGCTTTTAATAACATTTAATGCTAGGTTTACGTAATTTAATTTTTCAAAATGACTTGATTCATAAACAGCTCACAAAATTCCTGAAAATTTAACAATTGGCTTTTGTGAGCAGGTATAACCTGGCTCCAGGACACCTCTTGGTCACATCTTCACTGCTTACCGTGAGGTAAGAAGATTGTTGTCATATGATTATTTCAAATTTTCATAAATATTGATAAATTGTCTCAAAGTTTATTCAGTTAAAATTTCCATCAGCAGAATCTGTTTATCAGTGCCCTCTAGAAACTTAATAATGGTATTTAAATTCTCCACTTTCATAAATGATATTTCACTGTTGTAATTTTCAGTTACTTTACTAATTCGCAAGATTTGCAAATTTTCATTAATCATTTATGTTTCTACTTCTGAAAATATAAAGTTATAGCCTTTAAATTTTTTTTCTTAGAGATTGCTTTATTTTTACATGAAATATTAAAATGTTCTACCTTTTAAATTAATTTTTGGTGAATTATTTGTTGATAAGATAAACTATGTCACCATTTACCATTACGCCTTCTATGTTTCATGCCTGGTATAGAGACAGCTTTACTCATCCACTAGATTCTACAGTCATTCTCTGCTATATGATTTTTATCATTTTATTTTTAGTAATCTACTATGTTGACATTGATGTGTGCGAACTATGAAAATGGATCTCACTTTATTTTCTTCTAAAGTGATCGTTTTAGCATTTTCTTTCTTATTTTCTAGATCTAGGCTATGCGCAGACACTACCTTCTGATACAAAAGTGGGTAACTTCTAGAGTAATTTTGACCATAGTTAATGTTATTATATCGAACTGTGGAAAAAATTATCCAATGCATTGTGTTAAGGCTATTGGTAGTTTACTTTAGAGAGAGTAAAATAAACTAGGAATATTTGCACATTGCTTTCCTCTGAGGGTGAAGAAATTAGAGGTGAATGAAAATTGTCTAAAACTTGATCACATCAAGGACAATGAAATACTATATTTGCCTACCCGATATTTGTGCATTTCATGGGGTTGAGGAGAATAGGAGATGTACATAGGTAAATGAATAAATATAAAGATAGATACTTTAAAAGAATGTGATTGAGGGACTTTTTACCTAAGTAAAATTGATAATATAAAATTTACTTTGCGTTTAAATACTTAGTGTACCAGTCATAATATTTATATTTTCTAATGAAACCTCTTCTTGATGGCAAGATTATTAAAGGCTCTGCTAGAGTACTGAGGCATCCCCACCATGGACAGAGGGTTTCACATGGCCTCACTCACACGTCTGGGTCTGCCTGCTGGCTTCAGCTAGTCTCTCTCCACGTAGTCTCTCCACATAGTAGTCAAAGTGCAGGTTCCTTGCTTGGTTACAGGAATATTTCAAGTAGGAAACCCCAATGCTCAGGGGCTTATTAAACTTCTGCTTGTGTCATATTTTCTCATGCCCCATTGGCCAAAGCAAAGATACATAGCAAAGACCAGAGTCATGTGAGTGAAACTTATGCAAGAGCTTGGACACTGAAAGCCAAGATTCATTTGGGACCATTAAAGTAACAGTCTACTGCAGTGTTCTTCATAGTTCATGTTATGGCAATAATGAATATAGAGAAAATGAAAACTAGCTGTTTTTCTGAGTCATTTTTTCCATATTCGAAGCTAACTTCATTACTAGTTAATAGTAAATGTTGATTTGTTGTATCAGAATCATCTTCCATTTCATACAACTATAGCTGAAATTTATCGTTTGCCTGATTTGAGGTAAATGCTGTTATCTAAGACTATAGGAAGGCTGGAGCTATGCTCAAGTATTTCATGCCAAGTAGGTTTCCACAGTTATTCATTACGTCAACCATTTGAAGATCTCAGTGGATGTTAAGGTTCAGATGATTATAATAGCATACAATAGGTCAAAAATATCAGTATCAAAGTGAATTCAGGCCTTCAGATCTAAAAGTGAATAGCTAACAAATTTCACATATTTTGTGATGTTCAAAAAATAACTCAAATACTTCTGCTTTGTTTGCAAAGATATTGCTAGGAAAAATTGATAAAGGCAAAAAGAAACAAAATAGCCATGCAGGTTTTCATTTGTGCAGCTGCATTTGGAATCACGAGACTGAACCTAGACCCTCCTGACGGTGTTTGTTAAAACACCTGCTCTACCACTAAACAAAAGTCAATGATTCGTGATGTATAATGGTCCAAAATGAGTCCTAGTGCTAAAATCGAGGTGTCGACAGGCCAGGGCATGCTGGAGTCTCCAGGGGAAAATCTGTCTTTCTTCGTCCAGCTGCTAGTGGCTAACAATGCTCTTTGGCTTCTGTCCATATCACTCCAATCGCTGGTGCAGTAGTCGCACTGCCTTCTCGTCTACAGGCGAATCTCCCTCTGCCTCTCTCTCCTAAGGACAGCTGTGATTGCATTTGGGACCTATCTGGAGAGCCCGTATGATCCCCCCATCTCAAGATCCTTAACTTACTCACACCCAAAAAGTCCCTTTTGTCACATCAAGTAATACGCACTGGGTCTGGGGATTGGAGCGTGGATATATGTGGGAATCCTTATTCAGCCTACTCTAACTCCATAATCATGTCAAAACACAGTCAAAGTAAAAATATCGTCCAAGTCACAAAAATGACTAACATCCGCCTCCCCTGGGTAATGTGAGTGACGGCTGCTTCTGACCAGTTACAGCTTTAGCCTCACACTGACCTTCCACCCTTCTAGACAAGATTTATCGAGTTGCCCAATCATAGAATTACCCCTACTTCATGACAGAATCCAATCCAGAACAAATGCTCACTCCTTTAAACTCTCCCGAAAAATCACCTGAAGAAAGCACAGATCCTGTGGTAAGACTTCTGTATTGCTCTCTTTCTGACATATCTGTGCTCCCCCTGGCGTGGGTTCTCCTTCACCACAAAGAGCAACGAATGAGCAAACTTGTTCAACTGCTGCTGTGTTCCTGGTGGGCTCTGGCTGGAAGGCTTTCACAAATGAAAAGCCACAAAATAACAGAACATAGATGAAATCCATATAATTGAAAAATATTAGAATTAGAATCCTGGCGAGCGGTGCCATATCCACGTTCACGATCCAAACTAGCAAAACCCTGGGCCGTGGAAGCGGAGAGCGCGAACTTTACCACTCGGCCCGGGCCGGCCCTTAAATTATTCTTACATACGGTAAAAGTACATATATAAAAAAAGAAGGAAGGGAATTATAAACGTAAAATTCAGAGTGAGGCAGAGCACACTGATCTTTTCAGTGGTCTTTATTATATTCTATTTTGTTGTGGGGGTGGGGTTTGCTTAGCTAATTATGTTTTATTATAGGTAATTACCTCCCTGATAAAGCCAGTCTCCATACGATACGGCCCTCAGGTTATCACTAAACAATTAACTTTGATGCATTTTATCAGCATGTGATGACAATTTGTTTAATTCAGCCAAAACCACTTTGGTTTTAATATTAACATGTCCCTAAATTAAGAAAATTACTGACCTGATTTTAAAGTTACTAAGATTTAAATGAACTGTCATTGTACAGGACCAATATAAATCTTACCATAAATGAATATATTAAATACTTTTGCAATATATTGAGAGGTTTCCACAGAATATCTATTTTAAAATGTCAAACATACATTGCCCAAGGATAAGAGTAAATTTAACAAAAAATCAGACTAGCGGCCTTCATTTAAACTATCCTTCTGGCATGTAACAGCTGATATATTTGTATTAGAATAATGATTTTCAAACTTTCATAATAAAAAGACCTCTTAACCTTTTCATTATTTGTTTGACAATTGAATCATTTTAGTGAGAAGAAAGTGAACAGACTTAATGGGTTTAATGGGATGCTAGATTAATCAGAAGTAATTATAAAATTCAATTCAGAAGCTTCAATTTCAAAAGGTCTATGGAGACATATAAAAAGAGAAACAAGCATAGAAAAACATAAGAGCAAAGAACTTGAAGAGGAAATGGTAAAAAAAAATGGTACAATTTTTGCAATTTTTCCCTACCCCAAACTGCTTTAGAGATTGGCATATTTTGTTCTGACATGGTGCTATTTTAAAATGAATAGACAAGCAAAAAAGCAGATGAAATGGACCAAGTGTTTAGAAAAATATAAAACAGAAGATGCACCTATGATTTTAACAGTTTTCAGATAATCAACAGAAATCAAGGCTGGAAACAGGAGAACCCAATCTGAAGGCCTGTGCATGAGGCATTACCATCCACGAGCTGCCTAGTGATTGACACGCCTCCACGTGATCAGCCATGACAATGTGCTCTTCCCTTCCAGACTACTTAAATTGTTTCGTGGTTCTATTTTGTATTTTTGTTTATTGCCTACCTTTTCTTTCGTAGAGAATTATATGATATTTTTAAGAAATGGTGTTCTGTTCTCTCCTATAATTGATGGTGAATACAACATGAGTAAAATCAAGACCAGACTTTAAATACTCCCTGATTTAAAAGTAAATAACACCAAATGACATTGTGCTAGGTTTGCATTTTGGGGTGCTCTTTTCTCCCCTTGAACATTCTTCCTGGGTAATTTTATTCATTCCTTGTGAGCAATTATATCTGCATATTGACGAATCTCGAATCTTTATCATACCACTCTCCTAAACTTCAGACCCATGTGTCTGAGTAGCTCCTGGAATCTTTTCACTTAGATGGCTTATAGATGCCTCAATGTCAAATCTGTCCAAAATCAGATTAGTCATCTCTCTCCACATGGTTCTTTATGATTATCTTAGAATTGGAAAGGCCTTCACTGTATCGCTGAATCCATTAACTAGGGCACAACCCTTAACATCTCCTTACACTCACCTTCCGACCTTTGCAGAGATTCTTCTATTCTGAATACCGCAATGCACCGTCGAGTTTTAAGGAACCAGCATCAAGAAGAGCTGACAATCATCAGCTGGCAGCTCTCTTCAGGGATTGCTCCCAGCTGAAGAGATCTCCCCATGCTCACGTGCTTCCTGGGGCAACCTGCATCCAGTGACTCCCCCATGCACAGATATGAAGACCAGGCACGTTCACTCCAGCCCAGGAAAACTCTGAACACTAAACTCAGTTACAGCTAAATTGTTTCTTGACGCTGCATTGCAGCCTAACTTTACCCTCTGCTCAATCCTACTTCTTTTTCTTATCCCACAGGTGTTATTTATTCCCAAAAGCGTTCCTTAATCACCTTCCTGAATGCTTCCTTGCCATCCCAGAGTCAGCTTCCTGAAAACGTCAGTCTGCAATTGCTTCCAATTCAATTTCCCAGCTAAACTTCGAGTGTATCCGGTTAGCCCCAAATCCACTTCCATCTCCCCGGTGCATCACATTCATCTCTCTGCTGGATCTTGGCCTTAACGTCCACCCCATTCCAATCAGTGCTCCTTTCTCCAGACAACAAGGACTTTCAAAGACGTTAATCTAATGATGCTAAAACTTAAAATTCCATTAAAACTTGTTTTCAGTTTTCCATTGCATTTAAGATCACGTCCAATCTCCCTAACATGGCTTTTCGTGATCTGGTCCCCGATTACATTTCAAGGTTGTTCTGAATCTTCTTTGTTCCTGTAGAAGCTCATCTCCCCTTTCAATTCCCTTTTTTGTTCCAGATATGAGAAACTTCTTTAATTCTTTTATAAAGTGACATAACATGCAAACCTAATATAATATATTGTAATGTCTAAAGAGGCTGACTCAGGAGGCTGTGGAATCTACATTTACACTAACTGAACCATTTCATCTGTATGACTTCCAGGAGGTTATTTACCTCCCTGAACCTCACTATCTGTGTTTCTAGAACAACAGTCATAAAAATTACTTCAAAGACTAGTTGATAATTTGATCTAATTAGAATTAGAAAGATTAATTAGAAAGTAGAAAGATTAGATCTAATGCTAGTTACGTGATTGGCAAACTGCCCATCACCATTCAATTATATATAGAGAGAGAGAGAGAGAGAGATAGATATTAACCTCCTCATCATCATCTACAGGCATTGACTTTCCCAACTCAGAGAGGTCATAGCCTTTGATTGCTGGGTTCTCATGATCTGTTAAACCCTAGGTTATGTGCAATTCTCTGGGAACACTTTCTTGGCCCACTTAGATTAGTTGTAGTTAATATGTGGTCACATTTCACATTATATTGTCACTGTTAATATTTAAAATTGCTCATTAAATAATCATGATTACATCATAAACCACATTTGTTTTCGCTTTGTCTGTCAGGGCCTAGCATAGTACCTGTTATATAGTTGACATTGAACAGAAATTTCTTTCAGTGACTGAATGATTGAGACAATGCATTATTTCACACACATTTTCCTTCCAAGGACCTTTCCGAATTAGACTCCAACATGTTAATTGTTTTAAAATGAATATCATTTAATGATACATTTCCTTAGGAAACAATAAAAATACAATAACATTAATAATATGTAACAATTGACATTCATTATAAAATGCTAATTTTTAAGTGGAAAATAAAATGCAGATTGAGGAATCACAGGTACGAAGAACGCATGTCTACTGAGTTGGATAAGCAGATACCTGCTTGGCAATGCAGACCACTAAGACAGTGGTTCCCGACTGGAGGGTGGTGGTGGTTGCACAGCCAGAGGACACTGGACAATATCTGGAGACCTTTTTGGTTGTTATAACTTTGGGGGGAGAAGGTGCTACTGGCATCTAAAAGGTAGAGGCCAGAGATGCTGCGAAATGGCCTACAACATGCAGGGCAATCCCTTACAATGAAGAATTATCTGGGTCAAAATATCAATAATGCTAAGGTTGAGCAACTCTGCACTAGAGTAAAGAAGATAGCATTTCAAGAAAGACAGGATGAAAAATCAAAACATCCAGAGTATGTTGTAAAGTGACAGACTTTTTTGGTTCTTTCTTTCTAATTTTTTCTTTGAGGAAGACCGGCCCTGAGCTAACATCCGTGCCCTTCTTCCTCTGCTTTATTTGTGGGATGCCTGCCACAGCATGTCTTGACAAGCAGTGCATAGGTCTGCACCCAGGATCTGAACTGGCGAACGCCAGGCCACCAAAGTGGAAGGTGTGAACTTAACCACTGTACCACCAGGCCAGCCGTGTGACAGACTTTTTAATGAGATAGTTTTAAGAATACAGACAGTGACTTTTCTTCTGAGTGGTTGAAGTAAAGGACTTGTGCCTTTACGACACTGCTTATTGACCTTAGAAAAGTCATTCTGACATCTAATTTTAAAATTAAATTAAATACGAAAGTTAATGTGTGTGTATGTATTTCAAAGAGAAAAAAGGAAAGAGATGTGAATAAAATTATTGTTATAATAGCTGACAAGGCAAATGAGTAAATGTCATCATCTAACATATTGCACATTACTCTTCTCACAAGATGAACTCCTATGAACCATCAGACGTCTTACCCAGTCTTACGCTCGAAGATTAGAGCAAACTTGCCACCAAGCCACTTCAGACAAAGTCCTGCAAAGTCATACAATTGCAGGACAATTTTCTCAATAGAATAATTATAGAGGAAAATTTAACATGTAAAGAGGAGACCTAGTTTTATTTTTCAGAAAGCTCTTTAATAAAACTGGCTATAGCCAGATTGAACAAATGCCTGTTTGGGTGGACAGCTGACATGAAATCCTGCATCAGAAGCACTGTTTCAGGAGTGCAATGTTTCCCCACTCATCCTAGTGAATAATGCTGAATAATTCTCATTAAGCTCTTTTCTGGTCATTGACAGCTAACAGGGCTTAGTTAAGCCCAAATGAAACCGAGAGTTAATGAAAACATAGAGGTGGTACAAACTGCACTAAACCAGATTTTCACTATCAGAGCAAAGTGGAAATTTGAAGCAGTTATCAGAAATTCCCACATATAGGGGATGTATGCATAATGCATTTATTACCAAATTATCATATATATATTTCAGCATTCAAGTTACTTAATTTCTTTGAATATTTCTGTTCTCAAATATGAAATATGGATATTAATATATTTTATGATCAATGATAATTTTTGTTTAAAATGTACAGAAAATCAGTGCTTCCCAATGATGTAGATGTTTAATAAAAGTTAAAACTTGGCCAGCCCTGGTGGCCTAGTGGTTAAGTTTGGTGTGCTCCACTCCAGCAGCCTGAGTTTGGTTCCTGGGCGTGGACCTACACCACTCGTCTGTCAGTGGCCATGCTGTGGCGGCAGCTCGTATACAAAAAGAGGAAGATTAGCAGTGGATGTTAGCACAGGGCAAATCTTCCTCAGCAAAAAAAAATAGTTAAAACTAGTTATAGCACCTAGCATCTAGTAGAACACTCTCAAGTGCTTAAAATTAAAGGCTGGCACTTAAGTTTTCTTGTTGTGTTCATATAACCATCATACTTTTATAAATTATAAACAATGTCCCCTGGTCAATCAGGAGAATAGTCTAAGTATTCACTTTAGAGAACAGGAAATGGATAATTTTTAGTGAGATACATGGGTGTTTGTCACCACCTGTCACAACTTTCAGCTGCACCATCCAAACACCTGAGGGCTCCCGTGTGCTGTCTTAGTCCATTTGGGCTGCTGTAACAAAATGCCACATACTGGGTTTCTTACAAACAACAGAAATTTATTTCTCCTGGTTCTGGATTCTGGAAGTCTGAGATCAAGGCAGCAGCAGATTCAGTGTCTAGTAAGAACCCACTTTCTAGTTCATAGATGGTGCCTTCTTGCTGTGTCGTCACATGGTGGAAGCGTCTAGAAATCTCTCTGGATTCTCTTTCATAAGGGCACTAATCCCATTAATGAGGACACCACCCTCATGACTTAAGCATCTCCCAAAGTCCTACCTCTTAATACCATCATCTTTAGGGGTTAGGATTTCAATATATGAATTTGGAGGGGGACACAAACATTCATACTATAGCATAGGTGAACAGTCTAAATAGAATCCTACTTAACAAAAGAATAGCAATAACAGGGTCATTGTTTCATTTTATTTTAGAAGGATTCAACTGAGACAGGGAATTGTACTTTGAGGAAGCAGCCAGAATCAACATATTGTGGAACCTACGCCACAGGAACTTTTTCGTACTCTCATGAAGTTGAGTCAAGCATACCATAGAACATCTAGTGTTGTTCCTATTGTCTGTTCTCCCCACCCTAATTTTCTGCTTTAGTTGACCTCTGCTTTTCAGATTGTCACATACCACATTCCCTTTCCCCGCCACCACTGCTGCTGGACCCCTCTGGTATTTTCGCTGGATCCCACAGCTCTTGAAAGCCACAAATACTTCTGCTAGCCACCATTCCTGTTTCTCCTCCATTCAGCTCACCCGCTTAAGTCTCACTGTTTATGTCCAGGAATGTTGCTTTCTTAAGCAATACTAACTTAGCCAGGCCCTCTGCCAAGCATCTTTTCTCTACGCTGCTGCTTGCACCAACTTCTGCCAATGACGCCCTGCCAACTTTGCCATCCCGTGGCTCTGCTGAGTACTATAGCAAAGTGAGAGAAGTAGCTCTGTTTTCCCCTACCACTGTTTTAATTTTCTTTTAGTTCCTATCAGGGAGTAACACAGCAGAACTTTCCTGTAGCCAAAGTAAATGAAACTGCATTTCCTATATTGACAAATAAATCCTTCCAACCCTAGCTGCTTCTCAAGACACAGACATGGGTTCATTGGAAGTTGAGGCAAATCAGTGTTAGATGTCAAGTGGTGACTCAGTTTACGTGGTAACAAGTAGCATGCGTGTAAAGGCAAAGCATGCCTCTGCTGCCTGCTCGCTGGGGATGACCTGCCAGGAGGGGCTTTCTGCTGCCTTACTCTGTCCTGTGTCTTCAGAAATGAATCACAGGGGCCTTTTAATTTTAGGAAAATACCGTACTTGATTTTTCAAACACTGCGGAAGCTGATATAAAGACAGACAATAGGGTGTAAACTTAACTCTGATGTTTTCAAGATTTAAGTCCAAAAATTATGCTAAACTTCCCTCCTGGACTAGATCGTGTGACTAAGTGTTCCTTTTTCCTACCAGCTTCAGGAGGAAGCAGAACCACAAAAGAGCCTTTCTGGGCTTAGGCATCCTGATATCCATCATCCTGTCACTCTACCAATGTATTGTCGGTGGGAGGAATGATACACTTAGACTCCCAGGCTTCTGAGATTTAACGGATCAGCCTTTAAGGCTCCCAGGATTTAAGCAGGATCTCAAAGGTAGGTGGCCTTCACACTTTCATTGCCCTGGTAACAATCCTTATGTCCCTTATAGGAGCAGAGTTTGATTACTGGGCCAAGCTTATTAACTGACTCTCCCTTTGGGAGGTATTTTTTTTTTTCCAGTTTCTTTAGGATATTTTTATTTCCAAGTGCAATGTCAATCTCTGAGACCTATTGAAGTTGGAATCTTCTTTGACATTATACTCATTAAACTAAAGATGGATATTTGTTCTAAGGCTGTTTGTGTTTCCCTAATTCTACAATAGAAAAGAAGAAAGAATAAAAGCCGTGAGTAAATTTGATTCAGAGGTTTTCAAATCAACTAGAAGATGGAATTCTTCAGCACGATTTCTTATCTCTTTAGCAAACCAACTTAGAGAGGAAAATCGTAGAAGACCTGAAATGTCAATTCAATTGGGACATGTGATAAAGAACTGTAATGTGGTGAGATTAACTATATTTTCAAATAGAAATACTAAGCTGGAGGATATTACATACGGCTCTTATTTAAAATTGATAGCAACCTAGAGAAACTTATGCATTTTTTAAATGACTTTAATTGGCTCATTTCACACCAGGAAGTCAACGTTTGTTAAATTATTAAGAAAAAGACATCATATAATGATATGGGTCAGGTTCCTCTATAAAATGTCTTTACAATGAAAAGTTCACTGCAATGAGTATATATATATATTTTGTTTGTTTGTTTTTTGAGGGAGATCAGCCCTGTGCTAACATCTGCTGCCGATCCTCCTCTTTTTTGCTGAAGAAGACTGATCCTGAGCTAACATCCATGCCCATCTTCCTCTGATTTATATGTGGGATGCCTGCCACAGCATGGCTTGACAAGCAATGACATGTCTGCACCCAGGATCCAAACTGGTGAAGCCCAGGCCGCTGACGTGGAACGTGCAAACTTAACCTCTGTGCCACTGGGCTGGCCCCCTGCAATGAGTACATTTTCAAGACACATGTTAATGAACTCTAATACTTTGTGAGTCTTCAATAAAATCAAAAAGCTAGTAATTCAGTATGACAAAAACTTTTCTTTTTCACAGACTGCTAAAAATTGCCATCATATCTCGTTTTCATCCTTTCCTTTATTAACTTTTGTTTAAACGTAAAATTATGGTACAAGAAATGGACCTTAAGAGGAACACTCTTACTTTCTAGAAAATTACACTAATCATATTCTCTTATTGTCCAATTAAGTAAATCATCTTTTCTGATAGTAGTAAGATGACATTGTCACCTGTTTTAATACCTCAGGAACAAAGTCCACAGCTGAAACACTTCCTCCAACAAAGGGATATCAGCCTGGGCCCCAGTATGTCTATTCCCCAGCATCTCTGATAAGCTTTGAAAGGTCAAATGTGGATCTGAGATATTAAGTATATTAAAAGCTAAGTCCTCTTAAATCAAGAATTTTTACTTTATGTCCATATGTAACTTTGAAATGGCACATAGTTCATGTGCATGTGTGCGTTTGAAAGTTTCAATGGAAAGAATTCCTAACTTTAATCAAATTATCAAAGCAGTCAAGTGACACAAAACATTTAAGAATGAGTTTCTTGGTAATTTCTGGATTGAGGCACTACAATGCCCACTTCCATGAAACATCAGCTGGAGTGTTGAAAAGTGACAAACTCATGACATGAAAGATTTCAGGGAGCATCAGGTTTACTCCGCACAGTGTGGATGATCCCTGTGGAGCAGTGATCTCATGATGCCTGGTACAGTTTCTGACATGCCAGCCCCTCTGCACTCAGGACAAAGGTGGTCACCGGAGATGGGACTGAGTGAGCCCGAACCAGCTCAGCTCAGAAGGGCCATCAGCTCAGGGGTTCCTCAGGAAGATGTGGCTAGCTCCGTTCTCTGCTGCAGCTATATCGCAACGATCCTGGTTACTCTCCACTTGGTAAATAATACCTACAATAAGTTAACGCTGCCTGGCTCCATACATGGTCCTTAGATTCTCATTTAACTTGAAGTCCGTATAGCCTCATGAATTTCTTGAGATAGGATTGCAAGGAGGATTCACCAAGTATTGGCCATTGGCCAGGAGAGGTGGTGGAAACAGATCCTGAACGGTTCCTCTTGCCTTGTTTGCAACAAACCCCTGCATCATCTTCAAGCTGGGGAGCGCACTAGCCTTACCAAGGGGCATGGGATCACTTCCGCATTCTCAGAGACTTTAGGGAATCTGGAGGTTGAAGACTTTCAGCTGCCTAAGCCCAGATATCCTTGCCTCATGCCTAGAGTCCCTTTCTTCCCTAATCAGGGTGCTTTCCTGACCACTGCAAACTGGTCTAGACAGAGAATGTAAGGTTTGTTGGAGCTCCTTCACACTTATGGTAAAGTTCTGGATCTGACTCTCAACTTTTCCTGCCCTCTAGCTGCAGGAATGCTCTGATCTCTTTATATGTCCCCAGGAAGGTCCATTGGCTTTCACCCTGAGCTTTTAATTGACAATTAATCTCTTTTCATCTTTCATTATTTTTCTTCAGAACATCAGTTGCCCCCGTCACAGCCATAGCTTTCATTTCCCTTTTAGTTACTGTGTCTCCTAAATGTTTCAGAGCTAGCTTGTCCCTTCCACCCCGTGAGGACAGAGAACTATCTATCAACCAGGAAGTGGGCTTTCACCGGCCACCGCACTGAATCTGCCGGGGCGGTGATCTTGGACTTCCTGGCCTCTAGAACTGTGACAAATAAAGATTTGTGGTTTATAAGCCCTTCAGTTTATGGTAATTTTGTTACAGCAGCCCAAACAGACTGAGATAGGCTGTCACTCTGCACCTCCCCAGAAACTAGTGGAACAATTCCTTGAGCTCTAAAGGGTAAAATTAGGGTGCAACACTGTGTGCGCTAAAACAGTGCAATTAAATTGAATAGCTAGTAAACTTGTCAGTGACCAAAGGTTTAATAGTTCTGTTCATTGAAGCCTGGCTAAATCAAGCCTAAAGATCCTTTTATTTTCCCATAACAATAAGAAACTGTTTAGTTAAGGATATTGACAAGTTGTTCAGCTAGTAAGAATTACTAGCATATGCATGTGAAAAAGAAATGGAAACAAACCAAAACAAAATGTTTATTAAGCCTGATTCTAGAGTAGATACTTGATACTTCTTGCATTATAAAATTCTTGGGCATAGTTAGCTAACATTCAAACTATACCACCTTTATATACAGCCACGTGTCCCCTAAGGACATGGCTATGTGCTGAGAGGTGTTGTTAAGCAATTTTATCATTGTGCAAAGGTCATAAAGTGTACTTACACAAACCTAGATGGTATAGCCTACTGCACACCTAGGCTATAAGGTGCTAATCTTGGGACCACCATTGTATATGTGGTCCGTTGACCAAAACGTCATTATGAGGCCCATGACTATACGCTCAAGTGGGTAGTTTCTGCTTCCTTCTCTCCTTTTCCTCTACCCCAGGGCAAGTGGGAATGATGAGGGCAGAGTGATGGCTGAGGACAGCTTTAGGGAGGGTCTGAGGAGGGGAAATGATGCAGCAGAAGAGGAGGAGCCAAATTTGATTTTGAATTTTGGAGGGCAAAAGTGACCCAGAACGCACTGAAAGTAGAAGGGGAGGAGTCAGGGTCCGACACTCCCGTGAAGGTCAGGAGCTTGGGGCTTGTATCAGGGTTAAGCTCATCAACTTCACGCCGCCGGTGAGACCAATATGATATGGCATAAGAGAGATACTGTCTGAGAAAGATATCAGAGAGAATTCAAATGTACCTTTGTTTTGAAGTTTTTGCTGTGCTTTTTAAAAGATTAAACTATTTTTGAGAACAATCTTAGATTAACATGCATATTGTGAAAATAGTGAAGGGAGTTCCCATCTGCCTCACATCCAGTTTCCCCTATTATTATTATTACCTTATGCTAATATGGTAACTTTGTTACAATTAGCCAACCAATATTGATACATTATCATTATATATTATTATTATTCAGATTGCCTTAGCTTTTGTCTAATGTCCTTTTTCTCTTCCAGGATCCCAATTAAGGTACCACATTCCATCTAGTTGTCACGTCTCTTTCAACTCCTCTTGGCTATGTCAGTTTCTCAGACTTTCCTTGATTTTGTTGACCTTCACAGTTTTGAGGGATACTGGTCAGATATTTTGACGAATGTCTCTCTATTGGGATTTTTCTGGTGTTTTCTTCATTATTAGAATGGGGTTATGGAATCTGGGGAGGAAGACAGCAGAGGAAACAGACCGTTCTCATCACATTCTATCAAGAATAAATAATAACGTGGCTTATGACTGTTGATATTACCTTCGGTCACCTGGCTGAGGTAGTGTTTGTCAGATTTCTCTGCTATGAAGTAACTCTCCCTCCATCCCCTTTTCCATACTGTGCTCTTTTGGGAAGTCTCTATGCACAGTCCACTGTTAAGGAATGGGTAGTGATACTCTACCTCCTCATGGGCAGAGCATCTACATACACTATTTTGCATGGAAATTTTGTCTCATCTTTGCAATTTACCAATTCATTTCTTTATATCAGCATAGACTCAGAGATACATATTTTATACTTTTGCTTACAATCCAGTCCTACTCTACTTATTTTGTTGCTCACATCGTTTCTGCTTTGGCCATTGGGAGCTCTTTCAGTTGGTTCCTGTATTTCCCTCATATCCTCTTTGTGTTTTTATTCTGTTTTGAGTGCATCCTTACTTTCTGTGCTGCGCAATGCTGCAGTCTCATCTTCGGTATCTTCTGCCCTAGTCCTAGAATCAGTCACTTCTCCAGGGAGCTTCAGTTCATTTTATTGGAGAATGGTATTAGAAACCCAGACCTGGGTGCTAGGTGCACTCAGAGCTACTGAGGTGTCATTTTTTAGGTCCTTTTGGATGACAGACCAAAGAAAGTTTTGTATGTGTACCTGGGTACATCTATATATACAACTGTCAGAACGTGACATGAGTAACTCAGTAAACATGAGTTTAGTGAGATCTCTGATTCTAATCCATTGCCGCATGGACCATTCTAGCTTGTTTTTCTTGTTTATCTGCAAACTCCTACTTCAACAGCTAGAAAATTGGTCCTTCATCTGCCATTATTATGTAATAGTTTAATTCCAGTAGACATGTGTAGCAGCATCAGAATTGTTAAATGGAACCCTCATAGGAAATAACTTCATTAATTAAAGTATAGCTTATGTCCACTTTCTTGTTTTTCAGACTTAATCCACTTCCGAAATTTTAAGATCAGCACCTTTTCCCCCGGGTTGTTTTATACATTCATAATACAGTTAGATTGTTTTGTCATATTATGCACTCTATTCTGTGATTTTATTATTTTATTTTATGAAATTTGGACACAATAAGGTTTACTCTCTGTGCTGCAAAGTTCAATAGGTTTAGGCAAATGAATAGTGACTTGTATCTAAAATTATAACATCATCCAAAATAGTTTCATCATCCTAAAAATCCCCCTGCTGCACCTATTCAACCTTTACCTTCTCTTCCTAAATCTCTGGCAACCACTGATATTTTTACTGTCTCTATAGTTTTGTCTTTGCAGAATATCATGCCTTGGAATCATTCCTTATCAAGTCTCTTCAGACTGGCTTATTTCACTTAGCATCATGCACTTAAGATTCATCTATATATTTTCATCACTCAATAACTCATTTTTTATTGCTGACATGTTTCATTTTGTTGATTTACTACAGTTTGTTTATTCATTCACCTATTGAAAGATATTCAGTTGCTTCCAGTTTGGGTGATTAAAAGTAAAACTGTTATAACCATTCATGTGTATGTTTTTGTGTGAACAAAGTTTTCAAATCAGTTGGGAATATACTTAGGAACATGACTGCTGGATTGTATTATAAGACTCTATTTAGCTTTATAAGAAATTACCACACTGTTTTCCAATATGGCTGCACCATTTTGCATTCCCGCCAATATTGAATGAGCATTCCTGTTGCTCTATATCCTCACCAAAAATTGACATTGTCACATTTTCTTAATGTGTAGTGGAATCTCATTGTTGCTTTAATTTTCTGTTCCCTAATGACTAATAATGCTTAATTTCTTTTCATATGATTGTCATCTATATATCTTCTTTGGTGGGAAGACTGTTCAGATCTTTTGCTCTTTCTTTACTTGGATTGCTTGTTTTGTTAATGTTTATCTTTGAGATTTCTTTGTATATTTTGGATTTCGCTATACACTTTGTGCAATCTTAACTTTAAATCCTATGAAAAGCATTTTCTTACAAATTTTAATTTCTAGCAAAACTAAGTTACTGAGAATTCCATCACCCTAAAAGACTGCATTTAGAGGTTTCTTTTACCAGAAATGTCACAAGAAGAAAGATTAATAAAATCCTAAAAATAGAATTGTCTTGACTAACAACTATGCTGTATGCACTGTGGAAGTTGTTGAAACAAAGAGCATATTAATTTAATGATGCAAATAGTTCCACCAAATGTGTGGAAATGTAAGTGACATTAATGGCATTAAATATTTCAATTCACAGTATCTCTTCCCCCTTTTTCTCCATATATTCCTTTTTCCCCGACATCCATTTCTCTTTCCACAGAATTAATAAAATGCTATATAACTGATGTTGCAATATTTTAAAAATTCTTCCGTATTCCCTCCGGGTGTGTTTTATGCCTCATTTCCTACTCTCTGTTTCATTATTGTATCATTCTTCCACATACACATCAGTAAAAATAACAGTCTTGAATTCTAAAGAAACTTTCTGATTACCTTAGATCCCCAGAAGCTTCCTTGGTTTGTTTTATGATTAAACATTCAAGTCGGGATCACCAAAAACAGATTAACTGCTGCTTGGAAGAGAGGTCAAGCAAGAGGCCCTGATTAGACACAGAAAAACTATACATCTGAAATATTTGTAATGGGTCTAATTACTAGTTAAGCAATGGGTAAGAGAAACTGCATGTCTTGTATAATTGGATTTCAAGACCAGTAGTTATTTCTACAAAATATATTGAACTCTCAAAGACCTCATGGACTTAGAAATGGTTGGGAATGTGTACTTGGAATGAAGCTGAAATTAAGATAAAATCTGCCTATTATTATGCAAAGTTTTGCTTGGTAAGTTGAAGATCCTCATACAGAAAAAATAATAGAGAATTAACTTATTGAGAGACGTTGAATATAGTTCAAAAATATGCCAATTTATTAAGTTAGAAATAAGGGAAGAATAACCATAATATTAAATAAGTAGATTTATTATGATGCTGAAATAAATAACTATAATTTAATATCTTTGTTGAAGCTTATGCATATATTAAACTATGATTTTGAAAATAAATTTCAAAAATTGCTATATGAAACCCTGATATAAGTCATTATGTAGTTACATGTAGTTTATTATTCTTACAATGACAACCAAAGAACAAATAAGCATTTCATGAAAACATTTCCTTGAATCATAGATTTCTCAACATTAACAATTGCTATGAGATTGAGTATTGATTTAACTATTTTAAAATACAGTAATACATTAAGTACTATTTTTGAGGAACATGAAATTATATTACATGCCGAAAAGCAGTTAAAAATGATTTTAGTGGTATGATATCACTGAGTAGTTTTGAAATGTAAAATAGACTTCTGTTTCCAAGAACATAAAGCAGATGTACTTTTCCCTATTCCTTCCAGTAAATACAACTAAAAACCCTTGGTCTGATATATAGGCCAATCATAAGTAGACTTGGAAACAGAGAGAGAAGAAAGCAGACTGGTTAGGGACCTTGGAAGCCAAGGAACAACCCAGTGGTGAGTTCCCTGCGTGTTCTTTTTTGCCTCACACATCTCAGACATGTTGCTGGAGATGACAGTAACTTGGAAACAAATGGCACAATCAAAAAACTTTCCTCTCCCTAGCCAAAGGGCCAGGAAAAAAAAGCAGTGTAGTCTTACACAATAAGTGCTCTATTCTAGCCAAACACTAAAGAAAAAACGGTGGCCCCAATCCACCATGTCAGCAAAGGCTAACCGAGACTTCCATGATTGCCAGGTTTTATCTGGATATTGCAACCTCAATCTCCTCCACTAAGGTGGTCAGAGAAGGCTAAGGAGGGAGTCAGAAGTTAGGTTTGACTCGTTAGTAACAAGTTCCATCCTGTCTGTGCTGTCAATGGAGAATGCACAGGGAGCCTGCACTTCCAGCCCCAACTGACAGCCAGCCCCAGTGAGGCCATTGATTATGCACACTAATGTGAAGTGTGAAAGAATAAAAGTTTTGGAATAAAATCTATAAGAGAAATTCTTTGGGATCTCAGACTAAGCAAAGTTTCCTAGACTTGACATCAAAAGCACGATCTATAACATGAAAAAGTGTAAATTGCACTTCATCAAAATGAAAACTTGTGCTGTGTGAAACACTCTGTTGAGGATAAAATGCAAGCTAAACCCTGGGAGAAAATATTTGTAAACTACATGTCTGAAAAAGAACTGGTATCTAGAATATATAAAGAATTCTCCAAACTCTACAGCAAAAAAACAAACAATGTACTTCGAGAATTGGAGAAAGACATTGTACAGAAGAGGAGAGCCAGATGGCAAGTAACCAGTAGAAGACATATCCAAAAGTGTTCGTTGTTAGGGAAATATGAATATAAATGAAAATAAAGTATCACTGCGCTTCTATCAGAATGGCTAAAATTAGAAAATAGTAACAAAACCAAATGCTGGCAATGATACAGTGAGACTGTGTCACTCCTGCCTTGCTGGTGGGAATGTTAATGGGGCACACACTCTGGAGAAGAGCATAGAGGTGTCGTAAAAACTAAGTGTGTGCTTATCACAAGACACAGCAATTGTACTCTTGGGCATTTGTCCTAGAGAAATAAAAACTTGTTCACACAAAAACTTGTACATGAATGTTTATAGCAGCTTTATTTGTAATAGCCCCAAACTGGAAACCATCTTGTTGATAGCAGTGGATGAATGGATAAACCAACTCTGGCATATTCATCACAGGAAATACTACTCTATGATAAAATGAATGAACTCCTGATGCCCACAGGGACTGGGTAGATCGCCAGAGAATTATGCTTAGTGGAAAAAGCCAATATCAAAAGATGACATAGTGTAGGATTCAACTTAAATAACATTTTTGAAATGACAAAATTAAAGCTAAGAAGAATAGATTAGTGGTTGGCAGGGTTTAAGGTTTTAGGAGGGGAGTTCCAGTTCCAGATGGCGACATAAGAGGATCCTGAACTCACCTGCTCTCAAGGTCACACCAAATCTGCAGCTACATGTGGAAGAACTTGCTCTGAAGAAAATCTAAAAATGAGCTGAGTGACTCCTACACATTGGGCAGAGGAGAGAAGGCCCACAACTAAGCAGGTAGAAGAGGCTGGGGCCATAAATCCCACCCCCTAACCTCTGGGCACTGTGATCCAGTCGGAAGGGATTTCAAAGCCCAGAGCTTCGCCCTGAGGAGTGAAGTGTTTGAACCCCATTTCAGGCACCCCAACCTTTTAGGCCTGCACCAGAGAGGAGCTCCCAAAACAGCTAGCTTTGAAAACCAATGGGGTTCCTGCCCAGAAGACACACAAGACTATATCCACCTGGAAACAGCTCTTAAAGAGCTCTCCCGTGGACTCAGCCATCTCAAGGCTCAGCACTAAGGCAGCCAATTGAGAGATGCCTAGACTGTGTATGAAGGAGTTTCATTTGCTGGTCTGGGAGCATTGGTCTGAAGGGCAGGCATCTGGTCTGGCACACATATAGGGCCTTGATGGTCGGTGAGCACCGTCTTCATGTTCTCTCTCTGCCTTGCTCCAGCCACGGGTGCCAGCTTTGTGCCCTCCCTTGGCCCCACTCCGAAGTACCAGCATCTCCCAGAGGGCAGCTTTTACATGAGTCTGGTGCTCCGTTTTTATGAGTGGTGCCCTGGTGTTTGCAGCTGTGGCCAAGGGAACACCCCTTAATCGCCTGGCTCTAGAGCTGTGTCCTTTAACTTTAAACTATCTAGCAATAGGTTAAATTAATTCAAGTTGATTTTGGAGCTGGGAGCAGGTTATGCAGAGTTATTTACTTCTAAAGATCTATTTCTATGAAACTGTTTCTCCACTGTAAGATGCTAAGCAAGCATTAACACACAATTTTAATCCCATTCTCATCCTGCTTTAATCAACTGATGAAAAGCCTCAAAGCAGAACAAGAAAGAAACACGCGACACAAAATTTAATTTCAGAAAATTGTTGCATTTTCATTATACTTGTAGCTTCATTTAAAGACATATAACTTGCATCTGAGATTCTATAAATACTTATAGATTTAATTTTTTCTTTTAATAAACACACACAGATGTTCATGAAAAGATGACACATTCATTATTTTATAGAAACCAGAAGGAAGTGACTACCACAAGGGAGTGGAGAAAGCTATCCTTCATCAGCCTCATAGTACAGGGGTTTTCAATCTTTGTCTCTTGTTAGAGGTTTACCAGAATGAGGAATCAACAGGAGGGTGTCCATTATTCTCCAGTTCATTTGAACCAACATTGTGAGTTGTCTACGAATTAAAGAAACAATTGAGTGAAATCGGATAGTCTTGTGAGCAGCAGTTTGAGTACTATGCAAAGCAGAACTTATGGACCTATAAATCCTAAACTGAATAAACCGAACAAAAACAGGCCCGTGATACCCTCAGAAACACACACATTCAAATTACAGTTCCTTCCTAATTGCGATGGAAAATATCAGGGACGGAATGGATTCAAAACTGTAATGGAGAGGAGATGTAGACACATCAAAAATTAATCCTCTCGCTCTTTTGCCTATTGTGATGTGTTTAACTGGAACTTATAAAAATTGGAAAAGTGAATACAGAGCGTTAAATTTAAAAGCACGCTTTTGTAGGCATGTGAATAAATTGAAATATAATCCAAATTGAGGAACTATATTTTTTTCTAAAACCAACAAAATTTTAAAATCTGTGTGCAATTCTACTGTAAAAAAATATCAGTTTCCCTTGTCTCTGACACCTCCAATTAAAATGTGCTTTGTTCTCTCCTTCGTCTCCAATTAGCCTATTAATTAGAACAGTCTACATTTATCTTAGTTTTCCCTAGAATTCCTCATGTTAAGTCAGTAGTTTCTAAGCCTGTCTGTCCACCAGTGTCACCTGAGAGGTTTGTTAAAAATGCAGATTTCCAAACACTCAACTGTATTTCCTGAATCAATATCTTCAAAATGGAAGCTGGAAATCTGAATTTGAAAGAAGGAAATTTTCCCAGGTAACATGACGAATGTGGAAAGACAGATCAAAGACTAAATTTTCGACAGGAGACATTCCTGTTTACTGCTGGTCTGCTTGTGGAAAGAAGAAATGGGAGGAGAGATTCGTACAGTGGGGGCTCCACTCCCCAACCTTCATGGAAACTGTGTTTTATACCCTTTTGCGGAATTAGTTAAGTGTGTGGTAATGGAGGTTTTCTTTTTTCTGAGAACTGCTCTTTTTTTTATCATCTTCTTTTCAAGAATTTCTTTTGAAAAACAGGATCATAGACAGAAATAGCCTGTGGCCAGGCAGTGAGAGCTCCAGGCAAATCTGGGGTGGGAGTGCTCACGCCCATTCAGATACCGGTGTATGGATCAGAATTCGTTAAATATCGACTTTGGTTATTTTTCCTTTACTTAAGTTATCTGGGTATTTAGTCTTCCTTTCACTTAGCTTCGCCTCCACTCTAAAGGCACTAGTATAGGTTAACAAGTTTTTATAGGCCTACGTACAGCCATCCTCACTGAAGAACCTGTCTACTTCCGGGCGCAGTGTTTGAGTAGGCTTCAGATATCAACATTAACAGAAATTTCAACTTTCGGTTGAAATGCAACCTTGTGCTTCTCCAAAGAACCCATCCAACACCCAAATTCACTTCCTGAAAAAGATGCACTCATATACACCTCTGTAATCCTCAAACAGAAGATCTGTGCTCTCCTACCTTTCAAGCAATCTAATCTACTCCCTTTGATGGACCTCAAACTTGAAAAGTGCAAAGATTTTCTCAGGGTTGTGCCCTCTGCCAACCTCTCCCACCATATCCCACCCTCAGCTTGGCAAATTCTGCTCACTCTTTTTGAATCCCACATATCCACACACATGCTTATCACATCCTGTGGGATTGAAGAGTATAGAGAAGAAAATCTATTAGGTGGAAAAGGATATGTGCTTATTTTTCCCTTGTAAATCCACAGCAGGAAATTCACACATACACATGCATGTGTGTCCACATAGTTTCTCAATAACCTACTCTTTCACTCCATTATACTAATATACGCTAATTACGTATCTTGATACAAATCAAGGACTGGAAATCTAAGACATGCTTAGTAGTCCACAGAAGTGAAACCAGAATAAGACAGAGCTACAGCAAGCTACAAACAAGGAAATTTATTTATTGGGGACATCATTCCACATTCTGTCAGCACAAACTTCCATCCTTACACTCCCTCAAAGACAAGTCACACATTTGTATTCCTTCACTCCTCCATTTCAGTATCCATTCCAGCTGCCTCTCTGTTGGCTATTGACTTAGATCCTGCTAGGAGGAGAGTGATTACTAACTGTTCACATTCCAGAATATATACATTTTGAATGGGAACACTTTGAGGACATGTGTGGCTTTGGAGGGACGCCAAACCAGACAACTTAGGCAAGGCACTTGGCCCAGCCACTTTTTATAGTCGTTTTATAAGTGCTGTCTTCTGTGTGTATGTGCCCCCTCGCTAGCTCCATCCTCTAATACAAAATAATGTCCACCTCTCCTGTGCTCATGAAATTGTGAATATATACACCTATCAAACTTTGCCATGGTCTGGTACATGTACAGGCCACTGTTAAAGCAAGAGCTACCAAGTATGTAATGAACACAAATAATGGTACTGACACTGGCCACGATTAAACAGATGAGACGTGTCAGTTATATTAAGATTCTGCTTTGCAAGTGATGGGAAATCTAACCCAAACTGAGCTACTTCAACTTGAATTTGTTGGCTGAAATGACTGAGATTGATATGGATATCTACCTTTGTGTTTAATTTATTCTAATTTATGCAATCAGGAATTAGTTTTGTTCCATTTTTCACTCCTCTTATCTGTTGGCTTTATTCTAGGATTCTATGGATCACTTTTTTGCAGCTATAAGCTCACATTCTAACAAGTTCACTTTAGCCAAAAACACAGTAAGTGTCTCTTTTAAAAGACCCAGCCAAAATCTAAGTAGGTCTTACTGTCATGGAGCAGGGCAGATGCTCATCCCTGAATGCAACCTCTACTGCCAGAGGAAATAATTTCCTGTTTGTTGGTTTTATCAAACCCGTGGTCCTCATCTATTCCTAGAGTTTGGAAGTGAAGTCAACTCTACATAAAATTCATGAATTAAAACTGGAGGATGAGTTGGCGGCCACAAAAGAGTCTACATTCTGCTTACCAAGGGAAAAGTGTTTGAATGTTGAACAGCAAAGTTAATAGATACCCATTACACCCACAGTGGCAAAAAACTGGCATCCATGCCAGCACTAGCCCACATCTATCTATGGCAGACATTTTTCTTAATCTTGGACCCATTCTTATTGCACTCACAATCTATCTCATAATTCTCTTCAACTCGCCCTCCAGGAAACGACGAGCAGTTCACCAGAGCAAAGTTACATGATACCCTCTGTTATGATACACACGATAATATCCTTGATGAATGTGGATAAAAGCTTGAACTTGTGTTAATAACTCATTATTGATCTCTCACCCTCAAATGTATCAAAATCCTTCTTGACTGTACTTATATTTTTGACTTTCCCACCTCTGGGGATGGTTAATTATCTTCATGCCTCTATTTCTAGAGGCATATCAAGTAGTTCAGTCTATTGCCTATTACATCTGCCTTTACATCTTCAATTTAAGATTGAATTTTCAGTTAAATAATAGCAGCATTCAGATGTTAAAGAGCCAAATGTTAGAAAGATGCATGCAAAAAGTGGAAACTTAATTTTGATCTCCAATGGTATGTAACTAATTAAAAAAACAAAGTTCATGTGTGTTTAGCTTCAAATATAAAGGAACAAAAATTTATCTCACATGATAGAAAATGATTTACGGATACTATTTATTGGATAACTCTTAAAACTGTATAAAGACTTGTCGTGCACATCCACATAATTGAACTTTCTGAATTTAATTTGTTAAAGTCAGAAACTGACTTAGAATAGTCTATTTGAAAATGGGCATTTTTATACTTTATTCCAACTCCAACATCTGAAAAGACAACAAGTGAAGGAGGTATGCATGCATCTCTACTGCCGATCAAGTCATTATTTCATTACACATCACTTTTTGCTCTAAGATTATGAAAATTGATGTGTTATAGTACATTCCAAATAAGATACCAATCAAAGAAATTCTGATATTAGCAATGGAAAAGTTTCATAAAATGACTGACTCCCTTTACCAGCTTCAGATCTCTTTCAAATACATATATATATATGAAATCTAACTATTGACTTTCTCTCTTGGGTTCTGTGTGTGTGTGTGTGTGTGTGTGTGCCTGTGTTTATAGCATGCAAGAGAGATATTTAATAGCTAGATTTTTTTGTATAATTCTGCAAATGACATATGAAGATCGTAATAGTGTTGTAAAGGTGACAAGAATCATTTCATGATAACGCTTGGCATTATAGTGCTACCAATAACAGTTATAAATATATTGTGAATCTCTAAGAAAACACTGACTTGCCTTTGAAGGTTATGGTTAGTTTCTTTCCCCTATATCTTTAAACTGGGGCTTGTTAATGTCATCTAATTACTTGACTATGCTTGACTACCTATAGAATCACGTACCTCTAAAATGTCACCTGTTTTTTAAAATTGCCTATCATTTTCAAGGTCACAACCCACAGCTATGACAGGAAGGATAAACAGTTTGATATCTAGTATTAGTAAATATAGAAAACAGTATTTCCTTTCCTTGAAGCAAGTGGCAATTATTCTTTTTAATCTTTATGTCAAAAGAAATAAGTATCCAAATGACAAATAAACAAAGGATTTGACTTCTGTGTACAAATGCCAGCTCTTTTCTGATGCTCTCAGACAGAATCAATGGATCCAGTATCTACATTCCTATAACAGCTTATACAGGAATCTCATACGTCATTAACGAGGTTGTATGGCAAATGCACACCATTTATGTGTGAATTAATCCAAAGTAGTGAATATCTCACAGTTCAGAGGCCCTTTTATCCTTTTCTGTATTTTCAGCACTATTCTGCACACAACAGGTGACCAAATGACATTTTTTTGACGTGATATAAAATAAAAAAGAAACATAGGGTGCTTTGCACACATTTGGTAATAAATAAACAAAAATAAATTCCAAATCAAACTGACCATTTACAGTCAGAGTTCATCTTCAGAAATCTAAATTTTAGTACACAGTATCATGATCTCAGTTTTCCAGGCATAGAAGCTTAGCATTAGCTTTCACTATGCCATCCTCTTTATCCATTCCCAATGTCATTAAATTCCGTTGCACTCTCCTTTAAGATATTTGTCAAATTTGGCCTTCAAACTCCTCATTTTATTTTTAGGTTCTCTAATTCAATATCAATTTTACCGCATTAGCCCGGCTTCATCTAAATGTCATCCATAAACTTTTGTGATCATTCATCACTATTGTTAAACACTTCATTGATCTACACATATCTATTTATAAATTATAAACATACTAATTAACTAATTTTAGCACACATTCAAAATTAAATTAATTATTAAAAGTACAAGAATAAAATAAATTTAAATAAAGCTCTTTCTGCATCCTAATGAATTGAAATATACATTTATGGGAATGTAACATAGTTTATAAGATAATTGATCTAAATGATTGATTTCTCATTTTTAATCTCTCCCAGCCTCTTGTGCACCCAGCACTCATATCTTCTTAAAATACTACTTTCTGCCTGCTAACATCCTGAGTAGAAATCTATAACGGTTAAACTCAATTTAGATTCTTCACTGTTGCCATTTAAACATTTCTATGTCTAGGTCCTTCTTCCTTGAGCGAAACTTATTTCCACTCCGTACTCCCCAGCAACACACGTATTAATTCTTCCATGTTGTTCAACACCTCTTTTTACTATCTTTCTCGTGTAGTTTGCTCATTTTCTCCACTGTGTTTTTACCTGTAGCATTCCTCTTGTCTGTATCACAATACTCACACCAGTCCCACCCCAGCCCTACATCGTGTACCCTTCTGATCCCGTTTTACTCCTTCTCAAAGCCTAATTTTAGAAGCAGTTGCTCAGCGAAGTTTTCCTCAAGTACATTGATGCAATTCAACTGGGTTTTTAAAATACAGGTACCTCAGGGATCTAGCCCATCACAGACAGATACAGTCTTGATTCTTTTTTATCAATACATCTACCAGAGTCAAACATCTCCCCTTTTTGGTGCTCTGAGACTCAATTTCCAATGTGGTGGGACACCCCACACCACCAAGCAATGCTCAATGCTGGGTGCCTTACAATTCAACTCAATTTGACACTATCTACTTGAGATAGCATCAGATTCCAAGGCTTAAGAACTCAGTCCTACAAGGCTGGCCCCGGGCCCCAACTTCAAATCCTAGTTACAAACTCAAGTCATTGCTCATGATTCTGACCAACCAAGTAAAAACTGGAGGTTCCTACCACCTCCTCCTTGGGCTTCAGATACTAGTCACAAATCTAGGTTGTTATCTGTACTTCTGACCAACAAGCTATAAACCAGAGGTTCCCAAGACCTCTTCCTTGTTTGATTAATTAACTAGAACGGCTCACAGAAGTCAGGGAAACATTTTACTTACCAGATTACGAGTTTGTTATAAAAGGATGTAACTCAGGGACAGCTTAGAGGGAAGAGATGCATAGGGCGGGGTACAAGGAAAGGGAGCATAGCTGTCCAGGCATGTCACTCTCTCAGTTCCGCCCCATGTCCACCAGCCTTGAAGCTCTCTGAACACCATCCTTTGGGTTCTTATGGAGGCTTTATTACACGAGCCTGATTGTTTAAATCCTCGGCCATTGGCAATTGATTCAACCTCCAGCCCCTGCCGCTTCCGCAGCAATCAGGGGGTGGGACTGAAAGTTCCAACTTACTAGTCACGTGATTGGTTCCAGTGGCAATCAGCAGTCTACCTTAGGGGCTTTGCAAAAGTCACCTCATTAACATAACAAAAGACAACCTTTATCACACTCAACACTTGGGAAATTTCAAGAGTTTTGGGAGCTATGAGCCAGAAACTATGGATAAAGACCAAATATATATGAGAAATCTATTTTGGTCATATGAATAACCAAATACATATTTCTTACAAATCTTCATGTTGCACCTCCCAAACATTAAACACACACACACACACAATTTAACCCATAAGCATCAGATAGTGGTGGTGTCAGAGCATGTGCACATCTGTTGTAATTAGTTCCTAGATCAGTGATGCTACACACAGAAGATCCTCCATAACGCTTATTCTTACTGATGATAATTAATCTTCTAGGATATTTCCAATCAATGGTATGCAGCAAATGTTGTTATCTGGGAACATTTTAATGCTTTATAGGACCCTAGCCTTTCTGAAATACTCCTTGACACACTTTGTTATCTCAAGAAATCCCATTATTTGTTTTTGTGGTGTTTTGTGGACAAATATAGAATTAGCCAAAATCTTCTTCTGAATACCAATGACAATAAGCAAAGGCCATACCTTTCTGTTATTAAAACACAATAATCTGATCCTGGAGTTTAATGAATAATTTTGTATCAAGTTGGAACAGATGGGTAAAAGCAGAGCAGAGATTCCTCTGGCTAATAATTATACATAAAAAGGTAAAATTTTCTTCACTTCTCTGAATTTTCTTTTTACTGAGAATATCATTCCTGTTGGCATGACTTTCTAGTTTTTATTTTTAAAGGTGTGGTATTGTTTGCATATGTAATTATTAGTCTGCCTGCTTTCAAAAATATAAAAAGAAAATAACACTTTAGCAATTTCTAAAGCATTGTGTTAAATCATTCTTTTTGCTAATCTCACCAATCTACCTATTTAAGTGTCAACACATGGAGCCTATCCCTGGATTCTAGCACTTGTGGAAAATTTTTCAGGATCTTAGCCAACTAGCAATGCTCCTAAACACACCTGCTCAAAATAGGTGTCCCTCTGGGAGCCACTACGATGTCTTTCACCTTGACTCACACCTTCACTTGGCCTGTTTAATTGACATTATCATTGACTTTCAGTTGGAATCTCAGATTTGTCTCTGCCACTGAACACTATATTTTTCTCGAAGAATGCTTTATTTATTTTAATTCTTTTATTTTTTAGCCAATGTCATAAAACTACCCCTTGTAGGATCGTCCTCTTGAATAATTGCTCACAAAGAGATCTTTAAGTCTCTGTTTTTTCAAGAAGGGAAATGGGGCTTTCATTCAGAGTTTTCCATCAGGTAAAACAAAGTTAATGATGAAAGTGATTTTTTTTTTTTTTTTTTTACTTTCTATTAGTATTTTCTTCATGTTAGTACTTTCGGCATTATAAACAAAACAGTAGCATATTTCTATATCTATTAGTCTTCAAGTTTCACTTGATAATATGCCACAGTTCAGTGGTCCTCAAACTGTGGCTTGCATCCCTTTCAAGGGGATAATGAGGTTAGATCTGTTTTCCATAATTGTACTAAGACAATATTTTCTATTTTTACTCTTGTTCTTTCACAACCATACAAATTTTCTAAAGGCTAGATGATTTGTAATATCACAACAGAGGGAATGCAGAAGTGGAAATGCTAATTAAAGAAAATCGAAGAAATAAATAACAATGCCACCTATTAATTTTACTTCAAAAATATATTTTATAAAAATTATTTATGTTATTATGTAATAATGTTATGTTAATTAAAATAAAGTATTAAAAATATTTAAAAATTTTTCCAGTTTTAATTTTGACTACAATAAATAGCAATAGATATAACATATATAAACAAAGCTCTTGGGGCTTTCAATAATTTTTAAAATTGAGTAAGTTTTCTAGGAACAAAATTTGAGCACCATTATTCTTGTCCATAAATGATCTAAATTGCATCTCAAATCGATAAATACATCTAATAAGTAATATCTATTTATTCTTTACAACTGAAATAACAGAGACTGAGTGTCTGTATTCTCAAAACTGACTCGTGTTCAGGTGACAACAGAATCCAGGAATTCTATTCCAATTGAGCTCTTTGCCCTGGCAAATTATAATGGATTAGTAACAGAGTGTACCTTACAGTTTAATAAAAAAAGAGTGACATGAAAAATTAGGGTACTTATGTAATCATGGCAGATTCCGATTTCAAACAAGTGATAAAGAAGAGTTGGAATCAATAAATTCTCTTCAGTGTCATCTGTGTGAGCAAATGGAGTCAATCTTCATGACTACACTGAGTCCTTCAAGAAATAAATAGCTCTGGATTTAAGAAATCTAGGACTATATCATTATCCATAAGTCCATCTCTTCCATTTTGCCCCAACACAGTGCTTTCTGAAGAGGCTCTTTTAGAACAAGTCTGCTAATTCAGGTAACTCATACTGTTTTCAAGTTGGGTTTATCCAGAGTATAGCCAAACTAGTATTTAAAACTCAATAAAGCAAATGTCATTTATTTTATGTCTTTGTCAGCATCTAGACACTGCAGTCAATACATTATTTCCTGACAATCTCCCCTCCGAAGCGCAGTTCTTGGAGTGGGAGAAGCCTGGGCCAGTATAACCTCGCAGCCTTATATATGTCATTGTGCTAGGAACAGCCTCCCGCAAATCTAAAATAAAACTTCTGGGTATGTAAAAATCAAGCCATTTACAAAGAAAATGCATGAGCTTTGGAGAATTGGGGGGTATATTTGCATAAAATTAGGGCAGTTGCAAATCAAAATAAATGTTTTATTTTTTTCTTTTCCACAGAGAAACTGCCATTTTATGTATGTTGATTCTCATGTGAATAACGCACTAGACATTTCTGTGAGAGGTTTGCCTGAGTCATCTATCTTTTTTAAAAAAAAATCCCAGTTATGCAGCAAGTAAGAGTAGAAAATATCAGTGTGGAAGTTTTTTAAAAGTTAAAGAAAAAGTGCGTATATAAACATGACTACCATTAAATACGATTAATGTGGAAGGGAAAATGAAAGCAGTAACTGGAGTTGTTGAGAAAGACCAAATAGATTCTGAGGCATTGGTGAAAAGGGAACTTGGAACTATTTTTAAAGAAACGCAGTTCTGGAAGGACTTCATCAAGCCTAGAGCTTAATGTTTTGGATTGAGTATATATTTTGGAATTAGATTGTTTTAGGTGAAACTGTCAGCTCAGTCATGTTTACAAGTTGGCCAACCTATCACATGTTACTCGCTATGGCTATTTTCCTCCCTCCCTCTCTCGCTCCCTCCCTTCCTTCCTTCCGTAACTCTCTTCTCTTTTTTTATTGGCACATTGGGATTGCAGAATTGAATTAATCATAATCTTTTCTGCATTAAATACTCTCCTTATTGGTTTACGTGAAGCTCTATTCTCTCTTCTTTCTTTCCTACCTCCCTTCTTTCTTTCTTTTCCTTCCTTTTTCTCTTTCTAATTATGTCACGTTGCACAATTTTACCCTTCTTACCTTCATTTTCTTGATTGTTAAAAGAAAAATACTAATATCTCCCTTACTGAAATGCTATGAATATTGTACTGGCGACATGAAATCTTGTTTCCTGCCTTCTTGTGAATTGGCTTATGTGACTGGAATAGTGGCAGAGCTGGCAGAGCTGGGTTCTGTGAATGAGATTACAGTCGTCTGAGCCACCTTTGCAGTGGGTCACTGGGCACTCATTGGGCAAGTCCTAATAGCCTATTTGTTTAGTCCTTTTCAGTTTAATAGCAAAACACTTACCTTTGAAAAAGAAGAGGCCAAAACAAAATCTGGACTAAGCATTTGTATTTTTGCCCAGCCAGACATCTGTTTCCCATTAGTCACTGACATCCATGATATAAAGCAGTTGCTTGATATCACTCTCTAAATGATCACAAAATTCAACTTATCATAGCATGTGTTATTGTTATTACAACTACATATACTATCCATGTGTACAAATGGGAAATCATCATAAAGATACAAAGAATATTATATATATTGCAATGTGAATTTATCATAGACAAAGAAACCCTTTGATTAGCTCTTTGTTCTTGAAAAATATCTAGAAAAATCTATTTGTTTCCTTGAAAAATATCTAGATCTACAGCTTTTCCTCATGTTATTTAATTTTGGGGGAAGACTGAAAAATTATCCTCAGAGTTTATGACTACACAGGTGGCAATCAAATGTGACTAGCAATGTCCACGCTTATTTCCTGGCTGCTGCTCTGCATGCTGGTATGAGCATCATTATCAGGCTCTCAAAGTGTCCTCGTTATGTCTCTTCTCTACTCGCTGCACCAGTAGCTACCTGTGCAGCAGTGGAGCTGCGAGTATCCGCTCTCATCCTCAAGCTCCACGGAGATCTGAACGGGGGGATGGCTTGGCTTTGCCCCCATGCCCTTCCTCCTCACCTATTTCATTGGTTATTGTTCACCTACCTGTACTGATTAGGAATGGAATTTGAAATATAAAAACACGTGATAATGGTTTTATTGAGTATATATTCATTTGGAAATTCCTTATCACTATCTACTAATTAGAGAGCTCATTTAAAGGACTTTTTGTTTAAATCTAATTTGTGTTAAAATGACAAAGTGATAGTAGCACTTATTGCAATTTTAATTATTGTTTTTGCTACTACCTTTAAAGTATTTCTTCTGCTATATTAATTTAATTCCAAAAGTGTGCTCCACGTCCATCTGAACACCTTTTGTCAGGAACTAATTCTAATAGTCACTCCTTTCTTTTCCAAGGTATAAACTTTATTTTCTGTACCTTTTTTTTAATCCAAGATAATAAATATAATTAAACATATAAATGCCCTGTATTTCCTTACTGTAGTTCATTCATATTTTGCATCCCTAATTCAAAAATTAGATATGTTTTAGAGTATTCATCTATTCAACCTCGTACAGGTAGTTCTATTCATGAAGCAAGAAGAAAATAAAGAAAATAAATTAAAGGGGTACTATTTGAAAAGGAAGATATAAATCTGTCTTTATGCACATAAAACATGGTCCTGCATTTGGAAAATCCTAAGGAATTCACACACATGTGTACACCTAGACATATACACACACAACTGTTAGAACAAATAAGGGAGAGCACCAAGGTTGCAGGAATAAGTTAACATATAATAATAAATCATCATCCTAAATGCTAGCAATGAACATTTCAGAATTCAAAATCACATAAAAAATAGTAAAATATTTAATAAATTTAACAAAAAGAGTTCAAGACTTCTACACTGAAAACTACAACATATTGCTGAGAGAAACTGAAGACAATTTAAATTAATGGAGGGATAGTCTACAATCATGGGGTGGAAGCCTCAGTATTATGATGTTAACAATTTTCCCCAATTAATCAGTAAATTCAACACAATATTTCTCAAAATGACTGCAGGCTTTTTTTTGTTGTTGCCATTATTAATATTGACAAGCTTAATCAAAATTTTTATGGATTAAAAGAACAATGAGATACCACTATATATCTATTAGAATGGCCAATATCAGGAACACTGACAACATGAAGTGCTGATAAGGATGTGGAGCAATAGGAACGTTCATTCACTGCTGGTGGAAATGCAAGCTAGTACGGCCACTTTGGAAGACAGTTTGGTGGTTTCTTATAAAACTAAACATACTCTTACAATAAGATCCATCATGCTTCTTGATATTTACTCAAAGGAGTTGAAAATGTATATCCACACAAAACCTACACACAGATGTTTATGGCAAATAAACATCTATGTGTAATTGCCAAATGAATTTATTCATAATTGCCAAAACTTGAAAGCAACCAAGACATCTTTCAGAATGTGAATGGATAAATAACCTGCAGTATATCCAGAAAAGGGAGTATTATTCAGTGCTAAAAAGAAATGAGCTATCAAGCCATGAAAAGACAAAGAGGAACTTTAAATGCGTATTACTAAGTGAAATATGTGTACGCGCACACACACACACACGCACATAAACGCAGAGGAGATGGCCACTCTTTATAGAAGGAAATACAGCTTCCTGATCAGGACATATAAGGCTCTTGACAAACCAGTCTCTATTTACTTTTCAGCTAACTGTCCCTCTCTCCAGGTCTTGTACTTTATGCTAAAATGATAATGGATTTAAACTAATTTCTATTATGCACACATTATGCTACTGTGGGCTGTATGGGCCTTCCTCTTCTTATGCTGCATGCTAAGTAGATTGGCCCTTCCACCTTCTGCTGCTTCCAGTACTCTTAGCCATTCTTAAGAGTCCGTTAAGGCACGACTTCCTCCAAGATGCTTTCCTTGATATCTTGCCTAAGGCAAATACTTGTTCTACAGCTCCTGTGGTCCACGTCTAGTTCTCTACCACTATACTGACCACATTGAAAGCTTCTGATGCTCATTAGCTTTCATTCTCTCTTAAAATCAGCAACTTGTATTTTTTCTCTTTGCATTCCCAGCCCCTGCTCCGATTCCTGGCACATGGGAGCTGCTTCCCCAATGTTTGATAGATGAACAGTGAAGGAATGAGTAAGTGAATAAATGATCCCAGAGCATGGTTAGATAGTAGGCAACGAAAAATCACATTTCTATATGAATGGAGGAAAGCAATTTGTGGACTCAAATGGAAACCAAAAGATTTATTCTTATTTGCATTCAATTCCCAAGAAAGTCGTCTCCATTGAATGTTACAGACATAAGAAAGTTAGCAAACTGACTCTGGTGGAGGATTTTGTACCATGGCAAATGCATGCTGGCTCATTCATAGGCTGTTTTTGTTTTTCTCTCATTCATATGTCAGATTTATTTCACATAAGAATATCAATAATTAACACCAATATCTTTAAGGCCTCAAGCTTTTGCAGGTTTTTTTTTTCTTTCTTGATAGTTAAGTCTAGCAAAACTGAATAAGTCCTGCATCTTTCAAGAGGAAAACAAAAATTTGTATTGCTATTTTATTTAATATGTCCTCCATACCAAAAATTACTACTACTCAAGGATTGAGACAAAAAAGAAGCAAAATTAAATGACGAAGGAAAAAGAAAGCTGCCATAACATTTTCTAATTTTAATCTGTAGCTATTGAGTTAGGCTTGTTGGTAATTCTTCAACGGTAAAGTTATAAAATATCAGTAAAATTGTAAATAATAAAAAGAATAGCAATATCATGATCCATTAGCTTTAATTCCACATCCATGACGATTTTCAGTACAGCTATGGGGAAAGAGTTTTCTGAGTTCTATAAAGGCAACACCCCTTTTTCTTTAATCAATAAACCATTCTATCACTTTTAATATCTGAAGCAATTTATTCATAGAATATTAATTTTGGAATGCAATTGTTAAATGTGTTTTTAAAAACATAACATTTTCATCTTCTAGGCTCAATGTTGCATTTTGCTTTAAATGTTAAAATTTTAATGCCATAATTAAGCAATAAAATTATACATTTACACATACACGTAGATACATTATTTTTATATAATTTTTGGCTTTTCTCTTTATCTCATCAAGTCTTCTGATTTTTCCATACTCGTGAATTGGTATATCAAGTCAAATTTTTAATATGTTAAATGGGAACTACATGAATTTAGAAAATCTATACTTCTCACACAAAGCATCTGTTTCAAAACTCTTTTCTGATTATGGACTATAGCTATTTCCTAGCCCATAATGTCAGATGCAAATAGTTCTGAATTATTTCAGACTGAAACCAGATCAAAGACAAATTTGTCCTATTTAGAACTACTTATATTTATTAGATTAATAAAATTTATGTCTTATCTTTGGAAGTAAAAGATTGAAAGAAACGTTGTAAGAAAGAAATAGGAATATGTCTATTTTATGTTCCTAAGATACTGGTTATTCTTAAAAATATTTCATGAATTAAATTAACGAATATTAACAGTTTTGGAGTGATGCATTTCAAAAGTCCAGAAAAATACAACCGGATAAAAGAAAACAGCAATTTGAATAGATATTGGGGAAGCAGCTTTGTCTAACTTATTATTCTTTTCCCCTCCACCTGCTAGAAACACAAGGAGGTTTCTCTCTAATATTCACTGTGAGAACCAGGTCCCACTCTTGGAGGTAAAACTCACTAGAGTGTGGAGACGCCCATGATTGGGTTCCCCTGGCATGGTTAACTCTCAGAGATGTCCGCAATGAGCTGCCAGCCTTTCCTCAACTACATTCCAGACCTCCTGGTCCTGACACTGGTTCCTGTGGAGGTTTCTGCTCACGGGTCTTCACTCATGCAAGTTGTGATTCGCTGTATCCGCCTGTAATTCTGTCCAACTTGGGGGCAGCTGTTTGCCCTGTGACCTCATTTCTCTTATGAATCGAAGAAGTTGTTGAATTTTCAAGTTGTTCAGCTTTTTACTTATAATTAGGACAGAGTGGTAAATTCCAAGCTTCTTACTTGCCAAACTGGAAACCATAAGTCCCTTTGTCCAGCTTTGAGTTTTAAAAAGTTTACTAAAAATGTTCAAGATGGTGCCCAATTTACTCATTGTCATCTATTTTCTAGAGTTCCTCTGGAGATATTTTAATTATGCGCTTTTGTGCACTTAAACTTTGCCTCTTGCCCTGTTTTGAATTACACACACACACACACACTCTAAATATTTGAGAAAAATGTCCATGTATTGCCTAACTTTCAGTTAAGTAATAAAATAGAATGAAGATGTTTTCTATTAAGTTTTCAAAGAATATAACTAACACATAGCTTATTTGAGGATGCTATTGGAGACTATGTTTATCAAAACAAAGAGATAAATCAAGAAAGAAGAGGAAGATTCCAGAAACAATAATGTAACACATAATACACCCTGATTAAATATCCATATTGTCAATTGTGTAGCAACTACAGAGAGTCATCGGTCCAAAGGGTAGCAGAAAGAAGCAGGAAAACAAGTAATCAGTAGATTTTCAGACTCACTTCTCCATGTGGAAAATTATATTGCAAACCATTTAAGGAAGTTGTTAGACAAAGAGAGAAAAAACTATAGGGACAAAAAAATAAGAATATTAAGAAAAATGGGCACTAATGCATTCATAAAACTAAAAAATATCAACAAAAGAAAGCATAATTATGATAAACATTTTTCTTTCTGCAGTGATCAATATTTATCAAATCATTATACCTTCTGAATACTTGTGATATAATATTGGGAGGATAGAGGAGAAAAAAGAGAAGAGGAAAGGAAATGCAAGAAAAATAGTTTTCAGGGAATTACAAATCTCATCTACTATAAGATAAATTTAAAATATAATGTCTAAAATCGGTAACAAAAGTTGCAGTATGTACATATTAAAATATGGAGAAAACTACTAAAAATAATAGCGAATGTTATATAAGAGTTGCCTCTGGGTAGCAAGGTGGACTCGACTGTTAGCAGCTTGCTGAATTTGGTTGGCCTTATAGCAGTGGTAGTTTGTGATATTTTGAAAGTATACATGTATTATATTGATTAAAATAATCAGTCAAATAGCCCCCAGATAGCTAGCTGAGAACTCCTCACTGTAGCCTAAATGAAATAGTTCCTCCCAGCACGACATTGGCAAGCCCCTCCTGCTGAGACTGGATCCCCAGAACTTCTCCATCCCAGCCACCATTTTTACTTCTGTCTAGATTCCTAAAACTAGATTTGCCTTATGATTTTATCTCTGCTTCCTTGAATCCAGACAGAGTTTGTGCATGTGTACATGTGTGTGTATGTGCATGTGTGTGTACATGCATGTGTGTGTGTGCATGCACGTGTGCAAGTAAAAGGAAAATGCTATACATATTTGTACATTTTGCTAGGTGTTTTTGTTCACATAACTGGATAGTATGTAGCTTGCTACATATAAGCATCTGAGAGTCATTTTCTTCATAAAGAGTAACACATTTGATTGTGAATATATTTTAATTCACTGTATATCACATCACTAAAGATGGGTTTTGGGTTTTTTCCCATAAGGTCTTTTCTGAGTGCTGCAGTTGACGACTTCATTCATTTTTCTTGGTAGACGTCACCAACACGTGTAAACATTAAAATTTCTTGAAGTGGAATTGGTGGTCAAAGGACTTATGAATTTTTTAATTAGGTCATGTTTTCTAAATGCCTTTTATAAATAATTGTAACAGTCCACACTCCAATCAAAGGCCTATAAGAATGCCTTCCTAGTTCCTCATGCCCTCACTGTGACTGCGAAACATGTAAGTATGGGCCCATCTGAGAGTTGAAAACAGCATCCAATTTATTTTGTATTTACTTAATTATGAGTGAAGTTGAGACAGCTTTAATATGTTTATTAGCGATTTTTATTCCTATGAACTATTGATTCACATCGTTCCTTAGGTTGATGAGGTCCATTAATTTCAATGCCAGTCTTATTAGGTATCAAAGTCCTGTATATAGTGCAGTTTCTTCCCTGCAGTTCTACATTATTCTTTTTCTGTTCTCATTGGTCTTTATGCCTATATTTGCTACAGTTCCACAGAGCTTTAATCTACGTTTTTTTATGTTATATCATAATATCAAGTGGGGCAAATTTCTTTTCATTTTTCTTCTTTGCCGTCTTTGCCTGGAACTCTTTCGGGAAATCATTAAGATTGTGATTAAACTGATTATATTTAAACTCAAGATACGTGACATCTTGTATAAGCAGTGATTTTCCTCTGTACCTTTCTGACCCATCTGTGTTGCTCCCTTATTACCTGCGTGTCTCAGGAGGAATAAAAGGAAGGCAGGGCAAATCCAACGGTATCTTAGTAATTGAACAAACAGAAACATCTCATATCTGCCTAACTAGCCCGTAGACTGCTATCCTCTTTGGAGTTGGACAAACTTGGACTTAAATTCCAGTTGTGCCATTTAGTAACTTAGCAACAAAGGGGGACAGGACATCATTTCTTAGCATTCTGATTTTCTTATCTGTAAAATGGAGAAATATATCTTGTTTGAAAAACAAGATATGTGTTTGCAGGTGGGGTCAGATACTGGTTAGGAGCTTGTATTTTGGAGACAGACATCCTTGGGTCAAATTCTGGTCCTAGCTCTTATGACTGAGTTTGTGTAAGTCACTAAGTCAAAATCTTATCTCTAATGGCTTCTAACTCCGTGATCATGGCAAGAATGTGTTCTCTACTACTTTAATTTTCTCATTTGTAAATTGGAGACAATAGTCACTAAATGAGTTAATGACTAAAAAGTACTTAGGGCAGGACATGATGCTAAGTACTCAATTAAGGTTAACTTTATTATTCCTTAGCATTTATTTAACATTTATGAGGGTCTTTCTTAAACAAAGGAATAAAAAGTCAACAAGTTAACTTCACCTTGGAAAGAAGGGTTTGATCCTTGTGTGGTTTTTCCTTGTGGGTCCACTGTGGAAACACTTCCTGCTCCTAATACCTGGAAGGAAGGTGCATCTGTGATCTACAGACTATTTGACCTTGAAGCCCAAGGAGATCCCACGTGAGCAAATCCGGCAGCCTAGACTCCTCCTGATTATGCATCTGAGGGCTTCAAGTGAAACCCACTTACCACATTTTATTCCCTATATAGAGGGATGAAGACGAGCACACCACACATAGTACTTTCCTTTACCTCTTTCCAAAGTCACTATAGAGAGAATTGTGTGTGTGCATGTGTGTGTAACCGAAAAAAACCACATTGATTGACCCTTGCATTTGGCCGGATATTTGGAGTCTGTATGCACAAAGGGATAGGGAAGAATGACACTCTGGATTTGTTTCAAATTTGTCTTTATTCTGGCTTACCCTTAAAGCAGCTAACAAGAAGTGCAAAATCACAACGAGCAGGTAGGCGATTGAGCCTGGCTACCATTTCCTCTCTCTTGTCTCATGGAGCTGTGCCAACGTGTGGTAGTCTCTCCAGCTCAGTTGTAGGGGTCTCAACATCACTCAGGCAGAAACTCCATGGACTCATATCAGCAAAGTCTTAATCTGTGGACTCATCTCAGCACACAGAAATAACTTGAAATAAATCTTTTACCAGGCCATGTACATCAGACTTAACATTAGGGTTACAGGCCTGCATTTCTTGCCTTGCCTGCACAGGGTCACTCTCTCCTTATCTGCATTCGTGCTACAGTGACTAGAGGTTTCTCCATTATGTTCCCTTATGGGTTTTCTGTAGCCAGGCCTGACCACAGCCCACCACAAACTCATACTCGATTTCTCTGCCCCTAGCATGCAGTTAGTCAACGTGTTTCTTCACAGCAAGGATCCAAATAAAATAACTATGAACAAAGCTTGTCGTGTAGGTGGTTCCTATACTTGCTTTTGAACTTTGAAAGAGAAAAGAAAAAAATATTGCTGAATGTGCCTCCTACAGTTTTTCATGGTGCTGACCTCCAAACCTGACCCGTCAGAAATGAAACATCCATTACCTTTTGTCTAAATGTTTCAGAACACTGTGCGACTGCACAGGGCGCTGTGTGAGAATTGATTTTGCTGTGGCACTCACACCTGGGCATTGCCCGTGTGTAATTTCGAAATCGCTGGACGAGTGAATCACTCAGGGAATGTTTACTATGGGATTTGGTTAATAGTCAGGGTAATTGAATAGTTGAACAAAGACTATAGATGCGTGGTTAAAACAAGACTGTTCTTTTTTCACATTTGCTGATGACCTTTGTACTCTCAATAAAATTCCCACGTTAAATCTGGTACTCATTTTACTTAAGACTTCAGAGGTTTCATTTTTTAAAATACTTTACTTGGAAATATTACTAATAACATCCCATCAAAGTCCAATAGAGAAACTATCATCAGATGGCCCATAATACCCACTCTAAATTTAGAATAAATTACAGCCTACAAGTACCATCACGTGACTGCTTTCTGATCAGGTGAATGTGTAGGACGGACGTTAAGGGCTGTAAAAAATTTCTGTCAACCTATTTTGAAAGAAGTCACTCCATAACGTGAGTATAAAATAGAAATTTTAGGACAAGTGATCCAAAGATACTCTTAAAATAGAATATGAAAAGTCAGAAACTTTTATAAGCCTTTCAAAATATCTTATGGCAATTGAGGACAAGAACGCAGATAGCTGGGCACGAGAAATGACTCTGAGTCTAATAAAACTTGACTGTCAAGTTTTCTGTCACCTGACTCCTTCCCTCTCTACATGTCTACTTCATTCTTCTCTCTTTCTTCACCTACTTTATTTTTTCAGATCATGTGGCCAAAGAGATGGCCACTGTTGGTTTCTAAATTATGTCAGTTACAGAAACAGAAATTAAGAGAAAAAATAATTGGTTTAATTTGGGTGAGGAACACGCTCCCCTCCAAATCCAATCAACTGTGTGACTGGTTTGGAGAGTGTAGTATACTATTACAAAAGAAAAAAGAAAAAGAAGACGAGTCAGGGCAGGGAATGATTAGTGGGAAAACAAAACAATGGATAGATACCATTTTATTATTATAGACCTCCTTTTAGTCACACCCTCTTACCTTACTTGTCACCCCTACTGCTGTCCTCCAGGCCATCCATGGTCCTCAACCAAAGACCTACTTCCACATTTTAAAACAAGAATATAATTAGGACTGAATCTCTTCATTGCATTTGATATGACTTTTAGAACACATCAGAAGTCTCCGTTTTTTCAGGCAGAGGACCTGGAAGATATTAAAACTTCACTGGCATAGCTGCATGGTCTTGACTCAGTGACTCTTTAAAGTGCAAAGGTCAACATTATCCTTTAAACAAAATATGGTAGACACTTCTTAGACTTCACGGCTTGAGGTCCTACTTATGGAGGTCATTATCCAAATATACTGGAAAGGGCAGAAAAACAAATATTTCACCCTATACAAACCCTTGCATATATTTACAATCCCTTCTGGTGGCTGTTATTGCTCCTCTGAATATTTCCTTTATGGAAGATCCAGAATTGGCCTTTCTTATGCACACAGCCCCTTAACATATTTATGTATTTTTAAAACATGAAGCTAATTGCTTTCTAGGTTTTCAAACCTAAGTCATTCAATGTGTCTGGAAGGTTTAAGCAATATTTTGGTGGAGGAACTAGAGTGGTGTCAGGAGAGTTGGGAGGGAGTTAGTAAAGGGCTGATGAATGGAGAGTCAGAAGACAATGTAATTGGATATGTTGGTGTTTGTCAAGACTAAATATATTAATGCTCCACGAATCACATTTACACAAACAAAAATAAGTATTTTCGAATTTCCATTAAGAATCAATGAGGAATTAATAGAATGTCAAACCTCTAAAAATTTCAAAAAGTAGTTAACTATTAACGGCTATTAAGTCAAATACACATGCCAAAAAGCCTCTTGGGGGTTACTGATGCTATTAGTATATGTAACTTCAGTAAGGCTAGTTATCAAGTCCGTCCGGACACCACTCTATCCCCAGTTCTGAGCCTGTACTCTGGTAAATATTAGATGCTTAATAAAATCTGTTGAATGAATAAATAAGCAAACACAAGAAGTAAGATAGTTAAAATAAGCATAATGAGGGAGAACAGTGACTTTGAAGCATCTACTCATGAAACTATCTGGAGCTTTCTTTGTGATTATTTTTGCTCCAGTTGGCCTGTTGAAGAGTAGTTTCCTGACCTTAGAAGCAGAAGCAAATATGACTTATTTGATAGGGTAAACGTATTTTTTCTGTGATTTTCTGAGGCACACTGGAGTGACACAGGGAAGGTTCTGGACCGGAATATCAGTGACTATCTTTTGGCTCCCCCTAGGGTATGAACGAGAGATGTAAAACTGCCAGAGGTTTTGAGCTCTGAACAAAAAGTGTATGCTGAGGTGTAAAATCAAATGTATGGATGGAGTACGACAGTTGAATCATGAATGAGTTATTAATAAAACCCAGGCTGCCGTAGCGAGCAAGGTGGTTAACGATGTTATAAAGGCAGCATCACGCATAATGGCCTGAAGGTCTCCCACAAGGAGGATTTTTAAATGTGACTCAATTGGGAAATTGCTTGTTCTCTCTCAACACCATCGTGGCAGATGAGGCTAAGGATTCAGAGACAATAAAGGCAGCTATATAAGAATCTTAAAAAACGAAGAAGCAGTAAGAAAAGGAATGAATGAATTAAATGTCATTTTCTCTTTTTATTTCCAATTCTAACAATAAATAGTATTTAACCAAAGGAAGTAACTGAATGACCCCTGGTTTTTGAAGACCTACTTGTGTATTAGGTTATTTGCTAAGTTAATTCATTTCTGCTTTATCAGTTAACCTTCACAACAACTTCTCTTGCCAAGTAGTAACATCTCCAGCAGCGTAAGTCAATAGGTTTTAACCCACAATTGCTTCTGTATTATAAAATGGATGTTGAAGGTTTTGAACCCAGATTTCTTATTTTAGAACCAGTGCTTTCTTCCCGATGTGTTGTTGGGGTTGATAGTTGTAGCCTTGACAGCTTAGTGACCACTTTAAGGATAACTATCTTTTCACAAATAACTCCCCAATGGGCCTTTAGGTATTTTCTAAGCTCATGTAGTGAGCGATTTTGTATTTTGCCTTATGTTCCAAATACATTTAATTTACAGTTCTAAGATCTTATACAAAAGACGATAAAGAGAGGAAACTAATTAGCAATTTAATTTGCATGGCCTCTAGGTAATCTAGCTTTTTTTAAAATTTTCGTATGACAGCTACATGATATTTACAAACTGTTCTTACTAGGGCCACTTATTGTCACATTAATTTCCAGAGGGAGTTAATTTTTAATATAACTGGTATGAAATATCATCTGGACTTTTTCCAAGGAAGAGAGTTAAACACTATTTTAAAACATCTGTAAGATTCAGCTAGTGTGTATCTGTGGGTTGAATTCTAAGTCCCCTTCCCTCGTCTCAGATTGTAGCTAATTTTCACTGGGACTCCATTCGAAAACTGACTGTGCTCAAGCTCTGAGTTCTAGCCCATGTGAATTTGGTAAGTTTGTTAGCAATTCCATTTTTCGGGTCAAAGTGATCTATTTAGGGCTGAAAATGTGACTTTGCCAGTGTGATAAGAGTGATTATCAGGACTTTGTAGAGGAGCTACAAAATCTACCTAAGGAATGTCTCTTTATGTGAGCCATTCATTATTTGCAAGCAAAAGCATCTGAACTGATTCGGAATTTGGCGTAGGGAAATAAGGACTGATAGCAACAGATCCTGAAATCTGAATTCGCTGAACTAAGGAGATAGGTCAGAGGGTAACAAGGAGCCCTCCTCCCCTCCTCAACAATGGGAGCTGGCAGTCCTGAGCGGTAGTAAAGCAGCTGGGAACCTGTGATCATTGCACACGGAGACTCAGATTTTGTGCCTACTGAGCCTGCAAAATTTGGGTTGCGGCAGGGAAATGTCTGTGTTGGCTAATTCTGCAGCTTTAGGTCAAGCGCCGAAAGATACAAGCTTTTTCTGAAGTCAGCCCTTCTGAAAGCAGAAAATAAAGAAAAATAGAGCTTTGCTAAGAGAAGCTCCTTTTGCCTGTGGGCGGAAATAAGAAATGACCAAAATTGTGAACATCTGTAGCTTCATTGGGTAGGAAAAGGCAAATTCTACACATCACACTAAAGTTAGGGCAAAGTCGTGTCAGATAACTTTTGGTAGGTCGGCTATGTGGCAGGTGATAGCATTAGAGCCTAAGGGAAAACTGAGGAGATCTCCTACCTACAAACCCACAGCCTGACTTAGAAGCTGTGACCTGATTATAAAAAAGAGAAAGGAAGGAAGGGAGGGAGGGAGGAATAAGGAAAGAAAGCAAACTCCTTTGGGGCTGCCTCCTGGAGGCAGGGGCTATTTTAGCAGTGTCTCCCCAGGAAGGTTTTGGACTAAGGGAGGTTGCGAATGGCAGGCTCCAGGACAAGCAGCGCCACCAGGCTTTGGGACTAAGGCTGCTTCTTTGCTCACCCAAATTTACAGGCTTGAGTCCACATTCAATTGTTATAATTAAATGAGCTCTTTCCAGCTTTGGTTTCCAGCACACACAATTGTCTCAAATCAAATAGACGTGAAGCTTGTTAAAGTTTTAAGGGATTTGGTTTTGAAAGGAAGACTCCAGGGGCCAGCCCCATGGCCTAGTGGTTAAAGTTCTGCATGCTTCACTTCGATGGTCCAGTTCATGCATTCGGCTACCAGAAGTGGACATATTCCACTCATTAGCCATGCTGTGGCAGTGACCCACATACAAAATTGAGGAAGATTGGCACAGATGTTAGCTCAGGGCAAATCTTCCTCAAACAAAAAAAGAGGAAGATTGGTAATGGATGTCAGCTCAGGGTGAATCTTCCTCACCAAAAAAAAAAGGAAAGAAAGAAAAAGAGACTTCAATTCTGGCAAATAAATACCTGTGATTGTGATTATTCACCTCCCCAAGGGCTGCTCACACACTGGAATTTGCACCAAGAGGACGAGACTGGTTGGGGTAGGGTATTTCCTGATAGTCACCGTCTCCTTTCATTGCATCTCCCAGATGCAGTCATGAAGGATAATGCATAGGGAGAGTTTCTTAGAACACACTCAACCTGTCCAGCCAGGGAACTCCCTCCACGGCAGGTAAGAGAGACTCTGTTGCTCCTAACAAGCAGGACGTTGGAAGGTCCGTGGATGAGACACCAAGTGTGTTGTTTCTATTCTCCCATTTTCAAATAGAAGTTGTCATCACAGTTATCTTCTTGCTGTCACTGACAAGCAAATGTGTCCTAATTGTTCCATAAACTGAACTAAATAAGGAGTTTAATTCAGAAGGCCTTTGTGTGGTAATCAAATCTTTATATTATTCTTGAGGGAAATAACTGGGACATTTTTTGATGATGTAATGGGTGGTTTGATCACCGCACTATATTCTAGATCACTGTCCTGGCGCCAAAGACCATACAAGCATCAAATCTTTTTCATGTTCTTACATGGTGGCAGTTTTTATTCTGTCTGAGTTAAAGCCATTATTAAAGCAAGCTTCAAAATTTCCATTGATTTTCTGTGCTTTCTAAAATGTAAAAAGGTGAAAATCTATAATTGTTTGTCATATTTTTTTCCAAGGAAGTATTACCCAATGTACGTTTTGAGGAGCAGTAGATATATGACCCGTTCCTTGAAAATGGGAGTCCCTCATCAAAGAAATTGAAATAACTTTGCATACACTTCTTTTTTCTGTGGAACATCACTGTACTAAATGATCCATTAAACCTTGCGAGAAGTCTTAACTTTTTAAAAAAATGGTCAAATTTTAATAAACTACAAATATGCTTTAAATTTTCAGTATAACTTCTTTGACCCTTGAGTTAAAGCGTTTTTTTTGATTTCCAAATTGTAGACCAGAGATTCAAGGGTATAGATGTATATATGAAATGAAAAAGAATATCATAATTCCATGTACTCATAAACGATCCTTATCCTTTTTTTTTCTTAGCTATTTTTTTTCTCCCCATATCCCCCCAGTACATAGTTGTATATTCCAGTTGTTGGTCCTTCTGGTTGTGGCATGTGGGACGCTGCCTCAGCAGGACTTGATGAGTGGTGCCATGTCCGCGCCCAGGATCCAAAGTGGCGAAACCCTGGGCCACAGAAGTGGAGCTCGCGAACTTAACCACTTGGCCATGGGGCCGGCCCCAAAAGATCCCCATTGTTAAAGAATATAGGGACTATAAGAAGACAAATACAATAAATAATGTCTAATTCAAAATAGAAAGTAATAATAAAACACTTTAAAAATTAAAATCTTCTACTTCAGAAAGTAGAAGTGATTATGAAAGTTGCAATTAAATGTATGAATTAATGTGATTTAATATAAATTCATCAATTAAAACTAATTGTTAATGTCAAGTAATGTGACCTTGCTTTAGACTTCTGAAATACATTTATGTGGAATATTTTCTTCAGAGTAAAAAGACTAATTTTATCTCAAAAATGTAAATATCAAGACATTTCTTACCTTTTAATATTTTATAGTGACTTAAAATGAAAGCTAATATTTAAAACAACTTGGATTGTCGTGGAAGGCTCCCAGACACATTTTGGCAATGAAATCATTCATTTTCTATCTAAGCTATTGCAGCACAAAGAAAGGCATTTTAAAATAGGAATTTTGTGGCAGATATTTACTTTTGGAAAGTCTTAATTCTTGTAATCCTCAGATTTCACGTGTTTGGCATTAGTAAGGTGCAACAGAAGGAACCTTAACCACAGAAGCACTGATGGTTGTCACTATAAAGGCTGAAACGTAAAGATATTTGGCTTTAATAGCTTAAAGTGACCTTTTTAGAAGCTTATATTTTGTTTGGCAAACAAATAAACTGAGAGCGATCAAGTTGATCACTGGTTAATATAGGACTACAGGGGCCATGGTAGAAATTCATGCATACCCTACATCTAAGGCCCTAAGGGATTGACACTTTGTGCCAGACTCTGTGAAGTAATATCTGTATTAATATAATGAGCTAAGAGCTTCATATGAGTTATCATCTGGACACCTCTCATTGCTTTTCTATTCATAGCTAATGTATATGTCTGAAATTAATTAGCATTAAGACAACTTAAAATGTGAGCCTACACTGGAAAATACTTAGTAAAGTAAATTATATAATTTTGATTTTGCACTTCTAACACTAAATGAATATAAAGAACACTAGGAAAATAACAGTGAATGTTCCACATTGAAGAAATAAGAGATTTCGGGTACTAAGGGAAGTAAACGTCTATTTGGGTGACAAAGGCTATCTTAGCCCACAAATGTAAAGAATAGAAAACTTGTTGAACAAACATGGAGAGAAACACAAATATTTCAAGCTAGAGAGTCTCAGGATATAGAATAGAATACTATTGACTAATTGACTGGTCTGGGAAGTAGCACCAACTTTGCACACAGCAAGGAGCTGATGAAATCCTGATTTCATGAAATGGAGTACAAAAGGCATAAAGGTCTCCTACAAAGCCAGCTTGCTGAGATCAACTTGGTGGACTCTCGATTCCCTCGGGAGTGTTCCAAATCAATGAGATTCAGATTTGCCTCAAAACTTCCATTCCTTCTCTATGTAAAAAGCATTTTATCTCAGAATGGATTAAAAAAAATAATACAACTAGGATTGGTTTAAGAAATGCTCATTTTATTTCATTGGCTGTTTCCTATCAAATACATCACAGTCCTGATAGTCCCTGGCAATTGGAAGGGTCATGCCTCTCTCTGTAGGACTTAGGAATATAGAAAGAAAATTAGAAGATTCTTTCATGATATCTCTTTTGACTACTCACTCCAGTTAATAGTCCTTTGCATTAGTTCGCCAAAGTATTATTCATATTAACCTTACTTATACTAAAATACCAAATAGAACTGAACGAAAAAGTCAAAGCAAGTGTCAAGATTGGTCACTCTGAATGAGCCCTGAGACGTTTATATAAATGCATGTCACATTATATATATTTCTTATTATTCTAAGTAGACAATGCATTTCATATTGCATTGCATGTCAGTTCATCTTTATATAGCCTTGGGTTAAAATAACACTTTCTAGTTTTACTGAGAAGAGGAAGGTGGAGGGGGTTCTATTTCACAGATAGTTTTCAGTGGTGTATCGGACACCTCTTGCACTCTACCTCACATTCCTTGCAGCCCACTTTTTACTTTGGCCACTGCTGCAGCAACTGGATCCCTACAGCTCTAACAGGTCCACATCTCCTTCAGCTGTTCCAATAACTCTGGCTTTGTGCTTCTGTGCTTTTCTGATCCAGCAGAATGGGATGCCTCTGGGAGCTCACCCTACGTTCACACAGGCACAAAGTGCTGCTGCAAAGGAGATGGGAAGGATCTTCTTTGCACTAATAATGGGAGATAGGAATTGCTGCTTAAAACTCCCTTTTCAGTCCCTCGCACAGACCGTTTGAAGTAGCTTCTCTGTATGTCCTTAGAAGATCCTGGCAAGATTGGGCACCATTGCCCAGAGGCAACTTTTGAAAATCCATCCTTATGTTGGCTTTTCTTCTTTAATTATTCCCAGTAGTTCACTTTTTTTATTTTTTGAGATAACTTTCCAAAATAAACTTGATTATACATAAGCTTGTCTCAGATTCTGCTCTCTTAGAGGAAGCTAGACTAAGACAGCTGCATCCTGAGAGTGGGGCAAATAAGTGGGTAGCTCTCCCTCAAAATGTTGGCTGGACAAGCTTTCTTTTGCTCTGAGTATCTACCTGTTTCATAAATATTGTCAGATGCTCCCACCAACATGCCAAAATTTAAAAGTACAATTGTGACGTCCAAAGTCTGGCTTTTAGTAATCCTAAACCCGTTGCTAAGGAAGATGTGTGATGAGGGATGGTAGAGACAGCTGCTCAGATAAAGGCAGGAACAGCTTGTTGATGCAGTGCATTGAGCAACTTACTGAATCTTTGGTTCCTTCTCAGTTTCATTTTATATATATATATATATATATATATATATATATATATACACACACACACACACACATATATATATATCCTTGATATTACTTTATTTTGCTTTTCGCATAACATTTTGTGGAAAGACAAAAATAAAACCACAAACAGTTATAAAGACATCTGTGGAGAAGAGCGTGCTCCATCTGCTCTGACTAAAACGATCAAGGGCACAGACTGCCTTGTAAGGTACGCATCTTGCTTGAAGAAAACCATGTTTGCTGGAAAGCAAGCCCTTTGCATTCTCATTGCCCCAACATTTCGTGTGAAAAATATCTGCTAGACACAGAAACTGTAAGCACAAGCTGTAGACACGAACACGCCCTCCAGCTTAAGGCCTGACATGGATTGACTAGATTGCCAATGGACAAGTCAGAGCACTAAGCTGGTGGTAACTCTTCACTGGTCTTTGGTGCAGCTAGAATTTTCTGTCGCTCACCTTGGAAAGTAGCTCGTGATCTAGAAGAAAATCAATTAGTCAAGAATGAACAAACACAAATTCACCAAAAACCATGGTATAGGGTTTATAGAAGTAGCCAACGACATGACAAGACTTATTGCCCTAACTGTACCCTGACATCACGGGACTCCCCTGAGAGAAGGTTTCTTGTTCTTGGTCTTTGAGCACTGGGTCCTGCCATCCACTGTGGAGTAGGTCGTCCTTCTTGTCTTTGGGCAGGATACACTGATTCCCACTGTTCGTTGATATCTGCTCTATGTCTCTCCTAGAGCCTCTAGGCAAGGCCTCAACACTCAACCCTAAACCCACAGACATCACTCAGTCTGTTGGTGCTCTTTGAATCTCCACAACACTTTTGAACACTTTCAACTCTGGGTTGTTTTCCCCACAGCATCCTGAGTATGCCATTATCCCATCCGCATCAATATCACACTTAGTCATTAATAACCTACCTCTTATTTGCCCACTTTTTTGAGGGAACACCTGCAGATTTCTGGGATTCTGTCCTGGGAAATACACACAGAATCCTTCTTTTTTCATTCAAGCCATCCTTGTTCTTATAAAAAAAAGTGCTTTGGCTTTCAGAAAACAGCTTCTGCTACGCACTAAGAGTCATAATCGAATTTTCTTCTAGACTGAGACACTTTTCTGTGAGGCAATAATAGTCATGGTGAAGTTCTAATGTTAGACATTTTATAGAGGAAAAGAATTACGAAATACAAACAATCTTTCAGACTATTCTGACGCAAGTGAAACATGTTCATGCTGAGAATATATCAAGGCTCAAGATAAGCACAGTTTCTCACAGGGACTTACATTTATATCATGTGTGACTTCTTCTTCCCAGAGGAAGGAAAGCTCCTTCCATTGTACATTGAAAATTAATAAGAGAAAATTCATATTATACAACTGGTGGGATGTTGAACATATGACACAGGATTAAAGGTGAGTTTGTGTATAATGGGAGAATAAAATTAAAGCTATTTTTTGGTTTTATAAGTTCTTATCCTTGACTGAAAAGTACTTGCTTTAAAAATGTATGCTATACATGAATATATTTATGTATATATGTGTGTATGCCAATAATTATCCAGTAGTAGAATGAAAGATTCAATGTATTTACTTCTTGATCTTTGTGTCCACACTTTTGATATCTGGGACCACTTCAAGGACAACAGAACAATGAATAACGTGAACAGCAATGACCTCAAATAGTTTTTTTCTAAAAATATCAACCAGTAACAATGACCCTTGTTTGATGATACGACTCCAGGAAGTATGTCAGTATTTCTTCCTGCTGTTACTAAAAGCTTGGGCTACTTGAAATCTTGAGAGATTTATCTCTGCATGTGCTATAGTTCCCAATTTCTCAATGCAGTTACTATGTAATAATAGAAAACTCAACAGGTCAGGAACTGGGTACATAAATTATAATACAATAGTCAATGTAATATTATGCAACTGTTGTGAAAATAAATCTGAGTTATACCTGTAAGTCAGCCAGGAAAAGATATTCAACATTGAATAAAGACAGGATTAGTAAAGAGAGTGGTCATACATGAGACACCTTGTAAATTTGATATTCAGATATCAGTGGTAAAAGTTTCATAAATCTTTACCCATTTTTGATATGTGAAAAATGCTAAAATTTCAATAGAATCCTAGAAGCTGGTATCTTTACATTGTCCCCTTTTAGATTATCATCTATTGCCTTAGATGGGCAATTTATTATTACTACTACTGTTATTTATTTATTTATTTATTCTTTTGAGGAAGATTAACCCTGAGCTAACATCTGCCACCAATCCCCTGCTTTTTGCTGAGGAAGATTGGCCCTGAGCTAACATCTGTGATCATCTTCCTCTACTTTATATATGGGACACCTACCATAGCATAGCTTGATAAGTGGTGTGTACGCCTGTGCTGGGATCCGTACCCATGCACACTGGGACTCCAAAGAAGAGCACGTGAACTTAACTGCTACACCACCAGGCTGGCCCTATTATTGTTATTATTGTCTTGAATTCTTTGCTTTGTTACCTTCTTGAAGGAACATGGTATCACGTGAACTACCATTTTGTTTCAATCACCAATGATTAAACTGGATTTGTGGAAAAAAGTAAAATCACGTCCAGAAGCATTTTACTATATATCTATAGCAATTTCCCATGTGACAACATGAGTGTCCTCATCTAATCACAACTGTGGCTAACCCAGTCCATTTGCTGTTTTACTGACACTTAACCATTGGTTTTCTCATAAACAAAGTCTAGATAATTCCAGTCCTTTCTATTTGAGCAACTTAAAAACTGAGTACAAGGTGATCAAGAGGAAAATATCTTCTCTGAGACGGAAGTTGAGGTCTAAGAACAAAACCATTGAATTAAAGTTCCCCACAGGCTTACGGAGGATAAAGGCAGTTTTGATAAGACCCCTTATTCTGCTGCAGAGTAGCTTTCAGCACAATGATTCTACTGTTGTCTCTCAAGGGAATGAGTAAGAGAGAATGACAAGGAAAACAAGCAACTATGTACCCACACATACAATCAGATATTTTTTCCTGGCAAACTCTGAGTTATACCTTCTGGAAGCTTTTCTCAAGGGTATGACTAATAGTTGCAAAGAGAAAACTCTCCTTTGACAATAACTACTCAAGAAGTACATATATAAAGGAAACTCTGGAAGCGTTGCATGATTTCATTACTGTAGGAGGCACCCCGCCTTGCCCGGATATGAAGATCCAGGAGGAATCAAGTAAGATTTTTAAAAAATTTTCTTTAACATTTACATCTGTCAAAATAGATTTTTAAAATATATTTTAATTTTGACTTTCTTTTGAAAAGGAAAAGAGAGCCAAGTAAATATTTGACTCAAAAGAAGGAGGTCTGGTTGTTTTAAAGGCTTGACCTGGATTACCTAACCTCAAGCTTTTTGAATTTCTTAGTTTGCGGTGTTTACTGAATGTCTAAATCAAAAATATCAGTCTCTCAGGGTGCCTACACCACGTAATCAAACGTTACCATTTTCGCAAATGGACCTAAACCAACTGTGATGCTGGGTATCACATGAGCTCTCATCTACGCAAGACTTCAGCAAATCTCAGCAGGTCCTACTGCTTTCCAGTTTGTGCCAGATCCCCTGCAGATTAATTGGTAAACTATAAGAAGTCTATTTTGAATCCTCACTAACACTGAGGGTGAATGCAGTCTACAAAAACAGCTCCCTGCCTTCTTCAGTTTCGGCAAGGAACGCGTAGGGTAGGGTGATAGTAAAGAGTAACTCCTTCACAAAAGTATAAAATACTTATGAAACATCCACTGAAGGAAGTTTGATTTAACTATAAGAAGTTCAAGAGCTGTGTGCAACAGTAATTACAACAATCACACTTCAAATATTGCCCACTATGAATTAAATGACACTTGTTTGATTTCTTAGATGCGTGTGTGCCTGACCGTCCCTTAGAAGATTTACACATACTCAAAATTCTTCTTTTTTTGCTTTCTTTACAACCTTCTCATATTGAAGTTACCTCTTTAGAAATTGTGTTTGCAAATCACCTTTAGTTCCTGGAAATGTAATAAAAATACGTGGTAATTTTAGTCCTAGCAATAATAGATATTTCAGATTAAAGAACTCATTATCAGAAATTGCACTTTCTTATTTCTTTCTATTCAGCTTATTCAAATGATCCACAAAACTGATTTCACAATATCTTGATAAAATGTAATGGTTATTAATAGGGAATTTAAGCATTTGCAAATTTATTCATTTTCATGGAAGAGATTGATACAGAGCACATTTGGCAAAACTTATGATGAAAACATCCCATCTATAGTCTATAATCATCCCACCTGTAATTCATTATGATGAAAATCATCCCATCCAATGAATATTGGAATATAGCTTTGGTTTAGCTTTTTATTTTCCTGGATTTTTCACAAACAAAATAAAAAGGGCACATTCTTGAAGAAAGTAGAAAGTAGTAACAAGAGCTTTCTAAGTAATGATTTGTGTGAAATGGCCTATTTTGATAGCGAGAATGTTTAGGACATAGTGTTAGTTCTTAAAAGCTAACTAACTAAAACCTGGTAAGAATTCCTGAAAAACAACATCAAAATTCAATTATAATTCTTGAATGTTTTTTCATTTATTTGTTTGTTTTTGCATTTTTACCTCATCCTGAACATGATAGTAGTTATCCGTGCTTTATGTATCATAATATTATAATGCTAGAAGGGTAAATTCGTAAGACCAATATCTGGATTAGTCAATTACCTTTCATAATTCACAGATTACAATCTTAAATGCATCATTTCACAACAGCCATTAGTATTTGGCTTATTTGTTCTAAATCAATAAATGATGAATGGATTAATGCATAAATCCGTCTTTGACAAAAAAAATTAAAGAATTTGTGGACAAGAATAATCTATTACTACTGCTAGTAAAACACTGTGCCCAAATATCATTTTGGTTTGATGAAGGACAAGCAAATTCTAACTTTGTTTGTTATTCCTATGTATACCATTTTAGAATTACATAATTTAACTTGGTTTTAAAAAAGCAAAGCTAATTGAAAAAAAGAATGAGTTTTTATTAATTGATTTACAGTCTTTCAAATATTTAAGACTTGGCATTGGTTTTGTCATCAAAGAGCACCATAGCTAAACATGGTCTACCCGATGGACAGGAGAGGATTTTGCTGAAGATGTAACTTGGGTTCAGTTATTCCAAATATTTTTCCTTCCTATTACAAGGAATTCTTCCTTAACTTGGGTGGTTATAAAAATGTCAGAAGTGTTAGATAGTAAATGCTAATCACACGCATTGGAGTGAACTATGTGTGGTTTCTTGAATTAAGGATATACACTCATCAAAAATAGATAATATACTGTTTAAGTAAAGGGTTGTTGTTGCATTAACTCTAAACCCACTCTCACTAGGGAGATTTCAAAATAATGATGGGGGGAGATTTTTCAGTTCTGACAGGACTATTCTTTTCACCTCTTTTACCACTAACTTTGGACATGATCCGGAACACTTGTTGGTATGCCCTGACGCGATCACTTCATTGATATACTGGTTGCAACTCAATAAAATTGCTCAAAAAATCCAAATCTCATGTTTTTTCCTTATCAGCTCTACTTTTTGTTGTTGTTGTTACCGTCCTTTTTGCTCCTATCAAAATTCATGCAAGTGCTAGGACCTCAAACAGCAGAGTGTTCCTTACATACTTAAGGAATGTTTGTCATTCATACGATGCTACAAAGTGTGTTTAGTACTTTTGTAGGGAGATATCTGATAAAATTCCTAGGTCTTATATCATGATCTTTGGGTGGTATGGTATTTGGAAAAGTTCTTTGCAATCATCCATTTGAATGTAAACTATATAAAAATAGCTGTATTTGCCCATTTTGGTTCCTGGTGTGGATGAGGACACAGAAGAATGACTGGCATGTGGTGGGCACAAAATAAATACTTTTGAATGAATGAATATAGAGGTCATTTATTCTATGTTTCTAAACTTAATTTAGCTGTAAATATATCCTCCCATCTGCTCTGCTGCCAAAAAAATTACATTTAAAACTTTTTGGCTTATTTACTCAATGCCATCTCGTTGTTAAAGTCTATTATCTCACAATGTGTGGATTGTTTACTTTATAATGCGGATCACCCCTCACTCAATCCTTAACATTTGCTGTGTGTTCTCTAAATCCTCCAAACTGTATTTAACTTTGTGGAGTATATATATATATATATATACAAACAAATAAAGCTTAGTTAGATATCATCTCTGAATGGACTTCTAATTGGATAGGTAAAACTCCACATTAAACCATTAAAATCAACGTTTTAGTAAATTAGATGTAGTAGCATTTTAGTAAAAAGACAGATTTGCGGGCTGGTGAAGATGCAGACATTTTCAGAGAGCAGAGCTTAGAGCTGGAGAAGATGATGAGAAAGAGCAACCACTGAGAGAGTGGCTGTGTGCAAGACCTCAGGAATGCCACCTTCGAAGCAGACTTTACAGCTCTGGTCTCCAATATTGGTAACTGTATATTTTCTTCCTATTTTTAAGGATTTTGTGCCCAAATTATGAAATGTCTGTTAACTCCATTCTCTAAATGCATTCCTTAGTAACATGGCAAATGTGAAAGAACATTTTGCTGAGGTTATTTTATTAACACCTCCCTTTGAAAAGTGCAACAGGGATCCCCACCTTAGTCAGATTAATTAAATTTTCTTTACTGAATATTATTATATTGAGTGTAACATATTATTTGTTCATATTATATACCATAGAGGTATTGAAAAATGAAAACTTTATAGAAACATAAGTATTACTGCAATTATTATTTAATTAATGTGTGTTTTAAAATAAAAAATAATGGCATATCTGGTTTGGTCATAACGACGGACACAGAAGTTCCATTTAAGCCGTGATATATGAGGGGTAACAAAGAAGAAATGAAATCAAATGACAACCCAGACAGAACTGACCAGATGCTGAACGCAGATGGAGAACTTAAACTGAAGTATTGAAAGAGCAGGTTTATAATGCTGCAGCTGGCGATTAAAATATCTCAGCATCTAATCAGGCAACAACATCTGGCCCACGGCTATTCAGAGGTTTTCAAACAGTAAGAACCCCGCAATATAATTTAATAATGAAAACTGAATTTGTGAAACTGGACAATGAGCAGAAACTCAGAAGACCCTGCCACAGTATCTCCCAACTCTTCAAAACAAGAAAAAGAAAATACTAAAACTTGCCTTTTGGTAATTAAACCCCATATATTGTGGAGCTGAAGTTGGATGAAAGTTTAATCAAACTCAGTGGGTGCCACTAAAAAGGCAATAAACACTCGATTGCATAAATAACAACAAACTTCTGAGTTCCCCTCTAATTGTCTAAGGACAAAATACAGACAAGTGGCACTTGTGTATCTGGCAATAAATTACAGCAGTAAAAAGTATTCATATTTAATTTTAAAGAGTTATGGTGGCCGTAATTTCTCCTAACTCCATGTTCATTTGTAATTTCTTTATTGTCTATTAATTTGAATAAGAAACATAAAGAAACAAAGGAGTTAATGACTCAGTAACGTTTAACATGAGGGAGATCAACATGCAAAAACACTTTTATTCTGGAAAATCAAAATTAATTATCTCATAAGTAATATATCCTTAAGAGAAAATAACATCCTACAAATTATATTACATCTCTCCTTAAATCTTGCTACAGTTCCCAGTTGATTCAAAGCTTATATGCAAAGACTTAAGTGTTATGTAAAAACCCTTTCTCTCTCTGGTCCCAGCCTAACATTCTAACTCATTGACCTACACACGATTGGTATACAATTACACAGGATTGGCAATTTGGGCATGCATTAAATTAGTCATCGTTGTACAAGAATAACATCATCTCCCACTTCCTCATACTGTTGTTCATAATGTCTATGCCTTTCCCATCTCTATCTGCCTTAGGATCTCCTCTAGTCTTCATGGCAGAAGCTTAAACGTATTTGTTGAGAAAATCTCAGGTGGGGTTAATGACTACTTACTTTGTCTCCATTCTGTCACTTATCACAGGTCATTGACTGCATTTATTTAAATACACATTAATGCCTACAGAGTGCTAGAACCCGAGTAACATGTAATTTTCCTTTTGAAGTATTGTGTTTCAAAAATCTAGTCCAGGGCCTGATATATACTATGTTTATAATGAATAGACAACTTAAATAATTAATTTTATTATAAGGTCAACTTACATATAAGAATATATTAGAGGCATTTCTGGCCAACTAAACTGCTTTCTTTACTTGGCATGAAAACAAGTTTTAGAGTAAATGTATTAAATAAACTTTGTTTTGTTTACCTATTAATACATCTAAGATAACCATTATCTGATCACATAGAAAATTAATTTCTAAAAAATAATAGTAGTGGGGGCTGGCCAGGTGGTGCAGTGGTTAAGTTCACGTACTCCACTTTGGCAGCCCGGGGTTCGTAGGTTTGGATCCCGGGCACAGACCTATGGCCTGCTTGTCAAGCTATGCTATGGCAGGCATCCCACATGTAAAGTAGAGGCAGATGGGCATGGATGTTAGCTCCAGACCAGTCTTCTTCAACAAAGAGAGGAGGATTGGCAGCATATGTTAGCTCAGGGCTAATCTTCCTCAAAAAAGTAAAAATAAAAATAAATAATAGTAGTGGAAGTTTACAATTATCTTACTTCTCAAAATTTCTTTTTAAATATTAGACTAAAACCTGTTTTCTTCAGAAAGCCTCTTCTGGGGGTGGAGGGGCTGGATTTCTTGCATATAATTGAACGAAATATAGCCAAGGATATAGTAAATTGCTCACATGGGAAAGTGATAATCATCGTTTCCTCCATTGAAAGCTCTCTCCCTTCTGCTTTGGTGATGGACTCATTTCATAGTGAGCTCTATATCGCTGTCAGGTGAAGAAAACGAAACACATCACTGACTTCCAAACACGACACTGATGAATGTTACTATAACGTCTCTGACACTGACAGGGACTTTCAAGTTTTTTTCCCAACAAACCATTAGTCCTATGTCTACATGAATCTAAATAACATTGAAATATTTCCAGAGCACTGCTAGATAGTTGCCATTTTGCCATGATCCATATATGTATTCTTTTGACTTCTGTGCCTCAGAAAATAACAAAAGAAGGTCACGGTATATAGGTATGGATGATAGAAATGAAAACTGACAATGAAATGGCAAATTGTAATCTGTACATGGATAAACCATGGAGAAAAAATAACATCAGAAAAGCTGTAATATCAGTGGTAAATTTCTCTGCTTGTTTAGATCGTTTATGTCCAAGAAACTTGAGAATTTGAGTCTCTAAGATTCTCTTGTGCTTCCAAGAGAAGATGCCTGCTATATAAAAGTAATGTTTAATTTTGACTGAAGGATACAAAACTTGACTAGTCAACACATACTCCACTGGATATCTCATTTTCCTGGAAAAATTAAAAATTTAAAATATCCCAAGTAAAGGAAGGTTGCTATGTTCCCCTTATATGACTACTGGTGTGACACTAAGTTTTAAAGAATGGTTCTAGAACTGTCTGAACATCAACTTTCTTTTCTAATGTCATTCTTTGTACCCATCTCCCCCCACAACCCAAAATGTATATAGTGATGCTCAAATGGTCTTCCTAGCTACAGCTAAAGATGCTCAGTGTGGAAAAGTGAATCAGGCAGAGCGAATATGTTCCTCCACAGAAAGCATCAAAACAGTTCCTTTAATGGGAATAGATCCAGATCTAAATCACACAGTGCTTTGTGTCCAAAAAGTGTCTACAACGTGGAGAAGACACGGCCCACGGTGAGGGAGACTGAGAAGCAGAAATTGGAAAAAACAGAGAGACGGCTCACAGTTCAAGTGTTCCTGATGCCTAGGAGAACTTGCGTCCCTATTTGAAGCTGAGTTCAATTCCTTTTTAGATTTCATGAATCAATTAATTCTCCTCATAAGCTAGATGTGTTTGAGTGAAACACTCACATGCAAGGTAACACAGAAACAGATTCCTGTTACTGATATTTGCTCTCTGCCAAGAAGGAGAAATAGAGAACAGATTTACTGTCTCATTTTAAACAAGAAAAAAAAAAAAGAAAAGGGATAAATTTATGAAACAAAAATGCTCAAGACGTTAGATATCAGGCTAATCCCTAGATATGGAAAAAAATGAAGTGATAATATTGCCTCTAGAATACTGCCGAGAGAGAGTTTCTAGGCCAAGGCACAAGGGGAGGGAACCAAGGCAAAGCCAGGCAGACCCTCTGAACTGAAAGGACAAATCAGAGGCTGAGAGCCTCGCGCACCTAGAGTTTAGAGGGCGGAATACTGGAGGCAACTCGCAATCTACAGACTTTTCATCTTGTTTACTCAGCTGAGTACTGATCAATAAACAAATAATGTAAGGAACCTGGAAGAGGCCTAGGAAATAGCACCTGAAAGGAATTAGAGGTAAAAATCCTGACAGCTCACACAGGGGAAGGGATCGGTGTCTATTCCCACAAGCCAGAGAGGAAAAGCCCATCTGGAAGAGTACTCTATAGTGGAAAATATTAACATCCAGTCTAAATGCCATTACAATCCCACTTAACAAATTTAAAAATCAAGATACCAAAAGATCAACTTGTTTCCAAGTAACTTATCCTCATCACAGGATAAACTTCAAGAATATTAATAGTAATTTGAAAATATCTAGCAGTCAATAAGGCAAACTTCACAATGGCTGTTATTTGAAACAAATAAAACATGACATAAACAGTAATGCAAAGAAGCATGAAAAAATAAATAAGAATAAGTAGAAAATATAAATCAGTTGAAACTGATACAAAAGAAAAAAGAGAAAAGACGTAAATTACTAGTATCAGAAACGAAAGAGGAGCCATCACTACTGATGCTGTGGACATTAAAAGGCTAAAAAAGGAATATTATGAACATCTATATGCCCACAAATTTAATAACAAATGAAATGGATAAATATCTTTAAAGACCCAGCCATTAAAACTCAAGGCGGAGTAGATAAACTACATAAGCCTATATGGATTAAAGAAATTGATTCAATAATTAATAAGCTTTCAAAACAGAAAATGTAAGACCCAGATGAGCTCATTGGCAAAGGTTAACAAACATTTAAGGAAGAAATTAGTCCAGTCCTCTACAATCTCTTCCAGAAAATAGAGACAGAGGAAATACTTCCTAACTCATTCTATGAGCCAGCATTACCCTAAAACCAAAACCAGTCAGAGACATTACAAGAAAGGAAAACTACAGACCAATATCACTCATGAACATAGATGCAAAAGTTCTTAACAAAATAATAGCAAATCGAATCCAATGATGAATAAAAAATTTGTAAGCCACAACCAAGTGGGATTTATTCCGGGTATGCAAGATTGGTTCAACATTTAAAAATTAACTACTGTAATCCATCCTATCAACAGGCAAAAGAAGAAAAATTACATGATCATACCATAGATGCAAAAGAAGCGTCGACAAAGTCCAACATCCATTCATAATAAAAACTCTCAGCAAGTTGGGACTAGAGGAGAAGTTCCTCAACTTGACAAAGAACATCTATAAAACACAGACAACTGGTGTCATATGCAATGTGAGAAACTAGATGCTTTCCCTACAAGATCAGGAAAAAAACAAGGATGCATACTTTCACACATAATATTTAGCATTGCACTAGAAGTCTTAGATAATGAAATAAGACAATAAAAAGAAATAAGAGGTAGACAGATTGGGAAGGAAGAAATAAAAAGATCTTTTTCACAGATGACACTATTGTCTACATAGAAAATCACATAGAATCAAGAAGAAAATTCCTGGAACTAATAAACAATTATAGCAAGGTTGCAAGATATGAGATTAACATACAAAAGTCAATTGCTTTTTTATATACAAGCAACAAAAAATTGGTGTTTGAAATTAAAAACAATATCATTTACATTAGTACCAAAAAATTAAATAATTTGGTATAAATCTAAGAAAATATGTGTAAGAAATATATCAGGAAAATTATAAAACTGTGGTATAGGAAATCAAAGATGATCTAAACAAATGGAGAGATAATCTAAGTTTGTGCATAGAAGGACACATTATTGTCAAGATGTCAGTTCTTCCCTACCTGATATACAGATTCAACACAATACTAATCAATCCAAGCAACTTATTTTATGAATGTCAACAAATTGATTGTAAAGTTTTTAAGGAGAGACAAAAGATCCAACACGGCAAACACGAGATTGAAGGAGAAGAACAAAGTCAGAGAACTGACTCTACCTGACTTCAAGACTTATGATAAAGCTACTGTAATCAAGGCAGTGTGGCACTGGCAAGAAGATAGACAATAGATCAGTGGGAATAGAATAGAGAACACAGCAAGAGACCCACAGATGTGTATATCTGTTGGTTATCTACAAAAGTGCCAAAGCAATTCAGTGGAGAATGGCTTGTCAACAAATAGTTCTGAAACAATTGGATATCCATATGACCTCACATCATGTGGAAAAAATAACTAAAAATGGATTATAAATTAAATGTCAACCTAAAACTATGAAACTTCTGTAAGAAAACATGGAAGAAATATTTATGATCTTGAGTTATGCAAAGATTTCTTAGATTAAGGCATCAAAACGATGTATAAAAGGAAAAAGATGGTATATTGGACTTCTTGAAATTAGAAATCTTTGGTCATTGTAATACAGTATTAAGAGAATAAAAAGACAAGCCTCGAATGGGAGAAAATGTTTTCAATTACATATCTGATAACACAGTGTTATCCAGAATAATAAAGAACTCTCAAAACTCAGTTAAAAGAAAGCAAAAGCTCAGTTGAAATGGTCAAACTATCTGAACAGGTACTGCACAGAAGAAGATACACAAATGGAAAATAAGCACATAAAATGAAGCCCAACACTGTTAGTCACAGAGAAATGCAATTATGCCATTTGTTCAAATTATCAAATAAATCAAATAAGTAATAATCAGATAAATATGATGGCTCACCTACTATGTGCTAAGAATTACGTTACTTACAGAGGACTAGATGTGAGAGAGGTAAGAAGCTGCCCTCATGCCTACAGGTGAATGGGAGCATTGACACAAATTCAAATAGTGTAATAAGTCAAAGAAAATGGAATGTTCAAAATGCGCATAATGATGTACACAGGTGAACAAATGAACAGGCAAACAAACAAAAAAGAGTCATGGAGAGCCTAATTGAATTTGGGAGGATGTAGAAGGCATGCCAAGGAAGTAACTTTATGCCGAGAACCGAAAGACAGTAACGATGTAAGCAAATGAGTTATGTGTGATTTGCAGTGGATGAGATGAAGGTTTAAAATTATGGAGATAACTTCTTAGAAGAAAGTGCAAGATGTTCAAAGACTCCACGTTATTATCTTATATTCTCTTATCTTTATATTCTTAAATAGGCTATCTATAAGAAGGTCTTAATTTGGGGGGAACATAGCATTCAATATATTATTTTTAATAAGCCAAGAAGAAAATCTTTGCTAGAATTTTAACAGTATGTGTTACTTTCTTCAAATACGATAAAACATCTAACAATTCCCCTATATTTCTTGTTCCTTTGCTGCCCAGAACTAGTGATGTGTGCATATCCATCTATCCTTGTCTGTATCTACCCCATGCCTATGCCTGTATCTGTCTATCATCTCTCGCTCTCTCTCTCTCCTTACATAAGAAAAATCCTAACTTCTTAATTGGTTTAACTTCAACTGCATCTTATTTTTGCACTTTTATGATGCGTTGTATGCGGTAACTTGTACAAATGACAAAGCATACAGTTGACAGCACACAGGTTATTTCAAGCCAGTCTAAGAATGGTCCCAAAGAACCTTCCTTGTTCTTTCCTCCCAGACTTCCATTTTCTTTTCTTTCTCATTCGCTTGCTGTTTTTTTCCTTCAGATTACTTTATGTTTAAAATAAAGTAAATACATTTCAATTTTAAGAGTGACACCTACTCATTAGAGGAAGTTTGAACAATGTGGACAACTTATAGAAGCAATAATCACATGTACCTTTATTTAGAAAAAACACTGTTGTATTTTAGTGTTTTTTCATCCAGTTTTTAAACGTAAGTTTTATTAGTTTTTGGGCTTACTCTGCACCATTTTAAACGTTTTGTATTTTATCATTCCTTTTTCAATTAAAATAGAAATAATATGTAAAAGAGCTAATATTTTTGATCAATTATTACGATCTTGGTAAATGGCCAAAATACATGTTTAATTTTTAAGTAACCCTAGGAAATAGGTATTATTGGCTTGATATTAAAAAAGATTAATTATAGCTTAGTACCCTTTGTAGCACAATTTGGTACCCAGTTCTTCCACAGTTGTAATCCTGACAATTCTGTTGCAGACCTACTCTCTAAATATTTTTTATATTAATATATAATTTCAGTGTCACTTTAAAAATTCTTGAATATGAATTTTAAAAATATACAAATATAAATATAACCACTATAAATATGTTTCAGGATAAAACTAGTAGTTCTGAGTCATGCAACAAAATCTGATACTGAGAACTCTAAAGTAACTAGTAAATTTTCATATATTCATATATACTTTTTCATATACAACAAATCATGCTTTATAGATGTATATATATTTTACTAGCCAAATAATATTACATAGATAAAAGCGTACTGAATAATGTAAATGAAACTTCATTTTTAAAACAATATAGGCTCGTGCACAAAAAAAGTTTGGCTTCAACACAAATATTTTTAACATGGCCTTTGTCATGATCTCTTAAGTAGAATCATAAATGAGTTTGACAGTTTTCATTATTTGTCTCCATAGTGAATTAGCTGACTCTGCCAACAGTTGTCGCCATTTATCATTCTTTAAATAGTTTGCAATTCGTTTAAATTTGGATAATCTTCTGCAGCAAATATAATGATGGGGAATATAAAAATAATTTAATAAAGAATACAGCGTGCACTCACATCTATACCAAACTCTGCTGCAGCATATTTTTATTTTATTTGAAATATTGTACAAATATTTTAAATTTTATATCAATGATTTTTTTTCAGGTTGGACTTATGAATGCAAATGCTGTCAACGAATATAGTTGGCCCTTCAAATCTTTTGTCTGCATTAAGACAGCTAGTAACTGATGGAAAAAATGAACTGGGGTTTCACTGATAGTAAAACTACTAAAATTTTGAGAATAATTGACCCTTAGCCCCATGAATATGTCAAAGTGGATTATACATGTTATATTCAATCAGATCTTGATGAGATTTTAAACAAGGGTTTCTTGTTTTGCATTATTCTTGATGCTTGAAATATGAGTTAAATCAGGTTTAGCCTAGTTTTTAAAACAATAGCATACAGTTTTTGTACTGAGTGCTATAGTTCATATATGAGTATATAAATATTTATATTTATATATTTATAACGTGTATATATTTATATATGTATTAGAGTTTTGTTATAGTTTAAAATTGTATACATAACTCTGGCAAAGTGGGCTCCCTAATTTTGGCTAGAATTTGCTTCCTAATATTGTCATATAGTTTTCATGCTTAGCTATATCAATAATTTCTTATTAAAATGTTTGATACGTTCACGTCAGATGGACTCCAATGCAATGCCTAGGATACATCAACTTAGTTCCACCACAGATAGCAAAAGATGCAAATGGTGGAAAGTGAGAGAGGGGAAATCCCTCTTACATGGTGAATTTTAGGGTAGGCACATATGAATGTCAGCCTACATCCTACTTTAAAAATGCTTCCTGTTTTGAGGTCTCATATTTTGGAAAAGTTATCTGACTAGAAGAAGACATTGGAAGAATTCTATTAGCTTGTGCTTTTCTCAGGAGCTTAGTGACAATGGGTGAATAACGGCGCATCTTTAGTATAATTTCAGTTTTGCTTATTGCGTGGTGCTATTTTCAAATGGTGCCCTAGTCAGGGAATACTTTCAGAGTCATTACTTATTTGAGACCATTAGAAGAGATTTGTTGATTTTCATTTCTATACCAACTATATGGACATAAACTAGCTTGCATTTAAAATAATTTCTCTATGTTGAAGCTTAGCCCAGGAGGTGAACGTGCTATGGTAGCTATAAAATGAACCACTAGCTCTTTCAGTTATGCTTGTATAAAATTAGGTCAAAGGTCTTATTATTGCCTAAAGCCTTTTCCTTTTCCCTAAAGTGGCTTATATTACGGCTTTCATGAGGTCATATTTACCTTGTCTTAGATTCTGATTCATAATAAATCTCTAACTCTTTCTAATCAGCAGTACTTGATAACAAATAAAAGGCCATTCAAATGGGTTAGCCATTATATACTGTTTTTCTATTCTTCTGAATCAGTTATTATGTCTCAACTCTCTAGGCTGGGCCTCTGTTTCAAACTCTACCATATAGACAGAGGGATGGACATGCCTTTCAAATTAAAGTTTTTGAACATCAAGTAGGAAGTATTTCGTAGGTATAAAAGACCAACCTGATTCATGTTGAATTTTTCATGTAATTATAACAAATTTCAAATACAAGTATGAAAATTAATGTTACAACTATTGCCTTATTATGTAAATTTTAGAATAATCTTTTCTATATTTACAAAAATAGTGCTGGGTTTGTGATAGCAGTTTTGTCAAAGCTATTTATTACTTTGGGGTAAATTGGTATCTTTCCTATATTGTCTTCAGTACACGAGCAGGTTGTATCTCTTCATTTATTTCAATCTTCCTTGATTTCTTTTTTTACCATTTGATGTTATTACACATAATATTTGAAGTAACAGTGTTTATCACTACTGGTGTTGGGTAAATAGGAGTCTTAGTGTCAACTAGATGCTTTATGGGGATTTTGTGGCTTTTGAAATGCTCATTTAACATAATGGAATAGGATTTAGAAGAAAATCAGCACACTGACTTGGTCTTAATAATATACAGAATGGCCTCGAAGATGGCAAATTCATTTACCGGTTTCCAGATTTACTAAGATAAGTTCTGGAATCCCAGCATCCTACCTTCCAGGGGATTTTTTTCTTTCTGGGTTGCCAAGAGACCAACCTAGTACAGAGGTTCTGTGCCATCTTGTGGTGTGTCTGTGCCCACACTACTGGCATCTCATCCTTGTCACAAAGTAAAGCAAAACACAGATTGATTTGTAGCATGCCACTGCTACCCCCTGAGGTTGCTGAGTAGTAGAGTATGAAACTAATTTAGTTAACAATTCCACCTGGAGGAAAGTCGGAACTATTAGATTTGCATGACTTCACATTGTGATTTTATCTAAAATAGGCAATGAGTCAAAAAAAATTACAAACCAGATAAGTAAACATCAGCCTTTCACATATATACTAGAGGTTATAGTAATAATATCTTGGCTTTGTGTTATGTGTCCTTTCCTTGGTTTCTTTAACGTGGATTTTGTAGTTTTCAGTATACAAATCCTTCACATATTTTGTTAGATTTATGCTTAATAATTTCATTTATTGAGTGACTGAAAATGGTGTGTTTTTAAATTCGGTGTCCACATGTCCATCACTATTATATAAAAATTAAATTGGGGCCAGCCCCATGGCATAGTGGTTGAGTTCAGAGTGCTCTGTTTCAGTGTCCTGGGTTTGTGGGTTCAGATCCTGGGTGCAGACCTGCACGACTCGTCAGCCATGCTGTGGCAGTGACCAACATATAAAGCATGGGAAGGTTGGCACAAATGTTAGCTCAGGGCTAATCTTCCTCAGAAAATAGTAAAATAAAATTGATTTTATATTTTTATCTTGTACCCTGCAAACTTTATGAACTCACTAGTTTTAAGAGTTGTTTTGTACACTTCTTGGGATCTTATATATACATAATCATAACATCTGCAAATAGGGACAATTTTATTCTTTTTATTTTGTATGCCTTTTGTTTCCTTTCCTTGACTTTTTGCACTGGATAGCACTTTCAGCACTTTGTGGAATAATGAAACAGTCATCCTTGCCCTGATCCCAATTATAAGAGGAAACATTTAGTCTTTCACTATTAAGTATAACATTGGCTGGATGTCTTTTCTATCTTTTTCTTGCCAATTGCTCTGGCTAGAATTTCCAGTACAGTTTTGAATAAACGAGATGAGAGCTGACATCCTTGTCTTGTTCCTGATCTTAGGGACAAAGTATCCAGTCTTTACCATTAAGGATCATGTGAGCTCTGGGTTATTCACAGATTCTCTTCATTAGGTTGAAAAATTTACTGTCTAGCTAGTTGAGTGCTTTTATTATGAAAGGGTGTTGGATTTTGTCAAATGCTTTTTCTGTATCTATTGATATTATCATGTGACTTTTGTTTTTTATTCTATTGGTGTGACATATTGCATTAATTGCTTTCTGCATGTTAACACAACCTTACATTCTTGGAGTAAGTCTTACTTAGGCATAGGATATAACTTTTTTAACATGTTGCTGGATTTAGTTTGCTAATATTTTGCATTGTGAATAAGTCTATTCATGTTGTCCATTATTGCCTTATTTTATTTCTTACTGTTGAAATACTTTCGGTAGTTTGTATCTTTCTAGGAATTTGTCCATTTCATCTAAGTTAAGTAACTTATTGGCATATAATTATTCATAGCATTCCTCTATAATCTTTTTTATTTCTGTAAGGCCCATAGTAATGTCTCCTCTTTCATATCTGATTCTAGTTATTTGAGCCTTTTGTCATTTTTCTGGGAAATCTAGATAAGTTATGTCAATTTTTTTGATCTTATCAAAGAAACATTTTGGTTTCACTGATTTTTTATATTGTTTTCCTATTCTTTATTTCATTAATTACCACTCTAATATTTACTGTTTCCTTTTCTTCTTGCTTTATATTTAGTTTGCTTTTCTTTTTCCAGTCTCATAAGGTGGAAGATTAGGTATTTATTTGAGATCTTTTTAGTATAGGCATTCACAGCTATGAATTTCACTTTAAGTATTGCTTAGATTTATCCCATATATTTTGTGTTTTGTGTCTTGATTTTCAAAATTTCAAAGTTTCCTTTCAAAATATTTTCTGAGTTCCCTCTTGATATCCTCTTTGACTCACTTGCAATTTAGGAGTGTATTTAATTTCCACATATTTGTGAATTTCTGATATTTTCCCTGTTATTGACTTCTAACTTTATACCACCGTGTTCAGTGAATATACTATGTGGCATGTAAATCATTTTTAATTTTTTGAGATTTGTTTTACGGCTTAGCATGCCATCTAGTCTGGAGGATGTTCCATGTTTACTTTAGTAGAATATATATATCCTATTATTGGGTGGTATGCTCTATGGATGTTTACTAGTTATAGTTGGTGTATAGTATTGTTCAAGTTTCCTAATTCCTTATTGAATCTTTTGTCTAGTGTGTATACATTATTAAAAGTGGGTTACTTACATCTATTATTATTGCCAAATTTTATATTTTTCCTCTTATTTCTTTCAGTTTTTGTTTCACATATTTTGGTTCTCATTGTTAAAAGTATATATGTTTCTAATTGTTATATCTTCCTGATGGATTAACCATTATACTTTTATAAAATAAGCCTTTTTATCTTTTATCATCTTTTTATTTTAAAGTTTATTTTGTCAGAGGGCCAACCCTAGTGGTTAACTTTGGTGCACTCTGGTTCAGCGGCCCAGGTTCAGTTCCTGGGTACAGACCTATACCACTTGTCTGTTAGTGGCCATGCTGTGGTGGTGGTTCGCATACCAAAAAAAAGAGGAAGATTGGTAGCAGATGTTAGCTCAGGGCAAATCTTCCTTAGCAAAAAAAAAAAATAAATAAAAATAAAGTTTATTTTGTCTGATATCAGTATAACTGTTCCAGTTTTCTAGTAATTACTGTTCACATAATATAATTTTTTTCATTATTTAACTTTCAGCCTATTTGTATCTTTGAATATAAAGCATGTCTTCTATAGATAGTACTCATTTGGATCTTGTTGGGTTTTTTCCCACTCTGACAATCTCTACCTTTTGTTGGATTGTTTAATCCTTTCACATTTAATGTTATTATTAATATAGTTAGATTTATATCTGCCATCTTGAAATTTTGTTTACCATGTGTCTTTTACCCACTTCCCTCTGTAGCTCTCTTCAGCAAACTAGCCAGCCTACAATTTAATATGCATTAGCATGTGCAATTTATCAGTTTACTGAATCCACAAATTTGCCAACTGCCACCCCTCACAACAACCTCCACTGTTTTTGAGAGCACCCTTAGACATTAGCTTTTCCATGCTCTTTTGTTAATGAACTCAGTTCCTTCAAAGGGAAATTAGGAGCTATGTATTTAACTGCTTGCTTCTCCCTCCATGCAAAATTCCTGGACCAAGAATCTAGGAGGGGGTGCAATAGCATGGTTGTCTCTGACTGACACCCCTGACCTGGAAACTGAACACTTGGTGGAGGGGGGCAGTAGCCTGAATTCTTACTGGATTGCTTCACCTGGTGTGGGACCACTAATTTACAAGCTAGGGCAAGAGTGTATTCTCAGTGGTTTCATGCTCAAGATAGAGCCTCTGTTACACAAATGGGCCCTGAATAGAGAAAGGTAGCCCTGCCTCTCAGATTCACTCACTCGGAACGCAGCCTAGGCGATGGGTAGCTGGGGACAGGATGAGAAATGCTGAATGAGAAATTTCCCACTGGGAAGATAATCCTCTGACACGGAGCCAGGGGTAGAGAGAGCCCAGTGTTCTTTGCCGTACCAGTCTCCAGTGGAATTTCTGCCTTGCTGAGCTTAGTTCAAATACTACAAACTCTTGCTCTTAGTGAATTTTCATACATTTTCTTGAATATTTACTCACTTGATATATGCTCTTTGGAGCATTTTCAGAGGCTACAAATGGTTATTTTACATGTATAATTGTTGTTATATGTAATTTTATATATTTAAACATAGGAATATAAATAATGATATATTTACATATATTTTATATGAGAATGACATAAAATAAATATATTATTAATATAAACAAATCTATTATTATAAATATGTTGTTACTTATAAATGAATATATGTGAATATGTAAAGTTACATATATTTATACATAATTTTGTATTTATTGTTGTTATATATGTAACGGTTGTTATATGTATATAACATAATGCACATATTGTTCACAAGTTGCATTGATGACTGGTCTGTGGAGCCCTCGTGAGCTGGGAGTAGATCTCTGTCCAAGTGTTTGTTTATTCTGATTTTGACTTAGTGCGAGTTATAGGGAGAAATATGTCTACTTCCCAGAAGTAGAGTGCTAAGATTCGTTTTTATTTTTATGTAGTCAAATGTACCAATTTGGCTGTTTAGTGCTTCTGGTGTTCTTTCTTAGAGAGTGCTTCATCATCCCAACATTAATAGTAAGTATTTTATCCAATTTAGTTTCAGTCCATTAAAGCAAATCTTTGAATTCTCTGGAAAATATTTTTGTTATCAATACTGATCCAATCTAGTTGTTTTCCTTCTAGATTGCTCTCAGTATTATTCATTGAATAATCCGTATTTCCCTTTCTAAACTGAAATGCCAGATCCATTACAGATTAAAACTTAATATGTTTGTCCAACTAGACGTTCTATTCTCTTTCATTAATTGTCCTGTTTCACCATACCAATATATTGTATTTTTTTAATTATATAAGTCACATACTATAGTGACATATAATTTTTCTCTATTTATTTTTTTCTGAATATTCTTTCATTTCCAGCATCATACTGACCTTTATAATTAGGTTATCTGCCAAATGAAACTACAATGAGTTAAAATTTACTTCTCAGAGTAGTGAAATATTTTAGCAATAAATTGTTCTATCCTAAATCAAGATGTGGCAGTCCATATTTACATGGTTCACACTTACAAGAATTGAGAGTTTTCATAATATAAGCACTTAACAAATTTCCATTGTAAATATGATGTTCCTTTTTATATGTAAGTTATGAAATTTTGATTTATACAAATAATTTTTATATTACTTCTAATAATGTTTTGCTAGTTCACGACTATTCCAGTTATTCTATCATTGACAAATTTTGATTTATTTTATTCATTTAAAAGTTTTATATCATCCATTTCTCTGATCTGTGTTGACTATAGTATCCAGAACAATGTTACACGATAATAATGATGACTGTTTTGTCTGCTCTTCAATGGAACTGCAAGATATTCGCATGTGTGTCAAGTATTGTGCTAGTTACAAGTAATCAAATGATGAACATGTCAGATGTGGCAGCATGATAAATGTGTAAATCATCGTATATAAATATATTTTTTATTCTAATAACAATTTTATAAAAAAGAAATACTGAATTTTATCAAATTTATTTTTGGCATCTGTTGAAATAATCTTATTTTTTCTTTTCACTTTTGACCAGATAACAAACTGAAAAATATATACAGATTTTAGATGTTTAACAATTGTTGAATCACAGCTGCAAATTCTACTTGACTATAGTATATTATTCTTTGTTATGTTACTGCATTGTTTTTATTAATATTTCATATAGGATTTTATTGTTGATATTAATATGGAATATTGGATTATAATATTGCATTCTTATACTGTGCTTTATCCTGGTTTTGCAAATTCAGTAGTCAGATTTTTTAATAGCTTTTCCTTACATTTCCTATTAAAAAAATTAGTTTCCTTTTTGTCTATTTGATCCCCTTTCAGTTTGATGCGCTAACTGCCATACTTGCTTTTTTTCTAAATGCTCATTTAAAATTTTCTATATATGTCTGCTAATTTTTGAGTACTCGCTTTGTCCAAAAACTCTTTAAAGCCATTTGCATTGTAAAACTTAAAGTAAATCATGATGCATATTTCAAATAGGATATTATGTAAAACTTACGAGATATACACATAAAGGAAATTTAATGATATGGTAAAATTCTCACATTACACATAAAAATGAACACTTAAAAACTGCATATAGTAACAGAAATTTGACTTAAGTTATTCAGAATCTTTATGTATGTACATGTATATGAGGGAAAAAATATAATAGGCATTATCTCTGGATTTGTCAATGATATTGCTTTTGATTATAATACTGTCTACCATGTGTTGAATGTTCTGTGTCAAGACATTTCTAACTACACAAGTTAATACTTTTTAATCTTACACTCCCTTAAGATGAAACATCATCATTTTTGTTATTTCAAATACGCTCGATAGTAAATGTGACTTTTTCATTAAAGTTATCTGGCCAGTGACAATGGCGTTAATAGTTGCTATCTAGCGTAAATACCATACCAAGTCCTTTTCTAAACAGGTTTTGTGAAATTTGTCATTTAATCCTCATGAGAAAGCTGTGAAGGAGGCATTTTAAAACTACAACTTAGGGGCCAGCCCAGTGGTGCAGCAGTTAAGTTCACACGTTCTGCTTTAGTGGCCCAGGGTTTGCTGGTTCGGATCCTGGATGTGGACCTATGCAACACTTGTCAAGCCATGGTGTGGCAGGCATCCTACATATAATGTAGAGGAAGATGGACATGGATGTTAGCTCAGGGCCAGTCTTTGCCAAAAAAAAAAATAAATAAAACAAAAGTATAGTTTATTCAGAATCAGTTTGATATGGTTGATGAAATTTCAAAATTATAAAGCTATGGTACTGCGATTTTATCCTGCGTTCTTGTGACTCTAAAGTCCATACTTTTACACCACTAATTTCACTGTTCTCTGTTCCTTTTTTCATAAAAATAAAATAATTTTCTCAATTTATTATGAATGAAATATAGTGCTAAGTAACAGATAATATCTTTATGCCTCACCCCATTGATGATGTAAAAGTTTTGCTATCTTCTGTTATTATTATTACTTTTTTATTATTACCACAGTCAATAGATTATGGAAAGCCTAATGAGGATTAATAAGTAGAACTAATTGATTACTGATGTGCCATTATCCCAACCACCAAAGCTGCAAGTTTGACTTCTCTCGCAAAGGCAAATGCTTTTGGAATATGGAATGACAAGTGTCAAAAGGTTATTGTGACTATTCAAAGCTTAAACTGCAGCCCTTAAGATGTTATCAGGATTTTTATGATTGCTCTTTCGTTATCCTCCTCTCCCTTTCATGGTCATTCATGAGAACAGCCCCAGAGGTGATCCATACTGATTAAAAATTATGACACTTCATTTTCATAATAGAGGCTCATTTCAATTCTACAACCAAAAGAGTTTGAATGAATAGAAAAATTCGCAGTGAAAAGCATGTCATCAGAGAAGAATGCTTTACAAATCTGAGCTGACAGTCAAACCCCAAACAAGGAAATTTCTAAGAGGCTCATATTCCGACCACAGATTTGTATGCTTTGAAATTCTATTATCTATTATGTAGAAATAGTGTTTTCAGATTTCTTCACGTCCTGAAGACCTTGGCTTGTACACTCTTTCATTTACAAATGAGACAAAATTGTCTCCCATTGCCTCTTAAATCACTGGTACTACTTGCTGGTACATATGGCAAATAAGAGAATGATTGATAATCCGTGCAAATCCCAGTTTTACTCAGCTCTAGGTCCCAAAGGCTTGAAGCCAGAGTCAGATTCAGATCTGTCTCATTGTTGACCAATGAAAATCAAGTTTGTAGCATGCAAGTGAAGCTGCAGCCTTCCTTTCCCTGACATCTCATGTCTCACTGTGTGTAGACAATCTATGCACACTTTTTTTGTTTGGTGAAGAAGATTAGCCCTGAGCTAACATCTGCTGCTAACCTTCCTCTTTTTGCTGAGGAAGATTGGCCCTGAGCTAACATCTGTGCCCATCTTCTTCTATTTTGTATGTGGGATGCCACCACAGCATGGATTGATGAGTGATGCATAGGTCTGCACCTGGCATCCAAACTCACAAACCCCGGGCTCCCAAACCAGGACGTGTGAACTTAACCACTATGCCACCAGGCTGGCCCCTACACAGACATTCTCAATAGTTTTCTTACTTTGGAAGGTAAACTTGGTCATGCTATCTTGGAGAGACTGAATAGTGTCGTATTAACACATGGATTCAGGTGCCAGATTGTCTGGGGTAACAATGCTGGTGTTATTGTGTGACATTCAAAATTAACGTATATTCTCAAAGGATAACTTCCTTATATGTAAAGTTAAAGTGGTGTTAACATCTAATAATAGGATTTTGTAAAGATTAAATGAGTTACTATAGGGTAAAATGCTTAGAACTGTGCCTCACCCATAGTAGGTGCTTAATATAGGTGTAGTGGTTTAAAAGCAGGTACTCAAATTATTTGATGATCCTTTGACAATTGAGTGGAGCCTAATTCCCCTACCCTTGAGTATGGCCAGATGTAGTGACTTGCTTCTAATGAACAGAATTGTAGAAATGACAAATTCTGGTTTCTTAGGCTAGGTCATTAGAGGCATTCTAGTTTTCATCTCTGTCTCTGTTGGATCACATGCTCTGAGGGAAGCCAGCTGCTGTGTAATGAGGACACTCAGGCAGCCCTATAGAGGGACCCAAATGGCAAGGAACTAAGGCCTCCTGTCAGCGTCCAATAAGGAAGTGAAGTGTCCTGTCAATAGTGGGATGGGAGGGAGCCATGCATACACCCAGTCAAGCTGGTTTTGAACTCCTGATTGATAGGAAATCTGAGACACTGAAAGTTTATTGTTTTAAGCAACTAAGTTTTGGGGGCAATTTCTTATGCAGTGATAGATAATTAAACCAATGCCTTAGTTATTATCAGTATTATTTTCCCAACTAGATCCAGAGCACCTTCTTTTGGCACACGGTTCATGCCTATTTGCAGATGGACATCTTTAGGACCAAAATACAGCACTGTCGTCCTTCCAAGTGACGCCAGTGGGAGGTGTCCAACCCACCAGCTTGAACTGCCTATACATTGTCCCTGCTCTACCCAGACAGATGTTTCTTCATTACCAAATTTCTCCAACAATATTACTTGGGAAAATATTTTTGTTTGTTACAAAATATTCAACACACGATTTCCTAATCATACTGCCATCCATCTGTACTTCAACACATTCCTGCCCATCACGTTCCTGACCTCCTTCACCTTACAGTTACAATGTCTTCTCCAGCCAAGTGATTCTTTGGATTTGCAACTTCATTAATCAGACCCCCTAATATGTTTCATCCTTGAATAATACATCTACTTCCTAATAAAAACAAAACCAGGTTTCCCTTTGACACGGCCCTAGAAACTCTTCCACCCATGTGTGCATTGTAGTCATAGAGCAGACCAGATGCAATATGCTTTTGCGCACATGGTAATTTATGTAGCTATCCACATTCCTGGTGGGTCATCTTTATAGCACGATCAGTCTCCAATACTCATACTAAAACTTTGTCTCAGCTTTAGCAACTACGAGCCCCAGTGATGCCCCAGGGTCTCAAGATGTCTAAGGGCACAATGGCTCATGTTAGCAGCACAGGAGCATGAAACTGTTCTGACCTACCCACGCGAGAGTAATTTTTCTGGCATTCTCTTGCCAGGAGCATAGTGAGGACAATCTGACCTCAAAATCTGTCACTTCACTTGTAATTGAAGGTGTTGAACATGGTGATAGAATTGACTGGGCTACAGCATGCTCCAGAGATTAAGAGCTTTGTTTGTTTGTTTGTTTACTCATCTGTGCTTATTAAAAGCAGCTGAACTGATGAATTTTATCAAAATTTAAGAAAGAATTAACATCAATTTTTCACAAATTATCCAAAAATATCAAAGAGGTGGAAATACTTCCTAACTCCCTGTGTGAGGTCATTATTACTTTGATATTAAAATAAGACAAGACATCACAAAAATAAAACAAAAGTAAACTAAACTGCAGACCAATATTCCTTATGAGCTTAGATTAGAAATTTAAAAAAATATAGCACAACTAGAAAAAAAACCCGAGCAAAATATAAAAATGATTATATAACCTTACCAAGTGTGATTTATCTCAGGAATAAAAGTTGGTTTAACATCCCCAAATCAATCAATGTACTACACCATAAAAATAGAATAAAGCAGAAAAAGCACATAATCATCTCAAAAGATGAAGAAAAACTATTAGAGAAAAGTAACACTCTTTCAAGATAAACACACTTAAAAAATTAAGAATAGAAAAGAACTTCCTCAACTTGATAATGAAAATCTACAAAAACAAACAAATAAACAACCCACAGCTAAAATGATACTTAACGATGTACGAGATCAGGAAGACGACAAAGATGCAGGCCTTCTTGCCATTGCTATTCAACACTGAACTGGAGGTTGGGCAAAGGAATTAGGCAAAAACAAGAAATATAAAGTACTCGGATGAAAGGAAAAATTAAAACTCTCTCTCCATTAAGGATATCATCTCGAGTATAGAAAATCCAAAGGAATCCCAAAAAGAATCTTCTAGATGTAATAAACAAGTTCTGCAAGGTTACAAGATACAAGATCAATATGCAAAAATAAATGGTATTTATACACACCCACATATAATAATTTGAAAATGAAGGTAAAACAATTCCATTTAAAATAACATCTAAAACAATAAAATAATTAGGAATAAATTTAACAAATAAGTGCAACTTTTTTAATTTGAAAACTAAAAAACACAGTTTTATGGTACCAGTGGAGATTAAATAAATCATAAGACTTTCCATGTTTATGGATCAGAAGGTTTACTGTCAAGGTGGCAATTCTTCTGAAGTTGGTCTACAGGCTCCACTCAATCTCTATTAAAACTCCACCTTTCACTTTGTGGTAATTGAAAAGATGATCCTGAAATTCATCTGGAAATGCAAGGGAGCCAGAACAGCCAGAACAATTTTCCACAAGAACAAATTTGGAGCTCATACTTTCCTATTTCATAATTTGCCTACTTAGATTCAAAATTTAGTTACTATTTACAGTAATCAAGACAGTCTGATCCTAGCATAGGGAAATGAGAATACTAATAACATGTAGAATTGAGAGTCCTAACTAAACTACTATGTGTATCATCAATTGATCATCCATAAAGAGGGCAAGGCAATTCTATGGTGGAAAAAATAGTCTTTTCCAAAATGGTGCTTGTGGGGCTGGCCCAGTGACATAGCAGCTAAGTTCGTGTGCTCTGCTTCTGTGGCCTGAGGTTCTCTGGTTCAGATCCCAGGAGTGGAGCTACACACTGCTTATCAAGCCATGCTGTGGCGGGCATCCCACATATAAAGTAGAGGAAGATGGGCATGGATGTTAGCTCAGGGCAAATCTTCCTGAGCAAAAAGAGGAGGATTGATGGCAGTTGTTAGCTCAGGGCTAATCTTCCTACCAAAAAAAAAATAGCGCTTGAGGGGCCAGCCTCCTGACCAAATGGTTAAATTCATGTGTTGTGCTTCAGCGGCCCAGGTTTAGCCAGTTCAGATCCTGGGCATAGACCTACATATGGGTCATCAAGCCATGCTGAGGCAGCATCCCACAGAGAAGAAATAAAATGACTTAAAACTAGGATTTACAACTACATAGTGGGGCTTTGGGGAGAAAAACAAAATGGTGCTTAATAACTGGATACCTGCGTGAGAAAGAAGTGGACCCCTACCTCATACAACACACACAAAAATTCAAAATGGATCAAAGACCTAAATGTAAGTGCGAAAACTATAAAACTCTTAGGAGAAAACAGGAGTAAATATTTGTGATCTTAGGTTAGGAAATGTCTTAGATATGACACCAAAAACACAAGTGATAAAAGAAAATAGATAACTCCTACTTCATCAAAATTTAAAATTTTGCACCTCAAAAGATACCCTTAAGACAGTGCAAAGTCAACACAGGAATGGGATAAAATATTTGCAAATCTTATATTTGGGAAGAAATTTGTGTCTAGAATATTTAAAGAACACCAACCATTCAACAATACAAAGAAAAATAATTTTAAAACCAGCAAAAGTTGTGAATAGACATTTCTTCAAAGAAAGCACACAAATTGACCATAAACACATGAAAATATGCTCAACGTCATTAGACATTAGGGAAAAGCAAATCAAAACCACAAAGGGATACCACTTCACACCCACTAAGCTGGTTAAGTTTTTTTTTAAAAAAACAAATATAGAAAATAGAAAGTTTGGTTGAGTCTGGGGAGTAATTGAAACTCTTAGACATAGTTGATGGGATTGTAAAATGGTGCACCCACTTGGGAAAACAATTGGGCTTTTCCTCAAAATGATAAGCCTAGAGTTACTATGTCTCAGCAATAACACTCCTAGGCATCTGCCCAAGAGAAATGAAAAAAATATATCTACAAGAAAAACTTCTACAGAAATGTCTGCAGTGGGACCATTCACAACAGACAAAAAATGGAAACAACACAAATGCCCATCAACTCATGAGTGGATAAACAACACGTGTATATCCTTATAAAGAAACATTATTTGGCAACAAAAAGGAATGGCACACTGATTCATGTCACAGAATGGAGGAACTCTGAAAACCTAATGCTACCTGAAAGACGCTTGTCACAAAAGACCACATGCTGTATGATTCGATTTATATTAAACATCCAGAGGAGACAAATACATGGAAAACAGAAAGTAGATGAGTCATTGCTGGGGCTGGAGGAAAGGAGAAATAGGTGGTGAACTCTAGTGGGTATAGGGTTTCTTTTGGGGCGATGATTATGTTCTGTAATTAGATAGTGGTGATGGTTTTATAATCTGTAAATATACTGAAAACCATGGAGGTTTACCTTTTAAATGTTTGAATTTTGTGGCATGCGAATTGTATGTTAATAAAGCTATTATTTCAAGAAAAATAAAACTAAGGAACCCACTAGTAATGCCCTAAAAGCTACGTATATATGTATATATGTGTGTATATGTATGTGTATATATATACACACACACACATATCTCACAATTGCTGCACTAAATAAGCACAATTCCTGGACTAAAACTGCTCACATAGTAAGTGGAAGACAGACAGATATTAGAAGTCTTCATACTGTTGCCCAGCACTGTGACAGAGCTGTGAAAAGGGTACACAGGGCACAATGAATGTCAGCCAGCAAGAGTGTCAGAGAGACAGAAGAGGGGGGTTTGTGACTGGATCTTGAAGGATGAGCTGTCATTAGCTAAAGAAGAAAGGAAGTCGTGGTGTCAAGGCAGCATGGTATGAGAATGAGAAATGAAAAATCTGGTAGAGAGGATCACAAAGGAGATAGAATTTTATCCTGAGAATTAAGAAAATTCAATGAGGAATTTGGATGGGAGAGGGATTACCCAAACAGATGCTCATCAAGGAAAGGGAAAAAAAGAAAAAGATCCCTTGAAGTGTGAAATATGGTAATTGATAAAAACAAAAGAAACCAGACAACAGCAGCAAACTATAGGAATTAGCACTGGGGACAGCATAGAACAGTTAGAACAGAGACCTGCTTTGAAATTCTGTCTTTACGTTTATGCCTCTTTCAATGACTTTTAGTTAATATTGACTTTTCTTAACGTTGATTCCCATGCCCACTTTCCCCAACTCCAGAAAAAATACAGAACGAATAATTCAAATGAATAATTCAAAACACATTTAATAAAGAATATTATTATTTAAACTCTGCTAAAAAATATTTTAGAAATTCCTGGTTGTACACTTTACATTATCCTCACTTTTAAACAAAATATTTTTGTATGGGTGAGTGTAAAAGTTTAATTCCATTAAACATAAATTGTGTCTTCGATTAAAATGACATTAAGTTAAACCATCCTTTATTTGCCATAAATTTCTGCAGCAATATCTGCCATCATTTCCATAGTCAAAGAGGAAGACTTGACCAGAGAACATAAACACAGTCAGTAAAGATGGAAATAAATCATGACCACATGTGAATGTGTCTGAAAAGGAATTTATGTCTGGTTCTTAATTGTTATCCCACTTCAAATTTTGTTCACTCATAATATTCAGATAATGGGTTTGTTATTTTTATGATGACATGCTATAATTTACAAAATTATTAAATTATATGTTTAGAGAGGAAATGAACGGGTCTGGCTTACATTTCTTTAGGATAATTGTAGAGTGAATTTCCAAAACCATTTCAATTGCCTGCTTGTTCTACAGCTTGCTTATGATATGATCCTGCTGGCCCTAAAGGAAATTCTTTTCAACAAAGATTGCTAAACGATGTTTTTAGAAGTTTATTTTAAGAAATGTTGCAATCTTTAATATATATTTTAAATATTGAATAAGTCTTTCCTTCAGTTTTTCAGTTTTATCTTTCTTCAGATTACTGCCAATCAAATTTAATTGAATTTGGAAGTTATACTACATATATAAAATGACATGTATTGAAAAATATATGGGGATATAATTTTCTAAATGAAATAGTTTCTTACGTACTATATATACCACAATGTAACACATTGAACATACAAAATTAAGGAAATAACCTGCCAACATATTACACAGTTAAAATATTTCTTTCAAAGATGGAGTTGAACAAAGATATTCTCAAGAAAACAAAGCTGAGAAAACTTTTTGCCAGCAAATTGAACTACAAGAAATACTGAAAGTATTTCACTATGCTGAGGAAAACTAATTCTGGACTTGAGTCCACAGTGCAAGAAGAAAGCAACACCTCAAGAAAGGGCAATAAGTGAATAAAAATAAAAGGCAATCGAATGCACAAAGCAACCATAATGACAATATCGGAGAGGTTTCTAACACATGCAGAAGTAAAATATGCAACAACAGTTGGGAGAAAAAAACTAAAAGGATACAGGAATTTACATTATTGCAAGTTTCTTGTATTGTTTGGGATGAGACAAAAGTACTAGTTTAAGATAAGTCAGCAATAATTTAACAAATTTTAAAATAATAGGAGAAAGCACTAGTTAGAGATAGAAAAAATATATTACCAAAATGCTAATAGAGATGGTCAAACAGAACACTAAGAAAAAATTTGATTAATATAAAAGAATACAGGAAATAAGGAATCAAGGAATGAGGAACAGATGTGACAAATAGGAAACAAATAGCAAGGTGGTAAACTTAAACCCAACTATAGCAATAATAACCTGAAATATGAATGGACCAAATGTTCCAATTAAAAGACGAAGATAAGGTAGACAGAGAGAGAGAGAGAAAGAAATCTAGTTATATGCTGTTTCTAAGAAACAACTTTAAAATGATAGGTTGAAAGTAAAATAATTGAAAAAAACACCATGAAAAAACTAACCCAAGAGAAGATAGTGTGATTGTGTTAATACTGAATCAAGTAAACTTTAAGACACGGCCAAAATATGAGGAGTCCCCCAAAACCCACTTTAAATACAAACCCCAAAATGACCAAAGAAAGTACAACAGTGGAAAAATATATACCAAAAATAAACTGGAGTGCCTCTCTTAATTTCAGGTAAGGTTTAAGGCAAGAAGTATTATGAATGATAAAGCAGAATGTTTTACAACGATAAAATAGTCAACAGAATGATATGACTATCTTAAATTTTGAGGCACTTAACATAGCTTCAAATTATATAAAGTAAAAATTAACAGAAATAAAGAGAGAAAGACACAAAATAAAAATCATGCTAGAGATTTTTAACATGCTTCTTTTGGTAGGGGGAGAAAAGTAAGAATTTAAAAGATTTTGACAACATTGCTAAGCAAATTTATTTACTTGCTATATAGGGAATGCCAAACAAATAACTGTAAAATACACATTCTTTTTATATGATCCCAACATGTCTAGCACAATAATGTATATTATAGGCCATAAAGCAATTTTCAATAAATTTTAGTTAAGAAATAATGAAGTATATATTCTCTAACCATTTCTACAAATAACTTAACACTCAATAATGATAGATGATTAGAAAACCCCCAAGTATTTGTTAACAAAGCAACTAACTACTAAATAATCCACAGGACAAAGTAAAATTCCAATGAATATTAGAAAATATGTTGAGATGAAAATTATGAAATTATAGTATAACAAAATTTGTGGGATATAGATAAAGCAATTCTGAGGGACAAATTTAGTACTTTAAAATACACATATCAGACAAAAAGGAAGCTCCCAACACATGAAACAAGAAAAATTGTGCAAATCACCTAAAATGACAAGGTAACCGTAACACTACAGCAACAATACTATCCCATCCATAGGCATGTAGATCGTGGAACAGAATTTAAAGTCCAGAACAGCTCCACATGTTTACAGACTCTTGACTGATGACAAAGTTGTCACCAAAACTTATTATGCAAAAAGTGTTTAGTTTTTCCTATGAGTGGTGCTGGAGCAATTGGATATCCATATGGGAAAAAATAAATGAACCCTAATCCTATCTTATGCCATATGGAAAAATTAACTTGAAGTTGGTTATAGATTTTATCAGGTTAACCAGATTAATAATAAAACTAAAACAATCAACATTCTATAAAAAAACAACACTGAGGGGAACATCTTGATGAGCTTGGAGTAGCAAAATATTTTTTAAATATTAATAAACATAAAACATGAATCATAAAGGAAAGTAATTCATATAGTACATTCATTAAAATACGGAACTTCTGCTCATCAAAAGAAATCAGCCTTAAAGTAAATCGGCGAGTCGCAGAAAGGCAGAAGACATTCTAGATATAAACATCTGAAAGTGATCTGTATCCAGAATATATGAAGAATCCTAGAAAGTAGCAGAAAAGGCAAAGAACACAATTAAGAAATGGAGCAGTTTCATAAAAGCACTTTACAAGTGAGTGTATCTAAATGATCGATATCACCTGAAAAGATATTCAACGTCATTAATCATCAAGGAGAGAAAGATTAAAATTACAAGGAGATTACAGAACACACCCCAGAATGGCTAAAGTTAAGAAAAAACTGACAAGATGATGTATTGATGAGAAAGTAGTGCTACTAGAATCTTCATACATTGTTGATGAAATTATCAACTTGATCGATTTTGAAAAAAATGCTTAGGAGTATCTACTAAAGCTAAACATACATATCCCCTATGATTCATACCACTCCTATGAAAAATTAGTGCACAAATCCAGCAAAAGATATTTGCACAAATATTTATAGCAAGTTTATTCATATAGCTAAAATCTGGAAAGAACCCAAATGCACCAAGAAAAGGATAGACAATTTATAATATATTCATAATGGCATTCTACTACACAGTAATAAATAAAAGATCAGTCAACAGATATATAACATGGATGAATCCCAAAAGTATCATGCTGAACAAAAAGAGGAAGATAGAAAAGAATATATAGAGTATTCATATTTTAATTTGAATTTCAACCACAGCAAAACCAATACGTGATGGTAAAAATCGGTACGGTAGTTATAATAGTTAGCTCTGCTGTTTACTGACAGCATGAAAGAATCTTCTGGGGTGATGAAATCATTCTCTCTTAGATTTTTTAAATCTTAAATAAACAATAATGAAAACAAAATATATTACTTAGGTATGGATCAACACTGGAAATCTGCTAACATTCAAATACAAAAGCAGATAAAATACTATATGATTTTATAAATTACTGTAAAAATTTTGTTATACTAGAAAACAAAAAATAGCCAGCCCTGGTAGTCTAGTGGTTAAGACTTGGTGCTCTCATCTCCAGGACCCAGGTTCATTTCCTGGTCAGGGATCCACATCAGTTACCTGTGGGGCGTCACACTGTGGTGGTTGTGTGTTGCTGTGATGCTGAAAGCTGTGCCACTGGGATTTCAAATCCAAGCAGGGTCACCCATGGCGGACAGGCTTCAGCAGAGCTTCCAGACTAGACAGGCTGGGAAGAAGGACCTGGCCGTCCACTTCCGAAAAAGTTGGCCATGAAACCCTGGGAATAGCAGCAGGGCACTGTCTGATACAGGGCCCGAAGATGAGAGGATGGCGCAAAAGACAGGGCAGCGTTCTGCTCTGCTGTGCACAGGGTCACTAGGAGTCAGAATCGACTTGCTGGCACTAACAACAAACAAAAAAATAAAAGTACCTTTTTCAATAGCAACAATAACTCTATGTTACCTAGAAATAATTTTTTTTAAAATAATATCTCTGGACTTTCTGGTAAAAATTTCAAAGCATTATTAAAAAACAAAACAAAAACATAAAAAGGCTAGTGAATAAGTAGATGCTACATGCTCATGGATAGGAAGATACAGTATCTAAAAGATAATAATTCTTTCAAAAATTGATCTAGGATTCTACACAATTTCAATTAAAATCCAGTCAGGGTTTTTCATGAAAGCCAAAAGAGACAGGGAGAGTTCCTTATCAGATATCAAGATTTATAGTAAATCATTAGTAACAAACCCTGGGCGATACAGCACTTAGATACACTAATAGACAAATGAACATAACAAAAACACATAAACAGACAATACTATGTGATAAATGACAGAATTTACATCAATAAACAGATGGCATATGATAGAGTACTCAATACCAAAATTGGAAAAGTAAGCATAACTTTTAAGAGACATTACAAGAAAATAATCTAACCATATTAAAATTACTAACTTGCCTTCTTAAAATATAATATAGACACAAACATGAAGAAAAACAATGCCACAATGAAAATGAATAACAAAGACCGAATATCCAAAATGTATATTTAAAAGAGAAAACCCCTACAAAGTATTGAGGAATCAGCCCAAGAACATGGGTAGTCAATTACAAAAGAGAAAATCTAAGTGCTCAATAAATATAAGAAAATTTGTTCATTTTTAGTAGTCATATGTGAAAGCAAATTAAAGAAGCATTGAAATAATATTCCATACTTAAGATCAACTAATATTAAATATTCTTAGAATACAGTGTTGATAAAGATGTGGAAGATAAGCAATTTTCGTTCACTTAGCTAAAGATTTTGATAATTAATGAAGTCGGAAATGATCAGTTTCAAGTGGAAGAAACCGTGGAAACTTATCCATAGGATGTGCCGTCTGTGATGGGCCTGACGTCAGATATTGACGAGTCGGGGGAAACAGGAGAGAGCTTGAAGGAGAGATAAAAAAGTCAGAGAAACATTACAGGCATGATTGCTCTTCCACCGGGATCCTGCGTGTTGACCTTTCTAGTATGTGGACACTCTCAAGTGGAAAGAAAAGGTGTTAAAATCACTTTTATAAACTTGGTTACGTTACTTCCCTTCATTACAAAACAGAGGTACAACAATGGTATCCGAGGTCTTTTCCAGAGAGAGCATTGCTGTAGGTCACAGTCCATAGAGAAGGCTGTGCGCATGGAGAATGTAGAATCATGCATTAATGAATTGAAGCTTCTAGATTGTGGGTGAAAGGACATTCCAGGAAGCAGTTGGCTGAAGGGGTTTTTTACCCATGTATTTCTGAGCTTTATCGGTACTGAGAAAGTGGCTCAAATTACACTGTGTTCAGTGCAGAGCTGATGACCGTCATAGGGCAGAGATGATGACCCTCATTTGGAGGGTCAAAGCTTATGAGCTTCCAATGCTGCTTTGACCAGAGATGTTTAGCTCTTACGTTTTTTACATATTAGGTCCCAATGTGTTATTTTATTTTAATAAAGGAATGCAATGCAAACAAACAACTTTGGTAACCACCTGCTCATAGTTACATAATGCCAAGAAGAAGACACTTGGGCTCAAAGTCTCCCAGCCAGGTGATTGAATGACTGGAATTGGAAATATGATCTTCCGATCTTCAGCCCTATGTTCATCACAGAAAAAATCTACAGAAAATTCAGTGAGCACCAGAGTGGAATGAGCCAATGCACTCTGTGCGCATCTCTGCTCCGTACGTATTCGGTCATGAAAATACAGATGGAGGGAGAAGGTGCTGCAGAGGGAAGGCATGTGGACACACAGACCTGGCTCAGGCTTGTAGGCTGATTCCATGTATTAGCTGTGACTAATAATTTCAATTAAAATTGAAATTCTGAAAAACATTTGGCTGAAATGAAGCTAAACGAAATGCTTTCTAGTATTTTTACTTCACAGATTTCAACCTGCCACTGGCATAGTGCTATCACGTTACAGCGAATATTCTGTCTTTCTCCCTCCACGCTCCACTCAGAGCTGTACTTGCAGTTTTCAAACAAGCCATGCTGTTGGAGGCTTCCTTTCTTCCACAACCTATCTGCTGCCTGGGAATTTTTCACTAGGATGACTTCTCCTTAGAGCTACCGCCTATCTATTCTTCAGGATAGAGCTTAAGGTTTTCTTTCTAGAAAACTTTACTCAGTCTTATTTAAACATTCGTCTATTTTGCTCCCATAGCACTATGTGCATTACTTTCTCATGTCATTTATCTCAATGTAAAATAAATATTTATGAACATTTTCATGTCTCCTATTAGGCGGAGAGTTGATTAAGGTAAATGCCCAGCAGTATATGGTATTTTGTGTGCACGTAGTAAACATTTTTTTTAAATGAATGTATGAAAAAAGGTAGTAAAAATACTGTTTGGATGATGGTATGGGTGATCAATAAATAGAATCGATATTTATGTAGCGAGGAAAATAAAGTATTGACTTAGTTTAAAAGATAATACAAGATCAGTTTTAGTCTTGTCAGAAATCAGTGATCAAATAATAGAAACTTTTATAGTATATATTTATATTAGACAAATTTGCTGTTGTTTGAAGTAATCACCCAGTAGGTACCACATCAAACTATCAATATCATACAAGGAAATTTTACATTTATATATGTGTGCATACACATGAATAATGAATACATATTGAATCAAAATATGTGAAGATGGGCCCAGAAATTAGGCTCCCTGGCTCAAATCAATCACTGACCACATGGTTCTTATCTACGGATGGTATATGATAACAGAACCTCCAGCACAAATCAAGACAAGATTCCACAAAGAGATCTCCTCTTTATAACCATAGTGAGAGGTGGCCTTGTCTCTACTAGCATCTCATACCTTCAGTGTTTCTCTACTCCAGACCTTGGTGGACATTTCTATGGGATTAAAACTATTTGGCTGAAAGCAGTTACAGGACCACCTTAACTCATCAAGATGACTTTTTTTCTTTCCCTTAGAATAAGTAGAATCTCTCTTTGACCATTACTTCCAAAGATGAATTACTTAAACAACATTACTGCCTAAGTGCATCTTGTCTTGAGCCTTTCCGTAGACTGGGCAAATTTAATTCTCATCCTAGATTCAATTATTTATATTTCTCTCCAAAACACTGTGAGCAAGCGCTCCAGTGTATTTTTATTCATCTTTCTGTACAGTAAATGCCATCATAATTACAGTTTGCTCTAAAGCCAGGTTTGATAGGACGATCAGGTCACCCTATATTCAGACATATTTAATTATCTCTTATGGGTGACTGGTCACAAATTCAATAGAACTTACGTGCATGCTTTGCATAGGTCCCCATAGAGATGGTCATGCCCTACCAATCGCCCGGAAGCAGTAAAGCTAGTTGGTCATGCTCTGCTGCACATTGTCTTTTTGTCACGGAAACCAATAATTCTCTCTGTGGGATCTTGGATTTGAGTTCGTGTGTATTTAGGCAGTAATTACTTGGATAGTAGAATTATGCAAAGAGGTAAACAGTTTCTGAATCAATCAACACCTAGACTGTTGGTGTAGTTTATTGATATTTTAGTAATTTTCTTCCCATTTTCAAAAGAAAAACATAAAAATAATAATTATTCTGATAACGCTCCCAGGACAGATTTACTCTCATGTCAATGATTTACAGAAATCAAATATGCTTGAGAGATGGAACTGCCTCTTGTTCCTTTCACAGTTTTTCATGTTTCATATGTAGCAACCTAGGCATATCATACTTCTTTCAAAAATGACAATTTATACCCTTCTATAAAACATGCATGATCAGGATAATATCTCATAAAAAGCTAAATATTATTATGGCTTTCACTTGTTGTCACGTAAGATCAATGGCAAAATGACTTACAGATCATATGTTGCATCTAAAATTCCAGTATTTGCTAGGCGAATAGGATGTGAGCACGTAGAAATCTAATGGATGTTATACGTTCAATTTCCCAAGGTTATATAGGACCTTTGTGAGTCATAGCAATGCATGGAAAATGAGTATAATCATAGATATAAGAATATACATATGTGTGCATATTTTTTAAATAACTGTTTGTAGACTCCAACTCATGTAGCAACGTGAGCTTGGTGAACCCTGAGCACATTGCAAGGGAGCACCAGTAAGGGGAGCAAAGATAGAAGTCTACGAAAGAGTTCCTTTCATCAACAATTTCTTCCTGTGGTTAAAGATTTTTTTCAAGATGGGTAAAATATTGCTTTATTGTACAAAGTCGATGAAAATTTAATACGCTAATGTTTCTTGGGAGTACCCCAACATAAAGAAAGAGATAAAAGAAGCAGAATTTTCTAAACTTATTCCACTTTCAGGGAACACGTCATTGGACTAGTGTTCCATGAAGCACATTTTTGGATAAATTTATTTAATGGCATAAGTAGTTCTATGACCAAGTCTAGTTAGGGATGTGCAAGGAGTTAAGGAAATGTTTTCGTAACAATGAAAATCATGCCCAATACAGATGGCTAAGTCTAGGAGATCTATTCACACCTGTGTTCAGAGACAAAGACAGAAAATAGAGGCAATAATGAAAGTGAGAAATGGCAAGGGAGGTAAAGACATAAGCCTGATGGAAAATAAAGTGGAACCAAAGGAATTATGCAATGCAAAATGAATTTTAAAGATATGATGAACTGAACAATGAAAGCAGGCAAACCTAGGTTAGAATCTAGGCTTTATAACTGCTTTACTTAGGCAAGTGAAATAAACTCTCTGACCCTTGTTTCTTTGTTGATAAAACGGGACTATTATATCACAGAGATTCAATAAAATCATAGAAGCCAGAGCTTGGCACATGGCAGTTGGCCAATAAAAGGTTGTTATTATAGGTATGTTTAATGTGCACAATTAAAATGCAATGACTATTTTCCGACTTCTTAAGAACATACATTCTTAAAACTGTAACCACACACCAGTGCCATTTCATAATCCTGCAAGCATGTATTTGTAACTGTAATGGCACTGCTGAAAAGCCATAAAAACGCTGGTCTGTGGAATCTACCTCTGTAACTGGCAATGAACCTGGTAGTAGAGCAGAACATTTATGGGAAAAAGAAAATATGGGCAAAAGGTGGAAGAGAAATGAGAGGCTCCCCAAATTCTGTAACCACAGAGTTCATTTCTGGCCATTCATATCATTGTCTATATAATAGGAGGGGACTATCGCGACAAAGCACAGGCAGAGTTAAATGTGAGTGATTTTGTTGAAGCCGAAGTTATTCCAGTTTTGTCTGCTATCACACATCTTCCTAATAAGAAAAATTTCAGTGCTTTAGTGGTGGTCTTTAAGGAGAAGTGGATAAAGAAACTTTATACATTTGAAATATATGCTATGGAAATTCAGAAGAAAGAAAATAACTTGAATAACAATATCATATGGGCACAAACTGAGGCTCTCAAGACCATCTCTTTTATCTGGGTAATTAATACCTCAGGACTGTCACTCCTGGACACCTCCTGCTGGACTCTCCTACTTCCTTTATGGTTATTTCCTGTGATGATTTTGTACCTCTGGTTTTATTTTTCTCTTACTATTCCTTATAGAGATTTGAACTTAATAAGCAGAGTTGGACATATTCAGAACCAAATTTTTTTTAATTAGCGGTAATTAACATCCACATTATTCATTTTGCTTAAAGCATCATTTTCTTTTGTAAAGTTCCTGAGCTTCAAAGGCGACTGTTACTCTATCAGTATTCATTTTTTTATGCATAAAGATGTTATTAAAACATGGCCAAAAAGTCAATGCATTTTCTCCCATTAGATAAAAAGTAAAATCTTCCCGTGGCCTGTGGTGTGTGCCAAGCCAGCCCTAACACATTCTCTTTTCTTCTTGCCTGCGCTCCAGCTATATTGCCCTTCTTTGTTGAGTTCCATTTCCTTAAAAATAATTTCCCTGAAACCAATAGCACGACTATTCCCACTCTGTTGTCCATAGTATCCTGTATTTAGCTTTCATAATAGGTACCTCGGTGCATAATTGTCTTTAAGATTATTTGAATGATTACTGCATTCTACTTAATTATAAGATCCATAATTGCAGACAATGACACATAATAATAACATAGTTTAGAATGAATAATATGCAGTAATAATTTTATAATAATTGACCAAATCTATTATACCTTCAAAGATTATAGAAATTTTCCAATCTTGAAAATGGGTAATAAAAATAAAGACAAACATATTTAACTTATTTTAAATAATCCATAATTCGAGTCTAACTATTCACAGTTTCATATTTCTTGTTCTTTTGGCCTCATCTACTTGAGGGTCTGATTCCATTAAGACTGAGAAAAAATCCAAGACTTATTCAATCTCATTTTGACACCAAGAACGAAAAGAGACCATCAAGGAGGGCTTCTTAAAAGTACTAAGGATCTGACCTTTGGTTATATAAAGAAGAGTTTCACTTTTGTCTCAAGGTCTCCAAGGCTTGGCAGAAATTGTCTCCACCTGTCATTTATCTCTCTCTCTCAAGTAAATTAAGTTACTGCTGTGACTGCTGAGGACTGTCATCTCTTCTTTATAAGCATATATCAGATCAAGATTTTTTGAAACTGACTTTGTTCGACCTTCCAGGCAGATGACATATTTGAAGAAGTCCTTGTGAAGAGGGGTGCAGCGTTCTCCTCGCCCGTGGGTTCATATGAAACATTGATAATGGCTCTCTTGCTTTATGTTAAAATATATTTACCAGCCAATTCCTTAGTTAGTTTTTCAAAATATTTTAAAGAGTGTTAAGATAGGTAAAACTTACATATTATTGCATCAGAATATTATTACCATCTTTTATTTGACCATTTATAATGAGTTACGGAGTTTTCATTTGACATTGAAAAAGTATTTCTGAAAATAAAACAAGTAAGCTCTTAGAGAGGAAAGTGAAATCAAAGAAAAATCTTTCTTCATTTATGTCTTTCTTCAACCACACACACACATATGCACACATGCACACATTTGTATATATATATGTATAGCTTCATATACATGTTTACATTAATGTGTATATAATAAAATATATAATTCATATATAATAATAATATATATGCCTCAGTAATCTAATTCATTTATATTTATAAACACACACATGTTTAGTATACATGTATATATATATACACTGTCAACTTCCTGTTCAAGTATTTAGAAGTATACTGAAGAAAGAATATCACATCAATTGCTTGTCTGAGAGTAAGTCATGATGGAAAGGATAGGAAAGAGAAAGGGTGGCAGGCCAGCATACATCTGAATAAGAAAGGGACCACCTGTGACAGAGGAGGTAATTAAAAATATACTCTGGAACACAAAAGACGTGTTTCCAATCTTCATAATTATGCTTCGGGCTAACATTATACAGACACCGTGAGGACCTGATAACAGCAAAATGTGTTCATTCATCCCAAAATTTGTATCTAACACATTAGGAGCTCTCATGCATTATCAACTGGTGATTTTATTATTCTAATTATCACTGACATCTTTTCTGTCACTTTCCCATTGCTAAACTATCTCAAAAACATAAAATGGCTCCCTATTTGTGACTGATAAAAGAAAACTCATAGGGAATCCACGAGTTTGTTTTAGGGAGACATTGCCCTTTCAGCAGAGCCACTCCTCTGCAGCTCCTATCCCGATATTTTCTCTGGAGTGTCTGACCTTCATCCCCCTCCCTCAGGGATGAAACCTTAGGACGAAACTATGTTAAGGGCTTCGTAAAACTGCCTACATATTTCTGGTCACCAAAGAAAGTCCCCAATTATCAGATCATCCTTGTCTCTGGAAAATTCAGTCAGACCCTCATGGAGTGAACAGCTACTTAACAGTGTGCAGAACATTATTGTAGATAATCTTGGGAATAAAAAGATGAATCAGATTCGGGCCCTGCCTTTGCAGGTCAAAATAGAAATTTTGTTAAAGATGTGTTAATGTTCTTGCCACTCTCCATATACTTAGGTAACGTGAATTGGCATTTCCTGATTTGTCAAGAGGTATCAAATACCTTAAAAATATGTATTTTGTATGAACTGTAGTCTTACCTTTATGAATTTATCTTGAGGAAAGACTCAGGAGTATGTGCATAGATTTAACTGTAAAAGTACTCATTAAAACATCATAAATATTCCAACAGACCAGCAATCCATAATTGGTTAATAATACCTAACATTTCTCTTCCATATGCCAGAAAGTGCATATTATTTTTGTCTGTGTAAGAATGCCTATTATTCCTCTTCAGAGGCACGTGGCCTGCTAGGTCCCTTTCCTAGGGTCACATAGCTGACTGGTACAGGGCAGACTTGTGCTCAGAACTTATGTGGTGAGCCAGGAAGCCGTTCGCCCAATTCCGAACAAGTCTAACTCTTACTCGTCCTCTGAATTGGAGCTCAGCCTCTGCTTAAAGGCCCCTCCCCAGCAAGGGAGACTTCCTTGAGCGCTGTCTCTAAATCGCCCCTTAGCTTTCCGCTTGTTCTTTGTCACAACAGTCAATTTATTTCCTTCGTTGCATTTGTCAGAGTATTTTTTCTTTCTTAAATCAGTCTAACAGCTTTTAGAGAGGTACTACAAAATTATTCTACTGTAAGTGTACAGTGTTTAAGTAAATTTGTGGAGTTGGACAACCATCACCACTAAACAGTTTTAAAACATATTAAGCCCAACAACTTCCATTGAGCCCATTTGCCACCAATCCCAGCTCACACCCACAGCCCCAGGAAAGCACTTGTCTACCTCTATAAGTTTGCCTTTTCTGGAAAATTCATGTATACAGAATCATACGTGTGTTTTTTCATTTGTTTGGGTGTTTTTAATGTTGTAGCTTGCATCAGGGGTCTGTTCCTTTTTATTGCTGAACAGTATCCTATATATGGCTGTACTACTCTTTATCCTTTCATTATTCGATGGACATTAGGATTGTTTCCAGTTTGGGGCTATAATGAATAATTTTATGAATGTTGGCATGCTAGTCTTGGTGTAAACATGTTCTTTCATTTCTTCTGTGTAGATTTCCAGAATTGGAATTGTTAAGTTTGTAGGGTAAGCCTATGTTCAATTAAGAAAATGCCGAAATGTTTTCCAAAGATTCTGGGCCATTTGACATCCCCACCAGCCTGAAGGCTTCAATTTCTCTCCATCTTTGCCCACTCTTGGTGTTGTCTTTGGATAATAGCCACTCAAGTGTGTGTGCACTGGATCTCATTTTGGTTTTAATCTTCACTACCTGAACAACTAATCAAGAATATTTTTTAACTTATTGTATATTTAGCCTTCCACAACAGAATATAGGGTCTTTGAGAACAGGGACCATGACTGTGTCATTCTAACAGAGTGGTTGTACATAGAAGGCACTAAATAATCAGTGATGAAATGCATCCATATAATAAGGAATTAAATTGATTCATGTGAGTAATGTCAAATTCCCTTGATACGGCGTTATATTCAGTGAATTAACAGTGGATCATAAAATATGTGCAGGCTGATTTGACTTTTCATTTGTAAAATATATAGCATATCTAAATTAAAATGTTGATTATCCCTGGATGGTGTGTTTGGTTGTCAGTTTGTCCTGATGTGAATTTGTTATATGTAATCTATGAGGGAAAAGGTTTAAAAACCAATGTGTAATATTTACTCAGTTCAAGAATATCCTCATGTGGCCTTCCAGCCTGTGTGTGAACAGTTATTGACAGGGAGCTCATCACCTGGCACTTATCCACATCACCAATTCTGTGGAATTTCTTTACTAAATCCTACTCACTGCAACTTCCTCTGTTCTTGTGTCTATCCTCCAATAAGAGGGGATCCTGCATTCATACCAAGAGCATTTCTGACTTCAGTCTCTATTTCTTTTTTTTTTTTTTGAGGAAGATTAGCCCTAAGTTAACTACTGCCAATCCTCCTCTTTTTGCTGAGGAAGACCGGCCCTGAGCTAACATCCATGACCATCTTCCTCTGCTTTGTATGTGGGACGCCTACCACAGCATGGCTTTTGCCAAGCAGTGCCATGTCTGCACCCGAGATCCTAATCGGTGAACCCCGGGCTACCAAGAAGCGGAACAAGCACACTTGACAACTATGCCACCGGGCCGGCCCCCAGTCTCTATTTCTTTAAGGCTCTCATTACCAGGTTCTTCAGGTTTTGTCATCTGACATGATTCCTGGATATCTCACCATCCCCTTTTGCCACCTCAAAACTCGCCTTACATTATCAAAGAATTGTGGCATATAACCACCGTTTCTGGAAACAATACTCAGAAGAGCACATTAGGACTAATAATAAAACAGTAACTACCACTTTGGAAATGCACTATATGCAATACACCGTGCCAAGTGTTTTAGGTACATATGTAACAAACTTTACAACAAGTGCGTGTATCTATTATTTCCATTTTATAAATGAAAACACTGAGGTACGGGGAAACGAGAAAATCACACAAGATCTAATAATTAGTAAGTAAAAGCATTTGAATTTTCGTTCAAGTGTGTCTGGTTCCACAGCTCTTGTTCTGCTCTTGAGCTGAACACTGAGCTTGTGTTCTGCTCTTCTGAACCCTTATGATTTCCAGAGAGAAAGTTCGATTTGGCTAAGATGAGAGAGCCTCTTTACAGATTAGGATTTTTTGCTGGATGATCAGATTCCCATTCTCAGCCCCATTTCCAAAATCTGCAAAGATAAAACATGTTACTAAGGAAATAAATTTTAGAGGAAGTTGGTTGACGTCAGAACTCTAAAAAATTTGATGCTTTCTCAGTAAATGACTGGTACTCTGGCATCTCTAACACTTAGGAGAATTGGCTCCTACAGAAGCCAATAACAGAATTTTTGTTGTCAGAGTTGGATGGATTTTCTCTTCCTCTCGCTGCACCTTCTCCTGTCTTAGAGATGCCCCATTCATAAGCTCAAATTCTGGACCTGAGCAGACCCGGGAATACATCATGGCCTTCTTGCCCTGAGGCAGGTTGGTTACCCTCTTCCCATTTGGGGACATTAGGGCTTTTCTTCCCATGGAAGGCAATATGTCTTTCTTCCTGGCTCCAGGCAGCCACAGACACAACTAGGAAATATCAACTCCCAGCCCCTTCTGCCTCTTGTTAGACCAAGGGCTCTCTCACAGCTGAGGGCTAATGCAGTGGAAACCCACAAGATGGGCTCCTTCAAGCCTTTGCCAGCCTGAGGGCTCAGGGGTCTGTAACCCAAGGCTGCTGTTTCCACACTGTTACATTCCAGCTACATTCTGGTTTCAAGGCCTCAATAACTGAGGCTATTAATGCAGACAGTATGCATAATGCAGGCAAACCTCTAAGTGACCATCTCTAAGAAATCCTCAGAGACTCCCTGCAGGAGACAGAAAGACACTTCCTGAGAATAAAGTATTCATGGAAAGAGGAGAGACCGTCCAGTCCTTTCGCTTCCACTATCAGTAACTGTTTCTCAAAACACTTGGACTATCAAAGTTGGGATAAAAGTCTAAGATCAAGGAAGTTCATGGATTTTCATGTGGTACCTGAGTTCCCCCACGGGTATCAGTTATTCACAGAAGATAACTCTTCACTCAATGACCCAGTTGAAATTTCCAGGGAACCTGTTTTCTGAGATCCTAAGAAATACGTAGACCAAATATTCTCAGAAATAATGCCGGTGGCAGCTATACATTTCTATAGGCCACCAACTCCATGTGGATATGGGAATCTATAAGGAAGCCAGTGCCTCAATAATTTCGCACAAAAATGCCCAAGCTGGGAGGGCCATTCTAACCAGTGGCAGGAGCCACAGCCTGGGCTGAAATCAGATTTCTAGAAGAGCTTAGATTTCCATCTTGAGAAGGACTTACAAATTGTCCAGCACCGGTGGGCATCTCCTCTATGGCTGGCTTAGCACTTGGACCTCTCTTCGCTTCTCTACAACTTTCTCTTCTGGGCTGTATCATTATTCATTCACTACCATTTAATTTCCTATGCGTGCATTATCTGAGGAGAGAGAAGACACATTTTGTACTTTCACTTGCTCATCCATAGGAATACCATTTGGACAGAAGTGCTCTCTTGCTTTTCTCCTACCAAGATACTAGCAAAGGCCAGCCCATGTCATCTCTGCACGCTAGACCCAGCCCTTCCATCAAGAGCGTGTGGGGGCCTGGCCATGACCCTCTGCTTCAGTCTGTCACAGCTCAGCTCTCCCTACCTCTCCTCCAGAGATGTCTATGCTCCTTCTCTCTGCCAGAACTGCTGCCTCCCACCCTTTCCCATCTCCCTGCTGTCTGCTCTGGCCGTTTTTCTCCTCTGTCTGATCATTGGTCATCCAAGTAGTTTCTACTATTCCTGCTGTTCCTTTAGAGAGAGAGTGATTCCTGGGCATCTGTACGCAAACATCATTATCCTAATTCCCCATTAGATAAATTCTTCTCCTGTACTTTGTTTCTTTAAGCACCTGATGCCCGTGCAGCAATGAGAGCAGAAACCGCTATCTCAAGCCTTGACCCAGAGAACAAATGGGGAAAAGGCTCATTTGACGCAAACCTAAAAGAAATTCTTAGGTGAAATTTCAGATGGCCAATGCTTAGCTTCTAGTAAGATGACTGCAACAGTGGGTGAGAGCAGATATACAATACGTCACCTAGCCTAAGTAGCAAGGTTTTCTATTATATTTTACCCTTTAAATTTGACCTTTATGCAATCTTCTTTTTTTGTTGAAAATTACTCAGCATTTAACCTAGCCAGGGAGCAAGAGTAACCTGCCCCATAGCCACAATATATGTAAGAAATGGGCCTGCTGAGAGTCTGTCTGGGGAACAAGGGGCACCACATGGAATTCCTGAGCAACATTTTTACCCTATATTGACCCTAGCATCCCTTACAACACCTGGATTTATCCAAGGAATTTACCTATCCAGAATCCCATCTGTACATCACAGCCATGTTTTCCACAGCCCCTGGCCCCTATAATCCTTGGGTCTTCTGAAATCCTTTGTCAAATATTCTAATGTGCTCCTCTCTACAGCCCATTTTTATATCTTCTGCTTATTAGCATGCCCCTTTTGCACTCTTGGTACTAATGAAGGATACGAAGTACTAAGATTCAGCTTCAAGATGACCTTGATAAGTTTGTGAAATGCTTCTTCCTTAGGTAAAACTGTGTTTTCCTTAGTAATTCACATGAAAACTCCAGTATTCCAGGAAACCAGAGTAAAGCAATCTGTGACTTTCCCTTGGCCACTCAAGACACGGTATCATCTCTACTAGCAGCATGGAGTCTGCTGAGCCCAGTTCAGTGTCCTCTTAATCCTCAAGCCCTTACCTGTTTTGCGATGAGAGCCACCTTCTTTTCTCCTTCCTATACACCCCTCCTAGGAACTGACATGGGCATGGTGACAGTGGTGTCAGCCAACCGAAGCAAGTCTTCTGGCTCTGTTTAACCCTCCGAGCTGAGAGTGGCTGAAGATGTGTTGGAGGGAGAAGGAATTTGCACCTATGCTCTTTGCTCGATGTCATCCTTCTCCACATGGGTCTCATTTTGGGGGGCTGAAGATGTGTAGCCCAGACGAGTAGACAAGGAGGAGGGAATTGCCCCTCAGGACACCAAGAACCTCTCTTCCTGTGCATTAAATCCTGCCTCTAACTTATCTTCATACTCTTTACCATTTGGACCTGCATATAACATGTACATTTGTAGGCAAGTGCTCCCTTTAATATTTGGGTAGAGGAAAGGTATAGGTATTACATGAGATAAAAAGAAGAATCATCTCCACAATTATGGTGTTTTTGATCAGACTACCTCCAGCAGATACAGCATGGCAGTCATCTTGTAGGGAGGTTAGCTGAGAAGAAATAAATGGAAAATGAATTTTTATGTTTCAGTACACACACATACAGACAGATACACACGTACACACAAGGATATCGAATATTTACCAATTATTAGGCACCGTGCTAGAGACTAGCACCTGCAGACTTCGGCTTTGGTGAAAGCCTGGTATGGCAGGGAAGAGAGAGGTTTCCTTCTTTCGTTCTAACGTTCTTCCTTCCCAGACATAGTGTTAACAGATTCACCCAAATCACAGCACCTTGTTGGTCAGACCACTGCTCCCAACTGGAGTGGAAATGGTAGGGCTTCTTCATGAGCATGGCAGATGCCCCCGGAACTCTTATGCCTGCTCCGTTCTGTCCCTCTCTTAACACTTTCAACTCCCATCCAGCAGTTATGTTGCCTCTGACAGTTAACTGCTTAGATTTTTCTGCTTCCAGTAAGTGCCCCTGGCTCCCATACCTTCACATCCCCCACCCAAGTCACTGTGACTTTCTTTTGCTTCTCTTCTTGTTCCAGCACATTCCCTCTAAGAGTCACTCCTCAGGTAAAGCATTTTAGTTCCCTCTGAGAAAATAGCCTCATGATCTTGATATGATCCAAAACCAGAATAAAACGAATCTTATCTATAACCTCTTCCCCTTGATACATAATTGTGGGTTTCATTATGCTGGCCCTAACCGGAAAGAATTAATTGATATCCATGTTTACTTCAATACAGTCTTAAAAGTTAGAAATTCTAGTCTCAATCAGGCAATAATTTTCTGGGCTGCATTTGAGGCAATCCTTAGGGTTACAGGATTTCTTGTTCCGCTCTCCACTTTCCAGATCATCACCGATGAATAAAGAAAATAAACCAACACAAAAGGCAGCAGCCATCACTCAGGCAAACAGTAAATGCATGGCACGGTTACCTCAGGAAAACTGCGGCGACCCTGAGCCTCCACAGAACAGTCATTTGGTCATTTGTAAGTTCTCTTTCCTCAGGCGTTCTTGATCTCCTGTGGAAGGAAAATGACCACCTCAGCCTTTGTCCACTAAGTGACCCGGCTTTTCTATACTCCCTTCCTCCTCATAGGAAGCTTAGCTCAATCTGCCCCCATCTCTGTCCAAGAGAGAGTGCCCAAAACTCACTTCCAGAACAGCAGGCAGTTTCTCTGATATCCTGAACTTCCAGATGCTTCTCCGTTCAAAAGCGTTTCATTGCAACTGACTTTTCAAGGCAGGTGCACCAATCCTGTACCTGGTCTCTTCATGGTACTCAGATATTTGGCTGACCCCAGCCCCCTTCTAACTCTCTAAGACATCATGGGTGTCCAACTTCCAAGCTTCCTTTACTCCAGATGACTGTTGGGACTGGACTATTGCCCAGGGTTCTGGAGCTTTCTTGACCTCGTCAGTTACTCCCAGGATTCTGCAGTCCTAGATTAAATTTACATAAACCAACTCCCTCTCAAAGATAATTTCTTTTTCTCAAAGGAAGTGTTCTCACTGACCCAGTTTTAATCACATACATAACTAAATCTGTACTTGAACGCACGTAAATATTTGGTTTAGGGAAAAGTTATCTTCCTGGTCAGAAATACTCTAAACAGTTGTGCTGTCCTGCATGTCTCTTCAGGGAACAACGCTTCAATAACTAAGACAGCTTGCTCAGTCACCAAATTGACATGTGACATAAGTTTTTATCACTTATATAATTATAGTAATACAAGAACTTATTTAAAATTACACAAACATTACTATAGAAAATCAAAAGGTTGTATTATTAAAGTAACATCTTCACAATTTCCATTATACATATATTTTTATCTCTCCTTGTCTTTATCTTCAAAAAGAGATATTTACATAGTTTGTAAGTAGCATGTGTGAAATTTTAGGGCCTTCATTTCTTCACTATATCACATTTTAATATGTCATGACAATCTTCTAAATTTCAACTGATTTGAATGAAAAATATTTTTTAATATAAGAAACATTATGACATTTATGTTACGTTATTTTCCCCCTCACTATATTCTTTAGCTCCATTCTTAGAAGTCAGATCATGCAATGAGAGGTTGAACATTTTAATAACCCGTACAATATCTTACCCATCCTTCCAAAGATATGGTATTTTTTTTTCCTACAACCAACAGAACATTGGTATGAGAATTCCTTTTGTGCAGTGTGAGAAGGAACGTTAATGAGGGTTCCCAAGGTAAGACTGATAAAATCATCTCTCAAATTCCCAGTCTAAGGTTCAAAATTTCTCTAAAGCAAGGCAGGTGGCTGTTTAAGCAAACTCTTTCTCTTGAACTTTCTACATATCAATTCCTCTTGTTCCTTTATTTTACAAGATCATAATTCTAAGACTAATACCTAAGTGACAGTTTGGAAATACAATCCTCTTCTCTCTCTATAGCCTACCTTGGATCTAAAGAAAAAAGCAAAATTTGAAAAACAATTTTTCAAAAATAAAAACTATCTCCTCTTATGGAAACCACTGAACAACTTTATGACTTTATTTCATTAAATATTTGAAAATAATTGAACACACTTCTAAAACTAAATATGTAACTTTTTTCAGTATATTTCAGTGATACAAATGTGTGTATATATATTCACACACACAACCCATGTTGACAGTATGCAAAGATCCAAACAATGCAGACAATGTCTGAAATAATGTTACGGCCAGCCAAGCTTCCTAATGTCTTGCAGGGAGGGACTGTCTGATCTCTAGAGTGGAGAGAATCCATCAACTTAAGTTTGACTCAATAGCAAAACTACTATATCACAAGACAAGGTTAATTTTAGTACAGCCACTTCTTTCTCACATTTCTCTCTTACCCCAACCTCTCCTCAATTTCTTCACCTCCTAAGTCTATCAGACACTCGTGTTTGCATTTTAGGGACTACAGTCTTGAGGAAAACACTGAACCAAGCTTTCGGAAGTGCTGCTTCACCTCAACTGTATGAGTCATGCAAGCATCGGCAGAGCACTGCTTTGGTTCCCCAGAAACTAACAGAAACAGAAGATTCAGAACGAGAAATAGGAAGAAAAATAGAGGAGAAGAGAAACGTTCTCCTTTCCCAATTAAAAATTGGCTGATGTGTAGTGGCACCAGGAAAACTCCTGGAGTAAGTTACGGCGTTCTTTACTTACATGATTACTGTTAACGTACTTATTGTGTTGTAGCTAAGATTCCTGCAAAGGACACCATTTGTTCAGTAAAGCTGTAAAAAGTACTCCAGATGTACTCTAGACAGACGTGTCAGCGTTGATGCTGAGTGGAAGATGAGGACTAGAAATATGGGGTAAGTCCCTTGAGCTAATCTTTGAAAACTGATTTTCAAAGAGGAGAGATTGGTTGAAATTCTGTTGGCTATATTCAGATCTCTGCTTATGAATATTGGTCTTGTGATTTGAACTTGGCTTCCTCCGGTCTATTTGTGGGTGGTATGGTCAATAATAATAAGAGGTTGTTTTAAAGTTCATTTCTCAATTTTGAAATTCCTTATCACTTAGAATGGACACAGTTTTGAGGAAAAGTGCAGCAAGTCAAAGACAGCAAATCTTATTATTTTATTGCATTTTCCAGTAAGCGGACTCACTACTTGTTACTTATTACTCACTAGTGGAATAAGATCCATACATGTGAAAATGAAGAAAGAAGGGAAATAATTAAAAGAACGAAGGAAAGAAAAGGAGAAAAAAGGGAAAGAAAATGAGATTTTTTTCCTTTAGATTATTTTCAGCATACATTAAGGTAATGTGCCCAGGCTTTTAAATTTCATAGACCTGCAAAAACATTTTGTTCCCTCTTCCTATTGCTCACTTCTCTGCATAAAGGCATTGTAAAACACACATTATTGTCAGTATCTTCTTCATTTTTTTCAAACCACCAATAATTCTTTGTGATTATGTTCATCTTATATGCAATTTCTCTGGATATCCACCAGTGTGTTTACAGGCTACATAATTCCTCATTTTCTCACCTCATTCATATCTATTTTCTACTATTTCTGTTATTACCAATCTCTTCCTTGTACTAAAGAAGAAATAGCTAAACAATTTCTCAGACTTTTTTTTCTCCTTCAAGAAAGAAGTACCTACAAACTTATTCTTATTGGGCAATTTAGTGATCATAATTTTCCCTTCAGTTGAAATTTACATTTAAATTTTAAAAAAGAAAAGTAGGCTGACTGCTTGGAAAAATGATTTAAATTCAGCAATCAGGGCTACCAATTGACAGATCAGAATCGTACCTGCATCATTACTATAGAAATCAGATTGAGTGTGTTGTGGTCACCCCACAGAGGCAGGATGTATCCCAGAATCGGTTTGGATGCTGAGATTGATGATGTCACATATGCACTAAGAGGATAAGAAAATATTTCCTCCAAACATATCCAAATATGGTTTGAGAAAGAAGGGAGGGGTGACTGGCTTAAGGTGTTCTGGTGATTGGGGGGCACGGCTGGTGTAAAGCTTCTGCAGTGGGACTTGGGTGTTTTGAACTTCTCACTGGTGACCAAGGAAGGAACACTCAGTCTTTCTTATCAGATTGCCCAGATAGAAGAGGAAAGGGCAATGGTGAGGCTTGAAGGCTATCAGCAGTCAAACATCAAAACTGGAATCAGAATCTTTATCACAAGTGATGAAAGATATTAAGAAGACTTCTGAAATGGAAGAAGCTATAGAAATGTATAAACAAATAAAATAAATTAGCTTTGAGTTCAGCCGTCACATGTGCTTGATTACATCTTGCCTTTTAAATGTTTCATAATTGTCTTTTTTCTACATCGAAGAGATGGATGCACGGTGATTAAAGTGCTCTGCCTCCCCTACTCTAAGCATCAGGGCTCGTTCATTCATCTGACTGGTTGGATAGTCATCCTTTACTCACTTATCGCTCTATGATCAATGAGAATGAAATATTCAGAGGAAAAATATTCAGCTGAAATATAAGCAATACTAAAATATGGATTATGTCTGCTTAAAAAGGGTTCTCCCTATACTGGATAATAATTTTGCAATGATAAAAGACCATATTAATCAATGAGTTAACCAAAATTAGTAAATTAAAAGTGCTGGGAGAATTAGTTAGAATTTGAAAGGGAAAAATCTTCTCAGATTCTTACCTCATGCTAACACTGACAGTGATTCCAGATTTAATGTGAATACAATAAATTTTGTAAAGCTGAGAATATTCAGCAAATTATCACAGAAAATATGACTCTCCAGGTTAGAAATCAGCACACTGGAAGATTATCAAACTTGATGACATGAAAACACCACTCGTGCTGTGAGTCATACGGTAACAACAATAACAAGAGTAGTAACTCCTGTGTCAGGACGTAGTCATAATTGAAAGAATATAACACATTGAAAAAATGTGCACAATTAACATTTTATGTACATAGAGCTTACAATTTATAATAAGAAGACTTCAATAGCTAATTAGACAAAGAAAATTTATAAACAGATAATTTTAAATGAAGAAAGCAAAAACAGTAGTGTTAGCACCCAAGGCAGGTCGTCTGCTCACTGCAAGACATGTCAATAGTTAGGAGGCAAGGTGGTGGAGAGAAATGGTTTTTATTACAGCTTGTTAGCAAGTGGGAAGATGACCAACTAATGTCTGAAAGAACCATCTTATAGAACAAAGACTATAAGCCAGTTATATACTGGGGCTGGTCTCCAGGAGGGGGAGGTGTCTCATCTCTGTGTGGGGCCTCCATCTGATCTCTGAGTGGGAACAGATGTCAGATCCCAGTTCCTGATAATCCATTCTTCTGCTGGATATGCATCAAAGACAGGAGCAATGCCCTATACCCTGATCTTTCAGTGGTCATTGAAGACGGCTATCAGCATAGGCTCTCTGCCCGGGGGTCATCACATTCCTAAGAAACTCAGAAGAACAAAGTTATCATCTTAAAGCAGCTAGGAGGGGCCACAAAAATCTACAGAGCCTGTCTGGGCCAGTTAGTCAGACATCATTGAAAGTCACAATATGGTTTCTTTTCTACAATATAACTTCCCTTTTGTCAACATTGTGTGGAGCCGGTATTAACAGGAGACAGGATGATCTTAATACAGAAAAAAAAAATGAAAAAAGAGAAAGAGAAAGAGAGAGAAAGAAAGCACTGGGTGGCAGTTTTTAACTGCAGTAATTGAAGAATAATTCTATAACACTCAGTCCAGACCAGTGTAAGGTGAGGTGGGCACACTACTCACGTGTTGCTATTAGAATCCTGAACAGGGACATTTGAATAAGCAACCTATCAAACTATATCCAGATCCTCAAAATATATGTTCATTTAGTCTCAGTAATTCAACTTCTGGTAACATCTTACGGTTGAATAAAACACAAATCTAGAATAAAATAACATCATGGACAAATATACAACTTATTTATAATAATATTTTTATTATTGAAGACTTGTGTAAAATCCAGTACTGGGTAATAGACAAACAGTTTTAAAAAATTCTTCCACGTATCCATCTTAGGGAATGGAATGCATGTATTGAAATCACCCTTATAAAATTATGTCATAACATGGAAATTCGTGTGATACGTTTTTTTAAATGAAGCCAAGTACATATTTGAACATTAAAGATGATCATTAGAATGTAAGCTTCACAAAGGATGGAAGCTTTGTTGTTGTTATTGTCACTGTAGCTTTCTGCTACACACCTATCACATAAAACAGAGCCAGGCAACCAAGCTGGCATTCAATCAATATTTACTTACTTACTTAGAACGATGTTCTGTATTGCTTTACAACATAGAAATAGACCAAAATATTAACTATAACCTTGAATATGTGATGAGATTGATGGCATTGCCTTCTTTCTCTATGACTGCATTTCGAAAACTTTTTCAATCAATTTGTGAAAATAAAATCACTTTAAAAGATACTGATATTTTGGGGGCCGGCTCCATGGCCAGTGGTCAAGTTCGCGCGCTCTGCTGCAGTGACCCAGGGTTCGGATCCTGGGCGCGGACATGGCACCACTGGTCAGGCCATGTTGAGGCGGCGTCCCACATCCCAAAACTAGAAGGACCTGCAACTAAGATATACAATTGTGTGCAGGGGGGGTTTGGGGAGATAAAGGAGAAAAGAAAAGAAAAAAAAAAAAGAATGGCAACAGTTGTTAGCCCAGGTGCCAATCCTTAAAAAAAAAAAAAAGAATATAAAAGGAAGATTGGCAACAGTTGTTAGCCCAGGTGCCAATCCTTAAAAAAAAAAAAATACTGATGTTTTATTATGATTAATATTTTATTATAAAATCAATATAATCATATTTTGTTATAAAAATAAAATAACTAAAAACCTTACTACATAATCTCAATTCTTGTCACTTCAATGCATTGTTTTTAAATCTCATTCACGGGCGTATACCATCTAGTATTAAACATAGGTCCTGCCATTTTACCTTTTAGAATAATTAGTACTCTTTAGATATCACATGTCCTTGTGTTCACCTTGTATTCATAGCCATCAATCCTAATAGATGTTGAATGTTTCTTTGAATGAATTGTTATCGTTTATCCTTCATTGTTGTTGTGATGGTTAAGTTTCTGTGTCAGTTTGACTGAGCCACAGGGTACTCAGATATTTGGTCACATATAATTCTGGGTGTTCCTGAGGGCGTGTTTTTGTCTGAAATTAACGTTTAAGTTGGTAAACTGTGTAAAGCAGGTCATCCTCTCTAGCGTGAGTGGGCCCTATCCAACCAGTTGACAGCCTGAACAGAACAAAAAGGCTGACCTTCCCCAGAATAAGAGAGAATTTCTCCAACCTGACTGGTTTTGAACTAGGACATTGTTTTTTTCCTGCCTTCAGACTTGAACCGAAACATTCTCTCTTCCTGGGTCTCGAGCCTGCTGGCCTTTGGACAAGAACTACACCATCAGCAGCTTTCCAGCTTCTCAGGCTTGGATCACATACACACATTCCAGGATCTTATAGTCAGCAAAAACATCATTCATGGTAATTGAGAACTTAAGATATTCTCAGACTAAGAGATGCTGTCAACGTCATGCCTGCCCTCAAAGAAAGGCTAAAAGAGTTCTGCAAACAGAGGAAACAATAAAAGTAATCTTGGGATGTCAGGAAAGACAAAATAACTTGGTGAGAATACTATGGATAAATAGAATAGGCAAGCCTCTTCCTCTTGAGTTTTCTAAATTGTGTTTGATGGTTGAAGTAAAAACTATAATGCTGTCTGATGTGATTTTAAATATAGAGAGAGTAAAATTTAAGAAAATTATATTGTAAATGGAAAGAGCAGAGGAACATAAAGGGAAGTAAGATTTCTAGTCTTCGCTCAAATTGGTTGTGATAACCGAGTAGACTGTGATGAGTTATGTCTATGTAATAAACTATGTACAGAAACCAATAAAAATGCTGTATACATAGACACGATGAAAAACACCAGAGATAAATCAAATGCAATTCTAAAATTGTTCAAGAAACCTACAGGAAAGCAGGAGAAAAAAAACTGGAAAGTGTACAACAGAAAGAAGAAATGGAACAAAAAGTAAAATGACAGACTTATGCCCTAATGTCGCAATAGTATAAATTTTCTGAATATACCAAAAATAGAGATTGGCAGAGTGGATTGAAAAACACAACCCAACTACATGCTGGCTATAAGAACCTCATTTCAAATATAACAATATAAGTGGGTTGAAAGTAAAAAGACAGAAAATGTATACCATGCAAATATTAATCCAAAGAAAGTAAAAGTATGTCTATTGATGTAAAATAAAGATGATTTAAAAACAAAGAACATTAGCAAAGACATGGATGGACATTATATAATGGTTGAAAAGGGACAATCTACCAATAAACATAGAATCCTAAATGTGTACATATCAAATAATACTGTGTCAAACTCTGAAACAGAACTGAAAGAGCTGAAGAGAAATATAGACAAATCCACAGCTATAGTTGGAGAACTCAATACACTTCTCTTAAAAACTGATAGAACAACTAGAGATTAAACCTACAAGGATACAGAATAACTGAACAACACTGTCAGTCAACAGATTTAATTGACATTTAAGGAACACTCTACAGAAGAACAGCATTCGCATTCATTTCAAGTGCCCGAGATATACATACCAAGATGCACCACATGATGGGACATAAAATAAACCTCAGCAAATTTCAAAGAATTGAAAGTATATAGAGCATGTTCTTTGACCACAATGAAGTCAAAATAGAAATCAATCATTGAAACACTTGGAAACTAAAAAACACACTTCTAAATAATCCAAGTGTCAAAGAGGAAGTCTCAGGGAAATAAAAATTTCATTGAACCAAATGAAAATGAATATAAAACACATAAACATTTGTGGGACAAAGCTATAGCAGCGTGGAGAGTGAAATTTACATGTAACTTCACATGTCACAAAGGAGGAAAGAATTCAAATCAGCAATAAAGAAAAATCAATGAAATAAAGAGCTGGTACTTTGAAAAGATCAATAAAATGAACAAATATTTGTCAAGAATGACAAATAGAAAAGAGAAAAGATTCAAATTACCAACATCAGAAGATAAATAGTGGATATCACTACAGATTCTGAAAATACTAAAAAGGATAATAAGGACATGCTACCAAACCTGTACATGCATACATTTGACAACCTAGATCAAATGAGCTACTTCCCCCAAAACACAGACTATCACAACTCACCCAGTATAAAACATAATCTGAAGAGTCCTATAGCCATTAAGAAAGTTAATTTATAATTATAAAAAAAAATTGCCCCCAAATAAATTTCCAATCCCGAAGTTTTCACGGGAGAATTCTACCAAACACTTAAGAAATTACGTAAATTCTACAAGGTCTCTTTCAGAAAACAAAATAGGAAGGCATATTTCTTGACCAATTTCATGAAGCTAGTATTCCTCTAAGACCAAAACAAGATGATGACAGTACAAAAGGAAAAGACTATAGACCAACAATTCTCGTTAGGGTTGATGCAAGTGCCCTTAACAAAATATTAGCAAATAATATTCTACAATATATAAAAAGACTTATGTGTCCTGACGCAGAAAAAATAAACAAAGTAAAAACCATTTGATGATATTCAATCACATTTCATGACAGAGACTCTCAGAAAAATAGGAATAGAGGAGACTGTCCCCAATTCGATAAACAGTATCTACAAAAAACCTATCACTGACATTACACTTAATGATGAAACAATAAATAGTTTCCCCTAAGACCAGGAACAAGGCAGGGGTGTCCAGTCTCACATTTTTATTCAAAATAGTAATAGAAGTTCCAGCCAGTGCAGTAAGTCAAAAAAAGGAAATAAAAGGCACACAATACAAATCAATTGTGATTCAATATACTAGCAATAAAAAGACACAAGTTAAAGGTTCAACATATTTTTCAATCACTAAAAAATACTAAAGTTGTAAATCTACAAAATATGTACAACATCTATGCTTGAAACTACAAAACATTGATGAAAGAAATCAAAGAAGAGCTAAAAAATGAAATATACCAGGATCAGGAATTGGAAGGTTCAAGTAGTCTTAGACATAGATACTAGCCGAGTAATGTCAGTGGAACTTCATTCTCCAGCCTTTATGGTCCTAAGTTACCCTGGTGCTACAGGAGCCTGAAGAGTTACATCCACCTCTGAACACCATACTCTAAGAGGGGTAAAGGCAAAGGTGATGCCATGACTTGAAAGCGTATCCTAGAAGGAGAGTTTAAAGGAAACCGAGATGTTGACTCCAGAGATAACCAGTGATACGTATTCCACAACGCGAATCGCAGGAGGGAATGACGTGATTCTGGTTGACGCTTCAGGGAGGTAACTTCTGTTTTATCACGGACAAAGTGACTCTATGACTCCATATTTATGTCCTATTTGGCTTTATTTAATTTAGAATTTATATATATATATATATATATATATATATATATATATATATATATATATATATTTGCTTGGTAGGCATCCCATGTATAAAGTAGAGGAACATGGGCACGGATGTTAGCTCAGGGCCAATCTTCCTCAGCAAAAAGAGGAGGATTGGCAGCAGTTAGCTCAGGGCTAATCTACCTCAAAATAAAAATAAATAAAATATCTCAGTTTTAGCACTAAAATATTATGGACAACTTGGATCTGAGGAAAATGATGTGTATATGCCACATTTTGACAAATATAAATGTGTGTGTGTATATGTGCATGGGTGTTTGTGTGCGTGTGTGTAGTACAACAGAAAGGAGATACCATTGATCATTTTAATTGAGGCTCAGTTTAGTTTAGACGACTTTAAGTGTTGAAACCAAGAATCTCAATTACTGGACTATAAGCTTCTTTGGAGACTTTATTTACTTATTTTTTTGATTCCACGGTACTTAGCACAGTCCCTGGTATGGTGTATATATATATATGTATATATATATAATATTTATAAATAAACTAATAAATGAAACACAATACTGCTCATACTGAAAATTTGTCTACTTAACTTTATACGTTCATTTTGGTTTAGTTACACATAATTTCTTATTGTTGAAAAATATTTCAAAAACTTCTCCCCTTTTCTGGATAAGCCTCATTGTCTTGGTTTTCTCTCAAGAAAAAATAATGAGTTAATTGTGCCAATACTTATTAAATAGCCATACTTTATCCTTAATTTAGATTATTCTTTGGATCGACCAATATTATTCAATACTATTCCATTTAACATGCTATAAAATAAGGCATAGGAAATCCAAGACTATTAAGCAGAGGCTTCATTTGCCTTTTTCACAATCTTACAATACAGTTTAATATGTATGTTAATTTTATACTTAAAACAGTAATTCATAGTATTATTTAACACAAATATGATATAAAATGTTAAATGCCTTGAAACAGAAGAGGGAGAATTTTTCTTTTGGAGAATGGAGAATATGTAAACGTGTACTGGAAAATGGAGAGATCCTTGAATAGCCACTGACAGAATCTGTAATTTACTTGGTAAGTGATACGTAAGCTTTGAAAATTGTAAAGGGGAGGGATGTGGACCCTACAGAAGGTTGATGTAAGTTTCCTTGAACAGATTGAGGTAGAGAAACCTTGGTGAAAAGGGATCAAATGAGACTTCTGTACAGCAGTGATTCAGGCATAAGCTGATTGGTGCCGAACCAGGGAAATGAGGTCAGAGAGGAAAGAAAGGGACACGATGAAGAAAAAGTCAGTAAAACTTGGGCAACTATTTGATTCTTGAGGTAAGAAAGAATTGAATATAACGTTTGGTTTCAGAGACAGAAGTTCCGTTTTAGACCTATTAATTTTCACCCAGGAAATTCTCTTCAGAAATAGGGGTTATATTAGTTTCTGATTGCTGCTGTAACATAAATCCACAAACTTAATGTCTTAAAGCAACATAAATTTATTATCTTACAGTCTGGAAGTCAGAAGTCCAACATCATTCTCACTGAGCTGAAGTCAAGGTGTTGGCAAGGCTGCTTCCTTCCGGAGGCTCTAAGAAGACAATCTGTGTCCATGTTTTCAGCTTCTAGAGGTCATCTGCACCATTCCTTGGCTCACTTCCCTCCCTTGTCTCACTCCAACGTACTGCTTCTGTTGTTACATCTCCTACCACTTCTCACTCTGATCCTTCTGTAACCCTTGAGATTACAATGGGCCCACCTGCATAGTCCAGGATACTCTTGTCATCTCAGGATCTTTAACTTAATCGCATCTGAAAAATTATTCTGCCCTATCAGGTAACATATTCCCAGGTTCTGAGGATTAAGACTTGGACGTTTTGGGGGCCATTATCAGCCTATCACAGCTATGGAGTGCTGTGTTTGGGGGAGAGGTAGGGCTTGAAGTCTTGACTTGAGAGTCATTAACTTGGTCTAAGAGTTGATACTCTACATGCAAACAGAGTCTCCAGAATAAAGTCCTAAAGAAAAGAGAATGGGGAAGGGGCATTGGAAGGCATTGCAGTTCCTAGGAGAAGACTAGGAATTGCAATAATGGAAACATCAAAGTCGAGGCTGATGCGCCACTATTCAAGTGAGTTTTGTGAAATGACTTGATCAATTTTGCCAGCCAATGAAGGATTAAGGGGAGAGGGCTGATAAAATCTTACTGAATTTAGCCTAAGAAGTTCTGTCTCAAAGCATACTTGTGGGATGGTAGTTGGATTGATGAACCTCATGTTATAAAGTTGACAGTGTGGGTTTTGACATGATCCAGAATTATAACGAAAGACAGCTCTTTTAGTTGTTAGTTGTGTAGTCAGTGATGATTTCTCTCAATCTCACACTCATCACATTTAAAATAGAAATAACGATACCTGTTTTGCAGGATTGTTGTGGGAATAAAAGGTGATGATTATGAAAGTTTTTATTATGTTGCCATCAAATAGAGATTTACCACTGGAAAGACTGGCAGTATAGATTTTTTAAAAGATTCTCCCTTTTTCTCTGACATGGAAAAGTTACAAATAGGTTCAGAGACAAGAATGTTTCAGCAAACACAGAGAATGTTAAAAGAGGAAATGACACAGAAGAGAACATTATTCAAATAAGTTAAGCAGAAAATCTGGTGTGGGTTTGTGGTGGATACCATTGAGGTTCTCCATTTCATATGGAAAGGTCAGGAAGCTGAGTGTGGCCAAGATTATTCCCAGGAGAACTTACTAATCAGATGTTCTAGTAAACTGCTCTCCTGCTTCTAGAGGAGTTGAATGCATGGGTTATTGACTTTTGTGATTTTTAATTGAAGAAAATAATCTTAGGAAGAAATAGTCCAATGTCCTGGCATTGACTATGAATTTAAAGATTTATGCAAACAAAGATTAAAGGAGCATTAAGTGTGAGGCTTCCTGGGGATCATCAATAGAGCTGACAGTGGAGACTATACGCAAAGGGGAAGAAGAAAGCAGGCAAATCTTAGAAGAGTCACCCTTACTAAAGTCTATTCTGGATTAAGCACCATACTAGGTTTAGGAACATATGATTTACTCCTCAAAACACATCTTTGATTTAGACATTATTACTCCCACGTATTGCGCATACAGTTAAAGGGGCTAAGAAATATATCCAAAGCCAGAAGGCTAAATGACAGAGCCGAAATTAGTGTGGTTTGCTGAAATTCCACATTTCTACTCATTCTCAATCAAGTGCTGAAACCATGTAGAGAATTAGAAGTATAAACAAAATAGAAATTTCTTTTATCCAAGGCCTGGGGACGTTATAAGCAACCGTAGACAGACTAGAGGTGAAAATATGTGTTTTCAATACTAAAAATCAATCAGAAATTAGTAAGGTTGTCCAAAAAGATATTTTGCCTTTGTATAATGATGTTTTAAAATTACTTGAATGATAGTTATCGAAGAACTCCTTCCAGGAACTCTAGAATCAAAAATCTATATTGTGGTTTGGTTGACATTTCAAAATGGATAATATTTGATCCTAATTAATTTATCTGTACTTGTAAAAGGCATTACTGGAAAGTGATTAAAATTATATCACTAAATTATTGACATTTGCCCTCCAAGGTCTTACTGAAAATTCGATGTAGAGAAAACTGCCAATAACGACAATGTTTCAGATAAACAGAAAGACACGCAACTTATTCTCAGTCTCTTTATTAAGTTATATCCTATATTTAATGCTAAACTGATTTGTATATAATTATATTTTAAAGTCTTATTCTTTCACTCTCCCAGAACTATCAAGTTAATTAATAGGTGGTTGTAATATAATTTCGTTATTCCTAAAATAGTTCACAATCTTGGATGTCCCCAACAGCCGTGTCAAGTTTTGTTGTCTTCTCTGGGAAATCTCAAGCGCCCTGGCAGCTTTCACGCCCTGTCCTCTCCGTGAGGACTTCTGTTCACGGGAGTTGCCATTCTTGGTATTATGTGATCTTGCCATCCCATCCACAGCTGATACAGACCAGGAGCATTTCCTTATTGGGAGATAAAGAGCCTTCACAGCCTGCGCTGGGCTTGTTGCTTTGCGAGAGAATATCTTTCCCTGTTTGGGGCTTGATGTATACTCTTTTGTTCTGCTTGTGCAACCGTGACCCTCAGGCACACCCCCAGCTCCCTGTATTTCAGGCCCTATGGGGGAAGGCTCATCATGCTCCTACTGCAGCACCAGGTGGGACGTGTGCAGCTGGATTGTCCCAGCCGGCTGCAGAGAGCATCAGCTGGCCATGGGGGGACCAATGCATTGCAAGTGGCTGGATCTCGTGCATTTTTCCTCTCCTCTTGCTGTGAGTAAATGTTGCACCACTTGAGCCTGGTGTGCGTATTGTCTATTCTCAGCAACCTCGAATCATCTTCCCCGGGTTACGCTTCTCTAACTTTTACCCTTGGTCGCACAGCCTAGCTACCCAGTGAAAAGGGAAACGGCATCCAAAAGCTTGAAAACACTTTGAAGGTTGCCTGACACACAGAGCAGTAAATACCAGGCTAAGAGAGCATGTCTCAGAGTGTCTGTCATCAGAACGACTGTCAGATTAGCAGGACCACTGCCCGGCTGTGTGGTAGTGAAGAAATGTCATCTTCCTTAATCCTTCTATAGTCTTTCAATAAAACTCCAATCCTTACTTTATATCCACACTAATTTTAATGGCATATTTGATATTTGTTGCTCGTCAACATGGAAATTCATCAGCAAATAGGCAAACTGCTCCCCAGGTGGAGTGAGCACTGGGGGTTATCTCGGGAAAACAAGGTGTGGGAAGCATCCCTCTCACGGAGCTGTGGGCCAGGCTGAAGTCAAGTGATCATGTAGACACAAGAAAAAGCAACCTGGTCCATGCCGGAGGGAACCCAAAAACCCATCAATATCAATGACCCGAAAAGAGAGAGAAAGAGTTGGATTTGGAAAAAAAGAGATCAGAGAGCACAGGAAATGGGTAGGGAGCACAAAGTCGAGAGCAATGGCTCTCAAAACTGGTCTCGTAATAGAACAACCTGGTGTGCTTTCAAAAGCAGCCGATGCCTAGGCCCCCTCCAGAAAGAACTAAGTCAAAAGATCTGCAGGTGGGGCTTCGGTGGCACATTTTAAAAAGTCTCTCCAGATGATTCAAGTGTGCAGCCAGCCAGGGTGGAGAATCACTGAGCTGGAGCAGGGACAGAATTATCATGGGCAATTGTCTGGAAAAGTGGTACTATTATGTGCCTTATGACTTCCTGGCTGATGTGCCAGCAATGAAAGTCTAAGACAACTGGACACGTTTAAAAGTCCTAGGCAAGGTGCTGTCTTCAACTTGAATACTCATGTTAATGAAGCTACAGATTTTTTGCTCTCAAAGTTAATCGACCTCTATTATTTATGTGTAGAAAATTGCTTTACTTAATGAATCAAAAAGAACATAATTTTACATATCACCCTGAATTTAATTGATTTTAATTCTTACCATTAAATCTCCTGTACTTTGATATCACTAATCTTTCTTGATTATAAAATATTTAAGTAAGAAGAGCTGTAAATAAAAATACAATGAAATCCCATGTAGCCACAATAATTTTAAGAATTAAAAACATCACTAACTCTGGTGAAGATTCCTGTGTACCATGTCTTGATCTCTTCCACTAAACCCTGAAAATAAAATCACTAGCCTAAATTTAGTGTTTATCATTCCCATGTGTTTTTAACTGGACTTCTCCACTCAACATTATGTTTTCGAAAGCCATTGCTGTTAGTATACATGACTTTAACATATTCATCATTTAAATATTCGATTATTTTGTTATATCATGATGATTATTCATTTTCTCATTGACGGTATTTAGGTTGTTTCCAGTTATTTTTTTAAAACAGGTTTATTGAGATATAACACACATCATAAAATTCACCTTTTCAAAAATTTTTTAATTAATTTTTTTATTGAGTTGAGTTCATAATAATTTACATCATTGTGAAATTTCAGGTGTACATATTTCTTGCCTGTCACCACGCAAGTGCTCCCCTTCACATCCTGTGCTCACCCCCCTCCCCCCTTCCCCTGGTAACCACTGAACTGTTTTCTCTGTCCATGTGTTTGTTTATATTCCACATATGAGTGAAATCATATGGTGTTTGTCTTTCTTAGTCTGCCTTATTTTGCTTAGCATAATACCCTCCAGATCCAACCATGTTGTTGCAAATGGGATGATTTTGTCTTTCTATGGCTGAGTAGTATTCCCTTGTATATATATACCACATCTTCTTTATCCAGTCATCAGTTGATGGGCACTTGGATCGTTTCCATGCCCTGGCTATCGTTAATAGTACTGCAATGAACATAGGGGTACATGTGGCACTGGCACAAAAAAAGACAAACAGATCAATGAATCAGAATTGAAAGCCCAGAAATAAAACTGCACATCTATGGACAGTTAATCTTTGACAAAGGAGCCAAGAAAATACAATGGAGAAAGGAAAGTCTCTTCAATAAATGGTGTTGGGAAAATTGGACAGCCACATGCAAAAGAATGAAAGTAGACCATTATCTTGCACCGTACACAAAAATAGACTCAAAATGAATTAAAGATTTGAATGTAAGAACTGAAACTGTAAAAACCCCAGAAGAAAACATAAGCAGTACACTCTTCGATATTGGTCTTAGTCACGTCTAAGGGAAACAAAAGAAAAAGTTAACAAATGGGACTACATCAGACTAAAAAGCTTCTGCAAAGCATAAGAAACCATGAACAAAATGGAAAGACAACCCACTAACTGGGAGAAAATATTTGCAAATCATTTATCAGACAAGGAGTTGATCACCAAAGTATATAGAGAACTCACACAACTCAACCAAAAACAAAAATCACCTTTTAAAAGTGTACAACTTAGCGTTTTTTAGCTTATTCACAGAGTTGTAAAACCATTACAACTGTATAATTTTAGGGCATTTTCATCAACCCTAAAGTCATCCCATATTCATTAGAAGTCACATCCAGTGCTCTTATTTCTAAGTGCTTGGCAACCACTGATCTAAATTCTGTTTCAGTGAATTTGCCTATTCTGGACATTTCAGAGAAATGAATTCATACAAATGTGGTCTTTAATGACTGGCTTCTTGCAGTTAGCAAAATGTTTCAAGGTTCATCCATGTTTTAGCAAGTACTAGTACTTTGTTCACTTTTATTGCCAAATGATATTCCATTGCACAGCTGTGTCACATTTAGTTCATCATTTATCATTTGATGGACATTTGGATTGTTTCCACTTTTTGACTATTATGAATAATGCTGCTTTAAACATTCATGGACAAGTTTTTGTGGGATATATGCTCTCAGTTCTCTTGGGTACATACCTAGGAGCGGAATTGCTGTATCATTGGGTAACTCTATGCTTAACATTGTGTGGAAGTGCAAAATTATTTTCCAAAGCAGGTTCACTATTATAAACATCACCAGCAATATATGACCATTCCAATGTCTCAGCATCCTCAGCAACATCTGTTATTATCTCTCTGTTTTTATGACCTTCCCAATGGGTATGAAGTGGTATCTAGTTTTTCTTTTGGTTTTCATTTCCCCAGTGTTTACTGATGTTGGGTAATCTCTCAAGTGCTTATTGGCCATTTGTGTGCCTTCTTCAGAGAAATGTCTGTTCAAATATTTCCCCCACTTTTCAATGGACTATTTGTCATTTTAGGGAAGACAAGCCACATGGTGAAAGAGACAATATATATCCTGCAATGACTCATATTCATAATGTATAAATAATTCTTACAACCCAGTAAAAAAGTAGATGCTTCAATAGAGGAAAAAGCCAACTGCTACCACAGACACTTCATACAAGTGGATATCCAAATGGTTAATAAACTTGAGAAAAAGTAATCAAATACATTATTCATAAGGGAAATTAATATTAAAGTCACAATGAAATACCAATACATAGTGAGATACCAATACACATCCACCAGAATGGCTAACATAAAAAGGTAGAAAATGCCTCAGGTTATCTATGACATGATGAAATTTACACTCTCATGTGCTCCTGGTACAACCACTTTGGAAAACTGGCAAATTTCTACAACTGAATGTGCCTCATGACCTAAACATTTCCCTCCAAGTAAATACCCAATAGAAACAGGTATATATGTTTTCCCCTCAAAAAAGCAAGTATTCATAGTAGGACTATTACTGAGACCTAAAAACTGTAAACAATCCAAAAATACCCACCAGTAGACTGGATAAATAAAGTGTGATATATTTGTCCAACAAAATACTATCCAGAAATTAAAATAAATGAACTAAAACTTAAGACAGTAATATTGACAAATCTCACAAACAAACATAGGCTGAGCAGAAAGAACCAGAAACAAAACAATATATTCTGCATAAATATATATAGTTTGACATGGTTTCAAAAGGCACACTAGTGATTCTATCTTGATCCAGGTATTGGAGATATGGTTGTGTTTAATCTATGAAAATTCCATGAGCTAGACACTTATGATTTGCATATTTTATGGATGTATACATGCATATGTGCATGCATATAATTTTTTTCTTTGGAAAATATTTTCCTCTCCCTCTTGATTTTTAAGTCTTTCCCTTTCAAGTGACTTCTTCTATCCTACTCTAAAAAAGAAGCTTTCTAAAGGCATGATCCTTTCTTTTTTACTCTTCACTGGAAAAACTGGAGCCATTAACGGCTTCTGGGAAATTAATTTGGTAAAAGAGCCATGATGTGATGGGATCCTGGACCAAGGGTGGTAGCAGGATATTTTAAAAAGGAAACAATTATGAGAGAGGAGAAAATTCCAGTAAAAATATGATAGAAGCAGTGAAGGATAAAGTAGAAAACTGGATCAAAACTAAGTGTCTTCACTCCAAGGTCCCCAATGGATGCACATAAATTGTATTGGACAAACAATAAATCCATGCATGGGTGAAGTCTCTCAATTCCCACCTTGTTATTCTGGAGCTCCATGTAAACAGTCAATGTGGAAGAAGTTCTCAACACGAGATCACTCACGATTCCTGTGCACATGTCATATAAGGCGCTGCTGTCAAATGTTTCCTAACTGAGAAGAATCCTAACAAAATCAGGAACAAGAGAATCAAGGGTCTAAAGTTTTTATTGAGAATAAATGCGACTTCAAGCACCAAAACAGCATCTATTTCTGTTAGAGAGTTAGCATGTTACATATAAAGTTCTTGCTAAGCTTATGTAATTATAGAGATTATATATTTAGAAACGGGCTCTCATAAAGCAAGGAGAAGATCTTGCTAAAGTGGCTCTCTCGACAATGGTCTGCATTTTATCATGCCCTTCTATACCCCTCTGAAAAGACAGGAGAGTAGAATTAAGGTAATAGAAGAGGAAGACTGCAGTGGAGACACATCTCAATCACCTTTTATTGCTAAACTCTGCTCTGTCTCTAATTTTATTTTTAGCAAAGTATGCTTTATAGTCTCAGTGACACACTTACAGATGTGAAGCCAATGACATTAGTTACGTTGCTTAAAGCTGCAGTGGAACCTCAGCCGGTATTATTTCAAGAGACATCTTTCTCCATATACAAATGCATATAGGTTCATTGGATGGCTTCCCTCATCTCTTCATTTTGCTTTTTGTTTTGTTAAAGAAGCCACGTGTTATCATCTCCAGAATGGCCATGGATGTACCACATATTACAGATAATGAGGCAGTTACGAAATTCATTTAGGGCTTCTGAAAAGGGTAAACAACGATATGTTTACAACACACCAGATGGCAAATGGATATCATGTTTATTTTATATTTTCATGCTAAAATCTTCTGTGTAAAGTGCATTCCACTCATCAAGGTGGTTTCAGAAAAAATACAGTGTGCTTTTTTTAAAGGTGCCCCTGCAATTTCTGAAAAAGTATGTAGTCATGTCTCTAGAGTCATATATTTTAAGCAAATTTATGCAAGTTGCCTTATTTGGTAGTAATGTAATCGATAAATATTTTAGCAAAGTCTTCTTTTATGTGTACTTATTGTCTTATCTAACCTCAAACCATGGGTATTGTTCCTTTAATAATAAGGATCAGGAATAAGTATACTGGTAAGTTCAGGCTGTGCTCAGCAACGAGCTGAGTTCTGATTCCACCTGAGACATTTCAGGATGTCTCTTAGGCTATCTTCTTAGGCTAAGTGAGCTTTGAAAAAACTGTTAAAAAATAGTCTTTCAACAAATGGTGCTGGGACAACTGGATATTCACAAACGAAAGAACGAAGCTGGACCCCTACTTCACACAATACGATAAAATTAACTCCAAATGAATAACAGAGCTAAATGTAGGAGCCAAAACTATAAAACTCTATCAAGAAAGTGAAAAGATAACTCTCAGAATCTGAGAAAATAATTTCAAGTAAATTTTTTAACAAGGGCATTGTGTCCAGAATATATAAAGAAAGCTTACAACTCAATAACAAACAGATAAATAACTCTCTTAAACAATGATCAAAAGATTTGAATAGACATGTCTTCAAAGAATACATACAAATGGCTAAAAGGACATGAAAAGATGTTCAACATCATTAACCATTAGCTAAATGTAAGTTAAAACCACATTGTGGAACCACTTCATATCCACTAGGATGGCTATAGTCTAAAAGAAAGGTAATATAATGAGTGCTGGTGAGAACGCAAAGAAATCGAAACCGTATATACTGTAAAATGGCACATCCACTTTCGAAAAAGTTTAGCAGTTCGTCAAAATATTAAACATAGAGACACCATATGATCCAGAAATTCTGTTCCAGGTACACACCCAGAGAATTCAAAGCATACGTACACAGATAAACTCGTACATGTATGTCATAGCAGCATTATTTAGAGTAACTGAAAACTGGAAACAACATAAATGCCCATCAAGAGATGAATGGATCAAGAAAATGTGGTATAGGCATGCAATGGAATATTCTTTGGAAGTAAAAAGGAACGTAGTACTAATACATGTTATAACAAAGATGAACCTCAAAAAGATTACGCCAAGTTGAATCCACTCACAATATAACATATCATTCAGCTCATATTAAATGATCAAAATGGACAAATTCATAGAGACAGAAAGCAGATTAGTGATTACTAGGAACTGGGGATACCGGACAATAGGGAGTGACTGCGAATGGATACGGGGTTTCTTTTGGGAGTGATGAAAATATTCTGAGATTAGATAGCGGTGGATGGTTGCATAACTCTATTAATATACTAAAAGCCATTAAAGTACATATTATAAAATAATTGGTTTTACGTAATGTGAATTATATCTCAGTAAAGCTGTTACTTAAAAAAACAACAATAGGAAATCTATATATTGCCACTGAGTGAGTATACGAGACTGTATTAAATTTTTAAAAAGTCAGAGAAAAGTATATCTAATACGCAGCTGTCTATATAAAAGAGAGAAAAAGAAATGAATACAGATACACATTTGCTTATCTTTTAATAGAGGAATAAATCAAAAATTTAATTTAAAAATAATAGTTACCTATGGGGGAGGAAAGAACCAGCCTTGGGGAGATAGACATAGAATCTAACACTCTCTAAATACACTTCACTTTCTAGATTTGACTTCAGAACCTTGTAAATATTTTACACAGTTGTACAACAAAATTAAACAAAAAAGCAATCCCTAAATTTTGAAAATAAAATTAACCAAGTGAACATGTGTATTAAATTAGTGGCATAACCACCCAAAGAGAAACTATTTCATGTCAGTTTAAGAGTTTAAGGTACAGTAATTTCATCACGCCTCTTTAGTGGCATATGCCCTAAAGATACAAATAAAGGAAAAATCTTCAACTCTTTTCAGTAATTCTTTTGTTGGTGGTAGGGTTGGTATTTTTATACCAATGTTACTAAATGGGTATTGTCAGATAAAGTAAATGAGTAATTATACTGGAGTCTTGAGAATTGGAGTTTCTGGTGTGGAAAAAGGAAATACAGACATAAGATTATTGAGGTTAAATAAAATCTCTGTAGTCGTGAGTGGAAGTAGCAATGTGAATAATTCATGGTGTATTTTATCTTGAAATAAAATTCTACTTCTATTCACCTATTAGGAAATTTGAAGTGTCCACTGTCCAACTATTTTGAGTTTGTCTCGAAGTTCACACAGACTGAACGATCCGGGTGGACTAACAGTTACTGTGAAGCCATGTTAGAGCTGACACAACAAGAAGGAATTCTTGGTGCCTGCTTCCCCTCTGCATGTCTTCATTCACAGGCGTCTTTGAGAATTTCTGGTCCTTAACATCGGCCATAGAGCTTCTTGCTAAGGAAGAAGACTGTTTATCCCTGTTCACACAGATACAGACAAACACTAACACAGACGCTGTAAAGGAAAACCTCAGGTTTCCCCTCCTGTTGTAGAGAAAACCTCAGTTCAGTCTGTCTCCTCTGGATTTCTTCCCTGTGTGTCTCCTTGACTCTCACACTACTACCACACTCACACAGGACTGCTCACTTCTGGTCACCAAACGTGTGGAGGTTTTTCTCCACACCAAGCAATTCTCTGCAATATGAGTTAGGTGTCCTATAATTTGACTCAATTTGGCCACCTATCTACCAAGAGATTGCATCAGATTCCACAGGCTAAGGGTTCACTCCTACGAGACCACCCCAAGCCCCCGCACATCAGAGGACAGTTGCAAGCTCAGACTGTTATCTGTCTTCAGACCAAGTGGCTATAAACCAGAAGTTCCTAGGACCCCCCTCCTTGGGCTTGATTAATTTGCTAGAGCAGCTCACAGAACTCAGGGAAACATTTACCAGTTTATTATAAAAGGATATGCTAAAGGATAGAAATAAACACGCAGACGGAAGAGATGCACAGGGCAAAGGTATATGGGTAGGGGCATGGAGCTTCTGTACCGTCTCTGGGCACACCACTCTCCCAGCACCTTCATGTATTCACCAGCTCAGAAGTTCTCGGAACCCAATCCTCCCGGGTTTTTATGGAGGCTTCATTACATAAGCATCATTGGTTAAATCATTGGCCACCGGCAATTGAGTCAATCTCCAGCTCCTCTCCCCTTCCCCAAGGTTGGGGGTGAGAGGGGGGACTGAAATCTCCAATCCTCTAATCACATGGTTGGTTCTCCTGGCAACCAGTCTCCGTCCTTAGATGCAGTCCAAAAGTCACCTCATGCACATACAAAAGATATCTGTATAGCTCTCATCACTTAGGAATCTCCAAAGTTTTTGGGAGCTCTGTGCCAGAAACAGGGACAAAGACCAAACCTATATTTCTTATTATATAAATCATAATATTACAGTTGCACACCACGAGCTTCTTATATTTCAATATAACTAAGGAAACTATGTTGAAGAAGGAAAGAGACCTAGGCATCAGAAGAAATGAGTTCTAACTAGAATCAGTCATTTTCTAGACATTTTACTCTGGAATGCCCTATCATTTCTGCAGGCCTCAGTTTCATCACCAATAAATATAAAATGTGAGGGGCCAGCCTGGTGGTGTAGTGGTTAAGCTCGCACATTCTGCTTCTGCGGCTGGCCCAGGGTTTGTTGGTTCAGATCCCAGGTGCGAACGTGGCACCACTTGGGAAGCCATGTTGTGGCAGGCATCCCACATATAAAGTAGAGGAAAATGCGCACAGATGTTAGCTCAGGGCCAGTCTTCCTCAGCAAAAAGAGGAGGATTGGCAGCAGATGTTAGCTCAGGGCTAATCTTCCTCAAAAAAAAAAAAAAATATATATATATATATATATAAAATTTGAAATAATAGGACCCAAGACATTCTTTGCCTCTGAATTCCATGATTTTATATAGTTATGCTGATATGTAAAAAGATACCAGATACTTCTCACCAGAAATCCTTTCTTAGAAACATATAAGCAGTGTCAAGTCAATGAGATGGATATAAAGGTTCAAACACAATGACTAAATATATCACGGACACTCCAATATGTGGCAGGTATCATGATGGTGGTGATAACTTCAAAATATTGATTGATATTTCTCTATATTTAAACACGAAAAAACAAGAAATGCATCTGTAGCTGCTGTAGGAGAGGAAGGCATATTCCTGGATCATCTAGCTTCTTCTGGCTGGTCTCAGAATCAAAGTGACAGGAGACGAATAACAAGAGAAAATCAACCAAAGTAATAATATGTATGTATTAAACCCAGGAAAACTGAGTAACTCACCAAAACGGCCAAAGCCACCACCTTAAATGCTATCTTCAGCTAACAACAAAAGAGGACGTTGGGGGTAGTGGTCTTAGAATTCTAAGAGGAGGAAAGCAATTCACATAACGATGGAAAAGCAAATGTTTGGTCAACAGATGTTTGCCATGCCTTGCAGTGACAATGGGACATGGGGAGGACTCTGACCAAATGGGCCTTGCTAGGTTCCTCCCTGTCCACCACACCTGGTTCACATTATACTATAGTTATCCATGGTGATAGTTCTTTCCTGGAACAGGCCTTCTATCCTAAATTCTTTTAGGCAGGTAGAGGGAAAGTCAAAGTTTCTTTCTGAGTCTTTTGTTCTTAGAAACAATCAAGCCAAAGAAACAGATTTTGGGGAAGCAAATTCTGATCCGCCACACTGCAGGTTCCTGTCTATCATATTTATTGGTGAAACAATTTGTTACATACAAGAGAAATATAGAGAGGTCTCTTGTTCCTAGATTTCTAAGATTGTTTACACTTGATAAGCTATTGGTTAAATGGTGCTTCCTATTTGTCAGAGATAATGATAAAAATATCCTCAAACTCGTAAGTCAATCATTGGCTTCCCTAATTTATCACCAGAAGAATATGATAAAATTTTGTTTCTATCTTACGATTCTTTGAAAATATTAAATGAGACTTGATCTGTAAGCAATTCATAATTATTCACTAATCAGCTTAAATTGGTTACTCATTCACCTATAAAAGCAACAAAATGTATGCTTTGCATAAAAACATTCTTAAAGTGACTCGCTCTTCAGAGGGGAAGCTGTGAGGAATGTCAAAGACTGTCATTACCTTGTTACCTTTAATTTGGTGTAAAATGAATTTATTTGTATTAAATTTAGAGATAACATAAACTTTGGTTTTAAAGAGCATAATCCTAAGGAAGAAAACACGGTATATTTAGCAACATTATGGCAAAAAATGGAACTTGCAAATGCATATAAAGTTATTTTTTATGCAGAGAAACCAAGCAGTCAGAAATAGATCAGGCATGCAGTTTATTTACTGAAGATTTTTCTTAAAGATTAGTGGAATTTATTCATATGCAAGTTTTTCTTAAATCCTAAAGAAACAATGATTCTGAGTCTGGTTAGTTTCTAGCACACGGTATTTAACTAGTTTATAGTTAATTATTTAGTTCAATTTAACTATGAAAATCACATCTTATTGACAGAAGTAGACTCTTTAACCATGAAACTGTGGGAAATTATGAAAAATCCATACAGACTTTTACTAAGATAAACTTTATTGAGAAATAATTAGCTTGAAAATAATGAAATGGGCAGCTTTTAAAGATTAGTAAAGACTCTATAATATTGACTTAGTTTAGAGCAAGCTTTGAAGAAATTAAATTATTCTGTGTTTCAGTCTCTAAAATGGAGACTATGAAAATATCTCTTGCTTCATTATTATGACAAGTGGTTGTGCTTTAAATGTCTTAAAAATGTAAAGTTTTGGGAAAATGAGCTATAACCTGTATCTTAGTTAACCACACATACAGAGAGTCTGGCTTCATGAGCTCATAAATTACATCTTATTGTAAGTGAAGTAATTATTTGCAATTTTCTATTCTGTCTGTTTAATTTCTTTCTCTAGTAGTTTTATATCTGCAAATGTAAATTTTACTTACTTTTCCACCAAGTGTACCAGTAGTTTTTTTTAATCTTTTTGACCATAGACATGCCCTGTCACTAGGGGCTGAGTAAACTTTTTTCTGGGAGTAAGTGACATCTCTTTTCCCTCTTCATCCTGGTATATTCATAGCCAAGAACAATTTTCTTTTCTTTTTTTCTTTTTTGAGGAAGATTAGCCCTGAGCTAACATCTGCTGCCAATACTCCTCCTTTTTTTGCTGAGGAAGACTGGCCCTTACCTAACATCCATGCCCATCTTTCTCTACTTTATATGTGGGACACCTGCCACAGCATGGCTTGACAAGCAGCGTGTAGGTCTTCACTGGGGATCCAAACCAATGAACCTCCGGTCACCAAAGTGGAATGTGTAAACTTAACTGCTGCGCCACGAGACCAGCCCTGGAACATTTTTGATAAGAAGAAAGACGTCAAAGGAGAAGGAGAAAGGAAAGGAGAATAAATAAAAAGGAGGGAAAGACAATTCTAATCTTGTTAATAACAATAGTAGGAGCTGCTGTGTGTATGTGACAGACTATCGCTGACAGGGCTTTCGCTTGTTGCCTCAAATATAGTACAAAATTTCACTTAATCCTAATGGCAATCCTGTCATATAGGCATTATATCCCCATTTTATAGACAGGAAGGAAGGAATTAGAGAGTTTAAAGTCTTTCCAGAGTTGAAAGAGACATTCACCTGTTTGTATGGTACTTTATAAATATTTTGAGACTTACCCTTCCCATTTCCAATGTCACCTTGTTGTAGAAGTAGATTGTTTGATTAGTTTGGATGAGTGTTGGAAGGAATGTAGATTTTAAAATTAATATGCATAAAAATCACACACACAAAAAAGGACAGCAATTACTTAATTACCGAATCTAATGCTTTAAGACAGATTATCTTGACAGAAACAACCATCTTGCAGCCATATCAACAGCATTAAACTGGGGATGTAGCTTTTTATGAAATCTGCTGATCACTAATAAGGACATGCAATACTAAAAATAAATCGGTTTGCCAACCTGTTCTAAAACTATTAAAGTGTTTTCATGATACATCAAATTAAAAGGAAATCAAAAATTTACTTAAAGAATTTGAATAGAGAGGAATCAGACATCACTGATGATTAATATAGTGGATATTGTCACCTTCGATTTATTTTCTTGCTCTCATTTGAAAGAGGAAGGTTCAAAGTGTGTGTCTCTTGGGAATACAGTGTTTGTCAATATACCTATAAAATATATTTGAATATCAAATTTAACATTAAAGTCACACGAGTCATCTTTGGACATCTCCTATAAATATATGATAAAAATGTGAAATTTTGGTCTTCCCCTACGGAATTCAGGGGAATTCTTTCTACTATTCTAGTATTCACTGCTTTCTTGACTGATACAAAATTACGGACATTGTCAGGAAATCACCATTTTTCCTATTACTTGTTTTCAAACAAGATTGGATAGGAATGTTTTAACAAACATCCTGTGGCTCTTTGTAATTTTCCAACGGAAGCAGGAAAAGCAGGTCATGAAGAAGGTGTTATTACATAAGCAAACCTCCTTCTGTGCATTGTTTCCTTTCAGGAGAGCTTTCCCTCTTGAAAGAATGGTTTTCCCCTGTGTTTGAAAAGTGTGAGGATGACATTTTGTGACTAATTAATCACAAGTGACCATTTGCTGGGGTTCCCCACATGACACAATCTGGACTCTGTGCACTTGCAAAAAGCCTTGGTCTAAATGCATAGAAGGGATGAGCAGCAAGGCTAGTGCTGTCAGCAGGTCTCCAGGGATTTTTTGCTTTAAAACTTAAGTATCCTGGCATTGCAGTAG